>NC_139020.1:4474791-5074791 GCF_964662115.1 Mustela nivalis | reverse complement strand
CCAACCCACTGAGCCACCCAAGCACCCTGATTACACCATGTTTCACCCCTCCATGCCCACCACACATAGGCTTTGAGGACTTTAGTCCTCAAATTTTGGCCCAGAACATAGGATTCCCTGTTTTTCCCCTATAAGGTTTTCATTTAGGGTCTCTTGCTTGAAGGGGATCAAAATAGTGATTACCACTTCAAAGTAGACTTGTTGCCAGTTTTATGTGATAAATTCCAACAATACTGAGAAATTCTTTAGAGTCTGAAAGATTGTAGTCAACCGTTTGGGGAAAAGGGGAGAAAATTTCATCCCTTCCTTAGTGATCCCACACCATGGTTTTCTCAGGGGGTGGCCAGTCGTGTCTCTGTTAGGATGTTATTACTGTCCTGCTACAGTTTGAAAGGGTAGTTCTTTTGGGATTATTTTTCTGTGTCTGCATGGAATGTTGTGTGTGTGTGTGTGTGCGCGCGCGCGCGCGCGCTTGTGCACACACGCACATGACTTAGGTACATGCCATTTTTAGGGCCATATTCAGAGATTAAAAGAAGGGATGCCTCAGTGGCTCAGTCGGTTGAGCATCTGATTCTTGGTTTTGGCTCAGGTCATTATCTCAGGGTCCCAGCCCTTGCGGTGGGCCCCACACTGGGCATGGAGCCTGTTTGATTCTCTCTCTCCCCCTGCCCCATGCTGGCTCACTCTCTCTCTCTCTCAAAAAAAGAGAGAGATTAAAACAAAGGATGATGGGATGATGTTCTTCCTCTTCTTGCTTCTACCTGGAAGGCATCTGGGTCCGGTGAATGCACACTGTAGATGCACATATGCTTGTGGGTGCGTGTCTACATTTTAGCACACCCCTTCTCTCATCCATAGAAGTAATAGTAAAACAGTAAAGAATGCACCTGATGAAAGCCTGGTAGTTTCAGATAAGAAGAGCCTAGAACCTGCCTTTCTGCAGTGTCAGGTATAATCCTGTTCCCACCCAGAGAGACGTAAAATCAGCTGGCTGTGCTCTGTGCTCCAACATCCTTTCTGTTTTCTTAGTAAACCAGCTGTACACCAAGCAGCAGGCCTCCCAATGCTACATGTGTTGCCTCCACACGTTTGTTTTAATTCACTTAATAGTCTTCTCAAACACACACACACAAATCCAGCTCACCCCTTTGTTTGTTGTTGTTTTCACAGTGTCATTTGAGAAACAGACCTACTTAATGGGTATCTCCTGTCTCTGTGCTTTGATACCTCTTTCTTAGGTTTTTTTTTTTTTTTTTTTACTTTTCAGAATTTAAATATTATGATTATAAAAAGTTAAAAATACCAGGCATTGAAGCTGAATTAATTTATAAAATCACCAAGGGCTATTAAAATTGGTAAAATTAACTGTCACATAAATGCGCCTCTCTGCTAATAGATGGTATGGTTTGAGAGAATCTGAAACTGGCCAACTCTAAGAACCATTTCCCTTTGATGTGTGCTCACTTTAAACATTTCACTGTCTAACCCCTTCCATGGACGAGGTACAACATTCAGACAGAGATCCCATACGGAAATGGGCAGCCTTGGGAGTTTCGTTTTTATGTACATATGAATGTATGCATTTTTAAGTAGGCTCCATGCCCAGTGTGGAGCCCAACACAGCACTTGAACTTACAACCCTTAGACCAAGATGTGAACTGAGACCAAGAGTCAGATGCCGCACCAGCTGTGCCACCCAGTGCCCTGCCTTGGGAATTTTCATTTTTTTCCTATCTCCTCTCAGTTCCCTCTCCTTCACGCACCTGTGTCTACACTCAGGGCCTGTACCTGTTGAAATCCTCGGCATCCTCTAGGACTGAACTTAAATGCTATGTGTTTTCATTCTCTTGTTGCTGATCTTATATAAATATATATAATAATATATATAATAA
Organism: Mustela nivalis; assembly: GCF_964662115.1. Lineage (NCBI taxonomy): Eukaryota > Metazoa > Chordata > Mammalia > Carnivora > Mustelidae > Mustela > Mustela nivalis. The sequence goes on along the minus strand of NC_139020.1, from coordinate 5,072,896 downwards.
TACAATATACAAATATAAATCACACCCTTGTCTGTGTGCCTCCAAGTTCTGCACTTTTTTCTAGTGCATTCTACTAGACAGGAATTGTACACACCCATTCCTGATCATCCTGCCAGCAAGAATGTTCACTAAGGGCAGAGAGACATCTTTGTGCCCCTCCCCTGCCAAGTTCCACTACCAGCACCACAGGTGTGGACAGAAGAAATATGGGGAAAATCAGATTCTGCATTTTTAAAATTCTACTCACTTGTAAAGATATTTTTCCCCATGAAGCTCTCCTTAATCCCCTCAAATGACAGTTCTATCCTTCTCTGAAATGCCCATCTGTAACACATATTATATTATTCTCCATCTTGCGTTAATATTAGTAAGCTCTACATTCTTCCTTGTTATCTCCTCTTCCAAAACCTAAGCTCTTTCATTCATGAGGGTAAAGCCCATGGATGATGTATTTACATCCTCCATATCTTGTATCCTTGTATCTATTAGAGCACAAATACATACTTATGGATGGGGAAGATTTTTATGATTTTAAAATATATCAAAGTTACAAAATATAACCAAATTTATAAAACAAATATATTTGACTAAATATAACCAGATTACAAAATATATTTCTTTTATTGAGGAAAGATGGGTCAGTATTGGTTCACATTGGTCCTCAGCTCTTGGTTTTCCTTAGTAGCTCATCAATTATTATTTTTTAATTACCATTCCAACTTTGGACTTAGATGTTCTAACCATTTGTCTTCAGATTCTTGCAAATCAATTCTTCCATAGTATAAATTTAGAAGACAAATTTATATACTGGACATCTATAAAACATATTTTAAAGCAACCCTATTTCAGAACTGTAATTTTTTGATGATATAAAAGTATAGCAAATAAATGAATTCTGGAATATTAAAGAGAAATTTTTAAAAAAATTATATCAAATAAATAGCTTGATATTTTTATTGTTATGTTGGAAATAATAGACTAACTAGAATAAATTCTTACTGAAATAGGACAGAGACCAGTCTTTGTGCAACCAACTTAAATATATTACACACATACACAGACACACACACACACACACACACACACTACTCAGTTTCACTTTTAAATTCAATCCCCCTTATAAGTGATATGGTAGAGGTCCTTTCCAGTCTATCCATAATACAATTAAAAAAAGGAAAGGCTGATCAAAGCCTTGTCAGGATGAAATCACAATTTATCCAACAGAAAATTATATACATGGACAAAGATGTAAGTCATTCGCTATAAATTAGATGCACAACCATTTGTTAAAAAGCAGCATACAGTGAAAGTTGGCCCATTTAATGTCCTTTCTTTGATGGTTCAGTTACCAAAGTACAAAAATAATTTCATTATATGTTGCTTTCCAAATAAAATGGGTCAGCAACATGGACCCTAGGCAGGGTGTTACATGTGACCATCTCATAGTTTTGTGTCTTTGGTAATGAGGTTTCCAGTTGCTCGATTTCATAAGGATCTTTAAAAGGAAACGCATGGCCAAGGCAGTTTGCTAATGATAGAATGCTTGGAAACAGACCCTGATAAGAGCACATATGACACCATGCATTAGGCTCTTCTGCAATAAAATCAACAGAATAGGAATGTGGGTATTAAAGTCAGAGGCCCATTCACTTGTTGGGCTGCCCAGAGCCTGTACCCAAGGCCATGGCAACCAAAGGGGGAGGAACATGTGGCCCCAGACATGGGGTCACACGGTCAGGCTATTATGTCTGGCTGGATTTCTGCCCTCATCTTCAGTAGTGTTCCCAAGAGAGCAAAACCTCAAACCTCAGCTGGAGTGAACCAATGTTTTGTTTTGTTTCTAAACAAGTGGTATAGGAGACAATGGAAAATTGAGGCACAGAAAGACCTATTTAGGTAAAACAAAGCATTCTTCTTCCTTACTTTTGACCGTGAGGTACATGGACTTGCTGACGTCCGCGCCCACATCGTTGCTGACCTTGCACAGGTAGTAGCCGCTGTCTTCCTCCACGACGTGCTTGATCAGTAAGGACCCGTTGCTCAGGACCTGAATTCGGCCATTGAGGGCAATGGGTTGGAACTGGGGAACCCCAGCACCTGGAGGAGAAGGAAAGGAGGGAGAATGATGCAATGCGATGCACAGTGAGTTCAAGTTCACGCAGACGAGTAATGAGAAGGGAGGGGAATTTATATCCAGAGGGCAGTCATGGGATCCACCATTCCCCCCCCCCCCCAATGTGGACATCCCTGTTTGGAGAGAAACACATTTACTTCAAATGACACTAATTCAAACTCTGGGATAAAGAGGAAGAGAACTTACAGGTCATTTCTACACACACACACACACACACCCCAAATTTGATGAGTGTTAAGTAGCTGATAAATTATTCAAAGACATCCCATGCAACAAGCACAGTGGTTGTCTCTCCTGAGACTAAATAGAAGCCTTGTGTGCCCAGGGAATTCATATAAACAAGGGATTAACCTGCTACATTGCTTCCCCCTGTGTGAGGGGCATTGTTTGGGACTAGGAGGGTATGATTTAAGCTTTGAAGGGCTGACAGAGCTTCTCTATTTTGCGGCCTGAGTCTGTGGATTTGGGGAGAGGGTGCAAGGGTGAGGACCAATTGCATGTGTCTGGAGAAAGCCCATAGCATGAGCCATGCACATGCTCTAGAGAGGGCCTGCTGGTCTCTGTGGCCCCAGATCCTGTGTGGGAGCCGAGCACATGTGCCATCACCATACTACTCATGCAGGAAACATCAGCCTTTATATCCGGGGATGGAGAAGGAAGATACTTCCTCCTCTTGTCTCTATGCCAAACTGATCACTTACCTATTGGCATCCCTCAGCCCACAGCGACAGGGACTGTGGCTGTGCCTTCCCTTCCTTCATTTCTACACCAAGTGTCTCAGCCCCACCAAAGGGATGAAGGAAATCTGTACTGTATCAATGGGACACTTCAGACTGAATAAGAAGGACAAGCAGAATCCCTACAACAGGTGGTTTCTGTCAAGCAGAAGCGCTACAGAGGACATATGAAAACGTGAACTTAAAAAAATAGAGTTCCCCGACGGCTAAGGATGGAGGAAGACACAAATGAATGCCACTTTCATTCTAACAACGAGAAAGAGAGGCTGTTAATCTACAAATCACTCTTCTCTGAGTAATTCAGAAGGTTTCAGGTGAGTAGGTAAACTCAGTTGCAGAGTTAAAAGTCTGGCAAGGATGTGTGGGTCTATAAAGAGCTGCATCTTTGGCACAGAGTGGGAGGCCAAGGACCTCGGCATGAAAGCAGACGGGAAATAAAGAACTGGCAGTAAGTGTGACCCACCACGGTCTCGACTTGAGTAAAATACGGAGACACACACACAAAAGCAAGAAAAAAGGACCAGAGAGATATGTATCAACAGAATTTGACATGGAGCTCCTCAGTCAGGGCTTTTATGGTAATTATGATTAATATCCATAAACAGGTGGGGTGTTCAGAAAGAATCCTAAAACTATTAAACTATAAAAGAGACAAAAATAATGAAAACAAAAACCACAGTATTAGAGATGAAGAAGTCCTTAAACAAGCTAATCACTGGGTTATACACAGTAGAGGAAAAAATTAGTGAATGTGAAGCTAGGTCAATGGAAAACACCCAAAGATAAAGAAAAAGTGCAAAAGAGTGAAAAATACAAAATGGATTGTCCTGGAGTTCTGAAACTATACCAAATCTTCTAACATTGAAAATTAGAGTCCCAAAAAGAGAAGAAAAAAAAAAGAAAAGGCAGAAGAAATAAGACTTGAAGTACAGAAGACTTGAATACCATTATTAATCAAGTTGATTTAACCAACGTCTACAGAACTCTGTATCCCACAATAGCAGAAGACATACTGTTTTGAGGGCATCTATTTTGACACTTTACCAAAATAGATGATATTGTTAGTCATAATGCAAATGTCAATAGATGTTCTGGGGTAAAAATAATACATGTTATGTTCTCTTTCCACAGCCAAACTAAAATTGAAACCAGTAACACAAATACATCTGGAAAAACACCCAAATATTTGAAAATTAAACAACACATTTCTCAATAACTCATAAGTCAAAGAAGAAATTACCCGAGTAATGAGAAAAATACATATATTTGGAGTTGAACAAAGATATAAAAACACCACAACAAAATTTGTGAGGTGCAGCTAAAAGCAATAGATTAAAGTTTGTAGAATTAAATTATGGTATTAGAAAAGGAAGGGGGAACAGATCTATCTAATCGTCCACTTTAAGAAGCTATTCTGAGACGGGCAAGGAAAACCCAAAGTAAGGAGAAAGACGAGAATGATAAAGAGGACAACTGAAATCAGTAAAATACAAAACAGAAAAACAATAGAGATTATTGATTTTATAAAGCGAAAAGCCAGTTTTTTTCTTTGGAAAAAAAAAAAAACAAACAATATCATAACTAAGCCTCGAGAGGGACTGGTGAGAAGAGAGGACAAAATTTACAAATAACCATAATGAGAGAGGTCACTGCTACAGCCCTTGCTTGAATGGAAAGGATGACAGCAGCATATCAGGAATAACTTTGTGCCAGTGAATTTGAACACTTAGATTAAATAGATACATTTCTTGAAAGACACAAACTATCAAAGATCAATCAGGAAAAAGTGGATGAAGTTAAGTCATATATCTACAAATTAATTTATACTTTAAAAACCTTCCACAAATAACACCAGTTTCAGTAGCCAATATTACCTAATACTTAAAGAAGAAATAAAACCAATTTTACACACTTACAGAAAACGCAAACTCACTTTACAACTGATTTTATAAGGCCAGCATCATCTTGATACCACAATCAGATGAAAAGCATATAAAATAACAACAACAACAACTAGGACCAATATTCCTAATGAACACAGACATAAAAATCCTTAATAAAACAATACCAAATCAGATATATCAACATACACAAAACAATGCATCATGGCCAAATGAGATTTACTTCAAGAAGGCAAGTTTGGTTTACATTCAGAAATTAATCAATGAAACTCATATCAACAGACCAAAATAAAAACACAAGATGACCAACTGAATAGATACATTTTTTTTTTTTTTACAGAATTCAACATCCTGATAAAATCTCATAGCAAACTAGGAACAGAATGAATTAACCTGATAAAAGATTTCTATAGAAAACTCATAAAGAAATCATATATAGTCAAAAAGAACTTCCAAAAAATTGCTAGAATCATAGTGAGCTTAGCAAAGTCATGGCATATCAATATGAACAATTTAAAATTAATTTTATTTATACATATATTAGTTACAAGCAATTGGAAATGAAAATTAAAAAAATACATTTCTAAACATGAAATGTTTAGAAATTCATTTGAAAAGATATGTGGGAGACGGGCCCACTAAGGACTACAAAAGTTCTTGCCAGCAATTAATGAAGACCAAAATAAACGGAGCATGACAACATGCTCCTGGATAAAAATTCGCAATATTTTTAGACAGCAGGAGGAAATCTTTTCTTATAAAGAGCCAAATAATAACTATTCTAGGCTTTGTAGGCCACACTGTTAAAACTACATACTTCTGCCACAAGAGTAGCCATAGAAAATACACAAATAAAGCTGCCTGATTGGGCCCCAATAACATCTATTCAGAAAGACTGCTTGTGGGCAGGATTTGACTTGTGCCCCACATCTGGCTGATATCTGGTTTAAAGGTATGGAAGAAGTAAATGGCTATAATTATAACTTTGGAAGGCAGAGGGCATACACATTTGGATTCGTTTTATGTCACGCATCTGATGTATGAAATAACATAACATTTTAAGTAGAAAACTTTAAATTTATCTTATTCATGAAGAATTCAAAAACAGGGATGAAAAGTTTTAAAGACATAATAGTATTTTTCTAATTGCAACACATCGGGGCATCTGGGTAGCTCAGTCAGTTAAGTGTCTGCCTTCGGCTCAGGTCGTGATCTCAGGGTCCTGGGATTGAGCCCTGCATCCAGGCTTTCTGCTCAGTGGGGAGCCAGCTTCTCTCTTTCCCTTACCCCTCTCTCTGCTCATGCTCTCTCTCTCTCTCAAATAAATAAATACATTATTTACTGCAATACATTACTTTCCACAGCATCAGCTACTATTTTCCAAAGTGAGACAAAATGAACAAAACCAATCTTATCCCTAAATCTGTTCACTCTTTGGGAATAAAGAAGTTGTCAGAATGTTGAAAACGCAAATTTAGAAACATGTATAATATGGATCCTTTAAAACAATTCACGGAAGATTTTAACAAATGTTTGATGAATTATGAACATGCCAGAAAGTGAATGATTGGTTTTGAAAAATAATTAATGAAAGCTATCTGCCAGCTTGCTATGATGGTGCAAACTTGAGAATCCCATATCCGGCATCTGAGAATTTTTTCTGAAAAATAAATGTCCTCTTCTTTCTCAAGACCCAAATCCCATAATTTCCCTTCTTAATATTTTATAAGTTCATATAAAAATGTGCTTTGTTTTTACAAACAGTTACTGAGCAACCACTGGAGTGGCAGACACTGCACATAGCTATGATCACAAAAGACTATAGACCCTCTTTCAGTCATCTCTGAAGCTATCGGTCTCACTGTGGGGAATGTGAGCTACCCTATGGAGAGGTACCTGTACGTATGTCCTCCAACCAGCACTCTGTGAGGACCTGAATCCTGACACACAAGAGTGAACTTGGGGGGCGCCTGGGTGGCTCAGTGGGTTAAGCCGCTGCCTTCAGCTCAGGTCATGATCTCAGAGTCCTGGGATCGAGTCCCACATTGGGCTCTCTGCTCAGCAGGGTGCCTGCTTCCTCCTCTCTCTCTGCCTGCCTCTCTGCCTACTTGTGATCTCTCTCTGTCAAATAAATAAATAAAATCTTTAAAAAAAAAAAAAAAGAGTGAACTTGGGAGGAGACTCTTCTCTGGTTGATCCTTGGCATGACTGCATCCCTGACCAACACCTTAACGGCGATGCTGGGAGAGACCTTGTACCAGACGACTCAGCTAAGCCATACCCAGATGTCTAAACCCAGACATAAGGAGAGAATAAGTGTGCATTATTTCAAGCCACTAATTTGGGGATAATTTGTTACAGAGCAACAGATCACCCATACACTGAGAAACTAGGTAATAAGGTAATCTTAAACCATAGTGAGCCCACAATATTGCTTTTTAAGATTTCTGGTTATAATTATTTTATGATTAGTTGACTTTCTTTCTTATTCCACAAGATAGGACCATGTTGCAAGGAATATCTCCATTTATTAATCAAGGCACTAACAGAGTGGAAGGTGATCTCCTAGGTTAATGCTTGGAGTGAAAATCTGTACTTTTAGTGTAGAAATGCATGAGTAACATGCTTACTGAAGGACACATCAATTTCATTTCAATAAGTGCTGGCTGAGGGTTCATTTTTTCGTCACACATGTATGTGATTGATTGTTTTGACCTTCATCAATAAATTATATATCTCATTATTTTAATTTGCACATTTTGACTATTTTTTGCATATTTCTTTGTTTTTGAGCATTTTTTCACAAATGTATTGGCAATTTTTATGTGTTTTCTTGGTGAACAGTCCATCCATAGGTTTGGCCTATGTGTCTACCCAACTTTCTGTCTTTTCCTTCTTCATTTGCCAAAGCATTTTGGATCTTAAAAAGCATTTGTATACTCTTATTTTACACAAATCTAATATTTTTCTTTTTTTTTAAGTCATGAATAGATGTCAAATATTAGCAACTATTTTTCACTATCTGTTGAAAGGATCATATGCTTTTTCTCCTATAAAAGTTGACCGTTTGTTTTAAAATTTTGGTGTTATACATTGTAAAATTCCTTTTCATGGATCACATGTTCTTTAGGGTGAAGATAAGAGGATATTATGGAACTTATAACCAAAGCAAAAGCCTTTAATTTTTTAAGTGCTTAAATTTGGTCCACATTTTGAAAACGTGTAAAGGCTATTGATGTCCTTCTCAACATTAATTTCAAGAAAGGAGCAGATCTAGTGGACAGATCTAGTCCAATGCACACAACCCAAAAATTCAGCCACATGTAGGATTTAAGCAATATATCCATAAGTCAGAAAACAGGAAATCTGAAGATGTAATAGGATTTATATAAATTACATAAAACTGTGTATAAAACTCTAAAAACTCTAATGGAATGTTGATAGAGTATGAGCCAGTTATAGGATCATTCATGTCAAAAACATGTATGTTTGCCTTTCCTTAAAGAATTTCCACCAAAAAAATACATCTAATATTTGACACATTTATACCAAAGAAATACAACATAGACTTTTACTGTGTTGCTAAACTGTCTCTATTAAATAGCGGAAAAGGATTATCTATTAATTCCTATCTAGAGTGAGAGAAGCCTCTTCATTCCTAAAAGGTCTTAACTAAGACAGAAATAAAGCATAAATGTATTTGGGAAAAAAAATTAAATGTTTTTTTTTCATGAGGAAATGAACCTAACTTGAAGGGTCATACAATTTATAAATCTGATCATAGTTGCTAAACAGAATAATAGTGAACCAATTCATCTACCATAAGAACAGCAAGCCCAAGGGTTAGTATTTGTTTAATTTTGGGGAAGCAGACCTTGTCACAGTTTGATGCAATTATTGGTCATCCACTTTAGGTTCATCATTATTGTAAAGAGCAAAATTTAACATGGCGTGTACAATATTCAAAATTCTGTAATCTTGTTGGCATGAGGTAAAGCACTGTGGGTAATTAGCTAGAAGATACACTATAGCAGCCAGAAGTCATTAATTAAAAAGCTGTCGATTTTATGTGGATAGCTAGGGTCAAGTGGGGACAATTTTAATGCTCTATTACACGAATAGAAAATGTTAAAGCATTATGTAAGGCACATACTGAATTACTGGGTGTGTTAATGCTGTGTGACCTTTCTTATTTATGGAAAGATATGCTTAGCGGTGTCTCCAAGGACTGAAGGAGTGGTCACAAGAAAGAGAACAGCCAAGGGCCAGCAAGAGAACCCACTTGGAAGGCAGCAGTGAAGATGCTGATTGATTCATCTTTTCTTCCACTCTTGAGTCATTACTGGTCTTGAGTCATTACTAGCCAAGAGAGCACTTGGCTAAGAGTCAGAATTGGAACTTACAGACTATGCCCCTGAGAAAATAGCTTATTTTCTCTGCACCCTTAACTTCACTGGATATGAAACAGGAAGAACAATGCATTTGTATGCTCTGTCAGTTCTTGTTCACCAAAGGCAGCAAGGCTGTGTGAATGTGAGCATCCATGTCTACATTAAGAAACGAAGAATTTGGCCAGCGACTACCTGCAGAGAGTCTCCAAATCTGTTTGATTTGAAGTCAAACAGAACAGTGCAAAGGAGATCTCTCTGTGCTCCCTGGGCTGCACCCAGATGTTTAGGCTCACCAAGAAATGGAAGTCACAATCCCTTTTATCCTTCTGTGGGGGAGGGGTGGTGTTTCCCTGAGGAATGGGTTTGTTTTGCTTGCTCAGGGAAGTGGCTCTCCTCCTCCGGGAAGAGGTGGTGGGTGGCAGGGGGTGAGCAGCTCCAAAGACAGATGTGGAGATGGAGGGGAGATGGAGAGCAGGCAGCAGCAGTGACTCCAGGGGGAGTAGCTGCAAATGGAGCCATTGCTCAGTGACCAAGTGCTGAGCTCTGGTGCCTCGTTCTGGGGAAGAGCCCAGAAGTGGACAGAGGCCGGCTGGAGGCTCTGGTCCAGACCCAGGCTCAAAGGAAGACGCTTCCAAGCTCCACAACACGTGCGTGTGACATTTGTCCCTTTGCTCGCATGGGACATTCTGTGTCCATCCTCAGCCTCCTGTGTCCTGTGTCCATCCTCACTTCCAGAAGAACGTTTTCCCTGCTCTTGAGCGCAGCGGTGGCTGCAGCCACAGTCAGGAATGGCTTCTCCTAGTTCCCGTGTTCTGGAGTTAAAAGTGGTAGCTGGTTTTCTCCCACCCTTCCCCAAACTTTTCACGCCTCTAATTCCTGGTGTTGTCTTCTCACAAATGACCACACCCTAAGTGGGACAGCGTCAGGGTTACCTGCTTTGTAAATCCGAGTACGCTCGCCCTTCAATTCTGTTCCCTCTAGTCCTTTAGGTCTGCACCGCTGGCCCCTCTCCTGCGAAGACCGCCTCGCTTGGGTGGAGCAGCTTCATGCCCGCCCCTGGCTGGCTACCGCTCCCAGCTCACTAGCTCGCACGCCAGCTTCGTGACTTTAACTCTACACCCCACTGGCAAGGATTTCTTTGTACCGTTCAGGTGGGACACTGGCCCCTCACTCACTCGCCAGAAAGTAGGGCCATGGACTGACACCGTCAGCAGGGAGCTCAAGTGACTCCCTCATGCTGATTCCACTGTCGCATTGCATGGCGACTGTGGGTCTCAGGGGCCCCTGCAGCTGCATCGGCCCCACGAGGCCTTCACCGTGTCCCTGGAGCTGGACATCCCCGAACATTTGCCCTCAGTGTGGTGAGAACAAGGAGAAAGAGAGCAGAGGGAGGAGCAGAGAAGAAGAGAGAAGGGCGGGCAAGATAGGCCTGGGGCCTCTGGTCCTGGGGACCCTACCAAGGCTCAGGGAAATTGCAGATTCTTTGGGTAGGGGTAGAGGTATCTTGGAGCTCCTCCCAGGGCCACTAGACGCCACTTATTTTAGCCCAGAGGAAGACCGGAGATTTTCATCCCTGGTGAATTTTACTCTACCATCAAAGGAAGAAAATAAGATAATATGTTGAGTATCCAGCCTTTATTTTCACCACTATGTCACAGAGAGGCGTTGTCTTCTTTTTTGGGTTCTTTGAGCTCTTCCCGGTTTTAATTCCAGATTATGGTGCTGTTGGGGACAGGGACACTGGATAACAGTTGGGCCCAAGAGCCTGGATGAATGGATGAGCCTGGCAGATGAGCCTTAAGCAGGTGTTGCTGGACCGACCTAAGAGGTTTGCTATTGGTCCAGAAAACCAGTGGCTCAGAAGAGGTTGAATGTGAGGTTAGAGACTCAGGGCTCTCTGCCCACAAAAGGAACAGGGTAAGTGGTGAGGCCAGGAGTGCCTGCACACATGCACACGTGTTCTTCCTGTCATCCTGAGACACAGGCCTTGGGGACTGTGGACACTCCTGAGATATCACCTTGATCTTGGGAGAGAAGGGCTGAGCAGGGTCAAGGTGAGGCATTTCAGGAAAAGCCCCTGAAGTAGGAGGAGGCTCTCGAGGTGTCACCTGAGCAGTTGGATCAGATACTGAGCAGTGTTTGTGTCTTGGTCTGACACTGAACATGGCGCATGGAAGCAACCAGGGAACTGTCGCAAGCGTCTGTTTTTATTTCTACAGATTTCAAAACAAAAGAGTTAAGGCCCTGTTGGCTCCTATAATGAGTCTGCAACAAGAGAGGAGGGTTTGGATAGGGGGTGCTGAAGCCAAGCGACACTTGGACACTTGGGGGACCTTGGTGGTAAGGGACAGTCAGGCTCTCTGATAGACTGCACCTATAGGTGCAGAAATGACCACCGTGAACGGCTTTCTGTGGACCATGGGTGTTGCCTGAACACGAGCAAAAGTGCCTTCCCTAAGCAGCAGCCGATGCTCAGACACCTCTGAGGAAAACTGGAACTGGGGGAGCGAAGCCTCTGCTGAGGAGGGAAGGACACAGGCAGGGGCGGGGCGGGGGGAGGCAATCTGAGAGAAACAGGCAGAACAAGGAGGGCCCCACCCCTACCGTAGGCCTCTCTGTGTCCTAGAGAGAAGAAGAAGACAGGAACTCTCCCAAATGAAGGGCAACCTGTCCCTCACTGGAAGAGGAGACATGGGTGGCCACAGAGGATTGACAGACTGTGGTTATGGATGGGCCGCTTTCCACCCAGAAAACTGCAGAGAACCAAACACACTTGCAGGCAGAAGCTTAAAAATACTCATAGCTGCCGACACACAGAAAGAAAGCAATTAAATTATAATGGACATTTTACAAAGATTTAAATAGGGTGCCTGGGTGGCTCATTGGTTAAGCATCTGCCTTTGGCTCAGGTTGTGATCCCATGACCCTGGCATCAAGTGGGGGTGAGGGGTCCTGCTCAGCAGGGAGCCTGCTTCTCCCCTCCCCCACTACTTGTGCTCTACCTCTTGCTATCTTGTGCTCTCTCAAATAAATAAATGAAATCTTAAAAAAAAAAAAATTCATTGGCTGGGAAGGCCTGATGTTTTAATGAGGTCCCTGTTCTCCACGTTAACCTTTAAATGTATTACAATCTCCCAAAGTTTTCAGAATAGATTTTTCTGGAACTTGGTACAATTATCCTGACATTCATCTAGAAGAACTAAACAGACAAAACTCCATGTGAGAAAGTCAGGATAATTTTAGGTGTGTGGGGGGATGGGGTGACTGGGGGCTGGGCATTGAGGAGGGCATGGGATGTGATGAGCATTGGGTGTTATGCACAACTAATGAATCACTGAGCAATACATAAAAAATGAATGATGTACTATATATTGGCTAATTGAATTTAAATTAAAAAAGGGAAAAAGAAAAAAATACAGGACATTTTTAGAAAATAAATCAAGACAGCGTCATTGTACTAGATATTAAAATATATTTGGAAGAGAGAACCCTCTAATATACATGGTCCCGATGCCAGTGGACAGATCAGAGTAAAAGAAAAGATACAAAACAGACTTCAGTGGACACATTTTTTCTTTCATGGACTATAAAGCGGTACATGTTCGTGGGGGAAGGTTGGGTTACCCATGGTTTTAAAACCACTGGTATCCATATAAGCTTAGGATGATGACCATTGATGTTACTGACTAATTGCTATGTGCCAGTCGCCAGGATTAATGCTTTCTATGCGCCATCTTACTAAATTATCCCATGACCCCCCTTATTTCATCTGCCAGACACATGAGGAAGCTGTGGTTCACACAGGTTAAATAATTTCTGTGCAGTAACATAGCCAGACCATGCTGTGACTGGGGTCTGAACTCAGCTGACTTTCTTAACAGATGGTTTCCTAACTACTTCTCCTAGATTCCCAACTTCATTTATTTTCTCTGGGGGGGAAAAAAAGCCCAAATTTAATACAGCTTAGTGTATAAACAATAGGGTTTGAGGTTCAAAGATGGCAGCATAAAACCAGCATTTCCTCTCTTCCTGAAAACCAACCTCTTAAGCACAAATAGGAAAAAGAGCGATGGAATAGCTCAGCCACAAAGGAGGTAAATGGTCAACGAGCAGAAGTATGTGCAGAAAGACAGGGACAGATGACCGTGGGTGTGAATCTGAGCAAGCACCGACAGAGGATGTGTCGTCAGAGTGGGGGCACATCCAAGGGGCCCAACCAGCACCCAGGACCATAGGGTGCCCAGACTGGGTGGGGCTGGAGCTTCCCCTGCACCTGCTGTGGCTCTTGGAATCAGACCGGCAGGATGAAGGGAGAAGCCACGTCCTTGGACAAAGTCATCTCTTTCTGGGGCTGTGAATTTTCCTCAATCGGGAGTTCTCGAAAGGAAGCCAGCATGTAGCAGCGACACTATGATAGAAACGGGAAAAGCAACCAGGTAATGGGATCGCACCAGAAAAACGTTGCCGTGAGTTAGACGAAAGCTGTGAACCAAACAGCCGCTTGTCTAAGAAGCCAGAGCTCAAGCAAGAGTGAAATATGAACCAGCAGAAGTGGCGAAAGGTGGAGGAAAAATAAAATCACCAACGTGAAGGAAAAACTGGAGCGCGTGTAAAGAAGAGCAGACTCGCTGGGGTGAAAGGTGGAGAAAATAAACATGGGAAAACCATACTGAGTCAACGGCTAAAAACCCAGAGAGGAAACAGCTCTTGCAACGGATGGTGACGCCACAGTGGGGAGCCTGCAGAAGAGAATGAAAAGCAGGGAAGGGAACCAATATTTACAGAAGCGATTTAAATCCTGTTTTCTTAAATTAAAGATGTTTAGAATCTGTTGTATTAAATGGCACACCGCCGTGGTGCAACACCAGGCCCAGACGACGCAACCGCCGGCTCTGAAATCAGCTCTTTGGTACACGCCGCAGAATGATTCAGTCCCTTCTATCGGGAAGTCAGGCAGGCCCCATTCCCTCCCAGGAAGTAATGTCAGCCCCCGTCTCCGACTGGCCCAGCCAGCTCTATGTGTGCAAAAGGAACAGACAAGCCATCGTGAACAGAGCAAAGCTTGGAAGAGGGCTCACTGGGAAAGGGTGGCTAAGGACCAGTGACAGCACAGGGTTGATGTCGCAGCAGAGGAAAATCCAGAGTTCGGCATCAGCGGCAGACCAGCAAGTGGAAGGTGTGAGCTCTGACAGTGCAGAAATCATTTATCCAAAAAAAGAAGAAAGAAAGAAAGAAAGAAAAGAAAAAAAAAAGAAAAAGGAAAAGAAAAAGAAAAGTATACTTGGGAAGTTCCTCTTTGCTTATCCTGGGGATTGAGGGCTGTGTCCACAGAGAGGGAAGCCCACACTTCTGAGCTGACTGCAGTCTGACTTGCCCTCCAGGGGTGGGAGTGTGCCATGTCTTCTCCTCTTGGCTCACAGCCACAGCCAGCCCAGCAGCCTGGCAGATTCTGAGCAGCTTCTCCTCCTGCCCTGCTGTCACCCAGACCTGAGCCCTGTTACGGCTCGGGGGCTCCTCGCGGGCTCCAGCCGCAGGTCCTGCTTCCACATCCTGCTGATGCACAGACACCCCACCCTTCCCGGGTTGTTCCAGCAGCCTCCTAGTTTGGGGTCAGCATGGCAGCAGAAGAAAGGGGAGAGCATCACTGTCCCAACTGTGACCCCCACTCACCCCCACCTTGGCATCACCACACCCTTGTGATGACTGAGGGACAGCTGACCTCCGGGAAACTCTCAGATCTCCTTTCACTCTGGCCTGGCTTCAAGGTCTTCCTCCATGTTTCTGGAACATTCTGGGCACAAACACATTTCTGCCCCTGCCTTTGGGACCAGCTGGATCCTTGACCTTCCCCGCTTGCCCTACAGACGTGCACAAATCTCGTGTCCCCTCTCTTTCAGGCTTCACTGACATTCCCTTCTCCCCGGCCTTCCCTAACAACTTGACCTGAAATGCACACTTCTCCCACTCCTCTCCGACCCTTACACACCCAGGCATGCTCTGACCCTTGCCCTTGAATGTTTCCATGACAATACTTTTCTGGGGTCAGAAGTACCCTTGTCCCTTGGCAGAGAGCAAAGGATGCCCCAGCAGACCATAGGCCAAGCACTGGCTGATGCAGCCCCTCCTTGGGCCTGAGTGGCTAACAAGGGGAGGGCCCCCAAGACAGCTGCTGAAACTCACTCCTACCACCAAACATTTCTGGGAACACAGATGAGGCCCACTATGGTATTCAGCCCTGATTTAAAAAAAAGAAAAATCTCTTTAGACAAGAAGTCTTGTTTGTCCATGTTAAAGGACAAAAATGTCACAGACAGAATTGGATGTTTCAGACTTAGTGCATCCAGACCCAAGGTCCAAGGTCAAACTGTCAGAATGCTGTCTTCCCACAAAGACTGCTTCCTTCCTGCACCAGCCACCCTCAAGCCACTGCATTTACTCTGGAACTCTGCAGCTTCAGGGTTAAACTGTTACAGCTCTCAGACGAACAACCCAAGTCTCTTTTGTTTACATCTTTTTGTCACACATAAGGAAGCTGCCCTCATGTTCTTAGTAAATATTTGATTATTGGGAACACGTTCCATAAGCAAGGCTAAATTTTTCCTAAGAAACTTCTTTATCACTTATATAATTAAAGTGATAATATACAATCTCCCTCTTTGCTATCAGAAGATATTTAAAAATAAGCATCGGGGCACCCGGGTGGCCCAGTCAGGTAAGCTGCCAACTCTGAGTTTAGGCTCAAGCCCTGATTTCAGGGTCCTGGGATCAAGCCCCACACCAGGCAATGCTCAGTAGGGAGTCTGCTTGCAATGCTCTCTCCCTCTTCCTCTGTCCCTCCCCCAGCTCATGTACTCTCTCCCTCTCTCTCTCTCAAATAAATCTTTAAAAATAAGCAGACCTAGGGCATCCGGGTGGCTCAGTTGGTTAAGTGTCTGCCTTCAGCTGGGATCATGATCCTGGGATCCTGGGATTGAGTCCTGTATCAGGCTCCCTGCTCCATGGGGAGCCTGCTTCTGCCTCTGCCTCTCTCTCTCTCTCTCTCTCTCTGTCTCTCATGAATAAAGAAATTAAATCTTTAAAAAAAAAATAAGTAGACCTCTTATTTTAAAAAAAATAATAAAAATAAGTATAACCCCTGGTGGTATTTTCATTGTAGGAAACAGGCAGTAGTGTGACCTGTGGAAGGTTGGTACAGAAATCCAATTCTGGCCAGTGGCCAAGGGATTTTGAAAGTGATAGAAATTGCTTGCTCTGAGCCAGCAATTCTACTGGTAGAAATGTATCCCTGGGAAAGAATGCACACCTACAAAGTTCGGTGAGATAGAGTCACTGTGACATTTTTAGGATAGTGAAAAGGCAGAAGGAAGCTAACATACACTGTGCAGCAAAATGTCGGGCACACCCAGCTGCCAAGTGTCCATCCTGCCCTTTTATTTCATGAAATAGCCCAAGTTGTAAGCATGGCTGCCGCGTGCGCAGCTACAAAGCATCTTGCAGACCTCTGGGGGTTGTTGTTTGTTTGTTTGTTTGTTTTGATGCTTATTACTTGGTTTGTTAGAGAGATCTCCTTTTGAAGTAAAACGAAGAGAGGGGCGGCAGGGATGGAGAGAGGGGCGGGTTTTCAACTATTCCCCAGGGCCAGCAGCAGCAACACAGAGAGGCCCTTGCCTCTGTGTTTAACCAGGACAGCTTTCTGTGCCTGATGAGGACTGTCACACGCCAGGCCACCGGGGCTGAGGACATGGAACCCACGGAATCATGGTTTGCAGTTCCACCATAAAAACGAGTTGGAGGGGGGCGCGATGCCAAGGAGACACCAGAGAGAAGTGGCGGAGGGGCTGGTCTCTGGAGCAGACCAGCAGAACTGATTTACGGACATTCTGGAGAGGTTCCTGTGGGGGGATGACTCAAGTCGGGTGGCAGCTCTCTCCCTTCTGTGGAAAAGTTAGAAGTGGCCACGGAGCTCAGCAGGGGGAGCTGCTTGCCAACAGGGACAGAACAAAGGTGTAAGCAGTTTGGGTCCCTGATACCCTAGAGGAAAAAACAAACTGGTCTTGAACTGTCCAGACTCCTCATGAGAGAAAGAGTAAACCCTTGTGGCTTCAAGTCACTGAGCCCAATCCTTACAAAGGCAAAGCAATGGAGGGATCTATGGAAGTGTTAATGGGAACACTACACAGGGATTAAAAAGTCTTAGTGATCACCCATGCTTATTGAGACAGAAAGACATTCACAGCATATTGATAACTGAAGAAAGGAGATCATAAGTCTGGAAGAATCATGATCAATGAAAAAAGCCTGTAAAATTATATGAAAAATATATATATATATATGTTTGTAGGGTGGCAGGTCTGAAAGGCTAGCCAAAAACACTAAGAGTAGTTATCTTTACCTTTGAATGATGCTATTTGGAGGGAACTTAACTTTATAAAATATTTGTTGCAATTTGTTTGTTTCTTGGAGACTTCATATTGCACAAAAAAGTTAAAAATAAAAAAAGGCTACAGTAACTTACTTTGCCCATCAGTGATGGGAAGGAATAAAATGTCATCAGATCCATGACTGATGAAGCACTATGCGTGTATGAGAAACACTCTATCAAACAAATAAGACATGGAGAGAAGCAAGTAAGTAACACGAATAAGAAACTTCCCAAAAGGGAAGCAGAAGTGATCAGTCAACAGAGGATAACAATGTTTCAACATTGTTAGTAATCCAAATATGCAAATTAAAACAGAAAGTGCTTTCAACTATCACACTGTAAAGTTTAAGAATAAAAAGATACTTCCGAATTGGTGGGAGGCAGGGGCACACACGACTCACCCTGCAGTATTTTCCAAAGGGCCCTGGGCCAGCACAGATCGGAAAGGCATAAATGTGGTCATGCTACTGTGCTTCTGAGGACTTCCCTAAAGAAGACAATCACACACTGCCCCATATGCATATCCAAGGCTGTTTATCCCGTGGAGTTCATAGTACGGAGAAACTAAAAATAATCTCATGGGGAAAGGGGGAGACTTGCACAAGGGCAAATGTTAGAAATAATTCTGAAGAAGGTGAGTGTTGTGGGGAATGTTCGTAATACCAGACATGACATATATACAAACTAAGTTAAATGCATGCTGTTTGTTTTCCTGTAATGTGTAACATGCGGCTTCAAATACAACCTAAAATAAAAAGTCATGTGGGCAGATACTCTGAATAATAGGCATTAGCTTTTTGAATAAACTGCTTATACATGGACAATGCATGTGGCAGCCTATAGGGTAGTAGCCTCAGGGAATTCTAAAAAAATTTAATTGATTTCCTCCTGTAAGGAAGCAGCTTCTAGCACCCTCTTCCCCTGCTCCCTTCTCTCTCCCTCTGGAAGGAAATATATCGGAAAGGAGGTGTAAGTGGCCCATTTGTTTTGCTTTCCTTCTGTTATTTTCATAATAAGGAAATGCAACAGGTTACTTTAAAAAGCAACACCTGGAACACAAACCATGATAAAGTGAACAAATAAATAGTACACTCAGAACAATTGAACACACATAGTAGGTTTTAGATTGTTAAGAGACTGTGATTTATTTGCTTGTTTATCTCACCCATGTGCCTTTGACCTTCAACCATTTGATCCATAAATTATTGAGAAAAGATGAGTGAATAAGAAAAGAGAGAGAACTCTAAAATGCTGGTGAGCCCAGGGAAGAACCCTTCCCTGGAGGAGACTGTAAGATGGACACAAAGGATCTCTATGGTGTCTAGAATGTTCCCCATTAGCCTGCATGTCACATGTTTCTATTTCTGGAACGTTTACAGCCTTACAGTAAAACTGGCGAGGCCACTTTGCTTTTGCAGAGAAAGCATGATTCAAATATGGTATTTAAATATGACAGACACATTCAAACAAAGAACACTGGATGCTCAACATGGGACACAGGTGTGAGTGTTTTGAAAAGACTGTACCAGACAAACAATATGGAATTTGTCTATTCTAAGATAACCAGGTAAATAAATCAATCAACAATTTTATTTTTAATCTTCTAAACCCGCTTAATGTCATATGTATACTTTCTGGGGAAATGCTTTTCAAACAATGAGCAATTCTGACCATTGGTTCTTTCATCCGCATATGGAAGGGTGTGTGGTGCTCTCCCAGCAGATCACGGTCACACCATTCAAGCGGGCAACACAGACCTTTCCCGGGAGCTGAAATAACTTCCACTGACTCCCTGCCCCAGACGTGATCTTTCCCAGGGCAGGCTATACAAGACCAGGCACTCCTGGTCCAAACTAAAAACACTCAGATGGACCAGTAGGGGTAAGCTGAGAAGACAGAGTTGGTGAAGGTAGAAATGTATTTCCTTGCCAGAAGCAAGTCTGGAAGGATTTGAAATGTTCCTCTAAGTCTTTAGATTCAAACATGTTTGGCAGGCAATGAGCAAACCAAGTAACGTCATACCTTTAGAGAACTTCCACACTATGGTGGGTACAGGGTAGCCCTCGGCAGAGCAGTTGAGGACGACAGCCTTGCCATAAATCCCGTCCTGGTCCCGTGGTTGAACCACAAATTTGGGAGGAACTGAAAAGAGATAAATGTCACCTTTAGTTCAGACAACAACACAACTTATTTTAATACCTGTAGGTATGGATTTGAAGAACTCCAAGAATTTTAATGAACATTAAAATACAAACAATGTTTGTATGTTAAGATACATGAAAAATTGGACAACAATATTTGTGAGCTAGAACAAATTAGGAAAATGACCTCATTTTTCCTAATGAGGAATAAATCATTTTCCTAATAAATCAATGAGATTCTTCAAATTGAAGTTACTTTGCACCTGGAAAAACTGGGCTCATGTGTGGAAGTTGACTAAACCACAGGTATGTGACATTGTTTTTTATCTGTGTTACAGAAAATCTTCAGCAATCCAATCCATGGCAAATAGAATCAGGACCACAATTGGAAGAACAAAAAGTAATTATCGATAGTAAGTATTCCTCTTGGGTGTGTACTGCTCAAAGCATTTGTGTTTGTTCTTCTTCTAACAGAAGATGAAGGGAAAATTAATAGGCATCCCCTAAAGACAATAAAGAACATAGCATGGTATTGAACTTTGCCCAAAAATCTGATGAAGACACATAGACCATTATTCTTGATGTCAGCACTCTCCTGGGCCAATAGGGGACAATGGAGGTTAACTAAAGTGAGGTACCACGATGGCTTTATAATAAGTGTACTTATCCAAAAAAAAAAAAAAAAAAAAAAACCCAGATTAAATAACTGAGTATTTGGTAACTTTTGTGAGGAGCTGAAAAAAATGCATCCCTACCCAAAACATACACATGCCCTCTGTGTAGAACATACCTGTCAAGAGAAGGCAAATGCCTTGTTAAGTTATTGCTATTCTAAGAGTATTTGGGCTTCCTCTGAAAGAGATGGTACAGGTACTTCTAGAAAAGGCAGCATGTGAAGGTATTAGAATCTCAGAAACTTTTCCATCAAAATCAGAATCCCAGAAAATTCTTCATCCCAAAATGATTAATTATATGATGAACTTCCAAAAAAGCAATCACAGTACTATGTAAGAGGATATGGACTGTGTCCCCTGTATGTCAGACCCTTAATATGAGTGTTCTTCCTCTCCTTTTCATAATTCTTGGTAAAAGCTAATCTTGTCTGCTTTGCAGATTCTGTAATTCTTGCTTTAGACAAAAATGGGCCTATGTGTTATAAATCAATAGGGAGTCCAACCATCACATGAATGGACTGATAGAAAGATCAGAATCTAGGTGAGTTAGATGCTTAAAAGCATGATGAAATGATATAAACCATAGTGAAGATCATTGTGGTCATAAAACACCCTAGGAAGAGGAAATGGTAGACATGAGAAGCAGCAGGAGATGGAACTCTCTGCTGTTTCTGAAAGAGATGACAGTGATGGCTAGGAGTACAGAGCCAAGGACTAAACACCAGTGCTTGAGCTCCAACTCTGTTTCTTCCAGTTGGATGATCTGGTGCAAGTTATCAAATATCTCTTGGCTTCAATTTCCTTATCTGTAAATTGGGGATAATTATAGCACTGATTTTATCAGACTGGTGTGGGGATCAAATGGATTATGATTGCAAATGTCTCAGAACAGTGCCTGGAAGTTATGGAGTACTCTTAAGTGTGCTGGTTAATTTAATAAATGCGGGTATGTCCAGCTTTAACATATCCTTAACAAACACAAACCCCAGCTTGCAAATTAAATAATTTATATGGCCAATAGGTCTCTTCAATATTGCTTAACTATTAATCAATTTTATTTCATTTAGATGATATCCTGAGACACACATATTCAATAAAATGTAAATATATTTAAATTGGGTGATAAGGGATGACTCTTCCATGCTCAGAAAGTTATTTCTAGGAAAAATGCTGGAGATTATTAGAGCAAAGTTTCTAGTAAAAATAATCAACCTCAAGGATAGATTGCAAAGTTTGAGGCACCATACCAAAATCACTCTGGCCAGATGGAAGGAAAATATACAGTCATCTATAGTCTATGCTCTGGCTCAAATTCTGCTGATAGAAGAAAACCCTTTGTCAAATGCGTAGGGTAACTAATTGCTTGTATTTCCTCTGGAAACATGTCTAATTCTAATTGATCCATGACCCTCCCCTCAATTTGGTTCCAATCCAAAGGGACATTACTTAAAAACTGATCAAAGAGGTTTACATGGGAAATAACCATTGACATATTGCAAGTGGAAGGTAATTATAGGTGGAAATGGCCCATAAAACCGCAAATTATCTTTCATATCTTCCTCTTTCATCTCCTTGTATCAAATGCTCATGGCTCTTCCTCCAAACTCTATCACATATCCTCAAAGTCTCTTCATCTCTTCACTGCCATGCTCTCATCACAATGGGCAGGCAGGGTGTGTGGTGAAGTGCCACACACACTCCCTCCCTCTGGTTTCAGCACACCAAGGGCTGGACAGTTCCACACACCTGCCAGGGTGCCCACCAAGAGCACGAGTCTCTCTGCTGTCTGGGGCCTCCTCGGGAGTCTTACATTCTTCCTCACTTTCACTGGTGCGACACAGAAATGTGGGAGACAAACATGTAACAATGAGAGGGCGGGGAGGGGAGTGCCCCTCCTCTCCAATCCATCCCGTGGAACAATTCTGAGGCACATTCTATGGCTGTGCTTCTCACACATTGGAGGGCATCACAATCACCTGAAGAGCTGGCTCAAACATGAGTTGCTGAACCCTATCTTCCAAAGTCCTGCCTCAGTGGGTCTGAGGAGGGATCCAAGACACTGTCTTTCAAATAATCTACCAGTGACGCTGAGGCTGCTGGTCCAGAGACAACACTTTGAGAATCACTGTTCCATGGGTCTCCTCAGGATTCTTCAGAGTACCAATGAGTCCCAGAGGCCCACAGCATCAACCAGCTCATTAAAACAACTTTAACTGATATCTTCTCTCTCCTTCTGATCTCATTCTCACCGCCCCCATTTCTCACTCTCGAACCCAGGAATCACATCTCAATCATGGACAGCCAATCAGCAGCCAATCATGGACCTCGAACTCTGCTTTCAGAGGAACTCCCCTTCAACAAGGCCCATATTGGTTCTTAGCTGGTTCCTGGAGCAGCCTGCTAACAGATCTACTGGCACCTACAGGCCGACTTCAATCCGTTCCTCACACAGTGGCTGGAAGAATCCAAGACACGGACTGGATGAAGTGAATCCCTGCTTCAAACCAGCAGTGCATTCCCATTGTTCCTTGATACAATCCAGACGCTTACAACACTCTGAAGGCTCTTTATGACTTATTTGACACTCCCCTCTGGCTGTTGTAAGACCCCATCTATCCCCACCCCCATGACTGCTTTTGCTGCTGAGTCTTCACATAAGCTTCTTATGTCTTTGTTTAACAGATTCTCACTTATGGTTATTTACATCTCAGCGCAAAGTCCACTTTGTCTGGAGCTCCTTACCGATGCTGTGGATGAGATCAAGTGCCCCCAGAGAATGCTGTGTTACCTGCTGTTGCCTTTACTGAGCATGTCTGATATTGCTGCTCTCCCTCATCAGGCTCTGCCCTGTAGGAGAATAAGTACTGTCCCTTTCCCACAGACTATTGTACCCCAGCATGGCGCATAGCGATAGGACACAGAAAGCTCTCTGAAAACATCTGTGGAATGGACTGACAAATAGGTATTATTATTCCATTTTTACAGAATAGAGAAATAGATTTTGTCCAAAGTAGCATGGCTGAGTTAATACCACAGATCAGAGTGGCCCCAAACCCCAAAGCCTTTGAGAAGGACAGATCTACTTTCTTCTGATGGTGGAGAGCAGAAAGCATTCTAGGAGGATTCTGGGCAAGGAAACACACACCGAAAGTGGAACTGTTGCAATTTGAGCTAAAACTTATGATAGGACCCGAAGACATAACACTCTGTATGGTCTGGGTTATAGTTCCCCAAAGTTACTGGTTCCCTTTGTAAATATTATATTTGGGTTGTTTCTGGATGGTTCAATTCATTAAATGGCTCTTGGCCACTGGCTCAGGTCAGGGTCTTGAGGTCAAGAGATCAAACCCCGCATCTGCCTCTGCGCTTAGTGAGAAATTTACTTCTCCCTCCGTCCCTCCCTCTACCTTGTGCTTTTTCTCTCCCTCTCTCTCAACTAGATAGATAAATAAATAAAATCTATCAAAAATAAAATTATATCTTGGTTTCCTTTTATTTGTATAACACTTTATTTGGTACATTGTAGTGAGCATATATGCCAATCTTGTTGACTTTTCAATAGAAAGTGGAGGAGAAGGGTGATTAAGGAAATAGAAGGGATAGATTTAACCAAATAATTATGTCACATTCCCAAAAGGCAACATAAGTCATTCTTGCCATACACCTTTGTATCATGAGACCCATGTAGTCTGACAGTATCTCAAGACCCCAGGGATTCCTTGCAGGGAGCTGAATACTGAAAATTATCTGGAATCTGTGCTTAAAAATGTGCAAAAATGGGATGCCTGGGTGGCTCAGTGGTTAAGCGCCTGCCTTTGCTCAGGTCATGATCCTGGGGTCCTGGCATCAAGCCCCACATGAGGCTCCTTGCTCTGTGAGAAGACTGCTTCTCTCTCTGCCTGCCTCTCCTCCTGCTTGTGTTCCCTCTCTCGCTGTGTCTCTCTCTGTCAAATAAACAAATAAAATCTTTTCAAAAAGTGTGCAGAAACTAAAATTTTTTTGAATGTTGTGTTTTCAACTTGTAACTTTTACAAGTAATTCTGCCTTTTTAATAGTTTTACAAAAAAAGTTCTGAAGAGGCTATAAATCTATTGAATAAATGAAAAAAATAAGGGCCATTTAAAATAAAGTGATCTTCAGCTTGGTCTGCTCAAGGAAGGAATTATTTTTGTAGTTTTTAAGAGAGGAAGAGTACTATGCTTCTAATAGAACAGGTATTTCTCAATGTTAGAGGCAATTTTTTTTTTAAATGTTTGAAATGCAAGGCCTCCAAGGAACTATATATTTCCAAAGGATGTAAGCTTCCCTAAGCTGTCAACAGAGACAGGGATTCTGTTTTACTGAAGGCAAACCTGGAAGCTATTTGGTGGGGGGAATGGGGCAGGTACATAAATATTGCCGTTCTCTCCTGGATGGCATTTAGTCAAGATGGTAATTGGACAAAGCCTCGGTAAGATTTAATTTATGACACTAGAAACTAAAATCCAATGGCTTCCCATTACAACCAGAAAGATGGCCTAGCCTTTGCCCTCAACGTTTTCCCTCCTCCCTTGCAGAACACTGAGCCCACTGTTCTCTTGCCACTCTTTGAACACACAAAGCTCCTTCCTGACTTGGGTTCTTCATGCTTGGTCATTCTGCCTGGTGCTCGCTATGCCTTGTTCCCTCACCTTACTCAAGTCTGCTCCAAAATCCCTTGGAAAAGTCTTCCGCTGTCCACCTGACCCAACCCAACATACCTTTCCTATCCATATCACTCTCAACCCTCCAATTTCATAGAACATGTAGATACCTGACATAGTGTGTTATCTCTTTCACTGGAATGTGAGTTTTATGGGACAGGAACTTGGGATCACTATTTTGATCACCACTGTACCCCAGCACTCAGAATATCTGGTGTAAAATAGATGCTTAGTAAACATTTGTTGGAAGAATCAATGGATCAAGTAAAATGATAGCACAAATATGGTATCAAAAATTGGATCACTAAACATAGCAATAAGGTAGTGGCCTCATGTAACTTTTAGTTTCCTTGCCAAATAAAGGTCAGCTCAAAGTCTTTGGCATGGTGTTTGTTTTCTGTGTGGCAGCTCATCATTAAAAGCCAGAAACAGCAGATACTTCATAGGACATAAAGAAGTGTGAGAACAGGGGCGCCTGGGTGGCTCAGTGGGTTAAAGCCTCTGCCTTCTGCTTTCGATCCCAGGGTCCTGGGATCGAGCCCCACATCAGGCTCTCTGCTAGGCAGGTAGCCTGCTTCCTTTCCTCTCTCTCTGCCACTCTCTCTGCCTGCTTGTGATCTCTCTCTCTCTCTCTCTGTCAAATAAATAAATAAAATCTTAAAAAAAAAAAAAAAAGAAGTGTGAGAACACGGACCTCCTTTGGAATCACAGAAAATCATCGCATCAGGGGCTTTCTTCTCAGTGATGCAGAGCCAATAATAGGAAGCAAAGGGCACGTATGTTCTGTCATTAAGTCTAGTACTTTCCCTCCAAATGGCTTCATTAATGCCAAGGTCACCCAACTGAGCATGACATTAGGGAGATCATCGGTCCACAGCAAGTGTAAGCCATGGGGCACACACATAAAAGCTAAAGGTTGTTTGGTTCTTTTTTTTTTAATTTCCCTTCTGATAACAGCTAATGTATTTTACATTAAGTCTCTATAAATCTTCCCAATGACCCAAACAATCAAAAACTGTGCTAAGCTCTATAATGATCTGAGGTCATAAGACTGTGATAGAAGGGATGACTAAGAATTGGGCTCCAAAACTCCATTATTGTCATACACATTCATTTTGCATCTCAGCTAAATTATCTTAGTTGTCACCTTCATCTCCTATAAGCAATTTACCCCCAACTGCTGTAGTTCCCTCAAAAAAAAAAATTGTACTTTTACCTTTAGACTAGATTCCCAGGCCTTCATTCTAATTAATCACCTAATGCACAGATTTCCCCATGGCCTCTTCTGTGGAATGTGTCTTCAATCATGTTCCAAAATCATGTGGATGTGAGTGGCACGAAGAGACAGACAGAAAGTGCAGAAGGTGTCATTACTCACTGAGCGCTTAATATGTGCCAGGCACTGGGATAAATACAGGATTTAAGCCCCAGAAATTCCTAGGAAGTATCATTCCATTTTATGAATCAGAGAATGGAGGTAAAGAGAGGTTAAGGAATTTACCCAAGGTCACACAGCGAACAGGTGTCCCGATCATGATAGGACTGAAAGGAAGAAAAGAGGAAAGAAGAGATGCAGGGAAGAGTTCTGGGGATGCACGTTTGCAGGCTGGTGGGCTTTCCCTTGGCTCTCACAGCACGGTCCATCACCTGCCTCCAGACTGGTCTTCCTGCCTCAAGGTAATCTGCTCAAAGACATTTGTAGTTCTCCATCACTTCCTCCATCAAGCCCATATTTGTTGATAATAGCAGGCAGATGGGTAAAACTCGGACCATGGCACAACCTCTGTATCTTAGCTGTCGCTATCCCTCCCTGACCTCAGAACATATGCCTGGACACCTGTGTCCCCTCTACTCATTCATGGAGAGTCATCAGAGGCCTCTGTTGCCAGCCAGGAGCCAAGGTCATGCTGACTGTTACCTTGTTACCTAATTAAATTGTCTCAGCATCTCCAAGGCGTAAGTCTCACTGTTCCTATTTTACAGATTAGGAGATTAAGGATCAGAGAGATTCAATCACGTTCTCAAAGTCACCTGAAAAATGAACAAGCAGAAATGTGGACCTTGATTTTCTTGCTGAGAGACTAAATGTTACATTTTTATTCTCTTTCTTTCTTTTTTTTTTTTAAAGATTTTATTTATTTATTTGACAGAGAGAGATCACAGTAGACAGAGAGGCAGGCAGAGAGAGAGAGAGAGAGAGAGGGAAGCAGGCTTCCTGCTGAGCAGAGAGCCCGATGCGGGACTCGATCCCAGGACCCTGAGATCATGACCTGAGCCGAAGGCAGCAGCTTAACCACTGAGCCACCCAGGCACCCTTTTTATTCTTTTTCTAAACCCTACTCACATCAAGGCTGACGGAGCTCACTCGTTCCATGAAAACTTCATGGAACATATCAAACACTGGTCTCTCCCTTATTAGAACTCATTCTGCTCTTGTAATTACTAGTCTGTCTCTTGAAGGCTTCCAAACCACCCTCTTTGTGATAAGGCAATTTCAAGGTCTCTAAGCTCCTCACTCTGATTCTGGTTTTTTCCAAACCACATCTCAAACCAAAAACTTTAAAACCTCCAAGAGAAAAAAAAATTTCTAAACTCGAGTTAAAGATTTAAATAAAGACCTTTATAATTATTCTCTAATACTGATTGCTATTTTTGAGCGGGTTATGTTTCCCTAACTATAGCTTTGCTTTTTTTTTTTTTTTTTTGGTGAACCAAGTAACAACTGTGTTCCAAAGTTAATGTTAAGTCCACATTTTGCAATATGAATGCTCTCTCATTCTAAACGACATAAAATGATAAGATTCTTCATCTTACCTAAAACATCTATTCAGTTGATTCATAACAAGATCCAGCTGAAATGATGATAAAATTCAACTACTTGACCACTTAAATTAAAAGCTGAAATTAGAGCAGCTGCCTGATTCCTTGCCGTTGAAGACAAGAGGCTGTCACTCACAGCAGGCATTATCCATCCACAGAGAAAGCTCCCTGTCCCAACTATTATGTACTGAGGCCAGAGGGAGAATGGAGGAGACAATAAGATATCTCATTTCCCACTCCAACACCCAGCACAGTCTTTGGCCAGCTACTCTTGGGGAGAATGTCTGTCATCAAGGCTTCTCATACATTTTTCTCAATTACTTAGCCACAGATCTCTGCAAAGTATCTTCTGAGTTAACCCTAGCTTTGTCATCCCTGCTACCACCACTTTAACTCCAACCGTAACCACTTCTCATGTGGACCACAGAGCCTCCCCTCTGGGCTTCTGGACTCCTGGTCTCACTTTAATCTGTTGATTTTTTTTTTTTCTTTTGTTTGGATCTCCTCATTCAATTCCCATGGCCTCTAGACCTCAGGACACAGGAACTTCCAGCTGTGAACCAAAGTGAGCTGTGTGTCTTACCCTCGTCCATGCTGGTCTCTAGCCACTCCATCCTACCACATCAGGGAAATAAGTGTGTCTGCTGTCTCAAGCCTCCCCACCACCACAGGTGACAGACTTTCTTCCAGGAACCCATTACCTTCCTTTCTCTCTTTTGTAACTCCCTGCTGTATTTTCTAATGGCTCAGGAACCCCACTCCCTCCCTCCGGGAACCTGCCTCATGTGTCTCCTAACCTAAATTTGGTTAAGTTTCCTTTCTTCTTCATAGTTGCCCTGCAGCTTGTCACACCAGCCTGTGAGACCGTCACCTGTCTCTCTCCCACTACATGGGGGGCTCTCACTGTGAAGAAAGAAACATTCATCATCTCAGGGACTATTACAGGGCCTAGAAATTATAACTATATGCTAAATACACTGCTGTTTCATGCTGGGATAAGAGAAGGATGAAGGAAAGATGGACAGAAAAAAAAAATGCTGTCATTTGGCTGTGGGTATAAAAGAATATATTTGTATCTACCTATTGATGCTTCAAAGAGGTACAGCTCAAAATATTTTTTTTCTTTTGCTAGCAAGTAAAACAAGAAAATACTGAACTCATCAAACTGAAAATTTTTAAGGAAAATAAAACACAATAAAATGGCTACACATAAGGACTTTAAAACAGAAAATGCTTTATCCAAGATATCCTGTAGTCCTTATTTAATTAATTCATTTAGCCATGACCATGATAACTGAAATTAAAGAAAAGCAGGTTCAAGCTGATTGGTTAGGGTTCATTTAGGTGACTGACTTTCTGAAATCAGAATGATGACCTTTTATGGTATCTATAAAACTTGCTATTAAGGAGGACACACGTTGTGATGAGCACTGGGTATTATAAGCAACCAACGAATGGTTGAACACTACATCAAAAACTAATGATATACGACATGCTGGCTAATTGGACATAATAAAAATTTTTAAGAATTTATAAAAAAAAGTGCACTCCAGACCTAACCCAATTCTAAAGTTTAGATGAGTGAACAATAAAACCATCCCCATCATAGCATAAGCTAAAGGAACTTGTATACCTATGTGCCTTCTATATGCTCTTAAATAGCATATTTATGCTATTTAACATATGCTATATGCTGCCTCAGTTGGTTAAGCGTCTGCCTTGGGCTTAGGTCATGATCCCGGGTTCCTGGGATTGAGCCCCACATCAGGATCCCTGCTCAGCAAGGAGTCTGCCTCTCCCTCTCCCTCTGCCCTTTCCCCTGTGCTCTCTCTCTCAAATAAATAAATAAAATCTTTAAAAAAGAATTAACAAAAAACCAGATTTACTAAAAGCCATGTTGAAGTTAGAATATGTTACACATGGGGTATAAAATGATACAGAAGAAAGTGTTTAAATAATAGCCTTTCACTTTAAATCACTGAGGATTGGAACCAGAAGGGAAGCTACTATTTATTGGTTTGAAGCCAGCCACTAACCTGTGACATCTACTGCTTTTCCATAGTCCCTTCCAAAACACCATCCCATTTTTAACAAAATTCTCTTAGTAGAAAGTTGTTATTTTGTAAAGTAAGTTTCTTAATTATTTCATTTCTGAGGAATTTTGAACCTTAGGAAGGTTATCTTTTAATATTTAAAAAAACTGAAGTATAATTTATATACAGTAAAATACATAACTTTAAAGCATATAGTTTGATACATTTTGACAAGTGCATAAATGTACAAAACCCACATCCCATCAAGATTTAGAATATTTCGGGGCACCTGGGTGGCTCAGTGGGTTAAAGCCTCTGCCTTCGGCTCAGGTTATGATCTCAGGATCCTGGGATTGAGCCCCATATCCGGCTCTCTGCTCAGCAGGGAGCCTGCTTCCTCCTCTCTCTCTGCCTCCCTCTCTGACTACTTGTGATCTCTCTGTCTCTGTCAAGTAAATAAATAAAATCTTAAAAAAAAAAAAAGATTTAGAATATTTCCATTCACCCCAAAAGTTCTCTCCTTGTCAGTTCCCCAACCCCCTTCCTGCTGGCAACATTCTGATTTTTATCTCTATTGATTAGTTTTCTATCTTGGAAGCTCTTGTAAATTAATATAAATTGAATACATGACAAATATGTTATGAATAGAATACAATACTCTTTTCTATGTGTCTGGCTTCTTTTACTCAGTGTACTGTTCTTCAGAGTTGTCTGTATTTTGTGGGAATTCGTAGTGTATTCTATTTACATTTAAACTAATTATTATTGATAGGGAAGGACTTGTCCTGGACATAAACAAAATGTTTTCTCTGTCTTGTTCTTTTGTCTCATTTCTTCTGTTACAGTGTTCCTTTGTGTGTGTGTGTGTGTGTATGTGTGTGTCTCTCTCTCTCTCTTTTTCTTTTTAATATTGACACACTTTAATTTTGACTCCTTTCTCTTTTTCTTTTGTATACTGGTATATTTTTTAAATTTATTTTTTATTTGTTTTCAGCATAACAGTATTCATTATTTTTGCACCACACCCAGTGCTCCATGCAATCCGTGCCCTCTCTAATACCCACCACCTGGTACCCCAACCTCCCACCCCCCGCCACTTCAAACCCCTCAGATTGTTTCTGAGTCCATAGTCTCTCATGGTTCACCTCCCCTTCCAATTTCCCTCAACTCCCTTCTCCTCTCTAACACCCCTTGTCCTCCATGCTATTTGTTATGCTCCACAAATAAGTGAAACCATATGATAATTGACTCTCTCTGCTTGACTTATTTCACTCAGCATAATCTCTTCCAGTCCCGTCCATGTTGCTACAAAAGTTGGGTATTCGTCCTTTCTGATGGAGGCATAATACTCCATAGTGTATATGGACCACATCTTCCTTATCCATTCGTCTGTTGAAGGGCATCTTGGTTCTTTCCACAGTTTGGCGACCGTGGCCATTGCTGCTATAAACATTGGGGTATAGGTACTGGTATATTTGTTAACATTTTTCTGTACACACCCATATCATCAGCACATGTAGGCACATTTTGTGCCTTCTATCACAAATGTCATGCCTTCTATTTCTTATTCTTGTCTAAGCACAAAGGCTATGACCAACTAAAGCAGTACTGATAGAAAAGCTGAGAGCAGACCTGCTTATCTCATTCCTAATCATGAGGATAAAGAATAAAAACACTATGGATTTTTCCTAGGTCCCTTTTATTCTAGTGAGAGAGTTACAATTTTTTGTTAACTGGGAGGTTTTTTTTTTCTTAAATTAAGAATAAATATTGAATTTTAGTAAATTCTTTTCATCTATTTTAATGTGTGATTTTTCTACTTTATTTTGTTAATATAATAATATTATAATATATAATAATCTATAGATTAATTTTGAATGTTAAACCAAGTTTTTATTCCTGTAATAAAGCCCACTTTGTCATGAGATGTTACATTTTATTTTATTGCTGATTTGACATGGTAGTATTATGGTAGCAATATTATATTGAAATGTTATATTGACATAGTAGTATTACGCCACTATTTTTGCACCTATATGCATGAGCAGTAACAGTTTGTGAAATTTTTTGTGTGCCATGACTTTATCAACTTCTTTATCTTGAGGTGATGCTGTGTCTAAAAATTTGGGAACTCCTCCCTTTTCCTTGATTACCTGAAGGAGTTTGTATAAGGTGCTGTTTTCCTTAAATTCTATAAAAACTTACAAATTAAGCTCTCTCCGTCTTCAGTTTTTGTTGGAAGGTTTTTATAATGAATCCAATCCTTACAACGGACATAGGGCAAGTCACATGTTCACTTTTGTATCTATTTGGATAATTTATATCTTTGAAATCATTGATCATTTGATCTAAATTATCAAATATGCTGGCATAAAATTGTCCAAAACAGTTCTTCACTGTCCTTTTAATTAATGGCTGTAGGAACTGCAGTTATGTTTGTCTTTGCATTAGTTTTCTATAACTGCTACAATAAATCACAACAAACTTAGTGGCTTTAAATAACAAAGCTTAAATTCTTATTGTTCAGGTGATCAGAATTCTAGAATGTGCATTCTGTAGTTGTTTGATATAATCTATAAATACCAACTAGGTTACTTGGGTTGTTGGTATAGTTTAAGTCTTTTTTTTTTTTTTTTGCTGTTTTTTTGGTGTTTGTACTATTAGTTAATAAGAAAGGAGGGCTGAAATCCCCAATTGTCATTGTTTATTTGTCTGTTATTCTTTTCAGTTCTATTCTGTAACCATGTGTTTGGATTTCTATTATTAGGAGTATCTGTATTTCAGATTTTTATGTCTTGTTGATGAATTAACCCCCTTTATTATTTTAACATGTCCTTATTTGCCTAGAGTAATATTCCTTACCCTGAGATTTAAATTTAATTTAATATTTTACTTAATATTAATACATTCAATTAAGCTTTCTGTGATTTGTGTTTTATACAATTTTAATTTTTACTACTTATGTCTTTATATTTAACAGGTACCATGCATTTGAATCTTGCTTTTTAATCATGATTGATAATTTTTCCTTTTTAATTGGTATGTTTAGTCCATTTATACCCAATGAAAGATTGATATAGTTGTATTTAAGTTTTCCATCCATTTTCCATCTCTCCTTTGTATTTTGTCCCTCTTTTCCTACTTTTTTCCCCCAGCTAATTAAGTATATTTTAATGTTCACATATCTGTTTTGTTGGATTAATATCTATACCTATTTGTTTCATTTTTGATAATTGCTCAAGAGTTTGTATTGAACATATTTAGCTAACAACACCTATGTTCAAATAGTATCATACCACTTCATGGATAACATAGGATAAATTTTACAAGACTAAAATTCCACTTTCCTTTTTCCTGTTCTTTGTGATATTATTTTCTATTTTATTTTTGCATGTTATAAATTATTATTTAAACTCCTAAATATTTTAAAGGAAATGAAAATGATAATAAGGTGTATCTTATCTTTAGCCATAAATTTATTATATCAAGAGATCTTCATTCCTCTTGTACATCAGTTTCCATGGAATTATTTTCTTTTAGCTTCAAGAACATTCTTTAATATTTACTGTAGTAAAATCTAGCTGGTAATTAATTCTCTAAACTTTTGTCTAAAAATTTATTTATTTCCCCTCCATTTTTGAAGAATATATTTTGCTGGTTATAGAATCCTAGACTGATACATGTTCCCTTCCATCCCCTCCTTTCAGCACGTTGAAGATACTGTTCCATTCTGTCCTAGCTTGAATTGTTTCTGATGAGAAGCCTAAAGTTTTCTTACTTGGTCCTCTTGATGTAACTAGTCATAATTCTCTGGCTACTTTTGACATTTTATTATTAGTTTTGAACAATTTAATTAGAATGTGCCATGGAATGGTTTTTCTTTATGCTTATTTTTTGAGAGTTCTATTGTTCATTTTGATATGTAGATTTATATTTTTCTTCACATTTAGAAAATTTCCAATCATTATTATTCAAATGTCTTTTTTCCTTCCACCTCTTTTTAAGAGTCTATGTATATGTTGGAATATTGGACATTTTCCCAAGTTTAGTGAGCCACTGTTTATTTTTTTCCATCTTTCACCTCTCCATGAAAATACCTGAATAATTTCTCTTGCCCTCTTTTCAAGTTCAGTAATCCTTTATTCAGTAATCCTTTATTCTGCAGTATCTAATATCTTTTTTTTTTAAGATTTTATTTATTTATTTGACAGACAGAGATCTCAAGTAGGCAGAGAGGCAGGCAGAGAGAGAGAGAGAGAGAGGAGGAAGCGGGCTCCCTGGGATCTTGACCTGAGCTGAAGGCAGAGGCTTTAACCCACTGAGCCATCCAGGCGCCCCTGCAGTATCTAATATCTTATTAAATAGATCCAATGACTGTGGAAAGAGCTGAGATGCCCTTCAACAGACGAATGAATGAAGAAGACATAGCCCATATATACAGTGGAATATTATTCAGCCATCAGAAAGGACGAATACCCAACTTTTGCATCAACATGGGTGGGACTGGAGGAGATTATGCTAAGTGAAATAAGTCAAGCAGAGAGTTATCATATCATATCAGTATCATATCATATATCAGTCAATTATCATATGGTTTCACTTACTTGTGGAACATAAAGAATGACATGGAGGATGTTAGGACAAGGAAAGGAAAAGTGAAGGAGGGAAAATCAGAGGGGAAGACGAACCATGAGAGACTGTGGACTTCGAGAAATATACTGAGGGTTTTAGAGGGGAGGGGGGTGGGTAGATGGGTGAGCCTCGTGGTGGTTATTAAGGAGGACACATATTGCATGGAGCATTCCAAGCATGAATCTTGGAACATTGCATTAAAAA
This sequence comes from Mustela nivalis, assembly GCF_964662115.1. Lineage (NCBI taxonomy): Eukaryota > Metazoa > Chordata > Mammalia > Carnivora > Mustelidae > Mustela > Mustela nivalis. The sequence goes on along the minus strand of NC_139020.1, from coordinate 5,038,125 downwards.
CTAAAGATATATTATATGGTGACTAACATAAAACAATAAAAAATTAGCCATTCAAAAAAAAATAGATCCAGTGAATTTCTCATTTCAGATATTATGTCTTTCAGATCTAGAAATTCTTTCTGGTTCTTTTTTTTTTTTTTAAATATTTTACATTTACCTTCTTGCATTCCATAAGTATTCACTTACTGCACATAACTTTTCTTTTGAATCCTTGAAATGAGATGATAGTTGCTTGAAAAACTTGTCTGCTAATTCCAACATCTGCATGTCCATTAGTCTGTTTCTTTGTTTTTTCTTGTGTTTACAACTCACATTTTCCTCCTTCTTCATATATCTAGTTACTATGTATAACACATTATAAATACACTGTTGAGAGTAATGATTTTGTTGACTTCCTTTAAAGAGTAATGTCTTTAATGTCTTGAAGACATTTTATTTACTGGTGAAGCTTTATCTTGTCAATTCTCTCTTAAGGCCTTTGTAGGGCTTGTTTAGAGTAGTCCTTATTCCAGGGATAGATTAGCCCTCCTCTTAGTGGCCTCCCTAAGATTTTAATAGAATTTTCGTATGTTCTTTACTCTGGCTATTCAGAACTCCATTATACCTCAGCCCTGGGTAACCTCTGATGTCTTTATTGATCTCACATTTACCTGGTGTTTCTTCCCTGGTAGAGGTCATGCAGTCTCATCCTATGCACATGAAATGTATTCAGCTAAAGACTCAAAAGGAGATTTTTAGAAATCTTTCTCTGAACAGCTCCCTACTTCTCAGTATTCTGCCCTGCAAAATCCCACACCTCAATAGTTTCTAAATTTCTGTCCGTATTCTTCACCCAGAAAGATCACTGTTATCTATTTAGGCTCTGTATCCCTCTGCCATTGTTTGGAATGTGCCCCAGGCAGAAGTCTGGGGTAAATTTTGGAGCTCAATTTATATACTTCCACTTTTTCAAGAATCACAACCCTTTGCCTCCTGTTTCACTGCCTGGAAATTGTTGTTTTATAAATTTTTTCCCAGTTTTATAGTTTTTTTTTTTTCATGATAGGCGTACAAATCCATTACCTGTTACTGTTTGATGGCCCCATTCAATAAATGTTATACTTTGTTTTTCAAGTTACTTGAACCAAAATCTGCCTCCCTGAAATTTCCAATCATTTCAGTTGGTTCTGTCTTTTGGATTACCCCCACAATGGTTCTTACTATAGTGCTTTTAATATATGTTATTGATGCAAAGAATCCAATCCCAATTCACTAACTCAAGGACTTTGATCCTGTAATTATCTCCTCTTTATCTTTACCACATATTTCTCTCCTCTTTACTGACTCATTCCCATTGGATGTAAGTTTCTCTTGTCCCATGTCCTATGTCCTCTTCAACTCCCTCTCTCTGTTTTTCTGCCTCCCATCATAGCAATGTCTCTGAAAATATTAAAATAATTGTACATATTTCCTTGAATTCCCACACATTAATTCGTCTCCCTTTTATGTTCATTAGCCACACTAATCAGACTTTCATTGCAACCATACCACTCTTCATGGTCATAAACAATGTCCATCTCCCTAAACCAAATAACCAGTTCTTATATTTCCTTTTTCTCTTTCCAGTGGGATTTTATACACATTATTACCTATGTTTCCTGATATATTTATTAATTTGCTTCCAGGGCACCACTTACTGGACATCTTTTTACTCTACAGCCTTCTCCTTTTCCCTGTTTCTTTTCCTGATTCCTAGAACTTCAAATGCTAAAATGTTTTGTTTTTCCCACATCATTGTTCACCATGTCACTGCTATTCTTTGTTTCTTCTCTACTTCTGTTAAAGACTTCTGTTTATCTTATTAAGCAATAAATGTTATTCCTCTTATTTGCAACATTCACTTTATAAACTTTTTATCTTTTATTTTTTTATTTTTTTGCTTTGCCTCCAAAAGATATCTCAAACTCAGTTCCTTCCTCTTACTTTAACCATTGCCACCTTCATACCTTCATTAAGGGCACTTTTTTATCTTACTTGAACTTCCAAAATGGACTCTTAATAACTATCCCTACTATCTGGACCAGTCCATTCTTCAAACAACTGTTAGTGTTATAATTAAAAAGATAAATCAGGCCATGTCACTTACCTTGTTAAAGTCACTAAAGTCACTCTTCACATTTAGAAAAAATCCAGACTCCTAAAATAGCATATTCAAATAATTCAGAGTGTTAGGACTTGACTTTGCTGTATGCTAAGTCCACTTGGGCCATTCTACTAATGCCTGAGCCCCACCTCCAAAGATGGCTCTTTAGTTAGTTTGGGCTGCAACACAGACATTAAGAATTTTAAATATCCCCATGTAATTCTAAAGTGTGATAAAATTTGAGAAACACCAACAAGAGATTTTGGGGGGGAATCAAAAGAAATACCTCAGAGATCTGAAAGATGGATCTACTCCCAAAGATTATGTTTCAATTGGGCTTAACTGGGACCAGAAAAGAATTATCAGTGTTTTCTTAAATCTGTTAAGAGATTCTATGGTTAAATCTAGATTAAGGATTACTGTCCCACAACATTTTGTCCTTGACTACTTCTCCAACCACTGACCTGCTCGTGAAGCACATTCCTTTTCTCAGAATTATCTTACCTCATTGGTGATTTAATGCTAAGCTCACAGAAGTTCATTTGCCATATTTGAAGAATAACCACATGGAGCCACTAATCAGATTGTGATCAAACACATCACCCCTGAAGCTGGGCTCAACTTCAGTTCATCTGACCTTTGCCCTTGGTTACCTTCCCTACAAGGGCAAGTGATACAGAACAACATTGTGTACATTTTTGACCAACATTTTGTTTTCTGACTTGCATCCCTCAGACGGATTCTTCAGGAGACAGGCTGATGTACTGCTTTGCTCTTCACAAATACTAGTAAGAGTCAATTTCTCTTATAAGAAAACATTTGGGAAATGGATACCGCACTGGCTCCCATTTTTATTTATCTTCAAAAAATGAGAAAGAAATTCATGTATTACTATTCTTATACTCAAAAGCACAAGGTAGATAGAGAAAAAAATATCACTTGTATATTTAGCTTGTGTGTGACTGAAATATATTTTCTTGCTCAGGGAAAATCTTTTCTTTTCACAAATACAAAGTTGGTTTCTTCACATAAAATCTAAATATGCTTCAGTCTCTTTTGTTGGCAAGTACATAGAAAGTACATTACTCTTCAGCCAGAAAGGGAGAGATGTCATGAGAACATGGTCCAAAGATTAAGGAAGGACATAGGAATCTGTTGCTCAGAAAGAATCTGCTCAGATCTATCAACTATCTGGAAAATAATGAAAATCAACCTCTTCTAAAAGTTACTCTGAGAGCCCAATATTTGGAGACTTAAAAATGCTTAATAATTAACATTAACATAAGCCTTTAATTTTACACAGTTGCTTTTGCAATGTGGGTAAGAACTATACTAGGGCATGAATGCATGTAGCACTTAGAGAATCATAAAACCACATGTCAGTGCCCAATGGACTTTACAGAATACTAGCTGCTCATTTTGCAGATGAAGAGTAAAGTGCTCCTGGGAATTTGGTGACAGGAATACAGATTTGAAATAAGACAAATGCTTACATTTTAGATGCATTGAGTCCCCTGTCAATATCTTCTACAAGCTAGACCCCCCCATTTTAATTTCTAAATAAATAATCCCCTGTTTTGTTTGATTTAATAAATGTTGTTTGAGTCTCCTAAATTAATGAGAGGTATAATGCTAAACAGAAGAGAGGAGCAAAACATATTTCTAAATTGAAAGTAACTTCACATTTCTAAAGCTAAAACAAACAAAAAAAATACAAGAAGCTACTTTTTGCTATGTGTCAACTGTACTTCAGTTAAATGAATAAAAAAGTTACTATTTTATTATTCTTTAGAAAAAATGTGATCTGACAAAAAATATTTGAAGCTTTTAAAGCCATAACCTAAAACATAATATCATAAAAAGTGCTAAATAGAATAAACACAATACAGCAAGAGCTTATGACCTTTTGCAGCCAATGCAGGAAAAGCCTCGGTTGTTCATTAAACCCTAACCCCACCTCTTCCTACACACATTTCTTAGTTGCTAATTATTTGGAGCTTCATATTTTAGGTAAATAAAATCTTGATTTGGTGTTAGTGGAGTTTGTAGTGGGGTTTATTTTAGTGGGATGACAGCAAATTCTATGAATTCTTATTCTTTCCTGTTATTTCAAGCGAACGCTCTCTGTGAGCATCGTTGAACTTGGCTGCGTTGACGCCACGCATCCTATGTCCTTGTCCTTACCTCTCACAATCAACTGGCTTTGGTGCTCCACTGCTGCGGCCTCATTCCGGGCGATGCAGGTGTAATTCCCATTGTGCATGAGGGAGAGATTGGAAATCCGCAAAGAGCTTGTGAAGTCAATGTTGTCGATGGTCACCCCGAGGCTCGCTGGGATTGGCCGGCCGTCCTTCTGCCAGGTGATCGTGATGGGCAAGTCCCCTGAGACCACAACACATGGGATAAAGACCCGCTGTCCAATGGAGAATCTTGGAAACTCAAAAGGTTGGATAAAAGGTGGAACTGAAAGAAAGAAGAGAAAACGGAAGAGAGGAAGGTGAGCAAGAAACCGCGTGCATGCTCTCTGCTCTCTCTTCCTTCAGCCCTCTCGCATGGCACTGAAAGAGGAACACAGTTGCTGCTGTGGGATGTAAATACAGAAGTAGGAGAAGAGTGAAATTGTGCTATCCCGCTACTTGATTTTTCTCATCGTTCTAAATGAAAATCATGGCCTAATTTGTACCTCAGCAAACACGCTTAATTTATTTCGATAAACTTTTTAGAAAATAATCATTTTTGAATGAAAATATTTCTGACTCTGCACTCTTCATGTAAATGCTGTGAAAGAGGCATTTGGATTTGGTTTTCCTTAGAAGCTTTTGAAAATTATACGTTCAAGAAAAGATTTCTTTCCTGTTTCTCTAATATTAGCACAATCATTACCATTCTCCCTTTAATGCATTCCATGCCTTGCTAATAGGCATACTTTAAGCCTGTTCAAGAAGGGATTCTAATTTCATTGTTAAACCTATTTTTTTTTTTTTCCTTAGGACTAGCATCCAACAAATAGCAACTGTCAAATTAAAGAGACTTTTTTTTATGTTAGGATAATCACATCTCTACTTTGTACTCCTCAATTTTGCACATTCCACATTAAATGGTGAACTGATCCATGGTCAGTTTTCTGTGCTGTTATGTGTTGTCAATGAGGACAAGGTTCTAGCCTTCAAACTGGCCATCCATGGACACAGCCAAGCTCAGTCTGGAAAGCTTTTTTTCTGATTTAATTTCCCTGATAAACTCCTCTTCACCTTCTCACCTCAGGACAGTTTTTCTCAGGAACTTCCTGGATGGTCTCACAGGATTTCAGAGTCATTTCATGCTTAAAATGGAGCCAAAGAAGCCAACTTTCCTGGTCACTTATGGCTGGTGGGGTCATGAACAAGTTATCCATATGGTCTCCCTATCAACCCTATGGGGTTGTTATGCATAGTTTCACTTTGTAAAGGGGGAAACTGCTTCTTAAAGATACAACCTTACCCTTGGCCATAAATCTAGTTCACTAAAGAGTGACAGCTCAGACCTTATCAATTTTATTTTAGAGACCTGGAAATATGCAAGACTGTCAACTGCAATCATTAAGCATGCAATAACTTAATATAAACCAGTTACTGTACCAGATGATTCCATAAAATTAAATCAGTAAGTAGTAGGATATCTGCAGAATTTGTTCACTAATCAATTATAGGCACATTTCAATAATCAGCTTGGGGGAGATTTAAAGGATCAAGCTGAGAAACATCTGAATGAAGGGGTGCTTGTGTGGCTCAGTCGTTAAGCGTCTGTCTTCCATTTAGACCATGATCCCAGGTGCACTGGACTCCCTACTCGAAGGGATGTCTGCTTCTCCCTCTCCCACTCCCCCTGTTTGTGTTCCCACTCGTTCTGTCTCTTTCTCTCTGTCAACTAAATAAATAAATAAAATCTTAAAAAAAAAAAATCTGAATGAAAACCATTCATTGAGCTCCTGGTACGTGTTTAACGACCCTGTGTGCTGGGCACACAGCAATAAACATAGTACACCAGCCTCTGTCTGGTGGAGTTTTCATATACAGTCATAGGGAGCAGAGGTCAACAGAGCAGAGCTGTGGCTACTCTGCTATTTAATATTATTATTACTACTATTATTACTATATGCTTTCAAAAGCATTTAGGAGTAAGAACGCAGAACTGCAAACACAGTCAGAGTTAGTCTAGCGAGTCAATGGCTCAAGTTAGGTCTGACCAGAGAAACAAACAAATAAACAAACAAACAAACAATTTAAGGTGCCAGTGCATTTCATGTCAAAACTGCTGACTTCTGACAGTTTGCTGATTTTCAATGGAGAGTTAGAGTTCTGGATCTGCAGTGAGTTGATCTGACACTAGGAGAAAAAAATCTTGGGATGAGCTTCTACCTGGGGCTGATAGAAAAGATCAGTTTGGATTAGGCTATGATTATTCACAATTGATATTAGGCAGGAAAAGTGCCAACTTGTAGCAAAGGCGCTCGTATTTCTCTGTTGCCCCAAATGGCATAAATATTTACTATTGATGTACATATTATTAACGCTTAATAAACTACCTTTTCTTAAATAATTAAATGCATTTCCTCTTGCTTGGTTCCTTACACATCAAAACTTGGTCGTCAGTCTACTTAGACAAATCTAGGCACTCAGATAAACTAAGCTTGGTGCTTGTTATCTGAATTGCAGATCATTTTTGTTTTTAAGATGAGAACTCTGGACCCAGACCACCTGGGTTTAAATCCAGCTGTGCAACTAACTCTTTCAACTCCACTGTGTCTCTGTTTCCTTATGTGTGGAAGGAAGGGGTTGTTGTGAAGCATGGATGAGTTAGCAGGGGGTTCACAAACTTCCAAGGACACCCGAATCCCTTGTTTAGCACAGGTTCTAAATTGTGAGCCTTTAAGGAGAGGAAAAAACAAAACGGTCAAGTTGAAAGATCACTTGGCAAGGGAAAGGACTCCACTTCTACCAGTTATAGTAGGGAGAAGAAAAATATAAGGATTTAGATCAAGAAAGAAAGTTAAGACGTAGCATACTCTAAATCTATTCAATGAGAACACAATATGTAGGATGTAGAATATCAATGCTTATTAAATATAAGGATGTCTGCTTCTGAGAGCAAAATAAAGTTGTAGAACAGAGAAAGAGCATGTGTATGTTATTTTCAAGAATGGAGGCAAGAAGTAACTACTGAGGAATCATTTATTTGTTTGATAGTTTAGAGGCAAGTGTACCCGAGTGGGGGAGGGGCAGCAGAGAGAGAGAGAGAGAGAGGGAGAATCTTAAGCAGGCTCCACACTCAGCATGCAGCCAACCATGGGGCTCAGTCTCATGACCTTGAGATCATGACCTGAGCCTAAATCAAGAGTTGGGTGCTTAACTAACTGAGCCACACAGGTTCTCCAAGAAGAATCATCATTTAAAAAGAAAACAAAAACAAATTCTACCCTTTCAAAATTTCTGGAATTCATTGGTTTATAGAATTCTAAGGGATATAATCATAGTCCCAGGAGTAAATTTCAGAAACTTGAACCCCAGAGTAACACTCCTGATGACCCATGCCTAAAGACCTACACCTCCAACGCAGTGAAAACAAGCATCAGGAAGCCCATGTGCTCACTCTCAACTGTGAATTGAGAGTGACTCAACTCTCAACTCTCAAACAGGAATCCCTTCCTTTCAACACGATGCTGTGGACTATCACAACACTCAGATGTCTCATTCTTAGCCTAAACCCAAGGCTGAGAATGCAGACATGCTCCTGTGGGCTCAGTGAGAAGGCAGAGTTTACAAACAAGGAGACCAGACATAAATTTATAAAGAGTAGACACAAGAACACAACATGCACAGCAGCTGTGGGACAGTGCCTTCATTGCCAGTGTGTTCTCAGCTAATACACAATCACAGTATATAATTAAAGAAAGTACTTTGTTACATACTCCAAATCACAAGTTAGAATTAATGTATTAAATGGAAAAAATGTGTATCAAAAACATTTTACAATACAGCCAGCCAAGGGATGCCTGGATGACTCAGTCAGCCAAAGTGTCTGCGGTCATGATCCTGGGGTCCCGGAGTCAAGCCCTGCGTTGGGATCCCTGCTCAATGGAGCACCTGCTTGTCCCTCTCCCTCTGATGCTCTCCTGTCTTGTGCTCTCTCTCCATATCTCTCTCTTTCTCTCTCTCACTCTTAAATAAACAAATAAATAATTAAACAAATGAATAAATAAAATCTTTTTGTAAAAGTTAAAAGAAAATACAGCCAGCCAAGAATGTTGCTCTCAGCAAAACTATAATTCAAAAAGAAGTTTTGGTCTATTACTGAGAGTGGTGTGTTAAGATCCCCTACTATTAATGTATTCATATCAATATGACTCTTTATCTTGATTAACAGTTGTCTTATGTAGTTGGATGCTCCCATATTGGGGGCATAAATATTTACAATTGTTAGATCTTCTTGGTGGATAGATCCTTTAAGAAAGATGGAGTGTCCTTCCGTATCTCTGACTACAGTCTTTAGTTTAAAATCTAATTTATCTGATACGAGAATCGCTACCCCAGCCTCCTTTTGAGGCCCATTGGCATGACAGATGCTTCTCCATCCCTTCACTTTCAGTCAGTTTTTTTAAACTTTTATTTTTTTAAATTTTATTTAATTTTTTCAATGTTCCAAGATTCATTGTTTATGCAGCACACTAAGTGCTCCATGCAATACGTATCTTCCTTAACACCCACCACTAGGCTTACCCAACCTCCCACCCTCCACCCCTCCAAAACCCTCAGTGTGTTCCTCAGAGTCCATAGTCACTCACGGTTCATTTTCCCCTCTGATTCCTCCCCCTTCACTTTTCCTTTCCTTCTCGTAATGTCCTTCATGTTATTTCTTATGCTCCACAAGTAAGTGAAACCATATGGTAATTGGCTTTGTCTGCCTGACTTATTTCACTCAGCATAATCTCCTCCAGTCCCATACATGTTGATGCAAAAGTTGGGTTTCACCCTTTCTGATGGCTGAGTAATATTTCATTGTATATATGGACTATGTCTTCTTTATTCCTTCGTCTGTTGAAGGGCATCTTGGTTCGTTCCACAGTCTGATGATTGTGGCCATTGCTGCTATGAACACTGGGGTACAGATGGCCCTTCTTTTCACTCCATATCTTTGGGGTAAATACCCAGTAGTGCAATTGCAGGGTCATAGGGAAGGTCTATTTTTAATTTCTTAAGGAATCTCCACACTGTTTTCCAAAGTGGCTTCACCAACTTGCATTCCCACCAACAATGTAAGAGGGTTCCTCTTTTTCCACATCCTCTCAAACACTTGTTGTTTACTGTCTTTTTAATTTTGGGCATTCTAACTGAAATACAGACTTTCCCAGATAAACATAACAGAAATTCACTTCTAGGGCTGTCCTACAAGAGACATTAAAGGAATTAGTTCAGGTTGAAATGAAAGGACTCTAGGCTATAACACAAGGCCATATGAAAGTATGCTGTTCTCTGGTAGAAGTAAAGGCAAATATAGAATATTGTATTATTGCAATTTTTATGTGTAAATTCACTTTTAATTCTTGCATAGAATTTAAAAAACAAAAGCATAAACTCTACGAAACTGTTAATGGCTGTACAACATTCAGAAATGCAGGGCTGGACACCAGGACTCTGGGATCATGACCCGAGGTGGAGGCGGAAGCTTAAATGAGTGAGCCACCCAGGTGCCCCCTAAATTTTCATAAAGTACCCCAAATCTTATATTTTGCATGCCTAAGTTATAAAATTGAAGGCAAAAAGTAAACCAAGTGATTAAAAAGTGTTCATAATGACTAGCTGCTAATGCCAAACAACCTGTTTGAGACACACTGCTGGCTTTATCTCGTTCATTAGTTCACTTCTTAAGGTAAATCCTCTGAATCTTGTTGACAGTGCAAGCTTGTAATATCAGAGGACAAAAATCTGGAGTGTGGCCTACAACAGGTTGGGACATAACCTTCCTACACGTAGCATGTAAATACCTGCTAAATGTCACTGATTACCAGGTCTGTTGATACCATTCTCTGTGCCAGTGGGGCTCCTCTCTCCTAGGCAGTTGGGAGCCAGTGAATCCAGCCAAATGTTCATTTCAACTCTTTCTCTTTCTCAATTCTTAACGAGAATGTTGAGTTAGGCTAAGACATTTCTATGTCTTGTCCCTCAAGAATTAACTGTATATTCTTCCCCCACATGGGAAAAAGGGAGCTTTTATTTTCATCCCAGAGAGAAGTATGACATAGGAAATGAAACATGAGTTGGGTGTCAGCCAAACTTGGGTAATTTGCAGTGTCTTCCTGGTCCACTTTCTCTATGTCTGCAATTCTGTTTTTTCATGTATAAAGTGATGACAAGGAATACAATTCATGAGTGTTGGTGGAGGCTTCCTGTAACATGCAGGCAGAGGACCAGGGGTGCACAGAAGCTGCTCAGTTTGCAGTGTTCTCTCTTTCCTTTCCCTAATTTCTCTCTCTCTCTCTCTCTCGCTTTTTTTTTTTTTTTTTTTTTTTTTTTTGATCCAGAGCCCACAGTTCGAACACTGGGAAAAAAATCAAATACATTACATGGAGTTGAGACATGTGGAGGCTGTACTGACACTGTTGTGTACAATTTCATTAACTCCACATTCATCATCTCTTCTCTAGTGGTACCTTAATGCCCTGGTCCTCCATATAATCCCCAGGTTGACAGCTCCCGCTCTCAGACTGCTCAAAGAGCCTGCCTCAAGCCAGTGTTCTGGGCTACAGCAAAGGATATTCTCATCTTCCCAGCTCCTTTTCCCCATTCCATTCAACAAGCTCTCTCTTGTCCTTCAAGAAGTTTTCATGTTTTATACCTTGCATGCTTCATGAAATGTCCACAACTTGCATCTGCAAGTCCTGCCCATTATGGGAATGCGAATCCCACAGCTGATTTCTGCGAGTTCAGTCCCAATGACATCTTTGGTGCCTGTCTCCCACTAGACTTGCCCAGGACAGGCAGAGGCTCCCAGGCCCATACTGTCCCCTGAAATGAAAGCTGTGGCTCTCAAATCACAAGGTTGATGAGTGTGTGTGTGTGACTTGTGAGTTAAGTACATCACTCAACCGTCTCTCCACCCATAAGACCTGTTATTTGTCCAATTCTGCTATTTGACAACATGTTTTGGATTCCAAAATTATAGATTACTGGCCCTATGCCACATAGTTCTCTACTCTGTTCAACAACATGATTAAACTCTTCACCACCCACTCCAAGAGTCTCCTGTTCAAGACTCTATAGTAGAAAGTATCCAGAATGGCACGTGAGTATAATGTGAGTACGGCAGTCTGTGCACATGCGTATTTCCTTAAGTAGAGTGACCCAGGAGGCAGAAGTCATATTGAATTTATCTTTACTTCCCACAATTAGAGGAATAAATAGTGTCTTGTACATTTAACTGCATAATAGTTTTTGAAAATACCTTGTAAAGGTGACAATGAGCGTGGGTTTACACTGGACATTAGACAAGCCTGAAGTTATGAGTGGAAAGGGAAATAGATCCAGAATATAATAATGTGATGATGATAAGGACAAAGGTAAGGCTGTGTTTCACGGTCTGATTAGTGTAAGGGCTCAGGACTTCTAACTTGAGGTTCTGCTGAGCTCACTACCTCCTACTGGTAGGGTGAGTTGGGGAGATAAATTCAAACCTATCCTTGCTTCTTCAGTATGGCCATCTGGGCCAATTGAGAACAGTTATGTGAGCTTGATCTCCTGAGCTAGAGCTGCTCCTAACTCACTATGAATTGTATTGCTAGTGCTGGGCCTGTGTCTGCTGGAGAATGATGGGTGTGAGGCCAAATTCAGGAGGGCATGATGTGGGAGTAAGAAGGTTATTGGGGCCAGAAGATGCTTGAGAAATCAGAGTCTTCCACATGTCCACATAAATGTGGGTTCCTGTAAAAGCCCTTCTAGGTGTATCTGTCTGTCTGTATCTCTCTCTCTCTATATATAATATATATTATGTTATGTATAATATATATTAATAATTATATAAAATTATTTATATATATTATATTTACCACACTAATAATTGAACTTAATTCTAATTATATATATAGACACTGTTGTATGTAATTTCATTAACAATATATAACTTTATGTATATATAATCATATATATATAATTAGAATTAAGTTTGTTCAATTATTAATATAGTAAATATAATTTGAAATTATTTCTAAGTTAATTAAAAAAAACAATAATATGTTCTCGGGAATAATAAATGCCACCATCTCTCCTTCTTATTGGTGTTTATAAAACACACACAAGTGTGTGCCTGGATGGCTCAGTGGGTTGAAGCCTCTGCCTTCAGCTCAGGTTGTGATCTCAGGGTCCTGGGATTGAGCCCTGCATCAGGCCCTCTCCTCAGCAGGGAGCCTGCTTCCTCCTCTCTCTATCTTCCTGCTTCTTTGCCTATCTGTATGTCAAATAAATAAATAAGATCTTTAAACACACACACACACACACACACACAAGTGTTTTATGAGACTATGAGTTCATAGATCCCATGGCAAAAGGACAATGAAGGTGGGTGCCTCATTCATCCAAAAATTTATACAACAAGTTATAAAGAGGTTAAAAACCTTAAATAAGTGGTTCAGCAATTCGCTGGAGGCCTACTGATCCTACACTGGTGGAAACCCCTTTCCCCGGTACCCCGTCCTGGCCTTGCTTCCTTCCTGTTTCTCTGATGACCTCATCTACCCCCCACTCGGGATGTAAGCTCCATGCCTCTGATTCCCCCATCTACATTTTCAACCAAACTCCTTCTCAAGTTTCAGGCCTGCTTGTTTAGTTGTCTGCTACTGTCATCATCTTGATGTCCCAGAAGCATCTCAACTCCCAAACCAAATGTACTGGGTTTCCCTTGAAGCTTCATCTTCCATGCTCTCTTCCTGTCACAAAACCTCCCAGCTGCAGGAAGCTCAGAATGAGAAAAGCCTTCTTAGTCATGCATTTCTCTTTTCTCCAGCCACCGACCGTGGACTGCTGTGTCTCTTCAAATTCCTCTCTCAGTATCTCCTGGTCTGGCTCCTTTTCTTCCAAATATACAACCATCACGTTTTATTAAAACTTTTTCAACTGTGCCATAATGGGGCTCTCTGATTTTTTAATCTTTCTGCATGGTAATCCATCTTAGATACGTCAACCAGATTAATGTCCTAAAACACAATTGTGAGCCTGTTCTTCTGCTTATATCCCTCTGCCTCACCATTTTAGGGTCAAATAGAAGTTAACAAACACTACAAGATCTGATGCCTGTCTCTGCGCTGACTCATGCTGCTTGTCTCCACTGGAGACTTTTTGTTTCAACCTTATTGACTCTGCATGTAGGGAACTATGCCCACCCCCTAGTTCTGCCCCCCAACCCACCTGGACACCATTCTCAGCCCTACCATCTTATGATGTGAGTACTCAACTCATTCGTTAGCTACTTCAGAGACCTTTTCAAGCTCCAGATCCCTTTGAGACTCCATTCTTTTGCTCTTGGAAGCTTTCCAAAATCCAGACTTCCGATCCTACCTCACCCACAGAACTGGCTAGATGTCATCTTCCGTATTTCTAAAAGATCTCACACATGCATATTTCTCTGATGGTGTTATGTGGAAATCAGTGCTTTTCTTATTTGTCTATCCACTGCTCTCCCACAGTGAGCTGAAATATTTCTCACCCCGTGCTGCTTCCTTTTCAAGGCATCTGCTACCTGCTGCTGTGCCATAGTTATTGGTCTGTAGGTCCTCCCACTGACTCCAGCTCATTAACAGTAAAGGCACAGATATTACCCAAATAAATTAAAGAAATCACAGGAATCTAAAGAAGTTCTCTGGCTTACAAATTGTTTTGATGACAAAAGTCTAGTTCAATTAGACTATCATCATACACTGTGATCCTTTTCATTTCTTTTTTTTAAAAGGTTTTGTTTATTTGAGAGGGAGAGCAAGAGAAAGAGCATGAGGGGGAGGGGCGGAGGGAGAGGAAGAAGCAGGCTGCCCACTAAGCAGGGAGCCCAATTGCAGAGCTCCATCCCAGGACCCCGCATCAGGATCTGAGCCAAAGACAGATGTTCAAATGACTGAGACACCCAGGCGCCCCCCTTTTTGTTTCTTATTTGAAATGTTGGACTAATGTCATTATGGAAAGAGGGATCAATGTAAGGAAAATATATTTTTAGGAAAAGTGTTTAAGATGCATATCTCTAACTGTTTGGCATCTATGTGAGTGGCAGAAATTGATGCATATGGAGACAAGTGGCCCAGATTCCTTTTCAGGAGAGGATGTGTCCCCCAGATTCTGGGAATGATGAAAGGTAGCACTCTTTAGTGATCAGCCACTCTGAAGACTGTTCCAGGTACAGAGAGCCGTCTCTGGAAGGACAGGCTCTTTCTGGGGTGGCTACATCTGATGACTGACTGAGGAGGGAAATTATGCTCACAACAGCTCTGAAGGAACCTTCTTTCTTGGGAGCTCCCTGCAGGGATGCTATGGCTATCATCAGACTGTGTCATACTGCACCTCCTCCCTGTGCCCAGTCTTTCTTCCCTGCCCTCCTTCCACAGTGTTGATTGTTGGGTGTACTCTTAGATAAACACCTTGCACACCAAATTCTCTTTTAGAGACTGCTTCCTAGAGCGGAACCTGCAAGTTTGCCTCACCAAAAGATGAAATTCATCTACTGTTAATAACAAAACCAAATCGGTTTGTAACCCTGCCAGTACATGTTCCATCCATCCACCCATCCATCCGTCTGTCCATCCATCCATCCACCATCTTGTTTTTATTCATTTCAAATTGTAACCAGAGGATAAACATCATGTGTGCTGGGTTCTCTTTTAATAAGAGCTCTCTGTATTTGATTGATAGTATTTTCCTATTCTCCTGCAGAATAGAAATATTCTGTCATTGATAGAAGCCAGGAAAAAATAGTTTGAAAGTGTAATTTTAAGATTACTGGGGTGTCTGGGGGGGTTCAGTCCATTGAGCATATGACTCTTGGTTTCAGCTGAGGTCATGATCTCAGGATTGTGAGAATGAGCCCTGCACTGGGCCCCATGCTCAGTGGGGAGTCTCTTTCTCTCTGTTTCTCTCTCCCTCTGCTCTGTCCCTCCCCACTCATGTGCTCGTTCGCTCTCTCCCTAAAATAAATAAATAAATCTCAGAAATAAGATTACTGCTCATTACCTTAAAAAAAAAAAAAAGGCTGTGTTTATTTGGTGGTTTGTCTGTACTGATTTAGGTGTCCCAAATTCAGCCAGTGTCCAGTACTGAAATTTTGTCTTTCATATGAGGTTATGCATATTCATAAGCTCACTAAAATATGTCAAACAGAAATAAAGCAAGTAAGAATTCAGTGCTAATATTGGAATCAGAGCTCAAGAACTCCCGAAAGTGTCAGTTCAGAAATACTAAAGAGCATGGTAAATATAAATCAGAACACACATATGTCTGGGAGCCCAACCATATACACACCCTGCATGCGCCAGATAAAGGGTTCCCAGCAGATGAGGTCTGAAGCATAAGGTCCTTAACCTGAACACCAGCCAACAGAGTGGTTCAGCTGACACAAAAATAGTGTAACTTTGGAATAAATCAGAGGCAAGGGCAAATAACTCTTCTATAATGATTTTCTGAACAAAGTACTTCGGACTTTACAGATTGTGAGAACCATAGAACCATAAATAGGACAACATAAGTAGAAAGGTAAGAAAAATAACTTTTACCCCCAGAATGGCTAAAAATTATCAATTAAGCCCATGGGAGAAAATATAATTAAAGCATTTTAGGAAGAAAAAAATCCTAAGGCATAATGTAGAATTATAATGAGAAACAGGAACCGTTGTTCCCATCAGCTGGAAAGTTACAAGTCACACATAAAGAAGAGGAAAGACAAATTGCATGGAATTTGGGCAGGGAAAAACACTAAAACTATCTCTGAGAAGGATGACAGCATTTCCTTCAAAAGCACTTTCAGGAAGAACAGGTCATCTCTGCTCTTTTCACCAATGGCTACAACAGGCTGTGTGGAAGGATCTGGGTGGTTTGGGGAAAGATTCTAATCCCTAGTCATGGGAGATGTTTCTTCATAGAAGGTGTTTCATGGCCATAGCTATGTCATGATGAAATAAGTACTTTCTTTAACATTTAAAAATAACGAACAACTTAAGAATTCATGAGAATTTCTGTATTTAATAATTAGAGTCACCTTGGACTGAGGAGGAAGCTAGGTTACTTCTCCCCTGCTTCAGGGCAGTAGCAAGTTTACACAGAACGACTTGGTAATAAAACCGAGTAGTTTTCTGATGAACCCAAACTAACCCGCATCTCTGAACGTTAAAGAAAAGCTATTTGAGTCATCATGGTGTCAAGAAAATGAAATCTAGGAAGTCAGAGAGGGAGACAAATCATGAGAAACTCAACTCTAGGGAACAAACTGAGGGTTGCTTTAAGGGAGGTGGGAATGGGGTAACTAAATGATGGTCATTGAGGAGGGCATGTGATGTAATGGGCACTGGATATTATATAAGACTGATGAATCACTGACCTCTACCTCAGAAAATAATGATACACTATATGTTAATTAATTGAATTTAAATAAGATATTTAAAAAGAAAATTTACCCCAAAGATACAGATGTGAAAAGAAGGGCCATCTGTACCTCAATGTTCATAGCAACAATAGCCACAATCACCAAACTTGGAAAGAACCAAGATGCTCTTCAACAGACAAATGGATGAAGAAGATATGGTCCATACATGCAATGGAGTATTATGCCTCCATCAGAAGGGATGAATACCCAACTTTTTTTTTTTTCCATAAACATGGATGGGACTGGAGGAGATTATGCTGAGTGAAATAAGTCAAGCAGAGAGAGTCAATTATTATATGGTTTTCACTTATGGTTGAGCATAAGGAATAACATGGAGGACATGGGGAGATGGAGAGAAGTGAGTTGGAGGAAATCAGAGGGGGAGATGAATCATGAGAGACTCTAGACTCTGAGAAACAAATTGAGGGTTTTGGAGGGGAGGGGGATGGGGGATTGGGTGAGCCTGGTGGTGGGTATTAAGGAGGACACGTATTACATGGAGCACTGGGTGCGGTGCATAAACAATGAATCTTGGAACACTGAAAAAAAAATAAAATAAAGTTTAAAAATAAAATAAAATAAAATCCTAGAGCATGCTAAAAAGAAAAAAAAAAAAGGAAGAAAGAAAAGAGAATAAAAAGAAAGAAAGAAAATGAAGCCTAGCTTGTGTTTCACTAATCTAGGTAGAGAAAATACTCACCTAGATGGGTTGCAATTATTTTACTTGTGTTTGTGTCGATGGAAGCAAAGCCAGGTGACTCTAACCAGAGAGGATGACAGAAAGGCTACATGACAGAGATAGGCAAGGTTCATAAAAGGACTGGCATTCATTTTAAAACGTAGCTCCGCTTCCCAAGCAGCTTTTCTTACAAGGATTATCAGTGATAAAAGGTTATTTACTTGAGAATTATTTTCCATGACACTTAGAAAAGGTCATCCTTCTTTAGAAACTTGGTTATTAATTACAACTGACTTCAAGTTGCTGCATTTCTTGAGCAAAATGTTAAAATATGGGGCACTTAAGTGGCTCAGTTGGTTGAGAATCTGACTCTTGATTTCAGCTTAGGTCATAATCTCAAGGTCATGAGATGGAGCCCCACCCTCACCAGGCTCCACACTGGGCGTTCAGCCTGCTTGGGATTCTCTCTCCGTCCCTCTAAAATAATGCTGAACTATGTCATAGTGAAGCAAGGGGATAAAAAGGTAGATACACTATTTCAGTAAAGCTCTAAGTCAATTCAATTACTTTGATAAGTTTCAGGGCGCTGAGTTAGTGATATAATGAAGGAACAGTATTGTTCAGTGCCCGAAAACAGACAGATAGCATAATCATCCCTCTGTGTTCTCTCTACACAATATTCACATCTGCATAATTTTGCAGAACTGGCTCTCCAGACAGTTAGGATAGCTGTGTGTCAGTGCACCACTCTCTGCTTCCTTTCAGTGTTTTCTTGGTGAGGACTCAGGCGAGGTGGGTTCAGCAGTTACAGGTTCTGAGTCCTTGAGTGAATGAAGGATACAGAGTGAAATCCTCCACATGTTGTCATCACTCCGAGACGACGTGAAAATTCGGGTCTGAAAAACCAAGATGTTTTCTCTGCATGCCTAGATTAATATACATAAAAAATAAGTAATTCTTTCTGGAAAAAAATTAACAAATTCTGTGACTGAGCTGAATAATTAGGGAAAAGAACTTCCTATGTATGAAAATACGATTGTAACATAGTTGTGACCATTTAGGATAAACAGATCATACTGTAAATCTAACTACCGGTACTTGAGTGAGTCTACGTGGTACAGGGTAAAGGCAGAGAACAGGAAAAAAAGAGTAAATGGAAAATATGGGACTATTGATAGATGTAAAATCTAACATAGCTTTGATAGAAGATTAATTTAAGTAAACACATAGGTGTTAATTATGTGTCAAATGTCACATACACACACCACTAAAAACTGGATCCATGCAACATCCTCAAACAAACGGCTACAGAAAAACAGGAGTTGAAGAAATGGGGAAAATCTACCAGGAAGATGTGAAAAGGAGGTAGGCAAAAAGAGAAACTTTTCAATTATATAAGTCAAGACAAAAAAATCAGAGATTATGGCAGAAAATAGGTAAATCAACAACGACATTTAGTTACATTAACACCTGTTTGATAATTGATCAATAAAGGAACTTAAAAAACATAGAGATGAGACATAACACAATTACTGAACATAATTGAACACATACAGACATATTTATCTGCCACAAATATAAGAAAATGACAAATATAAGAAAAAGACAAACTTAAAAAAATAGATGAAACATGCATCGAGAAAGTTTCAGTACCTTCCACAGAACTAGAATCATCTCTGATGACACCTCCATAGAGTCTTGGTGGGTGACGAAGAGAGGGAAGTGTGGGTTATTTAATAAATGATATTAGGAAGACTGGCTCACTATATAGAGAAGGAAGAAATTGATGCCTACTTGGACTGTATCTCCCACCCTCAGTGTGGATGGAAGACCTGAATGTGGACAGCGGAAATATAAACGTAGAGTGAGTACAGAAAATAATGTTGGAGTAGATCTTCAAGGAACTCAGAGACCTCTTGATCCAGATCCCACGGAAGACAATCAAAGGTGAAGCGGAGAGCCCAGAGACAGTCTTGACAAAGATACTCACAACAATTTCTGTGTAAGAAGAGATACGTGAAGGAACCAAGCGAAGCAGGAAGAATGATGGTAAAACGAGCAAAGAAAATCCATAGATAAGACTCCCAAATAACTAATAAGAATATGAAGAGGGTCATGCTCGAGCTCATTAGGAATGGAACAAAAGCAAATTAAAATAAAATCTACGCTCTTTAGATTTGCAGCACTTGGAAAGGCAGATGATATCCAGAGATATGGGGAGATGTGGAGCAGAGATACGGGGAAATGTGACCTCTCCTGGGTGGCTGGTGGCAGCGTAAACTGGTATTTTGGAGAGCGCTCTGCCATCACTGGGGACACTAAGTTAATATCACGCATGGGCTCACCAACAAGGATCTTCATCGTGTACCACACACAGAGACAAAGGGCTGGAGGAAAGCCCAAGGGTTTACTTTTCATGCTTTAGTACACATTTATATGTATATCTTCAGAAGGGCATAAAAAGTAGACTTGAAATAAACCTATTAAGGGCACCTGTGTGGCTCAGTAGGTTAGCCATCTGCCTTTGGCTCGGGGCATGATCCTGGGGCCTTGGGATCGAGCGTCCTCACCTTGGGCTCCCAGTAGGGAGTCTGCTTCTCCTTTTCCCTCCCCCTGCTCAGCACCTCTTCTCTCTCTCAAATAAATAAATAAAATCTTTAAAAAAATAAAATATACATTTAAAAAATAAGCCTATTAAGTATGCACATGAGGAAGTGCGGACAAGACCAGAAGGAATGATAGCAAAACTGGTGGGTAGTTAAAAAATAAAAAGATAAATTCAAGTAAAGCAAAATGTGGAACATGTATAAACTACTGATAATGATAGGGCATAAAGCAAATACTGACAAAACCGAAGTTCTCAATGGGACAGTCAGCAGCACCTCTGGGGGATTTTGTTCACGAGCCCAAAGGAGTGACTTCCCAGTAGGCTTCGGGTTATGTGAAAGAATGCTTATCTTCAGGATGGTGGCGACATTCCCATTCCCCTCTTCCGGGCATTAAAAAATGCCTGGAGGGCTAGGTTTCTCTGAGAGGAGGTGGCACATCCGTCCACTCTCACGTTAGAGACAGACTGCTGGAAGCAAAGGCTCAGCATTGGCCTTCTTTAGCCGACATGGAGGATGAGAGCTGATGTTCAGTGCTGCCCTGGAGGGGAAAATGGGACCAGAGAGAAAAGGAACCGCGAGAGAAGGCAGATTTGTATCCAGCAGGAGGAGGAACTGTGTGGAGCTTAGGGCTGCACAGAATCAGTCGGGCTCAGTGCCTGGAGTGGTTGCAGAGAAGAGTCTGGAAAAATGGGCAAGGTGAGTACCACATGGTTGTCTCGTGCACGTGAACTCCACGTTCACGTACCTCCCTGGGGCTCTATCTTTCTACCATCTCTTAATGCTATGTAGGCATCTCTATATTTATTCATGTCTATCTAGGTATGGATATAATACACTACTTATGCATGGCATTAACCCATGAGTCTGTTTTATAGTTATATACAAATAAAACACACACATATTATTTATGTCATGTATCACGTGTGCACAGACTTACACCGTTGTGTTACGTACCAATCTACACAAAAGATCCTACTGCATGATCTTAAATAATTGAGAAGTGTTTTCGCTGACTTGAAATATCATCGGAGCATTATTGGTTAAGCACTACCTGAGGGTCTTTTACAGTGTGTTATGTGTGTGTGTAGGTACGCATACATTTGTGTATATTTGCAAAAAGACTGATTATGGGTTAGGCAGGGAAGTTGTAATAATTTTCCTGTCATTCTTTCTTTTTCTCATCTCTACTTAATTGTCTCCTTCTCCAAGTTTCCATGTTTAACCAGCACCAGTATAGCAAAACATGATTTCTCCTATAATCTTAATTTTCACTGAGTAGAAACTGCAATCTTTTTTTTTTAATTTTTTTTTAAGATTTTATTTATTTATTTGTCAGGGATAGAGGGAGAGAGAGCGAGCGAGCATGGGCAGACAGAGAGGCAGGCAGAGGCAGAGGTAGAGGGAGAAGCAGGCTCCCTGCCAAGCAAGGAGCCCGATGTAGGACTCGATCCCAGGACACTGGGATCATGACCTGAGCCGAAGGCAGCTGCTTAACCAACTGAGCCACTCAGGCGTCCCGAAACTGCAATCTTTGACTTAAAAAAAAATCCAACACACAATCTTTTTCTTTTCTTCTACTTAGAGAAAAACAGTTTGAGATACTATTTCCAAAATAAATAAATAAATAAATAAAATTAATGAAGTATTTCCTTAAAGAAATGTATCAGCTTCATTTTTCTAGAGTGGAAGGGGAATTATAAGAGCTTCTACCCCCAGGACAAACCCATCTGAAGAAGACATGCCAGGGGATTTTGGAGCTCAATTCTGACCCCCTAACCTAAGGGGAGTAGTTCTCTCCTGCAAGAACTTGAGAGTGTGAGTCCTCAGCCACGGGAGTGAGCCCATCAATCAGGGATCCTCCTTGGTAGTTGCACAAGGAGGAGTGCTGAAAGCCCCCCACCTCTTCAGCCTTCTTCTGTCACACTGGAATATTAAATTAACTAAGGGGCATCTGGGTGGCTCAGTCAGTGAAGCGTCTCCCTCCGGCTCAGGTCATGATCCCGGGTCCTAGGATCAAGTCCTGCATCAGGCTCCCTGCTCGACATGGAGTCTGCTTCTCCTTCTCTCACTTCCCCCACTCATGTGTGCTTTCTCTCTCTTGCTCTCTTGCAAAAATACATAAATAAAATCTTCAAAACAACTAACCAAAGGACTATAAATTCCCATTTGAAACCATAAAATTGCACAAAAGGATTACACATTTAATGTCTTCCCCTACATTCCTCTACCAGATCTAATTTCTCCCATATTATTCATAATAGAAACTACACCTTCCCTAAGGAGTTGCTGAAAATCCACATAAACATTTTGTGAATGACTACAACTTGGGCCACACCAGACCCAACAAACAAGACCCTAAATGAAACACTGCTCAATTTTAATGAGGCACCTTTAAGAGAAAACTAGCTTGAAACACCACATGTTCTACCAACAGATGTGTAAGTGACTCCAGTAGCCGGTGGAAGAGAGAAAGAAGAACTCCATCCCTGAGCGAAGTTGGTTCTGAGCCTGGTTAGAACAGGAGACACGTGGGAGGCCTCCAGCTGGAACAGCAAAGGGGCAAGGGTTGGGAACGGGAAGTGGGAGTGGGATCCGCTGCCCAGGTTGTTTCTGCGCATGGAGCTGTGCCTCTGCCCAGGCTGAGTGACATCAGCCATCAGGAGCTCCTGAAAAGCAATGTCATCAGCATACAGCACTCCTGGTTGCTCACTCAGAGATGGGAGCGGACCCCATGTTTAACTGGGCATTAACCTCCCCAGCTGCAGCCCCGGCAACACTGCCAGACCGCTATGGTCACAGAGCAGGTGCTGCCTACAATAAAGTGCCGTGCTGGGGCAGAATCCGTAGGTCAGACTGCGCAGAACCTGGTCCCTGCTGAACACAGAGGGTCACTAGTGTTCAGCTGGACATACTGCCTATGACACCTATGCTTCCCTCGCTTCGGAGCAAGACACGAGAAAGGCGTGTGCTAAATCAGGAAGGGAAAGTGCTACAAAGACCGTGGTGAAAACAGAATCGGAAGGAGCTGAAGCTGGTGATGGCTCTTGCTGTGAGTCCAGCAGCAGCGTCTCATCGGGTTATTGGCAAACGTTTATTTTAAAAACTCAGGAAAAATAATTCTGAAAGCTTGGTGCTTCTCAGACACTCTTGACCACCTATGGTGCCAACTCTCTCTCTCTCTCCCCCTCTCTCTACTAATGTGAACCCTCCAAATCTGCATTTCAGAGTTCCTATGGTCTGAATCCAGGAGGCTGGTCCAGATGCTTTTAACCAAACCCTACCGTCTGTAAGCCTTGCCCAAGCCACTAACACTGCGGGTTCCCTGTCTCAGCCTCTCCGTCACCCAGACCAGAACTTCTGGAGTGGCCTGGGTCCAACCCCACCCTCACGTTCCAAATCCGCTCCCCCTTTTACTGCTTGTCCACGTAACTAGATCTCTTTCCCTCTCTTAAATCAAACCATCAACAATCTCACTCCCTTCCTTTTTAAATCATCTCCTTAAACTTGTAATAGCTTCCTTCCCAGGTTCTTTGTCTTAATTCCTCCTGGCTTCCACCCTGGCTTCCGACTGCAACGTAAATCACTTTTCTGAAACACACTACAGGGTGAACTGGAGTCCAAAGGCGTGTATTTGAATCCTGACGACGTTACTGGACAGTTCCGAGCAAGCCTTCCGCTCACTCTCTGTTCTGTTTCTCTGCTTATGCTTCCTCTACATTACAGAGTCACAGTGAGCATTAATTAAGGTTACACATATGAAAGTGTTTGTAAACTATAAAGTTTTATATAAATATAAATAGAAGGTGACATTTTTATGTGGCAGCCAATTAACTTTCCTGGCAGTGCTGGTCCCTAGCAATTAAAACACTCAATTAGGCACCGTTCAAGTTCACTGTGGCACCTAAAATGAGAAAGAAAATGCTTTGAAATGTGTTAAATATAACCCTGCTTGTTAAATTGAAATGAAGTGAAAAAAGGGAATTTGACTTTCATTTCTCCCGACTTGTTCGAGAGCAGCAAATTGTGCTTCTGGTTGGCTAACAGAACTCAGAACTGCTTAAGTTTTAGGCATTATCAATAATTGACATGGTGTTTACATTGATCTATGAAGTTTTGGGGTTTTTTTCAAATTTTGTAAGTCAATGCTACAAAATAATCAAAGGTCCCAGACTATTAGCAAAAAGGACACAACTAAAAAATAGTATTGTTTAGGGGCACTTGAGTGGCTCAGGGGTTTAAGTATCTGCCTTGGGTTCAGGTCATGAACCCAGGGTCTTGGGATCAAGCCGCATGTCGGCCTCCCTGCTCAGCCAGGAGGCTGCTTCTCCCTCTGCCCTGCCTCCTGCTCGGGCTTACTTGTCTGTCTCTCTCTTAAATAAATAAATAAAATCTTAAAAGAGAGAGAAAGAGAAACAGTGTTTTTTCCAAATGTCATCTAATACACACTCATACACACAAACACATACACACAGTGCTGTGTTCAGTTAGCAGAGAATCCTTGGGCAGCAAGAGGAAAACAATGTGCTCCCCCCACTTGTGGAATTACTGACGGAAACAAGGGGCCCACTTTCCAAGGAAACCAACTTGTGAGTCAACATATTTGCTCCTCTGAAATTATCTGAGTAAAATATTCACTGTGCAGAAAGATAATCGAACTGTATTTATGTAAATAAAATAAGAACAGACTGCTTTCCAACCGACTCACAGAGAGAGTAAAAAATCAGTCTTTTCCTACAATTTAGTTGATTTCTTATTTTTTCCCGTATCATAATCTTTATCATAATTGAAATAAGCAAATGTTATTAATCTTTTAGAAGCATGTATGGACTACAATCCCTGCCACTGGACTGTGGCTGAATTTACATATTTCATTTTCCAAACATTTTAAAATTCAAATGTAAGTGTTCAGAAGTCAATCTGGTTACAACCTTTCTAATGACATCTGAGTAAAGGCTAAAACTGTTCGTGGCGTATAATTATTACTATATATTTAAAGTTAGAAGCCATCTTAAGCAAGAAGTGCAAGTGGCCTTTTAAACTGAACTATTGAATATCTTTGCTAGGGTGCAAAGTGGGTAACTATGACCAGTGAGTCAATAAATAAAAGGGGATGTCAGACAGTAATCTTTCACCTCGGATGTCCCGGGCTTACGTGGGGTTAACCCTGTTCACCCAGCCTGCAATTTCCTCTTTTGGGGACTACAGTTTCCTCTGTCAACACAGAAAAGATGGAATAAATGTAAGCTGGGGTAGCCAACAACCGTATTTCGTTTAGAAAATGTTCCTTTTAAATCGTGTTTTGAAGCAACGATTCACCAAAAGGATATGCTCTCTCCTCTGCCCAGACATCTGCATAAAAAAAGATTATAGACATCTCACCAACACCAATGAACACAGTATTCCAGGCTTCCTGGCAAACCCGCTGTTAAAGTCTTCCTGATCAAATTTGTGTTAGTGCGTGGTATTCCTATGGGGGGGGGCCTCCACGGAGAGATGTAACCTGTCATCTAGAAGGCTACCATTAGAGACTGCCAGGGACGTCTCCAGCTTTGCTCGCTTGGCTATTATAGGTTTCGTAGGAATCTGCTTGGTTTCAGTGTCATCTTGCATCTGAGGGCTTTCTACTTTCTTCGTCCCCTTGTCCGTCTGATTTGGTTTCGGCACCTGACATCCTCCTTCCATCCGGCACCTTCCCTCACACTTCCTTTTTTTCCCCCTTTCTTTAAATATTTTTATTTATTTATTTGAGAGAGAGCACAAGCAGTGGGAAGGAGCAGAGGGAGAGGCAGAAGGAGACTCCCCGTGGAGTGCGGAGCCTGATGCAAAGCTCAATCCCAGGACCCTAGGATCATGACTTGAGTCAAAGGCAGATGCTTAACCAGCTGAGCTACCCAGACGCCTCTCCCTCACACTTTCTATCACTGGTCTTTGCTTGGCTTCCATGACCTAACATGATTCTTCTGATCCCTGGGGTTGGTTTCTTTTGGGGACAATTCTTAACCACTGGATAGAATTTATTTTCTGAGGTTTTAACCCAGGTGGGGGCCTTTTTTTGTTTTGTTTTGTTTTTATTGAGCACCCGTTACTAAGTAAAGTGAATACACAGTCAGGAGTCACTCTCAGCCCTGTTCATATTTTAATTTACTATCTTAAGACAGCTTGCTATGGCTATTATTTTCATTTTCCTCCTTCTTTCAATAGTTCAACCTTCTCCCTAGTAAGGGGGTATGGGTGGAAGCAGGCAGCCTGTCCAGACACTGCACGGCTCTGGCCACAGTGATTGGTCCAGGAATGGATGGTGATCTGTAGAGAGACTCCCAGAGTCCCTTCTTCTGATTTCCCTATGCAGAATCATAAGGGAAAGCTCACGTGAATCCAGAGATGACGAGAGTTTTCTTGCCAAATAGAGAGGGTGCTCTGAGTGAATGATGTGTAGAGGGAAACCAAAGGAACAAAGATAAGTTTCAGATGGTAATTAAATGGCCAACAGACACATGAAAAAATTCTCCACGTCACTCAGCATCAGGGAAATACAAATCAAAACCACAATGAGATCCTACCTCACACCAGTCAGAATGGCTAAAATTAACAAGTCAGGAAACGACAGATGCTGGTGAGGATGCGGAGAAAGAAGAACCCTCCTACACTGTTGGTGGGAATGTAAGCTGGTGCAACCACTCTGGAAAACAGCATGGAGGGTCCTTGAGAAGTTGAAAGTAGAGTTTCCTTATGACCCAGCAATTGCACCCCAAAGAATACAAATACAGTGATCTAAAGGGGCACCTGCCTCCCAATGTTTATAACAACAATGTCCGCAACAGCCAAACTATGGAAGGAGCCCAAATGTCCATTGACAGATGAGTGGATAAAGAAGATGTGGTATATCTACACAGTGGAATACTAGTCAGACATCAAAAAAAATCTTTCCATTTGCAAGGAACTAGAGGGTATTATGTTAATGAGCTCATTCATGTGGAATTTAAGAAACAAAACAGATGAACATAGGGGAAGGGAAGGAAAAATAAAATAATATGAAAACAGAGAGGGGGGTAAGCCATAGGAGAAGCTGAACTCTAAGATACAATCTGAGGGTTGTTGGAGGGGAGGTGGGGGGGGATGGGGTAACTGAGAGATGGGCCTTAAGGAGAGCATGTGATGGATGACCACCAGGTGTTCTATGCAACTGATGAATCACTAGATTCCACCCCCGAAACAAACAAATTTTTTAAAAATAATAATTTAAAAAAATATCTAGACCAGGCCTTTCTGAGACTTATGCTATCTGCCCCTCCCAAAGCTTAGTGTAATGCAACCTTGACCTCCATCCCTACCTCTCCCCTCCTCACACTGTTACAACTGCTATTGAACCAGTCCGATTGGAGTTTCTGCTCTTTGCAATCATAGGATCATGGTTGATCCATTGATCATCCCCTTCTAGGAAAGGCAGATTTGTATTTAAACAGTTCTTGTATAAATTTCATCAGACTTTATCTTCAGACACTTGGTGAATAGGTTTTAATGTGAGTCCGACGGAGGCATCGATGAACCTGCCTCTATGAATGAGAATCTGCAGTGAGGTCCACAGCTCCTGACAGTCACACATAGGCCTGTGACTTACACATTGTTTATTCACAATGTCTCCAAATCTACTGCTCAGATTCCACCATCCTGAATTCCACTCCTGTCTATCCAACTGCCTACTTAGTGGACCCATTTAATAGTTCGACCTCAATACATCAAAGAGTAGACTCCCGATTTCTTCCCTTAAATGGCTTCCTTGCATCTTCTGCTGACTCAACTAACGGGCGAGCTCTTCTTTCCATTGCTCAGGCTGAAATTTTACCCTCTTTCACCCACATCCAATCCATCAGGCAGTCCCACTGAGTAGAACCTGTCTGCTCCTCACCCCCTCATTGCACTCTCCTTGGCCTAAGCCCCGACCTCTCCCCTGCATGAGCTTTCTAGCAAGGGGCCTGCTTGTCCTTTGTCTCAGCACAAGAGTCAGACATATCCTTTTGCAATCTAGTCAGGCCCTGTGACATCTCTGTTTAAAATCATCTGATCAACCCCTTCATCTCACTCAGGAAAAACTCAACCCCTTAGAGTTCATCCCTGCTGTACTGGGTCCTACATGAAAGGGTCCTGCTAATTCTGACCCCACCCTTCTTAATTTACCCTGTGTTCACTCTGTTCCAGCCACACAGCCTCTGTGCTGGCCCTCCAGGTGGCCAAGTCTGCCTCTTTATGTTCCCTTTGTCTAGAATGTTCTTTCCCTTAGATACATGCTTGGCTCTCTTGCCCTCTTCTATGTCCTTGATCAAATGTCAGCTTCTCAAAGAAGCCTTCCCTGACTGCCCTGTTAAGCTCTGCAAATCCCAAATCCCTACAAGTGCCTTGCCCACCGCCAGCCATTACCTGCCAGGCAATTGTAATGAAACACTGTGCAAAATATTATTTTCCTTTTGTTTGACAATCCTTGCCAAGGACCTGAAAATGATTATTCTATATATTATATACCTAGAAGAAAATAAATTCCTTTTTTAAAAAGATTTTATTTATTTATTTGACAGATAGCACAAGCAGGGGGAGTGGCAAGCAGAGGGAGAAGGAGAAGCAGGTTCCCCACTTAGCAGGGAGCCAGATGCAGGGCTTGATCCTAAGATCCCAGGATCATGACCGGAGCCAAAGGCAGACACTTAATTGACTGAGCCACCCAGGTGCCCAAGAAAATAAATTCCTGAAAACAAAGCCATTTGATTCATTTGTTTCCTAAAATGATGGAAACTTTGTTGATAAAAGCCAATAAATTCTCCTTTGGGGTGTAAGCTAGTTGGAGTTGGTTTCTGTCACTGGAGGTTAAAAGAATCAAGTTAATACATTGATTTAGGCTAGTCTAGAAAATTTTAAGAAGAAAAGTGAGAATTCAGATGGTCTTTGTTTGAATTTATGTCTCCTAAAAATTGGTATTAAAATATCTGTATCCATTTATCCAACGGTCACACTTCTGGCAACTTTTCCTGAAAGATATCATCATACAAGGAGTTAAAGGCCAATGTGTGGAGAAGCTCATTTGACACATCATCCAAAACAGTTAAATATTAGAAATAAGTGAAATAGCACTGGAATAGATATTTTTTAAATGTAGTCTGAAGACCCCGAGGAACCCCTGAGAACATTTTTAGGGGTTTGCAAAAAGATAACCATTGTTATTTTAACACTAAGAAATTACTTAGTTTTCTCATTGGCTTGACCTCTGCATGGATACACAGAAGTCACAGTGGGTAAGACCACGGGGGCCTTAGCCCAAATCATGGCAGTGGCACCAAAATGCAGGAGTCGTCCTTCTGTTGTTTACCACCACCCAATTCTAATTGCTTTTGAAACTGGTTTCTCGGATGAATCCATAAAAATAATTTTAAATAAAACTTAAACCTTGAGTGGGTGTCATTTTCAGTGTTCTCTGATCTGTGTCACGAAATGGAAGAAGGCACAAAGCATTGTCTGCCTGCTGCACAGGACGGTTGTCTTGAAGGAAAGCACTTGTGACTTATTTAAATTACAAGCTCCTCTAAGCACTCTTTTCATGGAATTCTATTGTTTCCTCCAAGAATGGCTACCTAAAAGCTATAGTTATTCAGGC
This sequence comes from Mustela nivalis, assembly GCF_964662115.1. NCBI lineage: Eukaryota > Metazoa > Chordata > Mammalia > Carnivora > Mustelidae > Mustela > Mustela nivalis. Next base: position 5,008,432 of record NC_139020.1, on the reverse strand, counting down.
TTGTGCAACTGGCAGACACCGTCCTAGAGGGAAACAAAACAAAAAACCCACAAGATATAGCCTGCCTCTCCTATGATCACAACTGACTGTATTTGCTGCAAATAATGAAATTCAAACTTTTAAGCAAAAACGTAGAATTTTGTAAAACTTGTACCTGTTGCTATGAGCCTCTAGCTTCCCAGTACTTAAAGACTTTTCTGATGAGAATTTGATTTTATTCAACAAATTTGTTGATATTTCAAAGATCCATGTAACTCAGCAAACCAGTAATTTCCAAATGATCAATTTATCATGTTACAAAACAAGGTGTGGGTAAGATATTCGTTCGAAGAGCATGATAGACTGATGAATTTTAAGACACTAAAGTGCCAAACACTTACCGATACCGCTCCTAATTCTCCAGGGCAGCTAATCTTTAAGATACCACCATGTTTTATTCCTCCACATTGTATTGAGTATTATAAAGTGTTTTCTGGTTCATTCACTTGTTCTGTTTGCTTACTGTTCATCTCTCTTGATTGGAAGGAGAGTGCCACAGGGGACGAAGCTTGTCTATCTTTCATCCCTGCTTTCCTCAATGCCTAGAGTAAAACCTAGCATCGAGCAGATGTTTCATAAATGGTAAAGAAATAAATACAACCAAAAATGAACTTTTATGTAGCTATCATAGTCTGGTTTACTAAGAAATTCTAATGACTTGAGAAAATTCTAAAGATATCTGGCTCTTTTTAAAAGATTCAAAATTATTGGGGCACCTGAGTGGCTCAGTGGGTTAAAGCCTCTGCCTTCATCTCCGGTCGTGATCTTAGGGTCCTGGGATCGAGCCCTGCGTCAGGCTCTCTGCTCAGCAGGGAGCCTACTTCCCTTCCTCTCTCTCTGCCTGCCTCTCTGCCTACTTGTGATCTCTGTCTGTGAAATAAATAAATAAAATCTTTAAAAAAATAAATAAAATATTCAAAATTATTTATGTGCAATATATCTATTATATTATACATATAACATAGAATACATAAAATATTACATAGATTGTATGTACACACGTGTGTATGTGTGTGTCTGTGTTTATATGTATCATGAAGAGGTAAACTGAGGAGGTTTGCAGGGAGAAAAAAGGTTGGGGATGACCAAGGGAATCCTATGTAACTCTGTACCTATAACATTAGAAAACAATTATCGGTATGTAGGAATAACTCAGACAGATAGCTTAGCAGGCAGAAGGCTATTGTTTCGTAGTGTTTTAGAGTTATTTTCATGACCTGCATCATGTGGATTATTTCCAGAATTGAAAATATTCTTTTTATATTCAGTTGAAGAAACTGATTTAGGGGATAGAAGAAACAGCTTCCCCTTAGGGTCTGTCCCTACAAGGCCATGTGTCCTGGGATGGGTCTTGTCATTTACGTGGTCTTTACCGATAAGAAGACTGAGATTGAGTTGCATGACCCCCAAATTCATCTGATGGTTAGATTCTGTGATGTAAAGAATCATTTAAAAGTCGAGGAATTTTTCGGTGGGTCCCTTTAATCACGTAATTCCTATATTATTGCTCTGACCATCTCAACTACTCAAGATGAGAAGTTTGTCTGTAGCCCTTATCCATTAGAAAACCTCTTCCGGTTGGATTCTGAAAGAACTTACTTTTAGGAGTTTTTAGGAAAAGAAAGATTCAGATGGTTCCCAACTTAGGATGGTTCAACTTCCAATTTTTCCACTTAATGATGGTGATATGTGTATTCTGTAGAAACTGTGCTTTTGAATTTGAATCTCCAGAGCTAGTGACATGCAGGAGATATTCTCTTGTGATGCTGGGCGGCAGCAGCGGACCACAGCCCCCAGTCAGCCTTTGGTCAGGAGGGTAAACCTCCGATACTGACTACCATTCTTCAAGCGGACAACTTTTCTGTTCTTCACTTTCAGAATGGTATTCAATAAATTACATGATATTCAACACTTTATTCTAAAGTCAGATTTGCTCTGGATGGTTTTGCCCAGCTGTAGACTTATGGAAGGATTCTGAGCATGTTTCAGGGCGGCTAGACTAAGCTACGGTGTTTGGTAGGTGAGATGTATTAAACACATTTTTGACTTACTACCATTTTGACTTACCATGATTGTATTGGCGCATAATCCCATGGTAAGTGGAGGAACAGTTGTATGTGCTTTAAAATGATCTGTCAGACACTAGATAACAACGCCAGTGATGTCTATTTTTTTATGGTAATACTGACAACACGTAACCTCTGAAAAACCAACCCAAAAATCCACTTGAAAAGAAAAAATTACACCAACTACAGGTCTTATCCAGATGCAAGAATAAAGAGGTCAGCACCTCTGAGGGACCCTATCATCCCTGTCTTTGTAACTGTCCTACTGGAAATATGCATCCTCTAAGGACCCCCGGCCCCTGAGCACGGTTCTGGTGGAAAAGCACGGTCATGACAGGCTGTGTGGTGACAGTAAGTGCAACCTTACCTTTGACGGTCACATGTACACTCTGGCTGGTGGAGAGCTGCGGTTGAACCAGCACGTTGCATGTGTACTCTCCCTCATCCACTTCCTTTTGCACGTCCGAGAGTTTCAGAGTGCCATTGTTCTCAAATGCCACTTGGCGATGGTTGAAAGGAAGCAGATTGGAGTTCTTGTACCATTTGATGGAGTAATAGGGATAGCCAATCACACGGCAGTGGATGTATGTGTCCCGCCCTGCTATTGCTGTGATATTTTTCATGGGTCGAATGCTTGCAGGCCCTAGAGAGACACAAAGATACTCTTGAAAATACTTTAAGGGTACATCTCATGTGTGGAAATGAGTACACTTTTCCTTGAGGGGAAAAAAAGTGTAGATTATTTTCATGGAAAGCATCTTTTTCAATTAAACAATTTTTTCTGTGTTTAGATTTTTCTACTAAGAAGTTCTTTATTTCCTTCTAGTTTCACTACTTTCAATTGAATGAAGTGTTAAAAACGCACATTATCAACTACTTCTGTTAAAACATTTTGAATTACAAGATAAGAGGTGACTTAATCAAAAAAGTAACTAGTCTGCACTGAAGCGTCATGCTGTTTTTGTGAAAACATGGGTAACAATTCAATTTTTAAACTGTCTCTGTAAGTAGGTTATGAAGATGGAGGTTATGTCATGTCGCACTATGAATGTCAGTTAAAATACCATGTACACGAAGGTTTACTGTGACTGTAGTCGAACAGAAGGAGAGCAGGAAGGAAAGAGCATGCAGAGCATAAACCAGGAAAGGAAAGATCAAGTGGACATATCTGAGAGGAACCAAGAGAGCAAGCTGACTAAAGAAACCAAAATGCCATTTTTTCCCCCCACATTAACCCAATCAGGGCCATACTGGAGTCAGAAGGAAAGGGGAGGAAATGGGAAGCAACAGTTGATCTGTTTTGGCATTCCAAGACTCAGCTCGGTGCATGCAAAAACCTTCTTCTCCACTACAATGAGTTATGTGTGTTTTTTTGAGGAGCTGATTTGACAAGCACCTCTTACGTTTATTCGAGCCTGGTACAGGACGACTCCCGCCGAGTTGTTGGCAGTGCAGCGGTATACGCCCCCGTCCCGGACCTGAGAGCTGGAGATGTTCAGGTAGCTGACCACGTTTCCCTCCGACGTGATCATCTGGCTGATGCGGTGGCTGCCCCCCTTGAGGATTGGGTCATCATCCAAGGTCCACGTGATGGTGGGCAAGGGTGTGCCCTTGACGTTGCACATGAGGGACACGGGTTCTGCTGGGCTCACCACTTTTTCACTAAAGGCAGAAATAATTTTGGGAGTGCCATCTGCGGGAAGACAAATTATGGAAGGAAGTGGCACATACAAATAATTAAACAACTTCCAAGTCTATTTGTTTAACAATTGGGAGGTGGGTGTAAGTGCTTATTAAACACTACAAAAAACAAGTCTGGCTTTAGAGATACAGCTAAATTCCAAGCAGAACAAGATTACATTTTCAAAATGGGCAAATACAGTATTAGCAAGCTTTAATTACTTATATATTTCCTGGTTGTCATAAGAAGAACAATTACGCAATCCAGACGCCCATGTTACACAGCGTCAGCTCCCAACAAGTCTACAATCCAGAACTGTTACATCCCCAATGGAAGTTTTAAACACAGAGGAAATTCACCCCTCTATATGGTCATGTTAACTTTCCACTTCTTTGATAATTAGGGCTTGCTCACCAGGGAATAAAGGAAAGACTGAGGGACTGATTATCTCACCTCATTCATTTTCTTGTAAGAAATCATCCTTTAATTATTGAACTCTACATCTGAAACTAAGGATGCACTATATGTTGGCTAATTGAATTTAAATAAAAAAAGAAATCATCCCTTATAGTTTTAATGATAAATGTTAAGTTCATGTAAAAGTCTATGAAAGTTCTGAGGGTGGGTAAAAGCCAAATAGACTTTGAGCCTTCCAGTGTGTATTAAATATCTCTGTAAGTATCTTAAGTTGATGGCTATACAATTGGTTATCCAACCTGGGACACTTCTGAGAATGAAACAGAGAGGAGGAGTAATTATGCCAGGAGGACAGGCACAGTCTCAGACTATCCCAGGCAAAGTAAGTTCTAGTCTTAGGGAATTTTCCGTAGGAATTTCCAATATTTTCAACAAAGATAAAATTTTCATACTCCATTGTTGATCTATCATATATATGAACCATCTCTCTCACACTGTATGGTAGTAATCACGAATGCATCACTGACAAATTGGAAAGCCAAACAAATGAAGGAACACATCTGAAGCCTCCTCGCAGTGCCATCCCAGAAAGGTAACTGTTAATACTCCAAAGGAGTCGAAGAGTTTCTCCTCCCCAGACCCCCGGAAACTTGGAAGCCTAGTTCTGTGGCCAGTGAGGCCCGGTATGTAGGGTTCTCCTGATGGGGTGCTGTGCTGAGCCCTCTACCATCTTTCCTCTTGCAAATTCCTGAATGTCAACTCCATTCCAATTCCTGGGTGACTGGAGAAGGCCTCCAATCTATGCTTTTTGTTTGTTTGTTTGTTTTCCCTCATGGTAAGTGGAGTATTTCAGTGTTCTTGGACTGTAAGCCTCTTGCTTTAGTACAAAAGATGAAAACAAGGACTTCATAATATGGAAGAGAAGAACCTGTGCCTTTGCCCTTAGAACACTGTAAACACTGCTTCAGCATGTCCCGCCTTAATTCATGGAGAAGTTAGATGCTGCTGTGATTGTTATTCTTTGTACATAATCGTCATTGATGCTTAGGAATATTATTTCATTTAATCTTAAAATTCACATTTTTTTCAGGATGTGCTAAGCTGCAAACTTCTCTGCACTGATTGTTACAACATACACTAAAAACTCGTCTTCTTTTATCTATTTTTACCTTTTTTATTGTTATCCTTATCTTTATTTTTTATCTATTTTTCATCTATTTAGTAAAGTTTTCTTCAGTTATTACTTTTTTCTCTGTAGATGAAGTTTACATACCGTGAAATGTACAAGCCTTAAGTGTAAGAATGAGTTTGTTAAATAATTAGACTGTGTAACCACTCACATGAGCACGATGTAAAGCATTTCATCACCCCAGAACATTCCTAGGGCTCCTTTCAATCAACCCCCTCTCATCAGACAGAGGCAGTCACTGTCCTGATTTCTTTCACCCTGGGTTAGTTTGCCTGTTCTCGAGCTACAAATCCGTGTAGTCATAAAGTAGTGAACTCTCTGTACAGCAGGTACTCGACCATCACCACAGCAGTCAGCAAAACTAAGAAATGTGACTTCGGGAAAGTAGGACCGCGTACTGTGTTGGTATTGACAGTCTGCCAGCTGACTGACCGTGGCCTTCTCAGCGATTTCCCCTAGCCCACCTGCACCATACACCCCATCTATGTGTCATGCTTCTCTAGTCTCCTTCAATCTGGATCATTCTTTTGCATTTCTTGACTTTGACATTTTTGAAGACGTATTCCATAGCCGGGTGCTCAAACTGGTTTTTTTCCTATTTCTGCATAATTAGATGCAGATTATACATTTTTGGCAGGGATATCATGGAAGTCATGTTGTCTTTATGTGATTATTGGCCATTGGTGTCTCTCCTTCTGTGAAATAGCTGCTCAAATCTTATTTTATTTTAAATAAAAACTTTTAAGCCTTTGCTCATTCATCAGGGTTCTCTCAAGGTCTATTTTTTCTATTGCCTACTTTGTCTTTTGACCCCTGCTAACAGTGGCCTTTTTTTTTTTTTTTTTTTTGTATGTTAAGTTGTTTTTATTTTTTTTTTTAATTTTTTATTTTTACTGGATTCTTCTCCACATTTTCCAGTTCAGATTTTAACTAAGTTTCTCAAGGAATTTTATTTTTAGATTTTAGAACTCCCCACTGTTTGGGATTTAGGACCACCTTCCTTCCTGGAATTTCAACTTACTTCCCTCATTTGCAGGTGATTTGACAGTGCAGACTTCTGACCTTTTATACCTAAATCCCATAAGACTATAGCTATCTGCCTTTCTTCTAGTATTCTAGTACCTCCCTTCCCTATCTCACAAAAACTGGGGAATGTCCTCAAGGGAAAAGTGGTATCAGGGCAGATATCACCTAATCCTTTCCTCTTCTTTCAAGGGTCCAATCTTTTCTTCCTGCTTTTGGGTGTCTCTCCCAAGTTTTGTTTTTCCTCAAGTTCATAATTTTTAAGTGCTTGCAGTTTAGTCAGATAACATGCTATTCTATCATTTCCTAAAACAGAACCTATTTTTTTTTTTAAACAGGACCTATTCTTACACTTTTCTGTGATTCCATTTTCCAGTTACTGTGGTTTGATCTTGAACCTAAAATTATTAGATTTCATTTTCCTTAGACTTCAATTCCAGTTTCTTTGGCTTCATAGAAAATATTTCCAGATTCTGCATTATATCCTTGGCCATTCTTAGCTCATGGTATTGTGAGTTTTTAAAATTTACACTAATCTAAAGCTATTTCAATGGGAATAATAGGAGGCTTTATCCAAGGATACTAGATAGACACCATCTTAAGGCAAATTCTAGATACGTATTTATAATTACACTTCTGCTCTCTTTTGCTACATTAGCACTGTCATCTCTCAGATGAGGGAAAAAAACAAAAAAGGTGAAGCTTCTTGTCCTGAATGGAAACTGACATGCGGTAAATAAATCTGGGAGTATGCTCAGTCTGGTCCTCTGCCTCCTTTTTTCATTCAAGTGACAGGCTTTTTTGGTGATGAAAGCAGACATTATTTTCCCAGTGAGACCCGAGTGTCTTTGAAATCTTTCTTGCTGTCATTCTCTGGTAACCTGAAATCTTTTGACATTATTATGGATTATCAATATGCTCTTTAGGTTTCCTTAGTCACACAAGATAGTTGCCACGGTAACTAGGCCTAGACAGGTATTCTCTCCTTTTTCTGCAAAGAATCTAAAAATAGTGATGTGTAAGGACCACAGCGCATCAGCAGCAGCAAACCAGCTCTGTACGAATGGATCACTCTCTGCCCTTAATTATTATGGGGATCGCAGTGTCAGGCATTTAATATGGGTTCCATGCCTTCAGCTAATTTCACCTCTGCTTTAAGAAACTGTCTGCAAGGAAATGCTTGAATCAAAATAGGAATCTCATTGCTAAGCCTGCTTCTTCTTAAAATTAGTTAAGGTTAAAAAAATAATAGAAATATCCTTGAAGAGCATCAAGACATTTAAACTTATATTCATACATAAATATTTTTTTCTCTCTTGAGGCTATATGAAAGTCATGTAATTACTTTAATCAATGTACACCAAATGAATATTCAATTATACGTAAAGACATAATTTCCAACAAGATGCACACACATACAGGTAAAAGTCAGTTCAATTATCTGGTGATAAATGTATGTCTCCCTTGAATGTTACCTTGATAGCTTTTGTTCCCTGGCTGATTGATCAGCCTGCATATGTAAGCAGGCCATTAAGAAAAGAAAATGGCATTCCTAGGACCTATTTTAACAACCCGAGGTCCTTCCTCATGAATTTTGTTAATCTAAATTTGTGAATATCTGGACCCAACTGGGGACAACTATACACATCAGGTGCCACTTTTTCCTTTCCACCAAGGACGGTGCTGAAATTTTGCTCTACATTTTTTCTGCCAAATTGTATTTCTCAACTGGGGGCAATCCTCTCCCTACCCCACCCCCACCCGCCATCCCCAGGACATTTGGCAATGTCTGGAGGTATTTTTGGTTGTCACAACTCTGAGGGAGCGCTACTAGCATCTAATGGGCAGAGGCCAGAGATGCTGCCAACCCCCCCCCCCCCACAGCATATAAAGTGGCCCTCAAACAAAGCATCACTGAGCAACTCCCGTCTATGGTAATGGATGTCAACCAAACTCGAAGTTGTAAGTTTTTGTGGTCTGTATCTTGACAAATAACTAAACACACGAATGGGCAAATCTCCATTACTTAACTTAATGTGAAGTTACTTTTGTTATGTCTACCACTTACAACTTTACCAGTACTGGCTCTTTCATTAGCCTGATTTCTCCTGAAGCATTAGGGCAGAGTTATTAGCTAGCCAGACAGAGAGAAATCTTAGCCCTAGGACTTAGCAGTACTGCTTCAGTGTTCTTCTCTCTGAGTGCTCTGGGTTTGCATTCTGGTGTGGCCGAACCCTGTAATGAGGCCCACTGACCTTCAAGGACCACCTGCACAAAGTCTTGAGCGGACAGCTTATCCTTGCGCACAAAGCACTGGTACGCGCCCCCGTCACTTTTGACCATGTGATCCATTATAAGGTTTTCGTGGTTGATCCCTGTGATCCTCACATTTTTTCCAGGGTTGAGGATTTCACCGTTTCGGTACCAGGAGAGTTCCTGGTCCTCACTGCCTGTCACGCTGCAGGACAAGGAAACCTGGCTACCCACGCTGCTTTTAACTTTCCTGGGGCTGATGGTAGCTTTCAGTGGCTCTGGAAATTTTGGTAAGAGAAAGAAAAAGAAGGTAAAAAAAAAAAATCACATATGTAGACATCATTTCAACAACATGTTGAGCTTTTGACAAGGCACATGCATCACGGTAAGCATACTCTCTACAGTTCTCATGTTTAGCATTATGTCATAGCACGCCATTTTGTTCGGGAGCACCCTCTTCATTGTTCGCCTTTCCTTCTCTATGTAGCAAATAGACGGGCAACGGTCACCTTGCTTTCCCAATGAGTAAGTGTGAGGATTAACCCACTGACAATAAGAAACACCATGTGTTGGTTACTGGTAAGGAAAGAGGTATTTGAATATTTAAATCCCATTGCCTTGTCCCAATATAGCAGCACAGATGGGTTTCTCTGAGACATTCTCTCACATTGCCACACTCGCTCACTGCCCACCCACCCCCATGTGGTTTAACCAGGGCCAGTCATACACAGCAGTACGAAAACAGGTGGATATTAGAATTCCCATGAAACAGGGTTTTCCTTTAAAGAAAGAAAAACCCATGAAACATGGTTTTTTCATGTTTCCATGAAACAGGGTTTTTCTTTAAAACCCAAGAAAACAGGGTTTTTCTTTAAAGTGAGGCTAACTGGTTTGGACAGGGATGGAAACTTCCCATTTGAGGTTCCACATTTTCATTCAGCAAACCCAATTGGATGTAACAAGCTCATTTATTGAGCATTTATTATAAGCCAAAAACAGCGTTAAACTTGCAAGTAAGACAAAGATGACTTTTATGGTATGACTGTCGTATGCCAAATAATTGCTAATGTCTTTTGTACATTATTTAAGTCTTGCATATTTTATCTTGTCATATCCATTTTACAGAAGAGGAAGTGGCTGTTTCAGAGAGCTTAATTAACTTCACCAAATCCACTCAATAGGTAAATGGCAACAACCATTTTTTTACCCCAATTATTCCTGACATCTTGTGTTACCACACCAGGACTCTCTGGTTTCAAGTTCAAGCTTTTCATGGAGGAGACAAATATAAGAGTAGACACAGTAGCCAAGCAGTGATATAGGATCCATCAGAGATATCTAATATGTGGAAAGGAATCAAGAAAGTCCTTAGATGTCAAGGATGGATAGACCGAAGTCCAGATGCAATGAAGGGGCATTTTGTGTATTAGGTGGTGTAGGAAGACTGTGTCTGCTCACTGTGGATGAAACAGCCTCTCTGTGGAAAATTGTGGGAGAAAAATGACAAAGGCAACCTGGAACAAGATTACAAAAGGCCTCAAGATTTTGGAATTAATTCAGAGGAGACTAAAGGAAGCATTCAAGTATTTTTAGCAAGTGAGTATACGGTCAAACACATTTTTAGGAGAATTGACTGATCATACTGTGTTAGACAAATTAGGGATGGGTACTTGGTCAGTAAGGGGGCATGGCAATTTCTAGCTGAGGCACAATTAAGACTCAGTCTGGGACAGATGGGGTTGGGGAGTGCGGCTGAGAAACATTGAATTACAGTCTCTAGGACTTGGCAGGACTTGGACGCAGAAAGGAAAGGCTTATAGAGAATCCAAGATTTAAAGTCTGCATTTGGGGGAAGGGGTCAGGGGGTGAGACATTTTGAATAAGAAGAGCCATTGGCAAGGTAGAGATGGCAGAGAGTTTGGTTTGGTTTGTGGTCTTGTTGTTTTGAAGTGCCTGCGAAACATCTGATCTAAAATTGAGAGATACGCTCATCTGACACTCAAGAAGGAAGCCAAGGCAAAGCATGCAGATCCAGGGTTGTTCTCAAAGGGGAGGGCTCTGGAGCCATGTGAATGAAGAGAGTGTGAGGGCAAAGAGATGGAAGAGGAGAGGGTGTTGGATTTGGAACCCAAGAGAATGTTTTCTGTCTAGAGACAGAAAGACAAAAATGAAGTCAGAGAGAGGTGGGAAACATTCAAGAGGCATTTGAGGCTTGTCTGATGTGGCAAAGAAGCATAGTAGTGAAAATAAACACAGTCAGAATTAAGATCTTTCCACAGGTAAGTTTTAAAATGTAGACAGTGATTAAATGCCTTTATAGAGAAAGCAATACATTAAACCCTGAGAGCTGAGCATCAGATGCGGGGGGTGGGGATGTCTCTGGGGAGGGCACTACACTGGGCTTTGAGAGATGGGATATTTGAGACCTTCAAGTCTTTGAAAGGCATCTTCCATGTGAAGGGAGCAATGTTCAGGATAGGAATGGGTTTGTACAGAGAATAGGAAAAAGTTAGATTTAATAGGAGTAGATTTCTTTGAAGCAAAACTATGGGCAATAGGACCAGACAGGCATATTTGGGATGGTTTGATACTATCCTTAAATATAAATTTATTCAGCAGGAAATGGGGCACCATGAAAGGTATTTTAACATAGAGGAGATTCTGAGCTTGGGAGGATACTTCTTACCTGCTGTTAGTGCTGAATCATTGCATCTAGAAGTTTCTTCAACTACAGAAATAGAGTTGTGCATATCTTATTTCCATTCCTCTCTAATCCCAGCCTAAGCATGTTTATGTGATATTTGCAACACCCGTCCTAGGTAGCTGGTCCCAGGCAGTCTCTGGGATGTCTATGCTAACAACTTCTGTTGGTTTAGAATGGTCCATGCTCAGGGTGACATTGAAAAGATAGTTCCATAAACAGGCATGGGTTTGGCAAAAGGCCAGGATAACAGACCACTTCCTCTTTCATTGTCAACTCTTATGATTTAGCTTGTTGAATTAGTTCATCAAATTAAATATATATATAATCTTATTTTATGTGATATGCAATATTATATATAATGAAAAGAATATTCCATTCACATCCAAGAGCCACCTATTTTGGCCAAAGTTCTGCCCATCAACTGTGGCCATGTGCTCTTGGATAAAATTGAGAGTGTCAGAATAAAGTGTTTCCCGTTGCAGTCATAACCCTCCTTCCTCTGAGGCTGGCTTCAGCATCCTTCTCAACACATTACTCAAGATAGTCACTATACATATATGAAACATATCCACCATATTTGAACTAAATGATATGCAATAGTGAGTCCAAGTCTAACATTTTTATCATAATAATGATATCATAATAATAAATAATAAAATCATTTATTATTTTATCATCTTCTGATAATAGCCCCATTCAGGAACATCAAAAAGCCTCTGAAAACCAGCCAAGGTCGCACACTGTGATCTGACTACTGTTGCTTGTATTGACATCACAAGTCCGCCCCTCTTCTGTCAGTGTTCAGACAAGGTGGGCATTATTAATTCAACAGTTAGGTAATGTGATCTCAGATGCATCTCCTGTGGCCTAATGGAAATCTTGCACGTTCAGACAGACCTGAATTCGAATCCTAAGTCCCAACCTCCCCAGCTGTGTAATCTTGAGCAATCTGTCTGAGCATTCATTTCCTCATCTGCAAAATGGGGTAATACTGGTCTCAACAGGACTGTTGTGAGGATTAATGGAAGGCTTTAGTGAGAGTCTGGAAGTTATCTTGTAATAAGAGCTCCATCAGAGGTGGTCGGCATCACCATTCCAAGCTACCATCCAACTTACGTTTCACGTACAGGCGGCCTATCACCTTAGCAGTGCCGTATCTGTTGGAAACTTCACACACATAGCTGCCTGAGTCTGAAGGACGAGTGTTCTCAATGAGCAGCCCCGTCACAGTCTTCTGGAACCTTCCAGAAAGTTCCAGAGGCATGTTGTCCTTCAGCCAGCGATAATCTGGCTCAGGATGCCCAAGCGCTTTGCAAGGCAACTCCACACGCTGCCCTGCCATGGCTTTGCGATGATCAAACCCATCCAGTATGGATGGGGCTGAGTTCGCTGGGTCTGAAGGAGAAAGAAAAACTCTTAGATGTGGTGAATGAGTATAAGTGGTCATTTAGAATCATAGGACCTCGTGTATAAGTTAATCTATACATCATGCTAACTATTGACAACAGATCTTTAAGATTTTGTTAAAGAACAGAAAGAAAAACCCTATTCATTGAAATTTCTTCTATTCAGAATTTTCAAAAAGCTAAAGCAGAAAAGGTTCTGCTTTTCATTTCCCACTAAATAACTAAGAACTCCAGAATCAGCAGGCCTCTACAGGAGCTGCTGGCCCAGGCCAAGAACTGAGTTGTCTTGTGACCAGAGAACATCAGGCTTCCCCTTTCAAAAGAACAACAGTAGCAGAGATAGTGGTTTGACATTAGTAAAATTTATTTCACACACACAAAAGAGAGTTTTATAGAGAGTTATTGAATTTGAAGTGTTTTATTTATTCATTTCACAATATTGTTGAGCCTCACATCCAAGGCCAGTATACAGTCCGGAATTAGAGACACGGTGACAAATGAGACAGGAAACCCTCATGGAGACCCTCATGGAGCTTACAACCAATTCCATGAGTGGGGCTGGCAGGCAATGTGCAAGCACACGAACACATAAAGGTGGTGTGGCCTGTAGTAGGTACAATGAAGAATTGGAAAGCCTGACATAACAGTGAGTGAAGGTGGATGTGTCAGGAGTGGGGTGAGGGGGATTTAGGGGTGGTGATCATGGATGTCTTTCACGATCTCTGAGGACAGACAAAGGAATGAAGATGATGAAGGTGTGGCAAAAATCAAATAGTTATTACATATGACACAGCCTTGCTTTTACAACACAACGGTATATAGTTCACCTGTTCTCCCCAATGAGGTTTCCCTCGTATTGAGTTCTCAAGCCTGTTGAAGAAAAGGACCAACTGCTCTCAAGAACTGGGTCAGTGGAAACCATGCACCTGCATGACCAAGCTTGCTTTGAGGAATCAACGTTCTCAGGGCATATTATGAAGAATGCAAAAACAGAGGTCCACTTTTGGATGCCCAACATAAAAGTCAGTAACCTTTCCTTAGCCTTTCTGTTACTCTTCCTGTTCAGAACTTGTGCTAGACCACACACATGAGTGGTAGCACTGATTTCCACATGTATATACAGAACAGATATGGGCTCCTGGCTCCCAAACTCTTCTTACCTTTGCCTTGGTTAGAAAAGCACCATGGCTGTTGTGATCTGCCTACAGTAAACCCAAAAACAAAGGACTGGATATCCTCTATCCTATCAAAGAACCTTCTGGAATGGTCTCTTAAAGTGCTGTGATTCCACAGTTAGCCACCGGGGGCAGTCAGGAGACCCGAGTGAAAGTGGCAAACCCACGGAGCAGAAGCTGCTCTTGCCGGAGCTTTCCTTGGTGACCAATGGAGATAAAATCCACAACATACCGCTGCCTGTATGTTGCTATATAGCAACATACCTTCTTGGTGCTATATGAGAACAATGTGAATATTCTCATGGGATATGACGACGGACTCTAAGAATCTCCTTTCTAGGACTCTTCTGCAGTTTCATTGTCCATTATAACTGAAGAATTCCATAGCCCATTAATATTCTCACTCACATGGCTGGGTGCAGGGCTCCAGAGGGATTACAGACCTAAGAAACCCACAACAACAGGTGCAGAGTCCTTGCCAGCAAAGGCCTTATTGCTTCAATCCTCTCCTAAAGGAAGTTAGACAGACTTTGGAAAGTGTTGAAGAGCAAGTGAGTTTTTTATGGACCACAGAGTTACAAAATTTAGTGCTTTGCCTAGAGTGGGAAGTAGCTCTGATGGTAGAGAAGGTGATCCAAAGAAGGTGTCACTCCTTTGGTGGGCATGGCTATTTATTTGTTTAGTTATTTTGTAGAACAGGTCTACAATCCAGAAAACAAATGGTGCCCATTTTTTTTTTAAAAGGTGCCCACTTCTAATGTGAGTCACACAAACGCAATACCTAATGATTTCACTTAAAATTTTTGTTCTGCAACTAATAGTTGATAGAAATTTCTCAAATATGCTTAAAGTAGTATTGTTTAAATCTGACTTTTTTTTTTTTTTAGAAAGAATGCAACGATTGAATATCCATATCAAAAAGAACATTTTAGAAACCTTGCCTCACACCACCTACAAAAATTAACTTGAGGGGCGCCTGGGTGGCTCAGTGGGTTAAGCCGCTGCCTTCGGCTCAGGTCATGATCTCAGGGTCCTGGGATCGAGTCCTGCATCGGGCTCTCTGCTCAGCGGGGAGCCTGCTTCCTCCTCTCTCTCTCTCTCTCTCTCTCTGCCTGCCTCTCTGCCTACTTGTGATCTCTCTCTGTCAAATAAATAAATAAAATCTTAAAAAAAAAATTAACTTGAAACAGGTCATAGATTTAAATGTGTGAGTTAAAACTTTAGAACTTTCAGATGAAATGATAAGAAAAAGTCTTTATTACCTTGGGTCTGTCAGAGTTCTAAGATATGACACAAAGGACACAAGTGTCAAAAAATCAATATATTATACTTTATGACAATAAAAATAGTTGACATTTTTCAAGAAATCACTGAGGAAAAAATAAGGAGCAACTTACTGGGAGAACATATTTGCAAATAATATTTCTGATAAAGGACCTCTTTCCAAAAAATGTAAATAGCTCTGAGATCTCTATGATAAGAAAAAAAAATCAAAATTTTGACAAAAGACAGAATGAATGCCCAGGCAGCTCAGTTGGTTAAGCATCTGCCTTCAGCTCAGGTCATGATCCCAGAGTCCTGGGATTGAGTCCCGCACTGGGCTCCCTGCTCAGTGGGGATTCTGCTTCTCCCTCTGCCTGCCACCCCCCACACGCTTGTTCTCTCTCTCTCTGAGAAATAAATATATAAAATCTTTTTTTAAGGGGCACCTGGGTGGCTCAGTGGATTAAGCCACTGCCTTCGGCTCAGGTCATGATTTCAGGGTCCTGGGATCGAGTCCCGCGTCAGGTTCTCTGCTCGGTGGGGAGCCTGCTTCTCTCTCTCTCTCTCTCTGCCTGCCTCTCTGTCTACTTGTGATCTCTCTCTGTCAAATAAATAAATAAAAATCCTTAAAAAAAAATCTTTTTTTAAAAATAGGTAAAAGATCTGAATAGATCTATCGCCAAAGAAGACATACAAATGACAAATAAGCACATGGAAAGATGCTCAGTGTCATTAGCCACCAGGGAATTGCCAATTAAAACTATAATGAGATACTACTTCATACCCACTAGGATAGTTTTAATAAAAAACACAAACAAGAACTGGTGCTCATAAGAAGTGGAGAAGAAATGGGTCCCCTATACACTATTGATAAAAAAGTAAAGTGGTATGGCCACTTTGGAAATAGTTTAGCTATTTCTCAAAATGCTCAACTTCACTTTACTACAGTGCCCCAGAAGTCTACTGCTTAGGTATCCATCCCAGACAAGTGAAATCGTGTTGACTCAAAGACCTGTTTACAGATGTTCCTGGCAGAATTTTACATAATAGCCAATAAGCGGAAACAACCTGATGTCCATCAGTTAGAGAAGGGATAAATGAGATGTGTGTGTACATACAAAGCAATATTGTTCAGCAATCAAAAATGGTGAACTACTGATACATCTTACAACATAAATGAACCACAAAAGATTATGCTAAATGAAAGAAGCTTGATACAAAGCCACATGTTGTGAGATGCGATTTATAGGGAATATTCAGAAGGTGCCCATCTGTAGAGACAGGCAGTAAATTAGCAGTTACCTGGGGCCAGAAATGGGAATTAGGATTGACTTCAAATGGGTCACAGGGAGTTTTCTGGGTGGTGCAAATGTTCTAAACTTGGATGACATTGATCGTTGCTCCACTTTCTATGTTTACTAAAATCACTGACTTGGATAATTAACATGGGTGGAGTTGATGGACGGTAAATTAAATCTCAATAAAGCTATTTTGCAAAACAAAAAAAAAAAGTGGCACATTTCTTTTCTATTTTAAATACACAATTTAAGCAATGCTTGAGACAGACTCTATGGGGGAAATTTGGTCATGTACAAAATTAGTACAACCAAACAGCACTGTATTTAATTTTCATCCCCTCATCTTCAACCTGTTTATCTAATTTAAAAATAAGTTTTGTTCACAAAAACTTGCAAACTCACATATGAGTAGAAAAATAATATAATGCATCTCATCTATTCATCACCCAGACACAAGAGGCATTAAAATTTTTTTTATCATGTATTTGTTTATTTCTTTATAGTCTTTGCCTTTGGTGCTATCATACTGAATCAAATTGTAGAACCTATGTCATCTTATCACTATATCATTAGTATGTTTCTCTAACAAAAATAAAAGTTTTCTTATAAAACTGCAATATGAAATAAGTCAAGCAGAGAAAGTCAATTATCATACGGTTTCACTTACTTGTGGAGCATAAGGAATGACATGGAGAACATTAGGGGAAGGAAGGGAAAAGTGAAGGAAAGGAAATCCAAGGGGGAGAGGAGCCACAAGAGACTGCGGACTCTGAGAAACAAACTGAAGGTTTTAGAGGGCAGGGGGGTGGAGGATGGATGAGCCCAGTGATGGGTATTAAGGACGGCACATATTGCATGGAGCAATGGGTGTTATACATAATGAATCTTGGAACACTGAAAAAATAAGAATGAATGAATGAATGAATGAATAAAACCACAATATCAGTAACATACAAGAGTTATAATAACCTCTTGATACCTTCTAGTATCCACACCATATTCACTTTTCATGATGAGCTAAGAACACATCATTATTACATTATTAGTATTTGTAATTGTGCTTAGTATATCAGCCTTGTTGTACAGTTTACAGTTAATGACTCTCCATTCTCTTTTCATTCAAAGCAGGCTTCCCCTTTTATCTTTCATGTCTTTGACTTGTTGAAGAAGCCAGGTGAGTTGTTGTATAGGAAACCTCCAGTCTGAATTTCTTTCTTGGTGGTGTCATTGAACATATTCCTCTGGCAGTATTTCTTATAAACTGCAATTTAGCTCTCATGAGCAATTAGATCAAACTCAGCCCCTTTCCTCTCTCTCTGCATGCATACAACATGAAGCTCTCCTGCACTCAGTGACGCTGAATTGATCAACAAGTTCGGGTGAAAAAGTTTATCTGAATCACTTATTTCATTAAGGATTGAAATCATTTTCTAAATGCCATAGCTCCTTCACACTCGGTAGATGTAATTATTCTGCAAATAAGAACTTTTCTCCCTTAAATAGGATTCTTCAGTTATTTTGAAATACAATAGTCACAGGAAAGATAAAGAGAATTGCGGTTCTCTTTAACCTACCAAGTACCAAAATCAAGAGTTGGTGCCCTAGTTTCCCCTACGAAGGCTCATGAGATTCTTACTGTTGCTTTGGTTGTTATTAAATAGATATGTGTGTGTATCAAAGTATATACAAATATACAATATGCATATGTACATGACAAATATACAATATGCATATGTACATGTGTGTATTCATAACAAAATCAAAAGTTTTTAAAATGTTATATGGTTATCAATCAAACACAATCGTTATTTTTGAAATTCATCTCATCAACTCTCAGCCAAGGAAAACCCCTTCAGAAGTTGTCCCCTGTATCATTTTGACAAGACCCCATTAATGTTTCAGGCCCATTTATACGTTTCCTGTCTCAGACACTACAATCCACCACTCTTCCAAGGAGCCACGGTCCCTTTAGGGGGAGTACTATAAGGACACTAGGATCTAGACATTAGAGGTGCTTGCTGCTGTCCACTGCCCATTGCTTCCAGGCCTTTTCAACGTAAAGACCTTGGGGACCCAGTCATAAGAATATAGCAAGTGTGCACTAATAGTTTCTATTGGACATTTTAAGAAATTTTGTAGTTTTATCTTTCCTCTTACACTGAAAGTCTTGGTTCCAAATAAGAGTAGCATAAACATGATCACCCCCTTCCACCCCGTTATGCATTATAGTATTTTATAGGATGGGGCCCTCCAGGGTCTCTCAGGGCTCGTGACCACCTCTGTCACCCTTAGTAATGCTGAGTCACTCGAGTCACTCTGGCTCAATTTGACTCCTAAGGCCAGCAGTTCCCTCGGGGTGACTCTTTGTTCCGCTGAGAGGAGTATTTGTTGGACACTTGGGAGACCTTCGAGGAGTTGGGCCACCACTGAGTGATGTGGTCATCTCTGACTGCTCGCATGGCTGTCTGTACCCATCTTCCACTCTGAACTCAGATCGGTCTACCCGAGGGTGGTCAATGCTCCTCGATACATTTCCCAGGGGCCACTCAAGGGCAGATTTTCTGCTTTGGAGAGGAGTATCTATTGACTATTCTGCAGTTCTGTGACCATGAGGAGTCCCAGCAGCTTGGACCCGTTTGGTGCCCCCCCCGCTTCTGCTACACGGTGGCCATTCCTGCATGCCCCCACTGTGGTCAGCACTCTGTCCACACACCGACCCATGACCACGTGCCACTGAGTGCTCCTAGGAGGCTTTGTTCCTGTGTGTTTTCTCTTTTGCCATTATATTTGGTCTACTTTCATTTCAGGAGTTTAAGAGCATTAAAAACCTTGTCACTAGCATGCCCCCACAAGACCCAACCCCATGTGTGCATTTTAAAATGCTTATAAATCTAAAGTAAAATTAATTTTTATTTTTCCTTCAAAGTTTAGATTCCTAGAATAGTCATCTGCACTCAGTGTTGATGGTCTATTTTCTAACAGTAACAATTTCCTCCCTCAACTACATTATTAACATTTCTGTGAAAAAAGGTCCTCACAGTCATGTGCTACATACACAGACTCTCTCAAGGATCTTTCCATGGCCCTTGACTCAGTTGACCCTACAGCTACACCTCTAACCCCAAATGCTCAGAATCTTGGCATGAGACATTCCTTCATGAAATTGTGCCCTGAGGCTCCACACTTCCCATCACAAATGCCCACTGGGTGACCCCATGGACCCCACACCCTTCCACATGAGTCTTGCTGTCTATGCTTAAAACATTAGTAAGACATTCTATTAAACAACAACAACAACATCAAACTTGGAATTAAGAAAAGTAAATTTGCCTCTCCAACCCTAAGACTTAAATTTGAAAATTAGTATTTAATAATTAAGAATAGAAACAAGTCCACATTTCAGGCTTCTCTCTCTCCTTCTCTCTCTCTCTCTTTTTCTTCCCTAGTTTTCTCCTTCTTTTTAGATTTTCTATTCAGGTTTCTTTTTCAAGAAAGATGGGCTTTCAGGGATGCCTGGGTGTCTCAGTCGGTTAAGCATCTGTCTTCAATGAGGTCATGATCCCAGGGTCCTGGGATCGAGTCCCGCATTGGGCTCGCTGCTCAGCGGGGAGCCTGCTTCCCTCTCTCTCTGCCTGCCTCTCTGCCTGCTTGTGATCTCTCTCTGTCAAATAAATAAAATAAAATCTTAAAAAAAAAAAAGATGGGCTTTCAAAATACCATCACTTATTTCATTTTGGGGGGATGGAGAGATGTTTTTTGCTTCTTTTGCTAAAATTCAATTTAATCTTGTACCCAGATCTACCCCGTAACACTTCCCCTTTCTTGTCTCGATACTATTACGACATTCCTCTTGACTGCACACAAGATCTTTTCGAGGATATTCTGAGCAAGTAGAACACCAAGCTGTCATTAAAGCCACACAGACAAAGATCACAGAGGCCATTCACTTTCTCACTTGTTTTTCTCCAGTCTTTTTTTTTTTTTTTAAATGGGGTATAATTTTACTGCACTGACTGCTCTTGCTCTTAACAGAAGTAACAATGTAGACCTATAAAGGGATAAAGTAACAACTGGCATGAAGAAGAAGAGGTAAAGAAAAAGTATTTTTGTGTGCAGAGAAAAAAAATCTCTTGATTCTGAGTTGTATTTGCAAAGCCCCTGGAAACATGGTGGACTCTGGCTCTTTTAAGGATGTGAATGCAGATGAGAAGCCCAGCAAAAGCACAGTGAGTGGGTGTTCGGGCAGTAATGTTTTTAATTATGCCAACGGTCAACAGCTTTCTGTCCCGTCTCCCTCACAAAGCATCACTACAAATAAGATAAAGATATTCAGGTCACAAAGCAGTTTTACCTCCTAAAGCTGCAAGGGCAAAGGCCAGATTTTGCACCAGATTTCTAGGACTGAGATGGACATCTCACATTCTAATTGGGCTCCATGAAGAGCTAGCATATCACCGTGTGAGGGGGTTGCTTACTTGTTTGACAGATGGGCCAGTGGTGAAGATTATGCAAAAGGTGGCTATTTTCTCAAAGCGTAAATGCTAGAAAGGAAGGCACAACACTGACATATTACCAGCAGAGTGGAATCAACGGCCTTCAGGTTTTCCTCCCTTGAGAATAATTCTGGACAGAAGTGGGAGGGAGTGACTATCCCTTTACTTTTCAATGTGGGTTTTTTCCCCAATATTGTTAGACATAGTATGGGGAACCAGAGCCGTGTTCTCTGCGTCCGTGCTCTTCTCCCTCGGAGCTATGTGTCACCGAAAGCCTCACAGTGCTGGTGGACACGACACAAACACACAGGGCAAGGAGGCCTTCCCCTCGAAGCAGAAGCCATATCGGGTCGCAGGACTGTGGAATTTTACAAAACCTGAAATGGCTTCTCTTGGAATACCTACATGGGTAATGTATAGTATTAGGATTGGTTTAAAAAGAAAAAAAATAAATAAATAGCTTCAGTTGCTGAAATATTTTGAGGAAAAAAGAGAACTCTTTGTTTGAGTCATGAATTCTACAAGTTTGGTTGACTTGGGTCAGGACTCTGAAGAAGGAAGAACAGAAATGGTAACCACGGTCTCGAAGGGCTTTTACCTGATACAAAGAGTCGAGCGCTGTTACTCTGCCGGGTCTCCCCCGTGTATCTATGCCGCGTGATACAGCGGTAGTTATATAATCCATCTTCATTCTGTACATCTTTAATATACAAGGCTCCCGTGGATGTGATGAGAAATCTAGATCCTGCAACAGAAGAAAAGGACCGCCCAATTACAACAGAAGGAAAGCAACTCAAATCTCACCGACGGAGACAGTGTCTTCCCCACCTGAAGGAAGCCTAGGCAAAGGCTAATGATGGGAGTGTGTCGGTTACTCTGAGTCCAAGATATTTTAAATTTTCAATTACCCTAAAGTAGGAGTTTCGAGTAAATATATACTTAGAAAACCTAATCTCATGAATGAAGTTTTAAGGTCATGTTTGATCATCAGAGCGGAGAACGGGTGTACAATGATGTTCAGTGAGTTTAACAGATTTTTCTTGGTGACTACTTCTCTCTTACAACGTGATGAATCAAGGGACTGTTAACCTCATTCGGTGAACCTCACACGAGCATGAACTTTCACCTCAGTTTGACGTGTTTCCATGAAACTCACACACGTTAGGCTGGAAAGGAGTGAAATATCCACAAACTTCCCAGAAGGACTGTCTTACCTCCTCATAATAACAACCAACACTTAACACTTGATTCTGAGACTAAGACCAGTTCCCCATTATCAGTGTTCTGGAGGCCTGTGTGGTTTCTCAGTCACGACTCCGACCATGGTCAACCATCACTTTCCCTCTGGGATGCACGCTTTTGCTGGTCTCCCCGTACCGAACTGTCCACACTAAGAGACCAGATGCCAGTGCTGCTCTAGGAAGGATGAAGATGATTCTTCCTTTGAAAATGTGAATAGCTGAAGACAGTTTTTACTGTTCAATTATAATTTGATGATAAACCAAAGGAAGGCAAAGGCATGAACCCCGAAGCAAGCTGTGGCACCCAGATGGGGAGTGACTCAGGATCCCACTCGCTGAAGCTGTCTGGTTGTCTTACAGAATATTTCTCTGCCTGCTACAGTTCAAGTTGGGGGATAATGCAATTTTGTGATTTTCGGTAAGTGCTAATATACCAATAATTCGCTTTATTTTATTGTTTGTTGTTTTTAGGTTCATTTGAAACTTCCTTTTTTTTTTTTTTTTTTTTAATTTGAGTCAGAACTTACCAGGCATCTTGACTTCGATAATTTTAGGTCTCAAATAGTTAAGTTATGAACACAATTCCTACAGCCCTTGGTTATATTTTTATAAAGACTGCACTTTTTTCCTTAACCAGTTGTTCACATAAAATAAAAACGGTTTATGGTTTCTAACACAAGTAAGAGCAATTCAAAAGGGCATGGATAAGAAAAAAAATTCACAAAACAGATACCAATCTAGAATAATCTTTTTAAAAGAATGCAAATTAACAAAAAAAAAGTACAAAAATCTTTAAGTAAAAAAATTCACTTTTTAAACCATTTTAGTTATTTCAGGATATATTATAAATATGGTAGATATTAGAATAACTAGAAAAGCAAATGCTATATATTCTAGATATTTTTGCTTTATCCTCCCCCAAAGAGAAAGCAACTAAAAATACCTTTTGCCACTTGTCATATGTCATCACACACCAGCATTTCTTACCAATACATACTCTGTATAATTGAAACATTCTTTCTTTCAATATATTTTGCAAACTTACATGATGTTTTAATAACCACCTCTTTTAAAGTACTGATCCACAGACAGTAAAGAGGAACACAAAGATCATGTGTGTCATTCCTGGCACCTTCCATCGGCAGCAGTGATATGTAAGTGGAAGTGCTCTGCGTACCGCTTGCTTAGAAGCGCGGGAAATGCACCGGGAGGAAGCAGCCGCACGCGCTCATTACTCTGCCGATTCTGAGAAGGCACTGTTCTCCAGGCACATTTAATTTAACCACTTCTTGCTCCTGTAACATCTCACTTTTTTTTTTTTTTTCACCACTTAGTACGCCAAATAAGACCCTTAAGACATGTTGTTTCAGAAGAGCTTGAACTTCACTTGTTTCAAATATTCATAGGAAGAAGGAATTGGCCCAGCTACTGTACCACATTGAAACTATCTCTGTCTAGTGCCTCATTTCCCACTGAAACCCGCTTCAAAATCGACCAACATTTTAAATCAAAACAAAGATGGAGAACGGAAGCCTTTGACAAGGAGAGAGCCCTGAAGACCCAGGGTCTGGGTTAGTCTGAACCCCCAGTGGAATTTTCAGGCTCAACAAGGACACAGAGTCTTTGGAGCACCAGATGTCTTGTCTCCATGGTGATAAGAAATCATCTTAACGGCTCCCTAACTTGCCACCACGTGCCATTTCCTGCCTTCTATCATCGGAGCCTTTTATAACACAGAGAAAAGAAGGTTCGTTCACATCCTGAAACGGTTTGAAGAATGTAGCTCTGTTCAAATAAGCAAACACTGGGATACAAAATATGGGTATTAGTAATCGAAGCACACACGAACTCTGTCTCTGTCTCACATACACATATACATGCACACACATACACACACACACCCCTTTGCTACTCACAACTGTCTGGTAAGGTACAACTGTGCAAAAAGCCAAAATTTTATAGGTGATTTTATTTCCCTTGGAAAGCCGTTAGCACTTCAGATGAACACACGTCTCAAACACAGTGCATACTTGGTGTCATGTTAAACGTGGCAGATCAGTCAACTGAATGATAGTGAATGATCTGGGGGGTTCTGGGTCATCATTATGGATATCAATTATTGAGCTACACTGCTGAGTTATTACAGGGATGTCTCAGACGCTATCTTGGGTTCTCAACATGCACTAAATGGTTCCCAGATGTTGAAGTCCCAGTTCTGTTCTCAGCAGTGTATCTGCTCCTTCCTTTGCTACCAAGCAAACCAAGAGTTCTTCTGTCTGCTGCCCATATCCCCATCAACACATCCACAAGGTGATACATTCAGTACTCTGAGAGGTGGAAACCAGACACAGCACAGTTGTTAGAGCATTGCATAAACTAAGAATCTGTGAGTCACGAGGAAGTGTTGGTGTGGTTCTCCAGTGTTATTGATGTGAGCTTGTATGCCAGTGCCACTAACAAGCCCACAGCTTGGGTCCAGGTCAGCCAGCTCTGCACAGGGGCTAGAGGGATATTTCTATCTAGAGACCTAAAGCTAGCAAAGAAAATGGAACATCCGCACAATTGAGAGTATTCTAGGAACACTCAGGGTTTAGGTCCCGCAGCTACACTCTTCCTGTTTCCTTTTCAAGTTTTTTATGCAATAGCATCAGAGCAGAAATTAAAACAGCGGCAGTCTTAGCCATCCATTTTCCCAGTTACATGTAGCTGAAGATCTGAGCTGCAGAAGGCAGGCATCAGAGATGTCCAGAAGGAAGCACAAGGAAGCTGATGCTAGGAAATCCAGAGTTGAAGGGTATGCCATTTAGTGGGCCAGCCGTCTCCTGAGCTCTGGGAATCCAAAAAGGAATGAGACACAGCCTCTGTCTTCAGGGGACTTATGACCTGAAGAGATTTCGGTCTTAGGGTAGGAGACACAGCATCAAGGAGAGGAAATGATATGGAAGGGAAAAAGCTAAAGTGTGATCAGGAAACCCTGTCTCACCTGGCTGAAGGGAACTGCTAATACCAGGGAGGAAAGCTGTATTATTACCAAACCTGCCTATGTCCTTGCAGATGGCTCCAACATAAATAATTAAGTTTCTGTGTTAAAGCCTCCTTCATTAATCTGCTTGTTCAGTCTACTCAGCTAATTTTTTTCTCATTCTTTTTTTTTTTTTTAAGATTTTATTTATTTATTTGACAGAGAGAGACACAGCAAGAGAGGGAGCACAAGCAGGGGGAGTAGGAGAGGGAGAAGCAGGCTTCCTGCCAAGCAGGGAGCTAGGGAGCCCGATGCGGGGCTTGATTCCAGGAAACTGGGATCATGACCAGAGCCCAAGGCAGATGCTTAACGACTGAGCCACCCAGACACCCCTTTTTTCTTATTCTTTTTTCTTTTTAAGATTATTTATTTATTAATTTATTTGACAGACAGATATGGCAAATAGGCAGGGAGGCAGGCGGGGGCGGGGCAGGGGGCACAGCAGGCTCCTCGCTGAGCAGAGAGCCCAATAGGGGCCTCAATCCCAGGGCCCTGAGATCATGACCTGAGCTTTAAGCCACTGAGCCCCCCAGGTGCCCCCTTTTTTCTCATTCTTATAAAGAATCAAGTTAAAAGATCTTTTCCTTGGTACCAGGTAGAACAAGCTTACCTGCCTGTAAGGATTTCTCATTGTGGGAGAAAGAGATGGGTTTACTCATTTGTTAAGAAAAAATTTGTTAAAAAAATATTGAGCAAAGGAAAAAAAAAGAGAGAGCGAGAAAGAGAGAGAATAAGAAACAGACTCTTAACTACAGAGAATAAACTGATGGTCAGCAGAGGGAAGGTTGGGGGGGGGGATGGGGGAAGTAGGTGATGGGGGCTCCGGAGGGCACCTGTCCTGATGAGCACTGAGTGATGGACTGAATTGTTGGATCACTACTGTGCACATGAAAAATGACATAACACTGTAAGTTAACTACGCTTGAATGAAAGTTAAAACTTAACATGAAAAAAGAGTAAAAAGTAAAAACAAAGGTAACTAAAACAACAGTGACAACAACCACCACCACAACAACTGGGTTTTAGAATCCAGTGGCTCCAGATCCCCAACCTGTCAAAGTCACCTTCCAGACAAGACATTCAGCCTCTTTAAACTCGGGCTTGTGTATGTAGGAAAGGCAGGTGGTGAAGAGCTTCCTCTTTGTTCCGGTGTTGAAGTTCAGATAACTGCGTGCCTGTCGTGTCTCAGGTAGTCACACATCAAGTGGGGGTATCTAGAGAAGCAGGCATGATGTGTGTTATTTTGCTGTTCTGCTGGGCTTGGTCAGTGGTCTGCCAACCTCATGAGCACAAAGCTGGCCAGGGCCATCAGCCTGCCTGGGCCAGACAGGAAAGAGCCCACAGACACAGTATTGAATTTTTCAAGTATTTGCTGACTTCTCGGAAGCAGCCTCATGTAGCAGGAAAAGCATCTGAGTGGAAACAGCCCAGCTGAGTTTTACATCACATTCCTGCCACTTGAAGCTATGTCATCATGGGCAAAATATTTCCCAAACCCCCGTGAGCCAGGATCACACAACAGGGAACTGGCAGGGTGTGGAGGGACTGAACAAGGCCTGCAGAGCAGCTTGCTAAATTCCAGGGTGCGGCTGGGGACAGAGGACGGCTGTGCCAACACCATCCTCGGACATCCTCCCCGCAGGGAGCTGGGACATTTGTGGAAACCCAAGGTCTTCCTCTACAATCATCATCATGTGATTTGACTAAGAATATTCCCTGTATATTGGTCAGTATCTAAACACAAGACAGATATTCTGAAGTTTTCCAAAGTAACCATTTCTCACCCTTTGTATCTCATCCAACGCAAGGTCCTTCTGTTCCTCCTTCGAAGATACATCCAGAATCGTACGCTTCCCCATCTCCGCTACACGCCCAGGTCTGGAGGTCTCAGGCTTGTCTCACTCTGTTTCTACTGCTCCTCCCAGCCTGTTCCCCATCCAGCAGCCGTGGTCATTCAGCGCAGTAGATCAGATAGATCATTTACCGTCCACTGGATCCCACTCAACTGAATTATTCATGGTGGCCTACAGTGGCTCAGGCTTTTACCATATTTCCAAAAGCCATTCACCCCCTCTCTCCCTTTGCCACCACAGTCCAGCCAACCTGTCCTCTTAATCGCTCTACCTGAGGAATCCTGAGCCCATCTCTCTGCCTGGCTGACTCCTTCTTATCTTTCTAGCCTCAGTTCCTAAATCAACTTCCCAGCAATGCCAACCCACATGAACGTACCCACGGTCACTCATGCTCACAGAGCTTGATTTTATTACATCTACGTGAGGTTGCCTCGTGTATGTTTAAGATTGGCATAACATCTCTCTCCTCCAACCAGAATAGCAGAAACTTGATTTGCCTTGCTCAATTTTTCATCTCCATTACTCAGAGCGGTGCCTAGCTGTGCTATCTAGAAATATTTGTTCAGGAGGTGGGCGGCTGAAATGGTCTATCATTGCTTGTATACAAATGCGTCTCTTCTTAAGTCTGGGTAAAAAGCAAGCAAGATGAAATACCTCTTTTTAGGTTTCAACATGTAACTGTCTCATGTATAATACATAAATACCGTATTTTTTTTCCCCTCTAGGAGTGACTATAATATATTCTTTTATGAAAATGAGCATATTTTAAGATTTTGCTGTTAATTATTCTTTCATTATGCTCTCTGGCTTTTTCCCATGCAGCCGGGCTGTAAGCTCTTCAATAGGGACAATACTATGTTCAGGAAGATTTTAAATGCGTATTTGATTTTTCACTTAGTCAGAAATATATCTTAGGGGTTTTTTGCTTTTGCAATCTGAACTGAGTTAATAGTAATTAAAAGAACAGATGGTTCTTCTAATAGGATGCCAACTGGTAGCGTAACACAATGAAACTTTTATCAGCTGTGCCTGCCACCTCCAAGTGACAGCCGGCTGTGTCATGAAACTGAGCTTTGTCCCGGGCGCTTTCCATAACAGTCTCCAAGAAATAAGAGGAAGATTGAAAGCTATGTTCTAAGTATACGGTGCCAGAAACAAGATGAGCTTCTGAATGGATATCTTAACACTTTGGGGGGTTTGAAAGCTGAATTAGCATTAACTAAAATAGAAGTGGAAGCAGATAAATATATATATATAGTATATATATACTATATATATATACACACACACACACCCATATATATAAATATGCATATTTTATATGCATATTTATATATATTTAAAATCTATGATAAAGTTAAAGTTATTGCCTTCTCTTAATTCAGATGTAGAGTAGAATGGAATTGAAGTCTTCCTTTAGTTCTGAGGTAGATCTGTTGTGTGATGTGATGGTGGACGCCAAGCCACAGTTAGATATCTGTGTGAAGAAGCAGCTACAGAAACAACTTGGACAGGTGAGTGGCCTGATAAAAATGATTGTTCAAAGAAAATTATGTTGAAAGCTGCATATAAGGGAGAGGAGTAGGTCCTCAAGATAAGACTTCTAACCTGGTGTTGTGGGTTGAAGTGGGTTCTCACCCCCCAAAATTCAGGAGTTAAGTTCTAACCCCCAAGACCACATTCCAAATATGTGGTCTTATTTGGAAATAGGTTCATCACAGGTGTAATTAGTTAAGATGAGGTCATACTGAAGTAGGGTGCACCTCTAATTGAATGTGGTGGTTGTCAGAACAAGTGGAAATTTGGACACAGACATCTAGGTTTTGGCAGTAGTCCTAATCAGAGCTAACAGGTATTACCTGCTTAGTCTGAACATCCTGTGTTTTGACCCATTTGGTTCTCACAACAACCCCACGAGACAGGCACTGTTATTATTCCCACTTTATAGATGAGAACAATAAGGAACAGAAATTAAGTGACTTGCCCATGTTCCTACAACTTTCGGTATCCCCACCAGCATGTTACCCTGGTATCATGCCTGGGAGCTCACAGCCCTGCTCTGGGTTGTGTCCCAAGACACAAAGCACAGGAACAGGGATAGTAGAACCTAAGTGACACATCCAGAATCATTTAAGCCAAAGAATAAACAGAACTGGATTAGGAGAAGAGTGTTCCAAGTGCTCAGTCTGAAGAATGAACAGGACTGTGATGGTGCTGACAGGCAAAGAAGCTGGGGAGGGTGTCTGTTTTCATAGGGAAGGCATGCTTCCTTATGGTGTGTGGTAAAAGTCAGGCTGGAGACAGAGCTCTGGGGATCAAACTCTGCATTCCACAAAGCCCTTCATGTGAACTGATGCCCAGGAACCCCTCAGGTCAGGAGTGGAGGAAAAGGGGTAGCAAGACATAGCAAGAAAAAGGAGGGACAGAGACCCAGGAGGGCATGGAATTCTGAAAACCAGGTGGGGAGGACTTCCAGAAAGGATGGTAGAGACATAAGCATTGCATCTCCCTATCAGCACAAACTAGAATTCACATGTGACCTAAAAGGGTCTCCGTGTCATCTTCTGTACAGTGGGGAGATATTACCTTCCAGAAAATACTGCAATGTTGAGTAAGAACATCCATGTGAGTGTCTGCTAGGGAAAGCCATTCTAAAATAGTTGTAATCTGCAATAAAATGCAATGATAAAGTATCCCAATTGGCTAGGTCAATAAAAATATTAAATATCTAGCTACAGACAGCTAGGCATGTCTGCAATGAGCTTAAAGATTGCTACAAATCATTAACAAAGGGCAAAATAGTGTAAGACTTGGGTAAATGAAGAGGCATGAATCCCAGAATTAGACAGCCTGATATTGCAAAAATGTCCACCATCCACAAATGAAATTAATTGTATTTTGATTGATTTCTGAATGGAATTTATCTAGAACTTGACAAAAGTCAATGTGGATTATTTTCACCCAGGAGATTAGGAAAACATTAAAATATGCAATAATATGTAGTCTTCACAGGGCATAGGGAATGCACACATACTGTAGGAACATAAATGGGGGACGTCTTGGTTTTTGGTGGGCTCTCCAGTGGCCCATTTCAAATATAGAAATTGCATACAGTTCCCTCCAGCTTGACCCTTCAAAGAGCCTGTCCTATGGAAAGACTCAAACATGTGCACACACCAATGCAAGCAGAAGAGGTACACCTTGGCCTGTGCAAATGTGAAAAACCATAAACAAACCTAAATGCCAATCAAAGGGTGAATAAATGAACTGCTGGTGTATCCATACTATGCAGCCCTTTAAAAGACAATAAGGTACAACACCCAGTGCACCATGCAATATGTAACAATGAGTCTTGGAACACTGAAAAAAATAAAATTAAAATAAAATAACAAAAATAAAATAAAATAATAAAATAGACAACAAGGTAAATGTAGGCAGGCTGCAATACTGCATGTGAAGATTTGCAAGACATCAAATACAGTGAGTATAGGACACTTCATAATGTCCTGTATGAAAGGCAATGGATGTGTGCCTGTGTATAAATTTGTGTAAATGAACACAGAGCAAGGTGTCAGAAGATACCCACCAAAATGTCAGCTGTAGTCACCTCTGAAGTCACCAGCAGACTAGGGCAAGGGAAGGGAGAATTACAGGTTTTATTTCATAGTCTCGGGTGTTTGAGTATCTTAAAGGAAGACTCTATTAGTGCACTGCTTGTGCCGTTGAAATTTATTCTGAAGAAGGTGTCAGTGGGTGGTGAGCATATGGACGCAGCAGGCGTAGACCAAACTCATTTGAGCAACACGACAGAGAGGAAGGAGAAAAATCCAGGATAATATTTATATTGGAGTAAATGTGTCAAAGGATGGCCTTTTGTTAAGGTTGGTTTTCAATCTGATCACATTGATGCCTACCAAAAAGCATAAGGGGGGCTTTCAATATTTACCCTGATCTTTGAAACCGTCCCTCCAACAATCCAACCCCAATGTCTCAGCAGTGGGTAGCGGATCTCCTGATCTCCCAACCCTTCTTTGGTAACACAGGGCTTTACCCCTCATTGTATTGAATCTAGTCTGTTTGCATGTGTAACTCTGCCTCCCCCAATGTCACCAAGGCAGGTCAATCCCGGCATTTGCCTTACTTGCCTACTGTTTCCCCCCACCTCACTCAGTGTTGAATCAAATGCTCATTTGAATACTGATGACCTACTTATTTTGGATTTTTCCCGAAAATTGGCTCAGTACACAGGGCATCATATTTTCAGGATCTGCTGTGCTTACAAAAGTGTCACCAAGATATTCAAAGGAGTCCTGAAGCACCAGCCTAGATCTTGGGTTGCCTGGAGGAAATCACTTGCTCATAAAGGATGACGTTACCCCTGCACATGGGGCCTGAAGAATAAACTAGGAACCCTGGGCTAGATCTGATAAGTAAGGAGTGATTTGGTGTACATATGTTAAATTCTCTCAGAGCAATCTAAGACATTTTTCTTATGTAAATAAAATTCTCTCAGTGAAATTCTCCTGCAGTTAAATGAGGCTCAATTATACACTACTAATTTCAGCCTGCACACTGCATTCCAACTGTATACCTAATTACCCTATTTAGTCTCTTAATGATCAGATCTTCGTTCTTGAGCAGATAGTGCAGTCTGCCATTAATCTTTCCTCTAGTTAGATTCCAAGTTATTTAAATGAATAAATCCTTGGAAAGAATAGAATTTGATTTTCAAAGGAATTATTTTAAGGATTTTTTTTTTTTTTAAAGAGCCGAAGAAACTTATAAAATTTAAATTGTTATGTCTTCATTTATATGATGAACAGAACGGTTTAGGGCCCTGATATCTAGGAACAAATATTTTGGTGGGGGAGAAAATCAAAACAAGTAAATAGACAAAGAAAATAATTACAAAATGAGATAAGGGCTCTTAAGGGAATTAAGGCATGGAGGCTGAATCCACATGAATAGAATTGCTGTTTAGACAGGGTGGGGGAGGAAGGGTTTCTGTGGAGGGTACTTTTGGCAGGAGGCACAGTGGATGGGAGAGTAGGGCTGAGAGAAAGAAAGAAAAGAAAGCATGTGCCAAGGTCCTGAGGTGGGGAAATGGTGGTACATTCAAGCAGTTGAAATAAAATAAGTTTTGAAAGTAGAATTGACTGGATGTGGATTTGGCCTGGAGGCTGGGGTGAGGTCAAAGGCAACTTGTAGGTTTGGGGGAGGGGTGCTGGCAACTGGAGAGGAAAACATTCGCTAGAAAGGAGAAGCCTTGGGGCATGGCACTGGTTGTCCACGGGTGACTTATTTTGGACTTTTGGGCTTTAACAGATTGTGGGGAAGGTAAGAAAAAGAATGCCATGAGGGCTACTTGTCATATCGGGGTAACTCCCATCTGGAAAGACGCATCAACAGTATTCCCTGTCCCATGAGATTTCTGACTTTGAGGTAGGAAGAGCATACGTATTTCATGCTGATCACCTGTTCCAGTTGTGGCTGTGTGATACCGTGCTCATTAAAAAGCAACCTTTTCAGAAAGGAAAAGAAAGACGAGAAGAACAAAACACCGTTCTTCAATCTGCAATGCCTGTGCTTACGCTGGCTGACCATGCTGTGGACCCAAGAGGCACGGGAGCCCCTGGGCTTCTTTATGAAACACACTGAAAATTAATCATAAAGTTAGTCTGCCTCATGCATATGACATATGGCTATGGGAAAGAATTTAGAAAAATAGGAACCATTAAGGCTGAAAATAGACACAGTGGCCACTTAATATTACAGGATAATGGTTCTTCCCATGGCGGGCAGTGACCTATTAATGGGCTGTGAAATCAATTTCATGGATTGTAACTTTGTTTTTAAAAAATAAAATAGAGTCGATGGAACGGATTGGCGTGCATCACAAATAGGACGGGTAAGTCTTCTGTGAAAGCTTTGTTTGAATTCACAGGAGCCCATACAGATTGTGGACCCTATGTCTATGTCTATGTCTATAGACCCTTTGTCTATGTCTGTGTGCATGCGTCTCTGTATACATATGTGCTTACTGGGTCCCTACAAAATGTCTTTTTCCCTATGTATTTCTTACTGTGAGTAAAGGAAAAAAGTTTGGAAGAGCACTGTTAAGCATCTGGCAATCTGGCTGTTCTTTTTCACTAGGTTTCCCACCTCCAGGCAAGTCTCATGGTCTTCATCTATCTGGAATACTTAAAGTCTTCCCTTCACAGACGCAGACTGGCAAGGCTCTAAGGCCGCAGATCGGGTGGTCCTTACAGTCACAGTGGCAGGTGAAGCCACTGACTTCTTTTCTCAGCTGCATCATTTGAAAGTCTTGGATTACCTCTGTTTCTTGACCATGCAAGAAAGGGTCTACAGGAATTACAGGGAATCTACTGAGCATTCTTGCAAATCTGCATGCAAGTATATAGTTACAAATCTCCCTCCCCCGCAACAATGGTAGAAATCATGTTGGATACAGCTCCCGGAGATTGGATACCATATCCTCTTGTTTTCAAGTGGTCTGATCCAATGGGATTGGGTAGAATCTATGCCAGTTTCCATGTCCCAGAGCCTTAGGCTGTAAGAGTAACTCAATTTCCCAAATGGCTTCTCAGCACCTAGCTGACCATGAAACCTATCGCCTGGCAGAGTCTTTCCTAACAAAGCATTACTAATACAGTCATATAGCAATTGTGGAGCTGGTAATGGGGTTGAAGGTAACCCCATGGCTAAAGGCTAATTTCTAATTATAAGGAAAGAAAACTCACCATAAGTGTATGAGACATACAAAACATGATGAAACAGTGCCAGTTCAATATACATTTGTGTTGAGGTAAAGAAACACTGAAAGATAATATGTCCATGATGAGTCAGGATGAGACAGGGCCACTGTTGGAACACAGGCTGATGAGATTTTACAAAGAAATGCCGTGAGAACATACATTGAGAAGTTTTTACCCGACACGTGTCATCAGTGCTTCCAAGTCTTCCACAGGGAAAGCCTCTGGAGGGCGGCCCCTACCTACCCACCAGCTGTGTGCCTCTGTCTTCCTTTTGCTCTGATTCCCAGGATGTTCTGTGAGGACAAATGATCTCTGCTCCTCCCCCCAACACTTGTTGATCTTCTTTTTCTTTTTCCTTAATCACAGGAAAAGTAAGCCACTGGCTAAGAGCCCTTGGAGGGCAGCTGAATCTGGCCAGAATTTAATATTACTGTTGTGTTTTCACTATATTTGCATTGTTTTTAATTTAAGAATCTTTTTTATTAAGTTTTGTATTTTAATTCCAGTATAGTTAATGTATGGTGTGATATTAGCTTCGGGTATACAATACAGTGATTCATCTCTTCCATAGGACACCTGGCGCTCACTGCAGCAGTGATTCGTCTCTTCCATAGGACACCTGGCGCTCACCGCAGCAGGAGCCCTCCTTCATCCCCATCACCTTTTTGGTGAAGTGGCCATCCCCAACCCACCGCCCCTCTGGGGACCATCAGTGTGTTCTTTGTAGTTAAGAGACTGGTTCTTGGTTTGTCTCTCTTTCTCTCTTTTCCCTTGGCTCATTTATTTTGGTTCTCAAATTCCACATATGAGTGAAAATTTTCACTATATTTGTATTTGATACACACAAACACACCTATACATAGCTAACCATACTACTTAAAGGCAGCAATGCACGTATTCTTTAAGATTATATTGACTTCAGACAATATGAGTCCTGTAGACAGATAAATAACAGAGAAGATGATATTCAGTGACTGCAGAAATTGTAAAGGTGGTTCATGAATGACCAAACTTTGAGATGCACTATGTGCATGATGCTTCCAAGGAGAGTGAATTATATACATTGTTGCTTGAAGAAAAGGAAGGCCAGACAGATCTGGACTCACAGAGGGCCCAGTCAGGACAAAGCTGGTGACCTGGGAAAGCACAGGACAGGCCGTCCGTGTGTTACACCACTGAGGACGTGAGCAGTACAGTAGGCTGCTGGGAGGCCCAGGGCTTGGTGCCAGGATAGTGGCAGATAGTGGCAGATGATTTCCAGATTGCAAGTCAAGAGCTAAACCCAAGTGAAGCTAAACCCAATTATGGTTGGAGAGGGAGCAGAACCGAATGTAGACGATGTTTCCAAAGCCAGGCAACAAGACATTCAGTGGCAGAGGAAGCCACTGGGGCAGCACCAGGCCAGAGCAAAGAGAGACAGGGCAGAGGGCTCAGCATCATGACAAGGGGTCCCCAGTCCACAAGGGACCTGTGCTTTAGAGGAAGTTCCGGCCTTACAGCGATCTATGTCTTCTGACTTGCCCTGCTGCTATGTCCTCAGTCCGTCATCCTCCTTCCCTTTTTCATGTAATTAAAGAAATACAAACCGCCCACAGGCAGAAAATGTTCACCTGCGTGCCCACCACACAGAGCTGACCACTGTTAACATTCTTACGTGCTCTACTTATTCTAATGAAACAAATAACGCTTTACAAAAAAAGGATAAATTCCTCTCTTTGTTCCCTCTCCTCTCCTATCTTTTCCTCCTAAAATGCCATCATTATCAGGATTTTTAAAAAATATTTTATTTATTTAGTTGACAGAGAAGGATCACAAGTAGGCAGAGAGGCAGGCAGAGGTGGGGGGAAGCAGGCTCCCCACTGAGCAGAGAGCTGGATGCAGGGCTAGATCCCAGGACCCTGAGATCATGACCTGAGCTGAAGGGAGAGACTCCACCTGCCCCACAGGATTTTATTATATGTATTCTGTTCTGTTTTTATTCCATTGCCCACACCTACGTGTCCACCTCCATGAAGTGGACATCTATTTTTCTGTATCTTCTTTCTTTTTTTCAAATTTACATAAACAGCTTACTGTTTACTATGGGAAAACTTGCTTTTTCCACCCAACATTATGTTTTTTAAACTATACACGTTGATACAGAGAAATCAAATTCACTCTTTTTGATATAAGTATAGCATCATATTGTCTAAATAGGAATCATGCTAAGCACCACAAGGGAGCTCAGAGGAGGCACGTGTCTTTCTGGGTTTTTTTTGTTTTTTTTTTTTTCATTGCTGTCGTCTCAGCACCTGGAACAGTGCAACACACACACACACACACACACACACAGTAGTTGCTCATTAAGTATGAACCCAAAAATGAACGTGTCCTTTCGTTCCATGACTGATGGGTTTTGAGAGTCCACTATAGACAGAGTCTCAGACAAGCTTTACCGAGAGGTAGTCCTGACGCAGACGCGTCTTCCTCCATATGTAATTACTGGGTCGAGAACTTGTGTTTGCAGTTTTCCTGGCTTCTCCACCTTGTGACTTCTGAAAGGTCTGCCGTCTCACACCGTGGGTCAATGCTCTGGCTGTCTAGACTGGTGTTTGTGAGGCACTGACAACAGGGCCAGAGCGCATGCGGTTGGTTTTGCAAAGCCTCTCCCTCCCCCGTGTACATTTTTAAATTGATAAACCTTGGGGCAGCGGAATGTCTCAGTCGGTTTTAGCATCCGACACTTGGTTTCAGCTCAGGTCTTGATGTCAGGGTCGTGAGTTTGAGCCCGCGCCCAGCTCCACGCTCAGTGCCAAGTCTGCCTGAGATTCTGTTCTCCCTTGGCCCCTCCCGGCTGTGTGCTCTCTCTGTGCCCAAAATGAATACATGAATCTTTTTAAAAAGGTAAACCTTTATGGGAAAGGAGAAAGTGGAATTACTCCAAGTAATGACATAATCCCAAATATAAAATAAGTGGGAATAATGATTCACAGCGGGGACAGGGCTCCTCCGGGGCCAACGCGGTATGGTTGTCAAGGCCAGGCTCACGGCCTTCCAGCAAGCCGAGTCCCTTTCTAATCAAGGCTGCCGGTGGCAACAAGGAGCTCAGGGTCGCAGGCGGTCCGTCGTGCCAGGCCTTCCGGGAGGAGCGCCGCCGAGCAACCCTGCGTAAAGGCAGTCTCACGCTCCATTACACCACACCCTCTCCCCCACCCCCGGTAACGTACTAGCCTTGTAGCTCCAACGCGGGGCTTGTACTTCCTGTTTCCCTAGGCCACCTCCCCGGCAAATGTAAATGAAAGGAGGCCATTGAAAAGGAACGCTTGAGTCAAGCATATTTATTTTTCTTTGTCCAGCAACTCCTAACGGGTTCTGTCACTTCCTTGGAACAATTAAAAGAAAAACACTTGCACTGTCCTAAGTCTCGGCAAGACTTTAAAATTCTGAGCCCTCAGCTGAAGGCAGCTGTATGTAGAAAGGACAAGACTCTTCCGAGACTTGCTTTGAACATTCTACTCAAGGTGCAGGGACTGGGGTGGCTTGGGGGACACCCCACCTGGCCACCTCGCCAGGCCCTAGAGCGGCCACTTCTTGGAGAGCATTGGCATCCCCTGCTGGCCTGACTGAGGCCCCACAGACTCGCCCTGGGAGACGAGACTGAACCCGTGGTGGGAAACACAGGCTCAGAACTGCTATCAGAAATGAAATCGGGGAGTCCTGTGGGATCTGCGCAACCTTAAAATCTCCTCATAATGGCACGTGGTTCCCACTTTATTGATCTCTAACCAATTCCTTTTCTTTCTTGGGCCCAGAGAGAAACTAGTGATCAGCAGAATTCCGTTACAACGGTACCCTATCAGATAGATTACTTTTCAATTTCAAATGTAAGCAATCATGATTCTCAATTCCACATGTATTTCTTAATTATTACTGTTATTACCTTAGGCTAATCAAGTGAAACAGTGGGAGTGGAGAAGGAGCAAAGAAATCTGTAGCTGGCTGTGATCAATTCATTGTAAACACCACTGCACTCAGACCAGCCTCTTAATTAATTATTACTTTTAACTGCATTCTTGCTAGAAAACCATATAATGAATTTTCCTTTAAATATTGAAATAAAATTCCTCCTTGAGTTCCTTTTGGTCATTTATGTCACAAAAACACGGCATATTATTTAGAATCATATTTTCCTATTTTTCTTTCAAATAATTTAATAAGGTCAACAATCAAAAGTAGATTACAGCAACATTCATTTCTGACAACGTAAAAAAATAATTATTATGAAATGCTTGCACAGAAGAAACTAGAGATGGCGGGTCAACATAATAAACATCCATTTCAATGAGCATCTGAGCTGTTGGGTAAGGAAAATTCCTTAGGGACCTAGAAGTGAGAAAGAAATCAAACACTTTCAAACATTCTAGAACAAAGATCTCGTTGATGCTATGAGTGTCGTGGGACATCTGGTCTCCTAGGAAGCAATGAGGAAAGGAAAGAAAAGGCTTCAGTCCTGGAAGAGATGAGGAAGGATCTGCAGAAAGTCAAAACCTTCCCCACAGGGCAGACCAGAAGAGAACAATTCTTACCAAACACCCTCGCTTGTCTCTGCCTGGGCTTTGGGTAGGAAACATGTCTGACCACAGCACAAGACTGGCTTAGCTTTGGGGTTTAGATGTACGCTACCTACAGGGCCTAAGAAACTTTATGCCAGGAAATTAGCATAGAGTAACCCACTTCCCAAGACCAAGGGACGGAAGCAAAGGTCAATCTTCCCTGGAGAAACAAGCTACCAGGGATGTTTAAGCCCAACACTGAGTTCCCAATCCTAAACCAAGAACATCGTAAAGAACAATTTACTCTAGAAAAATCAAAAGAAACAACAGAGACCTCAGATAATGGAATAACTTGGTACAGTTATTCCATTATCCATTATATATCATATTTTATATATGTTTATATATATATATACATATTCCATTATCCATTATATTATGTATCCATTATATTAATGACTAAATTAATATTTTTTTAAGATTTTATTTATTTGACAGACAGAGATCACAGGTAGGCAGAGAGGCTTCCTGCCAAGGAGAGGGCCAGATGCGGGGCTTGACCCCAGGAACCTGAGGTCATGACCTGAGCTGAAGGCAGAGGCTTAACCCACTGGGCCACCCAGGTGCCCCTCCACCCATGTCTTAAACTGGGAGGCATCTATTTCCTATTTGTAAAACCAAACCATGTGCTTTGCTGTTTACAAAGAAATTTTATGGCCATTACTATATTGAATCTCCATAGCAGGCCATTTTAAGACATAGACCCTCATTCTCCAACGATTCTTCAGATTGTGTTCTTTGAAAATATCTGACACAATTCTAAGAAATGTCAACTTTACATTTTGAGAGTTGTGTCCAATCTTAAGAAAGCCTATGAGAATGCATTCCAATGCAAATGAGGTATGGTTACATGAATTCATTGCTCAAGGGTAAGCAAGTCTTTCTTTTTTCTTTTTTCTTAAATTCCTTATATTTTCTTCCCATATTTTCTCACCTAGGAATTGCTCACAAATTCTGTGTGGAACACATTCATTTCCTATTTGTTTACATAAACATTTCTCACAGCAAATATGGTGGACAGTGTAAGGATCCTATACCATTCAGATGCTGGGGATATACAGCATGGCGAATTCACCTTTTCCTTCAATCTAACTCAACACGTGTTTAATCAAAGCAGGATAATCCTTTATAAAGGATGAATAAAATCCCTTGCATTTTAAGATAATTTGCTCTCTTCTTGAAAGACAGTACAAAAGGGCTTTTTCCAGCATACATTTTACTCATTTTGATACCATCTGATAAATTATTCTCTTGTCATGCTGAGAAAACTTCAACTTGTCATTTGAGCGAGGATATAATAAAGTCGTTATAAATGTCGAGCACTGAAACCATCTTTCTTTCATTTCTGGATATTAAATTTTAATTAGAGAACATCCCTTTAAATAACCAGTATTTTATAGAGAGAAATAGCATAAATGAAGGCCATAAGGAAAAAGCTAATATTTTAAAAACGACAACAGACTGGGTACTACTTTTTCGCGAACTCATTCTAAAGATATCCAATGTATGTTACAAACACCACGAAGGATGATACAAAAACAAGGGTGACCCCATCACAGATATTTTAGCATTAATACTTTACAGGCTTATTTACAAAGTGCTTTGTTAAATTCCACAAATCATTTCAACCATATGAACCAAGTTGACAGGGATCATACCATCGAAACCACAGCCAGCGTATTACATTTATATAATAAAATTTTTTAAATAATATAATAAAATTATTGATTTTACTTAAAAAAAATAGCTAAAGTGCAACAGAAATCTGGACTCAGCTGGCTTAGGTTAATGAAAGGCATGAGAACAGCGTACCTTTAACTTTTGTTCTAAAAAGAAAATACACTGTATTCTAATCACTAGGTGGATAAGCACTCTCCAAAAGATCTTCTTCATGTACCTTGGCCAACTGTTGTGTCTGCTCCAATTGCCCCCACACACCTGACCATACACAATGCTCAGTCAGCATGTAGAGGAAAACTTGAGAGTGGAGTTGTTGAGAGAATGAGGAAGTGAGAGAACATCTATGTAGCTGAGGAGAAGAGATGAAATAGGAGACAATGTACCTTCAAAGAAGGCAAGTTGACATGAACTTGGGCGTTAACTGCCCTGGGGATCACCACCGTGTATTACTGAGAACAAATCCCAATTGTTGCCCTTTCACTGTTGCCCCTTCATTGCCTGACTCTTGTTCCTGCCCTGTGGAAATCTCCTGGGGAGGAGAGCTGCAAGCAAACGTGGGAAGGAGAGCATTTGTGGGATGGTGTTTCAGGTGAGTTTTGCATAACCACATTTCCTCTGACTTCTCTCACTCCATTTCAAATTCAGACCTTCTCTGGAGGCCTGTGAGCCTAATTTCAATATTCAGTCAAAACTCAGTTTTTGTTCATTTTTTTCTCTACTGCACAGAAGTAAAGAGCATGGAGTCTATCAGTCATCTGTTAGACAGCAACGAATTTAGAAGGATCTGTAATAGGCAACCAAGAAGGGGATTGTTCGTTTTCAAACTGACAGGTGCAAAAAGCAGATATGAATAACCCATGGTGGGAGACGGAAGGCCTTTGATGAGTTGATTGCCAGTACAACTTGTTCTGTGTCTTGCCTTTGGCTTCATCTTTCAATATGGCATCTGTATTAGTTTCTTAGGGCAGCTGTAACAAAGTCCCACCAACTGGATGCTTTAAACCACACAGATTTCTTCTCTCATATTTCTGGAGACCAGGAGTACGGAATCAAGTTGCCAGCAGGGCCATGTTCCCTCCAAAGCCTCTTTGGAGCCTTCTTTACCTTTTCCAGGTTCTGATGGCCCCACACACTGCTTCACTTGTGGCCATATAACTGATCTCTACCAGTGTCTTCATGTGACCATGTCCCCTCTGTGCCTGTGTCCAGTTTTCCCTCTTCTTACAAGGACACCAGTCATATTGGATAAAGGGCCACTTTTTTCCAGTCTGACATCTTCTTAACTGATTGATCTATTGTTAAATACAGTCACATTCTGGGTTACTGGCAGATGAGGGCTTCAACATATGATTTGATATATGATACCGTTTCACCTATAATGGTATCTCAAAGAGCTCACCTCTGCCCATCTCATGTAGAACAAGGTCAAAACAAGAGGGAGCAAACTATAGCCATAGTTCTTTGCAAGGGAGGGAAGGTGGAGAGAGAGTTTCTCCTAAGATAATAGCTTTATCATGGAAATCTATTTCAAAATATATAGCTATTCCTATCAGATGGCTCAAGTCTCATGAAATCACTGTAGTCTTGAACACCCTCCATGGAGCTGTGCACACACAGGCGCTCTTACCCCAGAATGAGCTCTGATGTGCATTTACTCATTCCAATGAGCTTTAAACACAAAGCCAACACTACAGTAAAAGGTCTACGGGTACATAAACACAAAGCACAGAAATCTTGATGGGTGCTGAATTTTAGACAATGTGCCCACTTCCTCTTTGAGAAAAGAATGCCATAATTCTTCAGACAAATTGCAGGCAAAACATGCAGAACATCAAAGAACGCCCAGCTCAGTCTAATCGAATGAAAGAATGTGCCGCCAGTGATTTAGAAGTACAACTCACAGTCTTTTAATTTTCTTTCTTCCGGGAAGAATACTTAATTTTATCAGCTTGTGCTGAGCTTTACCCCTCTGTCCAAGGCTCATCCTCACCACAGAGTTTTCTCCTAGGCAAGTGTGAGAGTGAGTGCTATGTCAATGCAGGACCCCCAGAATGCATGTTCCTTGTGAACAGGTCCAAGCTGGCATCCCCACAGCACCCCGCAGAGCGCGGCACATACTCACTCACTAAATACGTGCTTACCACAGTGTTTAGAGAAGTATCATGCCATTGATTTCACTGGAAGTTCCTTATCACAAAGGAATTGAAGAATTGCTACCTCCATAATGTCACTTGAGTGGAGGATGTTACTACAGATTGTGTATCCTAGGCCTTGGAATGTGGCCTGGGTTCTTGCAGAGGAAAGGAACTGTGGCCAGTCCCTTCTCTCTTCCCCCCTGAGGGGAGGTGAAGCTGCAGAGAAGGGAGTTTGGGCTGTGCAGACTATGCGTACCAAACAGGCCCCCGGGGTGAGCCCCCACTTCACCATCCCTCCTTCAAAAGTATTTTCTAAACCCTCTTCTCCAGGACTATTCTGCATACCATCTTCAAACATTCCATCCATTTCTCAAATCTCATACTTGAACAGGGAATAAAGAACAGGAATTCCTGATAACCAGTGCCCCTTGTTTCCCAAACATGTAATCCTATTAATCCCATAATCCTACTGATGCCATAAAAGTGTCCATAAGCAGTAAATGGTTATCCATATTTATCAAGGCCGTAAAAATTATTTATTGTTTATTTATTCTTCCAGTGCAGGTTCTACCTTCAGAGAACTGCAATGTAGTGAATAAACTGGCTTCTCAGTCTTGCCCATTTTTGAAAACCACACCCAAACCCCCCCTCAACATCTAAGAATCCCTCAGGACCAAAGCACACAAAGTCTGGCCCAGAGTGACAGTCTGTAAATATTAGTTAGAAGAAAAATGAAAAATGGAGGGCACGTATTTCATGGAGCACAGGGTGTGGTGCATAAACAATGAATTCTGCAACACTAAAAAGAAATTTTAAAAATAAATAAAAATTTGAAAAAAAAAACATGAATGAATTTTCCCAAAGAAGTGAGCTGGGCTTTAGACATGAAAAGACATATGCCCAGCCCTGGGGAGTTTATATTTTTATAGGAGAAAACACAAAGAAAATTCTAGCTTTTCAATTTCTATGTTTATCAGCGTATATTTAAAAAAATCAAGGTATATAGATGTCCGTATGTTCATGTTTATGAGGTTTTTCAATTACATTGTTTTCTGATTACAAATATAATTGAGACATACTGAAAAATCTGAAAAATAAATAACAAAATATAAATCCCTCAGAATTCCCAGAGTGGACTAGCTCGCCGCTACAACTGACAAGCACTGACTGATAATAACATTTTTGTCTATTCCTTCCATGTTTCTTTCTACATGTATATGCATGTATATTTGGATAATTGAGATTATATTGTTATTTAAAAAGCTTTCATTTGGTTTATTTTACTCAATATTTTTATCATGTGTGCACTCCATATATATTGTATGAGTGTTGAGAAATGATTTCCTGTCACTAAAAGGTTTGAATACATAATTTTAATGCTGTGTACTAATCCATTGTGTGGATATACAATAATTTAATTAACCTATCTACTCTTGGGTGCTTCTAATATTTTACTGTTATAATTAAAATAGAATAAAATAAAACTCTCCACATAGATCTTTATCTGTATTTCTAATGATTTCCTTAATTAATTCCTCAAAGTAAAGTTTCTGGGGCCAAACCTACATTTTTCTAAAGAAAGACATTAAATTGATGAAGTTTTACAATTAATGAGTAAATTCTACAATCTAGCTGTTGGGTGGTTTAACAGAAGGCCAATCTGTGAAGGTCTATCTACTGCAGCAAATCCATACCCTACTTCACTCATGTGAATGTGAGGGAGACCAAGGGGTCCTTACTGATTTCTAAGTCCCAGGCATTTTGCCTCTGTTATTCAAACCCCCAACACTCTTGTGAGTTGAATGAGCTATCTATCATTTAACAAAGTCATACAACAGGAGGACTGAGGTCACGTACACCAGGTCTGCCTGACTCTCAGTGCCACATCCTTTCTGCTACAGCAAACCAGATGGCTTTCATACAGTTAAAGTGAAAAATTATAGAACATGGACCCACATCACCCCCATGCCCCTGAGAGCACCCTATCCTCTCCCAGAGCCTCTGCAACAAAGGTATTTGGGACATGGGGATGCA
This sequence comes from Mustela nivalis, assembly GCF_964662115.1. Classification (NCBI taxonomy): domain Eukaryota; kingdom Metazoa; phylum Chordata; class Mammalia; order Carnivora; family Mustelidae; genus Mustela; species Mustela nivalis. The sequence continues at coordinate 4,964,092 of NC_139020.1, read as the reverse complement.
CAGCGAGTAATCCAAGCCCTTTTTCCGGACAGAAATATTTACAAAAGAAAGAGAACAGAGGATGGCAAAGATACCGATTTCCTAGAGGAGGACAGATTGGGAGAGCCTCTATCTTGTACCGAATTTTTGAAAAAATGGATGAATTTCACTCAAAGGACAGTGAGAGGAGGATTTTCAACACAAAACTGTGGGACCGAAGGCACATGTAGGGGAGCAAATTTTGCTACCCCAAGCTTTGCTTCTTTGGAATCCTTTCTGATGGCTGCAGACACAAAAGAAGCTCTGAAAACTGAGTGGAAATCACCCTTTTGTAAGAGACATTTACATGTGTAAGGTAAATCTCCATGTGTAAAGTGTTTCCCTCCAAGTACTGGGAAGGGAGGAATGACTAAATCTCTAGAAACTGCTACCAGTGGAGTTGGCAGGGACTTAAATCTGCATAACCACCTTAGCCTGCTCACGGTGCTTTTCTTGGTCACTTCCCATTACTGACCTCCCCACTCCCTAAATCTTCTGTCTTTAGTTAAAGATGGAGTAGAAGGCAATGGCCTCCGCCATTACAGTGAGTTACTCAAGCTTTCCTGGGTCTCTCCCAAGTAACCAGGAGGAATGAAAGTTATCAAATTTCTGTTTGATTTTCTCCTGTTTTTCTGTCTAGTGTCAATGATTCTTAGATCAGCCAAAGAACCTTGAAAGGCAGAGGGAAATTTTCACATGTCAGTACATACTTCAGGTTTTTTGTGTGTAACTGGGGAGCCGTAGGAGAGATTAAGATAGAGAGACAGACAGTCCTAGATAGGAGAGGGGTTTAAAAATCAATGAACCCCAGGATCTTTAATACATGTTACTCACTTCCCAAGGGCACTCTAAGGCAAATTTAAAAGAAAGGAAAAAAAGAGTTAGATAGCATGCACAAACTAGGAATGAGAGGTCAAGGGATGGTCATTATTACAGGTGATACAACTACACTGCATCCATGTAGTTTAATTTGCCAAAAGACTTGCAAAATTTTTATGAGAACTAATTCCAATAAGAAATGGTAATACATTATATTTGAACTTCTTCCTCCCTTTCTTTTCATGGCTAGTTCCAAAAATAATTTGATGTGGCTCCATATTTTTAACTTGGGAAGAGGCTATTCAGGGACATTCTTTTTTATTTTATGTTTATTTTTATTTTAATGGAAAAAAATGAAAGCCATTTTTGAAGGCAAGAAATTTCTCTCTTCAAAGTTCAGGCCTATTCTTACTTTCAGATTTTTTTTTTTTTTTTTTTTTTTTTGATAAAAAATTCAGTCTCTTTGGTATCCAGCTTTAATATGAAGCAAATTTTCTACCTGGAGACTGTAACATTTGTTCTATATTAGGTTGGAAAGGGTGAGAGCAATTTTTAAGTTCATATTTTAGGATCACTGAAATTAGTGAAGATTGGTTTAATAATATAATTTGGAGACTTCTGGGTAGGAGCCATAATTGTCTTTGCAAGGAATTTCTCTTCCTTTTTCTTAAATCACAAAACTTAAAAAAAACCCACAGAAATATTCAGAGCTTGTTATTAGTTTTGTGTTCTCTCTAAACTAATGAACACAAAGAAACTGGACAATAAAGCAGTTCATAAAACAATCACTCTATAAACAAAATTCTATTAAAGATTCTATGTGTTCGTGACTTATTTTATTTTATTTTATCTCACTTATTTTTTGCTCAGGGGCCCTCCTAAGAAATAGATGTGGGGGATATTGGATTTTGCTGTGTGATTGACTGTGTGTCCTGATCATTTGCCAAGTCTTATTAAAAGTCCCTGGGATCACTCCATACCTTGGCCCTTACACTCCATCAGCCATCAATTCAGAATGTCAAACCTGATTACCAGGACTCTCTCTGAAGCCCCTTCTAAGCCATTAGTGAGGGAAAGCTGTGTCTTGGTGCCTACGTGATGTAAATGCCCTCATCAAGCCTTCCAACTCAAGGACAACTCATTATGCTTCAGAATAGCATTGACAGTGTTAACCTCCTAAACCAACAGGATATTTGCAATTTTAAATTTGAACTTATTAGGAGGATGTTGTTTATTTTTGTCTTCATTGTTCCCACATCTTACCAAAAGACGACTTCAATTCCAATTCTAAATGATATACTTAGTTCACAAAAACAGGTTAAAAGGATGTTCAGACAGCAAACAATAACGGAACAGCATTGCACTGAAAATCACTTATAACAGAGATTACATGAAAGGGATTCTTCACAATTTACCTACTTTCCAAAAATTTTCTAACCTTGGGAATTAGTTAAATTTAGTTACATCAGATTTAGTGCTCATTAATCCACTATAATAAGAACGATTTCCAAATGCAAGGGTGGCGTTGATTGGTTTTGGTGGTTTCACTATGGTTTCAGTCTAGTGATGAAGGAGATGTCAATTGAAAATACAGTGTTTAGGAGCAACTTACATCTGTATCTGCTGGTATGTTCCAGAACTAGGTGCCTACCACTGGTAAAATACCCAATTTGAATTGGCTGCATCTCTTCACATGAAGAAAATATGGTGAATGAAGGCCCTTCACTCCTGCTACCACCCTTCGCAAGCCCTTTTAGCTCTGCTACTTCTGTAACATCAGTAGCAGCATTAGCAATGCAATATATCTTTATAACAAATTCAGTTTACAGTGATGTCATGTACAATGCCTACTGAGGATGTTGGTGTTCAGCTGGCTGTTACTGAACATACACCTACAAAAATTCCCTGGTATAGGGCCACAGGCAGCCTACAGAACCCCTGCCCTCTAGGCACTTGCCTACTCTTTGGTTATCTGCTTCTTTTGTGACTCAATTTTAATGGCCCTTCAGTGCTTCTGAGCAAAGTGCAAATGGTTATCTTGAAGTTCAAGGTCATCTTAAACTTGACCTTGTCCCAAATTCTAACCTTTTTCAGCTGCCTCCAAATGACTCCCCAACATACCCTGCACATTCTCGCCCTAAGCTAAAGCTTTCATTCTCATTAATTGTTTCCTTTTCCTAAAAAGTCAGAAGCTACCCATTCCCCGTCTTGGGTTTAAATGGGAAATAATTTGTCCCTGGCGGCCAAACTAAGAAATCCTTACAGCTGGACCTCAGTTAAACAACATCCATGTGCTATCTGCCATGTTTATTTTGGAATTATGCTTACGTATTAAAGTCTGCCCTATAAGTACGGAGTTTCTCTCAAGAAAAAAGACAGTGTTTGGTTTTGTTTGGTTTTGCATCTCCCATAGTCAGCACTCACTGCTTGAGGAACGAAGGACTCAGGTGAGAAGCCAAGGATCCCATAGCTGGTAGGTGTTTTGCACAGCTTTAGGGTATAGGGATGGAGAGCTCTGTATTGGAAACTGAATTTCTTCTAGTTTCTAGATAGAATTAGGGCTCTTGGGAGGACCAGCTCACTTAAACTGGACAGTCAGTGTTGCTAATTCCTTATGTGCCTGGTAGTTGATTAGCATGGCCTCTTATAGTCTTTATATGTCACCATGTTTATAAGAGAATGCCTGTTGAAACTCATACATCTAAAGATGTCCTCCCGTAATCTGCCTGGCTTGGACAAACTTCCTGAATCATGTCAACCTGGTTACCTGCCTGGTGATGCAACCTACAAATATATCATCACTTGTTGTTTACCTATTCATTCATTTTTATTCAACAAATACTCATATAAACTTAGTAGTGACAAGTATGTTCTAAGTGCATTACCAACACTAACTCACATAAACTTGATGCTGCCCTTAGAAGGATGTGAAATGATTATACCCATTTTTTTGGTTAGACATGGCAAGCGAAATTAAGTAATGATTTTTTTTTTTCTGTCTCCAAATTTCTCTGGCTCTAGAGAACATATTTCTAAATCTTACATAGATGTGTAATGAATTCTTCCAGTGGGGGATCAACACAGAATCCCAGATAAAAAATAGTCACTAATCTGCTATGATTGAAGTGGGCATTATGGGCCGGAGTTGCCCCATTCCAGAGGCACCTTCCTCTGATACCTCATGGAAAGGTGTAAGGACCACTCTATAGATGCTTACAAATTATTGAGGACCTCAAAGAGTCTTTCACTATGTGACTTGCTCATTTTTAGTAAGGCAGAAAATTTTAAAGTTGTAAAATGTTTGTTTTTCTTTAAAAAATGAAATAGTACCCATTACATGTTAATATAAATAAACATTCTTTTAATAAAAATAACTATATTTTCTAAAACAAAACAAAACCAAAAAGTGGAGACAAGAGTGCACTGTTCCATTTTGTAAGTCTTTGTAAGTCTTTTGTAAGTCTCTGCCTAATAGAAGACTGTGCAATTCTCGTATCTGCTTCTGCATTCGTCCCCCATGTTAAGTCCGTCTGGTGGAAGTCTATCAGGATGAACCAGCTTCACACATGTGTAGCTGGAAAATAAAGCAGTGTTCTCATAGCTTTCATGGATCGTTGTTGGATATTCTTTGTTCATTTCTGAAAGGTTGGTTGCAATGGTCTTGTCATGTTCTGTTATATTAAAGTTCATCACCCAAAGTTCTACCTCAGATTTGAGTGGCTCTTTCATCGATGCATGAGTTTGGTATCATCATATATTAGTCATTTAGAAAAAGTCATTTATAAATCATTATAAAATGATTTATATATCACTCACCAAATTATGCCGATCTTCTAGATGTTGACACATTTCGATATATAATATCAAAAAATCATACTTATGAATCTCATCACTGATCTTAGCAGAAAAGTCTTTCTGAGATCAGAAGGCTGTCAAGCACACAATGGTGGATAAAGGTTTTCAAAAATTTTAATTTTTATTTAAAAGGTCAAATTTTACCACTGAACTAAACCCTGTTGGTTATTTTCCTTGAAGTGACAGGCTCACCTTGGTCCATTTTTAAGAAAATGTCTGCTCGATATTTATAGTCCAATAATCTTAGTTTTTCTATTCATTGTCCTTTTAAGTAACAGTATGGTCCCATTTAAAAGGAAAACAAAACAAAACCTGATAATTCAGCTCGCAGCTCAACTGTACTGTGCTCTCCTTGATATATACATCCTGTTTGTGTACATTCCCAAGTATCTTGTGGGAACTACCCATTTTTCACACAGAGCATTAAGAAGTCAGGTAGGTACTGAAGGATAAAGATTTAATAAAATTAAGGATTTTATGGCTACATAAGGGAAGTTCCCGTGAGTGTGTCAGTGAAGAACACAGCACAATACCTGCATGAAAGGTATGTGGCTGGTCTCGGTTTGTGCGAAGACACCAGCAGTTTAACTTCATTGCAAATATCAAAGTAGTGAAGCAGCCAAAGAGCATGTTGGGATTTTTGAGAAAACATTTGGGACATTGCAGCTTCCTACAAGAGTCTTGGAGACCCTCAGGGTCTAGGGCTACATACTGAGAATGGTTGCTCTTGGACATCAGGATTCAATGTTTTTATGGGATCACGTCATATTAGAAGACATGAGAAGAGCAGACAGAATGGCTCCATCAAGGTCACGTGCAGAGAGCAAAATCCAGCACTCCCAAGACCCACCCCATCTCCATCTCTGGTGACCTACCAAAAGCCAGTCTTGCTGGCTCCTACTTCTGTCTACAGAGGCTATCCAGCCTTGCTGGCAGCATTTTACACAGAGTGGAACGGTGCTGGAAAAGAGACAATTGGTTCACCTTTTTTAAACTACCGGTGTGGGTGACAGGACGCCATTATAACATCTCAGTGGTCATGTGAGTTTTATTCTTTCTAGGACAGATGGCATTTGGCTCCTAAAAAGTAGTTTTAGCTATCTCAGATTATTATAAAAAGTATCTGCTTGGAGAAAAAGAATATGTCTGGAGAGTTTAAATATGAAATATTTTCTAAATGGAGAAAAGATTATTTTTCCCAAGAGAGTGAAACATCTGTGTATTTTTAAAGTGTACTGGTTTTCTTTACCTGAGGTTATGCAACTGTGACTCCCTGCAGGCAACCGAGATAAATAAATAATGGAACTACCTCAAAATTAGCATCAGATTTGTCCATTAGTGTTTAATAACTATTTCTTAAGGGGAAAGTTCTAAGTTCCATTAACTATATATGTACCTGAGTGTTAATTTTAGGAAAATAGGTCTTTATTATATTCATCTTCCTTCTTACCTTCTGAAGTAAAAAAGTGTAAGGCTTGATTTTAATGAAATGCTAAAACTCAGAGCAACCTAGTAGCAAGTAATAAATCATTTCTTCACATCACCTGAGAGCATTAAGTTGAAGAAAAGATGAATTAACAAATTTGAGAAAATTTGGAGAATATATTATGCCTCTGTCCTGCCATCATAGTCCTTCCCTATCATGGCCCATTTAATTATCTGTCCATCTCCTTCACCTAACTGCTGAAAAGAGCCACTTCCTATAATGCGCCCACCACTGTGTCAGGTCCATCAAGCTCACACCTGACACGTGCTGGGTAGATATGTACTTGATAAAGTGCTCAGTGATGCACAATCATCAGAATGGACACAATTTTATGTCTGTGTATATGAAATGGTATCTAGAAATCTGCATTGTATATTAGTCATGATCCTTTAAAATACCAAAAAGGAAAATGTATCAGTACCTCAGCATGCTCTGAGAATGCACATTCATGTATTAACATAAAACTATAATAACTTTTAAAGTATAAGTTGTTAGTAAACCTATTTTCCAAAGAACAAACTAGAGACAATGCTCACTGGAATTTTTACTGGAATTTGATATCTTAAAAATCAGATCTGTAGGGGCGCCTAGGTGGCTCAGTGGGTTAAGCCGCTGCCTTCGGCTCAGGTCATGATCTCAGGGTCCTGGGATCGAGTCCCGCATCGGGCTCTCTGCTCAGCAGGGAGCCTGCTTCCTCCTCTCTCTCTCTCTCTGCCAGCCTCTCTACCTACCTGTGATCTCTCTCTGTCAAATGAATAAATAAAATCTTTAAAAAAAAAATTAAAAAAAAAATCAGATCTGTAGTTTACCAAACTATGCCCTATACCATCCTGTTCTTACATGGATGGTTTGGAAGTCTGACGTTAATACAGTGGTGGCTGTCGATAGAAGAGGTTTGCCTCCAGCAGCAGGGAAGCCTTCCAGGTATGACTTGCCTTCCAGTGACATCCACTTCGTGCTGTGACACCAGTATCATTCTTATCAATGTACACACACACACACACAGCCTATGCACATGTACTTCTACTCCTACCAGGAGCCCAGGTGTAGTCATGACAAGGCCAATCACAAAGCAGGCAGAATTCACTGGAGCCCATAATGCTGACAGGGGACCCTAGATGTGAAAGTTGATAAGCATCATAGGATCTTTACCAAAGCTTGAGAAGTGGATGTTTTCTTAAATATTTCTCAAGGGAACAGCAGTTACAGTCTTAAATGCACAGGAAATTTGACTAATAAAATATTTTAGAAAATACTATGAAGTGCAGGCATTTCTGTTTTATAACATTAACCATCATAATCATCTTCATCATGATGACTACAATTTATTGAACTACCAGAAAAACACTGTGCCAAGTTATGCGCATAGAATATCTAATTTAATTCCCTACTCTCTCAGTCTATTCAGATTGCTATAGCCAAAATATCATACACTGGCTGGCTTATAAGCAACAACAATATATTTCTCACAGTTCTGGAGGCTGACGTCCAAGATCAAGGCATCTACTGACTCATTGTCTGGTGAGGGCCTGCTTCCTGGTTCACCAACCACCATCTTCTCACTGTTGTCCTCATGTAGCAGAGGCACAAGGGAACTCTCCGGAGTTTCTTTTGTAAGAACACTGATCCCATTCCTGAGAGCTCCTCATGACCCAAACATCTCCTAAAGGCCCCACCTCCAAAGACTATTACACAGGGAGTTAGGTTCTAAGATATGAATATGGGGGGCCACAAACCCTTGGTGTACAAAATCTCACAAACTAAGTAGAAAAAGCTCTGAGATGGGTGTGTTTCTCATGTTGACTCCCTCTTACATCAGACTTCTCTCTTACACCTTTCTTGTCTTCTGTGAATACTACTTCCTTGCCCATCACTGGACAACTGTCTCACTGAGGGTTCATTTCAAAGAAATCCATCTGTGACATAAGCAAAATGCTGCTGCAAAACGTTTTACATGGGAAATGTACACACACAGCAAAAGGGTAAGGATTTAGACACAATACCCACCTTAATCTTTTAGATTCTGCGAACAAAGGGAAGGTTGCAGATCTGTTCAATTAAAGGCTTTAGAGGAAGTTTGTGACATTGGGTAAAATTTCACAAATAAGCACCTCAGAAGCAGTCTCTTGACGAGAGACCATTGTGCGCTCACATGGCCTCTCAGGACTGGAGGCCAAAGGTTGAGCACAAGGCTGAGAGCGTTTCCTTGGAAACAAGGTGCTTCTTCAATACAGCAGAGACCCCTTTGGACGTCACATGTTTTCCAAGTGCCTGCTGTGTCTAGAAATCTGCTCTATGAATTGCACTTCATTTAGACAAATAAACAGGGGAGGAATTCAACTTTTAGATATTCTCTTCAGAATGTTCTAACATTGCTTAACCTCCATTCAGCAAATAGGGTCCCTCATCTACCAGCTTTGCACCAGCAGCTGGGAATAGGATGAGCAGAGGAGGGTGTGGTCTCCTTTAGACTGGAGGTTATCATGTTATCACCGTCTGGGAAAGGTTCTTCAGCTAGTACTCTTGAATTGTCTGCTTTGGATTTATTTCCATTTTGATTCAATGAATGAGTTATCTTTCCTGTAATGACTGATATTTATGAGATCTGCAGGCATACCCAGCACATATCATCATGCTTATTTTATATGGCAGAATAAAATCACTGAATGAAATTCTATTTCAGCCCCAACTGTCACTTAGATCAAGAGAAACCTTCTAAGAACCTTCTGAGTCATAGGAGACAAACCTCACTCTATGCAATATGAAGAAAACAGAACAAAATCTTAGCTGCATTTGAAACATTATTTTTCATTGATGTCCTAGAATATTAGACCTGAGATCTGGGATATTTGAAAAATAATCTAATCTGGGAACCATAGGATTTTAATTTATCCATGCAAAATATACATTATTCAAATATAGTCACTTATTTTCATTCAGTGAACAAGTAGGTCCTATATAAAGGGTGTCATGCCAACTTTGGGAGAGTCAAAGGAGCATAGGACACAGCCCACGGCCCTCAGAAACTGAGTCTAGTGGAGGAGACAGTCAAGTAAAAAGGCAATTCTTTGACTGAGTGATACTTATATTCTGGGGGTACTGAGCACAAGGGACACTGGGAAAATGTAACAGGAGCCCTTTGCCAATCTAAGTGGGGCCAGAGAAGCTATCTGATCATCTTATCCTTCTGAGACCACACATGTATAATAGTTATGTTTAAATTTAGAAGTTGTGCTATTTATCATGACCTAGAATTATAATCACTGGTGCAGTCTTGGGAGAAGCCTTAGTGATACACATTTAAAATGGTCCCCCATAAATCAGGCTTCTGTGTCAACACTCTGTGATGTGACTTTGCCTTGAATCCCAGATTCAAGGGGGAAGTCTATGCCCCCCGACCCCTGAATCTGGGACAGTCTTGTAACTTGCTTTGACCAAAAGAGTGCCACACAGGTGACATCATGGGAGCTTCAAAGCCATCCATTTAGAGGTCTTACAGCTTTCTCTTTGGTCCAGGTAGAATCCAGCAGCCATATGAAAGAGTCCAAGCTACCTTGATGGAAAGAGGCCATATGGAATGGGGAATCCTGTAGGACAAGCCACTTCATATAAACAGAAAGGTGGGCCAGAACAGTTTGAGCCATGTAAGCTAAAGCTTACTTAGGCAGGTAGGAAGACTACCTTTGACACCTCAACCTGACTTCAGCAGATACTATGAGGAGCAGAAACATGTGCCCACCTCAGTTTCCTGTCCCAAGGAATCATGAGCAATAGAGTAATGTTTATCGATGGCACTAAGTTTCAGACTGATTAGTAAGCATGTATTAATAACTCACATGACCCTCCTGTATAGGAACCAGATCCAAATGAACCACTTAACAGTATAATAGTGTCTTTCAAGGACCCTATTCAAGGCACCCAGTTCCTTACAAGGCTCTTTGACTACTTAGTGGGTTTCTGCCCACTGAGTTATTAACCACAGAGACATAAGATGTTGCACATCACGCCTGTCAGTAGGCTTCCATTGCTACTAAGGGATGTGGAAGATTTTGAGCCCTAGGCCATTTGACACTTTGACTACCCAACCTGAGAGTAATAAATAGTTAAAAAAAAAATAAAAGTAAATAAATGCTAATAAGGAATAAGGAATATATTAAATGAGAGAAAAAGTAAAGAACACTAAACCTGGACTCTAGGCTAAGACTGGCAATTCTCATCAGTGGTGTCGCTGAGGACAAAGAAAGAATGGTCCATACTAGGCAGGTGGATGGTTGACTTTAAGGTCACTTAGCAAGAAGGACCGGAGTCAGAAGTAAAAGAAGTGATAAAATGGGAATGGCCAGGTTTCAGAGATTGCAAAGTATTTACAAATCATATGAAGGAAAGTATTAGTCATGGAATGTTTAACAGAAAAAGCTCTGGAACTCGGAGTGAAGGAGGACAGAAGGTCACCGCTGGGCCTCACACCCAGTTTTGAAGACATAAAATGAGGGACACTGGCCATTGGAACACTGAATATTTTCCAGTTCTGACATAACAGCAGATGTTCCACAGTCTTAAGCTGGTATTAACGCTGACTGGACATTTCCTTTATCCTAAAATTCAGCTAAATAATTTATGAAAATGGACATTTAGTCGGCTTTGCTCATCGGTTTTCCTCTGTGTTTTCCTTTCCCAAGTCTATTTACTCACACGGGAAGGTTTGTACAGGAACCGCTCTGTAGCACATGCAGAGTGAGGGCCACCAGCCGCATTCACTCCTGCATCCAGCACAGTAAGCCCGGTGCTCTGTGATGTCACTCATCATCTTCAGTGACATTCCTAGCATGAGGTTGGTGCCATTTTGATTAATGAGGTATTGGTTCTCTATCAGGTAGCAATTTAAAGTAGCCCATTCTCTGTGACTTATGAGTGGGATTTGAATATTACCTTCTGACCTGTCTAGGTGTTTAGTTGATTTGTGGCTATTTTATTTTCACTGAGAAGTCACTTAATATTTATTTGAATAGAAGTATAATAGCCCAATATTAATACTTTAATATAGTTTTAAATACTACTTCCAGATGTCCAGTCATATAAAAGTTTTAGAGTGAATGCTGATAGTACTTTCAGTTCTTGGATATTGAGAAGTTTAGCATTAAGAAGTTATTTGGATGGGCATGTGGATGGCTCAGTCAGTTACACATCTGCCTTCTACTCAGATCATGATCCCAGAATCTTGGGATTGAGTCCATGTTGGGCTCCCTGCTCAGCGGGAAATCTGCTTCTCCCTCTACCTTTCCCTACTGTTTGTACCTTCTTTCTCTCTCAAATAAATAAATAAAATATTTTTAAAAATTATTTGGACTTTCTAAGTGTTAAATTGTATAATAATCACTTCTATATTCAGCCATGACAGAGTAACAAGGTCCATATTTACCCTTTCATCTCAAAAACCTGTGAAAAGGACAAGATCTATAAAGCAATGGTTTACAGTGCTGAAAAGCAGACACCACAGCCCAGGGAGCCCCAAGAGAAGGAAGAGAAGGAACTCCAATGACGTAGTCTCTAAGACTGCCCTTGCCTTCTGCCTGACCACAATGCATGACACAATGCTCTTCCCTAGGTTGCAAGCATGTAGATCCCAGCTTAAGGAGGCCAAGACAGCTAGGAATTACAGGCAAAAACACCAGAGGAGGAATCTGTAGTGGAAGTACCTGACAAATAGCTTTTCTGATTACCATGGAAGTGCCTGACATTGAGCTTTTGATTGCCAAGTGTCCACATCAAAGACACATCAAAGACAAAGACATTGAATAAGCATGTTACCTGCTACACAACTAGAGAAAGAGCCAGGCTGCCCCACCCACAAAGTTCTCCTTTTAGAAAGCTGTGACTGACCTAGATAGCTGGCCTCAAGTGGACCAGACCTGCTTTTCACTTCTTGTGCTTTAATTCCTGCTCTTACATGTTAAAATTTTAAAATGAATGCCCCAAATCCTAGGCACCTTATCCTCAACCCCAATAAAGGCTGAACCCCAAGTCTCTGCTCTCTCTCTCTCTCTCTTTCTCTCTGTCTCCCTAAGGTCTTGCTGTGTGGCCCTGGGCATGCTGTGTACCCTCCAGGATTCGTGAATAATAAACCCTGTTCTTCAAAGTCCTCTGACTGTTGATACTGAGGGGTACCTTGGAGTCATAAGATCCTCAAGAGCCAGTCCAGCCACAGCACTGGCTCTGGCTAGGGAAATGTCTGTGGAAACTCACAAGTATGGGTACAAGTGAGTAGTCCTGGCATTTACAGTTCATAGCATGACTATATCAGATCTAGTCTGAAATCACGCAAAGAAGACTTATAAATCAAGGTTTAACGAGAGCATAATGATGCCATGTAACTCAACTACATCCCAGAAAAAAGCCGAGTGCTATTGAAAGGGAAGTTAAGTAACTAAACGTAAAATTTTAAATGTCTGGCACCCAATAAAAACTTAATGAACGTGCCAAAAGCAAAAATATTAACAGTCCAAGAATAGAGTAGATGAGGAAATTAAGATAATTATAAAAGGACACCATTTATTCAGGAAAGTAGATGAAAGGAAAGAAATGGAATATATAACTGAGACCCAAGTGAAACTTTAGGAAATAAGAAATACAATATTTGAAATAAAACATGATCACTGGATGGGATTAAGAGCTCATTGGATGGGGCACCTGGGTGGCTCAGTGGGTTAAGACCTCTGCCTTCAGCTCAGGCCATGATCTCAGGTCCTGGGATCGAACCTGCTCGGCAGGGAGCCTGCTTCCTCCTCTCTCTCTCTGCTGGCCTCTCTGCCTACTTGTGATCCCGCTCTCTGTCAAATAAATAAAATCTTAAAAAAAAAAAAAAAAAAAGAATGCATTGGACAATGCCAAAGAAACCATCAAATAATTTGAAAACATAGCAGTAGAAACCATCCAAAGTGAAATACAGACAGGAGAAAAATGCTGAAAAAAATGGACAAAGTATCAATGACCTGTGGGACAATATGAAGGAGTACGGAATATGTGCAACTGAAGACCCAGAAGGAGAGGAAAGCAGAAATGGGACAAAAAGAATATATATATATATATATATTTTTTTTTGAAGCAAATAGGAAAAAGAAAGAAATAGATCCAAATTTCACAAAACTCTAAAGCCATAAATACAAAAATCTCAATGAAATCTGAAGTTAAGGACCCATGAAGAAAACAAGATTAAGAAACAGCACTATCAAATTGCCGAAATTCAGTGGTAAAAAATAGAAGAGCCAGAGTTAGCAGCACACACAGGTGACTGTAAGGATGATAATAGACTTTCCACACAACCCAGAGACAATGAAGTCAGATCTGTAAAGTTCTGAAAGAAACACTGTCAAATAGAATTCTCTACCTATTAAAAAAAAAAAAAAGGCTCAGAAAAAAACGAAATGAGGATTTATTAAGACTAATGAAAATTGAGAGAATTCATTGCCAGCAAACCTGCATGAAAAAGACTGTCTTTCTGGCACAAGGAAAAGGGAACCAGATGAAGACTTGTATTTACATGAATGAATGAAGTGCACCAGAGATGAAAAATATGAGGTTAAATACAAAATATTTTTTCCTTAACTTTAAAATTTCTTTAAAAGATACTTGGCCATTTAAAATAGAAATAAGAAGATGTTGTGAAGTTTATACTATACACAGAAATAAAATGCAGAACAACGAAAATGAAGAAGCCTAGGAAGGAAACAATGAACATATGCTGTCATGATATTCTTTTTTTAAGATTATATATTTATTTATTTGACAGAGAGAGAGAGAGAGAGCACAAGCAGGGGTTGCTGCAGAGGGAGAGGAAGAAGCAGATTCCTCGCTGAGCAAGGAGCCCAACTCAGGAGTTCGATCCCAGGACTCTGGGACTGTGATCTGAGCCAAAGGCAAATGTCTCATCAACTGAGTCACCCAGGCACCCCTGTCATAATATTCTTATAACATATATGACAAGGTATAATATTAGTTGAAGAGTGATGTGTTTAGCAGGTATATTTAAGTCATAGAGAAAACACCCAAAATAAATTAAAAAATTAAAAACAAATAAAATAAACAACAAAACAGAACAATCCAAGAGTAAAGATAAAATAAAATTTTATGCAGTTAATAAAATAGATACACACCTCATCCAGAATATTGCAATAAAAGAGCAAAGCACAAAGAATAAATGGGACATACAGAAAACAAACAGCTAAATGATAGATTTAGACCCAACACTGTCAATAGTCACATTAAATACAGACAGCATAAATATTTCAGTTGAAAGGCAGATATTGTGAGATTGCATACACACACACACACACACACACACACACACGCATGCACAAAACAAGACCCAGTTATGTGCTGTATAGAAGAAATGCACTTTAACTCGTAAGTCAGGGAAAGATTGAAAGCAGTAAGATAATTTAAAATTAAACATGTAAACATTACTCCTCAGAAAACTCACCTAGCCCAAACTATTGATATCAAACAAAATTAATAATGTCATTGCAAGACTGACAAATGATTAATAGAAGAGACACAAATTATCAATATCAGTAATAAAAAGGGGTATATCACTCAGACCTCCTAGATATTAAAAGGATAGTAAGAGTAATATGGACATCACCATGCACCTAATTTCATCAACTTAAATGAAATAGGTCAGTTTCTCAAAAAGCTACCAACTACCAATATTTACTTAATATGAAATACATAACCTAAAGAATCCTGTAACTATTCAAGTACTGGAATTTAAAATTAAAAACCCTCCCCCAAAATGCCTAGGCAAAGGTGGTTTAATTATTGTACTCTACCAAGCCTTTAAGAAATAACACAATGCTATTCCAGGTCTTCCAGAAAATAGGAGAGGAGGAAACACCTCTGAACTCGTTTTATGAGTCCAATGGTAATTTTATTCCAAAACCAAAGACATTACAGGAAAAAAAAATCCCCCCCCCAAATATTAGAAAGTTGGCTCCAAAGGTGTATATGCAAAGAATAATAAACCATACCCAAGAGAGATTTATCTTGGTTAGGAAAAATAGGTTTAACAGGTGAAAATTAACCAGTGTAATTTGCTAGGTTTGCAGTCTGACAATATCAGAGATGGGGCATGCCAGTCAGATCTTTTTTCAAGAGATTCTGTCATGGATGATGTAGCTCACTGACTGCCACCCCCTGACATGACTTCAGATAGAGCATAGCAGTGATGCTGAAGCCACACTGTACTCAGGCTGCTCCCAGTAAAGGAGTGGAGGTGGGGACACTAAATGGGTCATTCCTGCCAGATGTAGGACACTTCTGACAAGCTGTGTTTGTTCTGGGGCTCCTCATTGGCCTGACTGAGAATTTCTCAGATAAACACAGCCATCTGTGGTTCTTTATTCTCCATCAATCCATTCACAGGTGCACTGTGATCTGAAAGCCTCTCCACTTCCTCCTATTCCTGATGTCCTATTTCTTTAACAAACATTTCCCCTAATACATTTTTTTTTCAACCTGCTTCTCTTTTGGCAGCTACTTAGAAGACCCCAGATGATACACATTCTGAAGAAAAACCACATGATCATCTCAAAACATGCAAAAACGAAAAACTAAATGTCTTTGCCCTGAGATCAGGAGAAACAAGGATGTCTGCTATCAGCACTTCCATTCAACATTGTAATAGAGGTCCTAGCCAGTGCAATAAGACAAAACAAAGAAATAAAATGCATCCAGATTGGCAAGTGAAACGTAAAACTATATTCATAGGTGACATGATGGTCTACATAAAAAACAAAACAAAACAAACAAACGAACAAAAAACCTTAAGCAATTTACCACAGGAAATACCAGAACTACAAAGTGAGTGTCAATATACCAATATACCAATTGATATGCCAGAAAGTATAAACTTTAATTCTATATACTAGCAGCAAACAACCAGAAACTAAAATTTAAAAACAAGACCATTTATAACAGGATGAATAATTGGACATACTTAAGAAAAAAAATTAAGTACACAAGAACTATACACTAAAATCTACAAATCATTGTTGAGAGATATGAAAATTGTCTTAAATAAATGGAAGGATAAATCCCAGTCATGAATAAGAACACTCATTTTTCTATAAAGGTGTCAATTCTTCTTAAATCAATCCTTAGATTTAACACAATCCCAATCATAAACCTGGAAGACAAGTGAATTCTAAAATTTATAAAGACATTAAGATAGAGAATAGCTAAAACAACTCTTAGTAATAACGTAGTTAAAGGACTTAGACTAGCTGGCTGCAGACTATTTATAGATTTGTGTAATCAAGATTACACAGATTTATTGCCATAAAAATAAAACAGGGCAATGGAACTGAATCCAGGACATCCCACATATACGGTCAGTTAAATTTTTACTGATATACTTAGGTAATTCAATAGGGAAAGAAAAGTTGTTTTCAGAAAATAGTGCTAAAAGATCTGGCTACTGATATGAAAATAAGGCAGATAGCCATATGCCAAAAATGGGCCTAAACACTTATTTCAGACCATACATAGAATTTACTTGAAGTGAATCACCAAACTAAATGGAAGGGCTGAAACTGTAGCACTTCTAGAAGAAGACATGGAAGACAACTAAAGTGACCTTGGGCTAAAAGATGTTTTATCGAGGACACAAAATAAATGAAAAATGAACAAATATTGACGAAACAAATTTCATCACAATTTCCAAATCCACTTTTGCAAAATCACTATTTAAAAAATGAAAATTTCAACCTCAGCTTAAGAGAAAATATTTACAAAGCATCTCTCTGATAAAGGACTTGTATCTACAATAATAAGGAATTCTTAGGACCTACAGTAAGAGGGCAAATATCTCAGTTAAACCTGTAGCATGAAATACACAGATCCAGTGAGCAATACAGGCATGTGTTGAAAATCATAGGTTAGTATAATCACAGTGCAGGTTAGATCTCCAACAAATTACTCGCCTGCCAACACAAACCTGCCTGAGGATACGAAATACTCAGATAAAGCACCACATAAATGCCAAGGCCTTAAAGCTAAAGGGGTTTATCAAGGCATAGAGGAAAGGAAGGAAGAAATGTTTAATACTTAGCCTATACATATTCTTGAGTAACTGAGAGAAAATTTTCTCACCCTCAATAAAAAATATATATCCACAGTTACACATAGCAGGATTTGTGACCTGAAACTTCTCCAGGATTGAGTCTACAGACACAAGGTATGATTAGTGGAAGCAAAGGAAGAAATTACTCAGGAGAAAGAGAAAACACCTAGAACTTGATCTGGACATGTTTGCCTATGTTAGGCAATCAATGAAATGTGTTTATTAATACTAATACTAAAGATGGTTATAAAAAACAGATTGATTTTTTCCAATCAAAGGCACTTTATAATTGAAAGTAAATGAGATTCATTATTTTATAACCGTTATTATAAGGAAGAAGAGAACCCACATTCTAGTACAAAATAGCAACGCAAATGGCTGAATGCCAAAGGATATTGTTTCCTATGGTCTCCTCAGTAGAGCTCTCCAAGAGTTGGTAGCCCCGTGGTTAGACTGTTTACATTGCACATGAAGTTGCTATACTAAACTTCTAGACCTATTTGAAGAAGAAGTGGAGAAATGGTGAAGAAACCAAAGAACTTCCGGGGACTGGATGACTACTTGCAAGATGCTGGGGGACTGATCTGGTGTTTGCAAGGAGCACAGTATGGTGGGCTGCGTTGAATAGAAGGCTGTGTGGAATACCAGAATAGAGGTCTAGCGTCCTGAGGGGACAAGGGAATAGACCCATGCCTGGACGGGGAAGATGTCCAGGACCCAGAAAAAGAAAGGAGCTCTGATTGGCACAATAGCCCATAACCTTGTAATCATTAAGAGGCACCTTTCACAGAGGTTCCCTAGTGGGCAGGTGAGACTCACCCGGGAGGCCTTCTCATGCTCCATAGACCACTTCCTCTCTCTCTGCTCTTCTCACCCCCACCATCATTCTGATACACACCTCCACCCTACCCCAGCCTCAGGAGAACACAACCTTTTCATGCATCCCTGTCATCCTATCATCCTATCCACTTCCTGCCCCCACCAGCTGTATTGAGATATAACTGAGAAATAAAAATTGTATATATATATTTAAGTAATAGAGTACCATCCAGTTTTATTAATGATTCGTGTGTTATTGCTTGGATTCTCCTTTTCTTTCTTTCTTCCTTTCTTCCTTTCTTTTTTCCTTCCTTCCTTCCTTCCTTCCTTCCTTCCTTCCTTCCTTCCTTCCTTCCTTCCTTCTTTTAGGAAGAAAGAAGGTTACAACCTTGTGGCATAAGGATTGCATTTGAACTCCTAAAACTGGCATAGGAGGCTGTTCACTATCCAAACCCCATCAAACTGAGCATGCAAATATTTCCTTTCAATGAGATGATCTGCACACTCTATTTCACTTATGAACTGAGAAGTCCTGCCTTGCCTGGACATTAGGATCATTCTTTTTCTGTATTGTGCATCTTTGATGTAAATTTTTTGATTCCTACATGTTGTTCTAGACTGGGATCTCTCTTACTTCCCTATTGCTCCTGTGGTATCTTCTCGGATTCCTCACTCTGTTCTGGATTCTTTCCTATCCCGTCCCTGGCTACCCTCTGCTCTGCCAAACTCTTGACCTGATGTTCTCAGCCCAAGGTCATTGCTTCATTTGTCTCTACATGCTTTATCAACTAAGGAGAGGAAGCACTGTAATTGTTTGTACACACACACACACACACACACACACACACTAAGCAGTGCCCTGTGCCTGGTACGTTCTTGGTTTTTAACAGATACCCATTGAATTTACATCTCGTAAACAAAACAGACATCCTTCTGATCATTTTTTGCATAAATTTTGTTTTTCCAAAATAAACAGACAAATATTATAGAGGCAGGAATGAAACATACACTTTATAATTCAAAACAAAGTAAGATCAAAATGAAAAAAATAACAATTTGGCCTACTTCAGAAGTTTTTGGGGGAAATCATATTCAGCTATTTGCAAAGAAAATTGTGGGGACTTACACTGAGGTCAACTGAAATGTTTGAACTCATAAAATAAAAGAAAATAATGAAGACACCATATTGAAAAATTACAGTACTTTATGACTAACGGTGTCTAGGTATTACAGTACTCTCTAGTGGTCGGATTTAGAGCAAGATACTTGCAGGATAAATGCAGGATTTTTTTAGAAAGGCAAAGAGGGCAAGATACATAACAAAATATCTTTATTTAATGAACATTTTGTGAAAAATGCTGTACAATTTTAAAATTCAAGTACTTCTTACATAACTACTACTGTATGTGCAAATCAAAGGATGCTGAAATCCTTAATGTTCCTTCAGGATTTTTCCATCAAATATTTTGTCATCTGAAAAGGTGACATTGGTCTGAGTGGTTGAGTGTCTAATTATATATATAATGCTGGTGTCCATATTTTCATTTTCTATGTCACCATCCCTAATTGAATAGAAATTTCCAAAAATTATTATTTCAATAGCATTATAGAGCTGTAAGAATTGAGTGGATATCTCTATGTTTCATGCTTCCTCTTATTTTTATTGACAATATGTACTATTTCACACAAGTTTTGTTCCTTTTGCTCAAGATCCATCTTTAATACATAAGACAAAGGAAGTAAGTGATTTCTAAATAATCATAAGGATTTTTTAAAGAAATATTGAATTTCTGAGTACAGTAGAAAACACTAGAATTCATTTCAGAAATACAACCACAAGTTAGTAAAATATTTGATTTGATATTTGATAAAGACAAGAAAGATATAGAGATTTTAGAGCCATATATTATATTCACATTGGAGAGTAAATAACTTAAATTTTATCTTACTATTGTAGACTGAAATTTAGCTACACACACCACTCAGATATTTCTGGTATGACTCTAGGTATATGAGGCATATTTAATTCAGTATAACTCAGTAAATAATAATCACTATGCTTAATAAATGTTAGTCATAACAAAAAAATATTTTTGAAGAAAAAGTCCCATCAAACAATATATCACCCTATGTAATGGGCATATAAATGATAACAAACTTTGTCATATATATTATGTCACTTAGTCTTAAGAAAATTCCTGTTCTCCATTATGATCCCTACCTACAAATGAGGAAGATGAGGCTCCAAATGAGAAAAATCTCTTGCTTAGAGTCATTCAGTGACTCAATGGCTTACACACACTGAAACCTAGACTTTTTATTTGACTGTGTGTGCTTTTCTTCCACAGAAGGGTTTCTCAATAAAAGATGAGAAGACTCCCTTGGGAATAGCCCCTGATGTAATGGCATCTTTCTATTATCTCTGTGAACATGCAGAGGTTAAATGAGACCAGACAATCAAGTACATCAGTGGATTTTATGTTATCTACCTCACATTCTGAATTTGACATTCTGGCAAATTGTCCAGTTGGGAAGACAGGAAAGGAAGATTGACCAGAGCAAAGGAGTCCAGGAAATTCAGCTTTTGCATGCAACCTGAGCAAAAAACCCTATATAAAAGAGCTCATGTTTAATCCATCAGTCAGTTTTGATTAAAGCTCAGATTAAAGATAAAGAGGCTCAAATAAGCAATATCTGTGAATCAATTTTACAGCTCCATATTTTGTACCATTCCCAGGAAGGTGAAGTGGGATTATGGCCACAGGAAAATGGGATTTTTCTCAGTGAAGACTGCCTTACTGAGGACTGAGGACTGCCAGCCCTGGAGGTCAAAGTATGAATGTTTTATCAGAACATACACACAGTACAGAGTTTTAGAAAATGTCTTACTAATCCCAGTATAAATAAAAAAGGCATCACATATACAAAACTAGTCCAATCTGCTAAAATGAAGGGACAAGCTGGGATCAAATAAATTGATTTGTTGGTGATGAAAAAAAAATGATTTCTGAATTAAACACTGTAAACAGAAGATGAAATATTGCATAAAATGGTTTTGGTGGAATAACAGAAAAAAGTTAAATTCCACTGACAATAAAGAGAAATTAAAACACTGTTGTAATTTAAAAACCAAGAAGAATGGTTTAAAATGTTATTCAAGACCTGACAAAATCCTACACTTCCAGCTAGGAAGAGCTCATAAAGTACCAGGCAATTTTATTGGAAATAGAAGAATTATTAAACATATATTGAAGACATTTAAAAAAAATAAGGAAAAAGAAAGTCTTCTAACTATACAGGTAGATAAAACACATTATCTTTAAATGGAGCAAAAATGGAGTAGCTCTGTGAGCAAACTTCTATACCCAGCTGTATTGTCTTTTGTTGTCCGCATTCAGGATCAAATTAGCTACTCCATCCACATGCCTCCTCTAGAAAAATATTCATCATATTCCAGCCTATCAAAAGATGGAGGAAAACTCAGTATCATATGTCATGACTTATAATAAACTCAGTTAAATGTAAACTATGTCCAACTATGTTTATATGTTATGGCAACAATTGATTCTGTTGTCATCACCATCATCGTAATGGAAAGTTCCAGACTGTTGCTATAAAAAAATGGCACAGGCAAAAGAATCACAAACTTAAAAGCATATTAAATTACCTAACACCCAAAAAACATACAGACACTCATAACAATTTTTGGCATTTATAACCAGAAAAATATATTTGAATGCCTCTACATAAAATTTGGGAGTAATTATTAGTAGAGTAAGTACAGAATGCATACCTTTCAAGTTTCTAGAGAAAAGGTGGTTATGAAAACTAGCCATATATAGAAAAAAAAAAATGAAGAAGGACACATGAAGGGAATGAAAACAGAAAATAACAAAAACATTCAGCAGAACTTGCAGAAACCACACTTTTTATGTTTTCCAAATGAGGCAGCTACGAAACCAAACTCTCATTGCTATAGGTTTTTCCAATAGTTAAAGGTGTTGCAGAAAAAGCAAGCTTCCAATATGCCCTCAAAATAATATGTGATAAACCTCAATAAAATGTGCATCTATCGACATAGACTACTGCTGTCTAATAAGGTCTTTTAATAAGTAATTATAATGACACAATTTTATCAGTAAAGGTTAAGTATCTTTATCTGAGCAGAATCCGATGAAATTAGTCCTGATGTAATAAGTATCATCTGTCACTATTAGAACAAGAGCTGTTGACAGGACTTGGGTGTCTCCGTGGCAACCCCGGTGTTCCATTCCTTTTTTCTGTAACCTTAGACACTAACAAGGCATACAAGTCCAGAGGGCATAGAAGGCATTGCCTGGATAATTTATTTACCCTCTTCCGACTTTGCCAGGCAGCAGCATATACAAGAATCTGGAGGCATTTTACATCAAGTGGACATCTGCTGTCAATGTTGACTCCGCTGATGAATATTTTGAACAGACTATTATACACAGGTTTCCATTAACAAGAAAAAAATCACGATTTTTAATTGATTTATCATCCATAAGTCATGAGAGAGGGAGAGAGAGAGAGAGAGAAAGCAAACACATATGTAAACAGAATGTGGATTTTTCCATTTCAGAAACTTGTAAGAATAAATATCCCTAATCAATGTATTCCACTAAGTATATCTAAGTATCTCACTAGAATTAAGCAATGTTAATGAAGTGCTAGCTACAGCCCAGGCCTCAGATAACATTTTTGGAGTCAAGCATCCCAAAGGGGGAGTATTTACAGCTATGCTTGAACTGACAGGAATTTGCTCTAAGACCAGAGCCAATACAAAAGCACCAGGGCTCCCCGTTATAGAAGAGCTCTTGGAATCAGCTGGATCTCAGTCTCCAGCCAGAATCACACCTGAAAACATGTACACACAATTTGACAGCCTCCATTTGGGCCACATTCCGTAGTAAAATAAAACGAATAATGACAATATGTAAATGTTCCTGCTATCAAGCTTATAGGGAAAACATCTAAGAGTGGGAGGTTCTGGGGGTAGGTGAGGTTAGGGTGTTGGGATAAAAATGGAGAAGAATGTTGTAAACAGAATTTCATATTTTACTTCTTCCCCATTGTTCTTTGTTCTTTTTTTTTAAGGAATAACAAATACCAGTTTTCCCAGTTTAATGAACTTATATGAAAAATAATAATTTATTTTTAAAAACATGAAGTTAAAAATGTATTTAAAAATTCTCTAGACATAGACAACCAGGCCTGGAGCCTTGTTCATGGGCAAATACCTCAGCAACATGACATATCTTTCAAACTATATTTATGTATTTATGCCATTTTTCCATTTAGAGTTTTTGTTGTAGGTTGAATTGTGTTCCTCTCCCCCCAAAACTATGTTAAAGTGCTAACCCCAGAACCTTAGAATGTGACCTTACTAGGA
The DNA here is from genome assembly GCF_964662115.1 of Mustela nivalis. Lineage (NCBI taxonomy): Eukaryota > Metazoa > Chordata > Mammalia > Carnivora > Mustelidae > Mustela > Mustela nivalis. The sequence continues at coordinate 4,940,566 of NC_139020.1, read as the reverse complement.
GATAAGTCTTTACTGGGGTTATCAGCTAGAGGTCATTGGGGGTTGGCTTTAATCCGTGGGACTCATGATTTTATAAAAAGGGGAAATTTGGACCCAGAGACACACGGAGGGAAACAAAGTGAAGATATAGGGAAGAGAAGGCTGCCTCGTGACCAGAGGGCCCAGTCTTCAAGCCAGGGATTGCTGCGGCGGCTGGCAACACCAGGCACTAGGAGAGGCAAAGAGGTGGGAAGGTTTCCCCCCGACCTACCATCCCCTGAGAACCATGAGGGGTGTGGCCCTGAAGACACCTGGATTTCAGACTCGGACTCCAGACTGTGAGAGAATAAATTTCTCCTGTTTTAAACTATGCAGTTTGTGGCGACTTGTTTTGGAAACTGCAGGACACCCATAGAATTTTCCAGGAATTCCAGATACAATATCTACTTCCAGAATATAATGCCAGTTAAGTCTTCAACAGTGATGCCATCCTACTATGCAGTGGCAGTGGGTCACTTAAATGAATGTTAGGGTAATAAAGTTAATGCTGTTTATGAAATTAAAGTTCTCTTTCCCAAAGTTTCTTGTTCAAACATAAAAAAATGGGCGTACATACAGCATCTTCTTTCTGTTTTACTAAATTATAAGATACACCTTTCCTTTAAATTTTGTAGTTCCTAATCAACCTTTATGTGTGTGTGTATATATATCCACACATACACATATACACACACAGACATTCATATATACAAACACTGTAGGTCTATACAGTATGTTTGTAGGTTTTATGTATACATGTAAGCACATACATGTTATATATGTCAGCTCTATTATGTATAGATCCATGGATATATATTCGTATACACATATATACTGAGTTTCCAGCATAAGAAAGGATAAAGATGCTAGTTTTTTTCAAATTGTTTGAGGTCTTCAGAAAGATCCTTTTGCCTGCTGGTCCCAAACAGCTTTTCTGAAACTTACAGTTGATTTTTATATGTGTGGGCAGTCATGGGCCCGAGTGCAGGACTGGGGCAAGACCAGTTTTATGCTGCTGGCAGCCCTGGAAGGAGAGGAGGGCAGCCCCAGAGTGCATCTAGCAAAGCTGGTGCAGAGACTGGGACTCGTGGCGGGGGGCTGGTCCCTGAGAACCAGGTCTGCACTCCTGGTTTCAGCCACAGCCCAGACACATTTGCCTACAATAGTCATGCAGGTTCCCACCTCATAAGACCAATGGGCAGTTTTCTAGGAAACCTCTGACTCTTCCTTTTCTCTATTCACCCCTGCAGTGGGCCTTGAGTATGTGGACTTCTCCAGGTGGAAATGACATATGGTGAAAACACAGGGAAAAAAAAAAAAAACACACACACAGGAGAGTATTAACTACTTGTTACTACTTGCCAAAATATTTAGGCACTTGGCATCTTCTTTTTTTTCAAGATTTTATTTATTTATTTGACAAAGAGCGAGCACATGCAGGGGAGGTGGCAAAGCGCCAGGGATAAACAGACTCCCCACTGAGCAGGAATCCCAGGACCCTGAGATCACGACCTGAGCCGAAGGCAGACCTTTAACCAACTGAGCCACCCAGGTGTCCCTTGGCATCTTCTAATATATTGTAAATATTTAAAGAATAACCATTTAAATAGCATCATTGACATTTCCAAGGACCATGTTTCACAATTTAGTTTTTACATGTGGATACCGTTAAAGATAATTGTAGAGAGTACAACGACAAGAGAGAGCAACCAGATAGCCTCCCGGGGGCATGAGCTGGAAGCACTGGCCTCCAGAAGATGCTCAGAGCTTTGCTCTCTGTGCCCTGGAACCACCAGTCAATGTGACAACCAAAATGGCATGGGGGGTGCCTGAAGCAACACAAATGGGAGAACCCCCACCGTTGTTCCCTCAGTCAAACCCCAACTGCCTTTTCAGCTCATGTTTGGTCTTCCTTCACCAGTGCTTAGCTGATCCTTTAGAAGAAATCCATTGTCCAAGTTCACCATGATATTTGGAGAGAAAAACATCACCAAGCTGCTGCTGGGTGTGAGCCTTGGAACCCAGGGTCCTCTGCCATTTGAGAAAACAAGGAGCCCTTGTGTTGTAATTCCAGGCTTGCGAAGCGGCCTTCCTGCCCCATGGCTTCCGTGCAAGAAGTCCCCACGAGGAGCAGGAGTGGGCTTCTTTGCCTCCGCTGCCTACCAGCCTTGGGTCCAACCTTCGTACACTGATGTGCTGCAGCGCTCACAGCTCCTGTCAGCTTGGTTACCATGAAGCAGAATTCCCAAATCCCTACAAACTTTGGGCATATCCGGATGGGTATCCTGATCCTCGAAGGGGGAGGTCAAGGCCTCGGGTACAAGAGATTTGTCAAATGCACTGGCCGCGAGCAGTGAGCACCAGGGCCACCTGAGCAACCAGTGTGGGGACGGAGACCCCTGCCCCCTTGTAGTGTCCTGTTCCACATCTCTTCAGTGCAAGAGACACAGGAAAGAAGGGAGGGGATGATCGATCACCCCATACCTGCTCCATCCCTGAAAGCATGTCACGGATGCTTGTCCCGCTGCATCGGATCAAACAAGACAAAGTTCCACCAGCCTAGCCTTGACTTTTGTCTGCTGTGTGCTGCCCTGAGTGCTGTTATTTTTCCATGAGATTGGATTGGTGATGTGATTAAGTCAACCAAGCCATTGCGTCTGGGCGAATATGGGCACTCCTTCTTCCACAGGAGTTCCCCAAATAATATGGACAAATCTGCTCAGTCTTGGTGCTAAATGGTTCTAGCCTTCTACCAGTGACGCCTCAAGCCACACGGTCTCATGCGTGCAGAGGAGGCACCTCCCTCATCTCGCTTACTTGCCTTCGCAGCTCCGGTTCCATCTGATGCATTATGAGGCGCACTGGCCTCCTAAACTCCTGAAATTCCCGTGAGTCTCACTTTCTAGAGGTGGGCTTGGTACGTTCATCCCAAATACATATCTGCCCACGGATCGACTGATTCTCTGTTCTCCCCACAAGGGTGCCTTCAGCTGGGCCTACAAGGAGCACACGTGCACTAATATTACTTTTGGATCAATTATTAGGGTGTGGGTGGGTCTTTAATAGAGAGTCTAATTCACCTCAGCACTGAATGGGAGGCCAAACTATCTCCAAACAGGCTAGGCGAATGCAAGTTCCCTCTAGAGAAAATACCCCTATTTTAAAAAAGATTTTATTTATTTATTTGAGGGACACAGAAAGAGTAAGCGACAGCATGAGAGGGGAGAAAGTCAGAGGGAGAAGCAGGCTCCCCGCATAGCTGGCAGCCCGATGCAGGACTCCATCCCGGGACTCCGGGATTATGACCTGAGCCGAAGGCAGTGGCTTAACCAACTGAGCCACCCAGGCACCCAAATACCCTTACTTAATTTTGGGAATATCATGACACTTCCCTTTTCATACAGTGGCCCAATACACACACGGACACACACACACACGCAACCCTCTCCGCACCCACACATGCACACGTGCAGAGACACAACCAATATCATGTGACCCCTTCATTAGAAAGATAAAACATAACCCAGAAGTTACAACAGTGTGTTCAAAATTTTATTCTTAGGCATCTTCACAAGTATTGTTCGAACCCCTTGCAACAGGATTTTCTTACAGTCAACACACATTTACTGAGCACCTACTATATACCAGTTTCCAGGTTTACTAGATAAACCAGCTAACAAGACAAACTCTTTGCTCCTACGGAATTTACATTCTACCCAGGCTTTAGATGCTATTATGTGACATCTGAGGAAAATTATCTCATTGCAAACAAAACTGCAGCTTTGCAAATTTTTGTGAAGTATCATGTGAAGTGTTAACATTTATAGACCTTAGAAAGGTGGTCTTATGCCCAGTTTAAAGTGCAAACTGTGGATGCAGATGGCCCAGACTCCCACCGCAAGGTTGCCGTCTACCTACCTCCCTGCACCAGTACCTGGCCCTCGTGATGCTGACGGGAGGATCCATGAGTTACTACAAGAATGACACGTGGTTTCCTGCCAGCACACAGTAAGGGCTCAGCTGGCTACTGTGAAGGTCCACAGGGTATGTTAACTATTTTAGTTATTTGATAAACACTTTCTGGGATTTCCATGCTAGGCACTGTTCTGGATGCTGAAACATAGAAGACAATGAGCCATGAGCTCTGCCCCGAATGGAATTTCACCCTAGAACAATTAAAAGCACTAAAACCTAGTGAAGAATTGATGAACTCAGACCAAAGTCATTAAGTACTTGTGCAAAACAGATGAAAAAAACTAACATTTCCATCATGCCAAGAGTTTAAAGAATGCTTTCTCATGCTTGGGGGGGGGCATGGCTACTGCACCCCGACCTGCACCATAATTAAACAGCTCTGTACGTACGTATTTGAGAAAGAAGTAACCCTGTCCTCACTCACAGCCCAGCTCAGAGCTTCCAGGGACACCTCCATCCAGTCGACGTTGCTGGGAAGTGGATGTCAGAGGCAACGTTTCCAGCACTCTGGGTCATCTTCACCCGGGGGTGTTCGTGCCTGCTTGCCTCTCTGGACCTCAGTTTCAGGATCAGTGAATAGGGTCAGAACAGCTCCCCCTGAAGGAGCCGCTGAAGGGTTAGATGAGATGAAGCGTGTGATGCGCTTGGGCAGAGCTCATGCTTATTCCTGCTCATTGGCTGGTCGTACATCCACAGGGGTTGATGGGCCGGGCTGGTGGTCAGCAAAGGCAGGCCTGAGAGGGTGGGGAAAGTACTACTCCAGGAAGGTCTCCCAAGGCAGGACTGCCAGCTCAAAACTCAACCCAATTATCTCTACATCACACAGAACCCGTGCAGAGGGAAATAGAACAAAAGTAGCTACCCTGCCATGCCTTCATCATTGTTTATATTACGAGGATAATATTGTGGGACGCCTGGGTGGCTCACTCAGTTAAGCATCTGCCTTCAGTTCAGGTCATGATCTCAGGGTCCTGTGATCAAGTCCTGCATGGGGCTGCCTGCTCCGTGGGGATCTTGCTTCTCCCTCTGTCTGCCACTCCCCCTGCTATGCTCTCTCTCTCTCTCCCTCTCTAACAAATAAATAAATAAAATCTTAAAAAAATAAAAGGGTGATACTGGAATCCCTGGATGGCTCAGATGGTTAAGTGTCTGCCTTCGGCTCAGGTCATGATCCCAGGGTCCTGGAATCGAACCCCGCATTAGATTCTCTCCTCGGCAGGAGTCTGCTTCTCCTTCTGACTCTGCCTGCCCCTCCCCCTGCTTGTGCTCATTCTCTCTCTAGCAAACAAATAAATAAAACTTAAAAAAATTAAAAGACTTATATTATGCAATAACTTTCAGAAAAACTTCCATTCCTACTACTTGAAATTGGATGCAGTAGGGTATATTTTTGTCCTCTTGCTTTGGTTACAAAACACCACATAGTGGCTTCACACAAGGACAATTCTTTCTCCCTTGTAGATCTAAAGAACAAAAATCTAAAGTCAAGGTGTGGGCAGGTCTGGTTCTTCCTAGAGACTCTAGGGGAAGAGCTACTCTTGGCCTCTTCCCTTTGTGCCATGACATTCCTTGGCTCCTTGGCCATCATTCTTCTCTTTCTGTCTTCACAACACTCTCTTTCTCACTGATTCTCCTGACCCAACCCCCATAATCCAGGATCATTATGGGATCATCAAGATTCTTAATCACATCAACAATGTCCTCGTTGCCATACAAAGTAACATTTCACAGGTTCTTGGAATTTAGGATGTGGACCTATTTGGGGGCCACTATTCAGTCGACCAGATAGGGCACAGCTGAATATCTTGCCCTGAAGCAGAAGGCCCTTTTTCATCATGAGTCAGAAAATGAGCCCTGAGTAGGTACGGTTAAGAAAAACAATAGCAAATAACTTTCATCGGCTACACATCAACTGGATGAACCTCAAAGCAACCCTGTGGCTTAGATGTGGTCATCTCCGTCATTCAGATGAAGAAACAGAGACCCAGAGGGGTAAGTCACTGCCCCAGGTTCCAAGTCTGCTAGACTGGGCTTTGTAAGCAGGCCATGTCGGTGTGAAGCTTATTCTCATCAAGAAGACCAACACCCTGCCCTCTTGTTTATTCTTTGTTCCTGGTTATGAAGAGCACAATTTTTCCTGTAATCGCTATACACCTTCTGCTGGTTTCAAGTCACCAGCGCCTTACAGGTTCAACAAAAATCACATTTCTCCTTTGTTAATGCATCCATCAAAAAGAAGATGAGAGTCAATGGCATCCAAGGCGGTGGCCGCTCAAGGTGCCGTATGGCACTGTCAGAGACAGCCTGGCACCTGCTGGCTCCAGCATACTCCTGCTGGGGCTATCCATGTCTTTAAGCCCCGTATGCAATTTTAGTTTTCTCAGAGAAACTAGTTTTCTAAAATCTAATTGTCAATGAAGCAAAATGAAAACTGGTTTGTTCATGCTGCTGGCTGGTGAAAGAACAAGGATTCCTCTTTCTTACTGTCCCCCAGTCTAGGCAAATGGTTAGTAAAGACTGGAAGGTATCAGCTGAGTCAAAGCCACAGGATTCCACCCCAAGGGGCTGGCAACATCAGGATGCATGTGGACTGTCTTTCTCTACTTCCCAACTGGGTCATAAGTTCTAGCCTCTCCTTGGACTCCTGTTCTAGCACTGTATTACTCAGCCCACCCAATCCCACAATTTTCCTTACTTCATCACTGTGTTCCTTCTTAAGAGTGTTTGCACACACATAGTGTACTTATTCTTGAACGCCAATGCCATGTGATGTCCACCAGGAGATAATATATTTGTAGTCACACTGACGGACATGTGCAAGAAGAACTCTTCCCTTTCAGTATATGCGAACAAAGGACTCAAAAGCAGGGCAGAAGGTCAACACGTCTAACACTGGGTTGCAAAAGATGGGAAACCATCAGCGAATGCAAAACAGCTGATCGGCTTCCCAGCATTTTGGGGTGAACCAAAATACCTAGCTCAAAAAACGGATTATTAGAATTCAGATTCTTAAAATCAAGTGGTCAAACTCAAAAATCCTTCTGGAGGCTGGTGCTCACTTTGGGATGGTTGCTCAGCTGGAGCTTGGGACATAGGATATTCAGCAATTCTTCCTCATAATGACACATTATGCAAGGAAAACAGTGTGAGCAATTTTGTTAATCAGGCCATCAAGTAGAAATAATTAAACAAACTAACACGGCAGTACCCCAATTATAATTACAAAAAGCAATTTCATTATGCCCTGTGAATGGAGAAGTGAAAGGATTTTTTTTTTTTATTTGTGTCATTAGTTACTTTTCTCAATAAACTTATATTGATCATCAGGGATACACCAGGTATCACAAGGAACACCTGATTAGAAGCCATATCAAAACCTTCTGCAGAGCATAACCATTATAAATACTATCTGCAAGACTTATTCTGGCTATCAGTCACTGGGTTATTTTCTTATAATGTTGAAAAGAAGCCACCATTATTTTCATTTGTAAATTGGGGCTAGTAGGGCATAAGGAAATAGTCTGACCCTGATTACCTGTCTATAAAGACTCACATTCCACCCCCCCCCCCCCATAATGCTCTAGAAAGCCTTCCAATAATGGGAGGGATCAGCAATCATAGAATGTCAAGGGCACAGACAAAAACTTTCCATTAGGCAGGAGACAGGGCAAGATGACTCCAGGATCTGTATTCTCTAGTTCTTAGATTTAGTTGCTCAGAAGGAGTTTACATAGTCTACTGGTGGCCTCACTTTATGCTCAGAGCTCAAACCCTGACTGGCAGAAGGCCCATGAGCCCACAGTTCCCTGTTCATAATTGCTGGGGTCAGAGTATAAGCTTGTGGCTAGATAATTTGTAAAGTCCTCTCGGGCTTTCAAATTCTACCCTTTTTGTTTAATTTAGTTGAGAACATGCATTTGCTCTTTATAATTAAGCCTGTGACCCACAGTGAGTTAATTTTTGTATAAGATAGGAGATTTAGACCAAGGTCGATTTTTTTTTTTTCCCTACAGATGTCTAATTGCTCTTGGAACACTTGTTGAAAAAAAGACAATCTTCCTTCCATGGCGCTGCTTTTGCACCTTTGTCAGAAATCCAGTCAGGCATATACGCGTGGGTCTGTTTCCAGGTTCTGTGCCACTGATCTGTGCATCTGGCCTCTACCAACTTGTGGAAATTTTAAACTCACCTTTATGCCAATTTAAAGTGTTTTTTTTATATCAATTATAGGCAATGTATTTCTTTATGTAAAAATAGTATCATAGGGGCAGCTGGGTGGCTCAGTTGGTTTAAGCAACTGCCTTCAGCTCCAGTCATGATCCCAGGGTCCTGAGATCGAGCCCCGCATCAGGCTCCCTGCTCAGTGGAGAATCTGCTTCTCCCTTTCTCTCTCTCCCTGCTTCTCCCCCTGCTCATGCTCACACACTCTTTCTCAAATAGATAAAATCTCTTTAAAATAAAAACAGTGTTATAACTCGGCAATTCTGTAATGATAAATTCCAGGAACAACCCCCTTGAAGAGATTAGCTTGTACGGACGATGCTTAAATCATATTTGTCTGGTTTGAGTAACCACTTATAGTCCTTTAGGGAAGAGCCTGGAACTGGTTATCAAAACAAGGTTAAGCTGAATTCTATCCAGCTAGGCATTCAGTATCCTGGTTGGCATGTTGACATTTCCTGGTGTGTACCTATATGTTTCAGATTTGGAAATCTGGTACATACTTTTAACAATCAAGGTAAAGTCCTGACTCTACATTGAGTTTGCCTCCCATATAGGACGCAGGAAGCAGTGCACACCAGGAGACCAGACAGAGGCAGTGCCCCCAAACAGAGGCAGACACACGGGGGTCTCAGCAGAGACTGTTTGGCACAATGCCAGCTTTTGTGATCTGAATGGGGAGGTCAAGGAGAAAAGCATAACATGCACAATTCTGTGAAAAATAAAAATGAGTACCCTCTTGTTTAGAATTACTAAGAGATTCAAGATGACAATAGAGCATTAAGCCAAGAGCTGGGTCCTTTCAGGCATATGGTCTGTGTGACTGAACAGGTCACACGCCCAGTGAAGCTGGCCCTGAGGTATTCCTTGTTCAAATAAGCTGCAGAATTCAGTTTTTGTGCCCTCAGTACCTTCCAGAGTTTTTAGTAAACTATTGTAAATTTTGATTTCCAGGAAGGGACTGTACTGTTTTTCAGACAGATTTGACTCTGTGTGTGTGTGTTTGTGACTGTATTGGGAAACACTGTATTGTAACTATTACAGATATACCCTATACCTGTGATAAGATATAGTACCAAGACACGGGAAGTGGATGACATTTGACAAAAAATTAGGAAATTATTTTCAGAAATCCTGAAAATGGTCAAAATCAGGAATGTGGATGGAAATAACAATTTTAATGAATGCTCTACAGATGGCTTTCCATGGGAGGGATACAAACAGGCTCTCTGACATGGTCACCAATATGTTCATGCTCAGGATGGATTTCAGACAGAGAGGTGTGCACTGGAAACTTCTGCCCTGAGAATCCCAAAGAGGGAAGAACTCAAGCTCTAGACTATATGTGAGTGTTCACACAGTCACAGGGGCAATAATAATAATATTGGACAAGCTTCACCAAGTGCTGACTATGGGACCGGCATAAGGCTTCCCAGAACAATCTCATAACCTGGGTGAGAATCTTTTCAGACAAACTCTATTCTTATCCCCACCTTACAAGTGAGGAACAGAGGCACAGAGAGGCTGAGTAACCTTCCTAGGTTCCACACCTAGGAAGAGAAGCTTAGGCAGTCTGGTCTCCAAGTCCAAGATCTGATTAAATTTAAGTCTTTGGCAGTCATAACAAACCCAAGACCAGGAGTCTAAGAACACAGGGTCTAATCTGTGTTCTGCCCAGACTGACTCTGTGACCCTAGGGAAGCCACTTGGTCACTGAGCTGAAAATGAGGAAGGGGGTGCCTGGGTGGCTCAGACGGCTAGGTGCCCAGCTCTTGGTTTCAGCCCAGGTTGTGATCTTCGGGTTATGGGCTCAAGACCTGTGTCAGGCTCAATGCAAGTGGGGAGTATGCTTGGGACTCTCTCTCTCTCAAATATAAGTTATCTCACTCTCTCTATTTCTCAAATAAATAAATAAACATTTTTAAAAATGAGGAAGACAAAATAATATCTGAGGTTCTTTTCAACTCTTATTAAACACAATAAGATATACTTTGTGATTTTGTCCAAGGAAAACTAGTTCTAGAATATAAATTTCTTGAGGGCAAACGTCATGCCTTGATGTTTATCTTGGTATCGGCAGTTTAAAATAGCACCTGACACACAGCAGACTCTCAAACGTGTACAGAGTTGAATGAATGAATGGTGAGTAAGTTAAATAAATATGAGAACTCAATAATCCAGCACACAGCAAAGTAACATTACATACTTTAAAAAGCCTCATAAATCATGACGCCAAATAGAATCCTGCAATTTTACTTGGTCTTGGTCAACTACAGTGTCAAAAGTCCTACCAGCTTTTAGTCACTAGATGTTTTGCTGGAACAGGAACTCAAGAGCAGGATCCACACAGGGTCTCTGAGGTGAATGCTTTCCTGTCAGTCTAAGGGAAAGCTTCACTTGGCCTTCATCTGGTGTCAACAACAGAAGAAGTGAGGACTGATGGAGATGGCATATTTCTGCTTTCAAAATTAGTGTATCTTCTGGCACCTTTGATACTATGCAGACCTTTACTCTCTCATGAGTCACATAATGTAGGTGCAGAGTGCAGGGCCGGTGGAGTTAAACTTTATAACTTTAAACCCTGCACGCTGTGGATGTTGACCTCCTAATATAAAGACGTTTAGTGACCTTTCTTCCGAAAGTTGGCAATAATGCAGCAGGTTCTAATAAAATCTGCGTATTCTGATAATTCTGTGACAGATGAAAGGGAGGTCTCCTGAAATAGTAACACCTTTGCACATGTGGGTCCCCTCAGTGAAGTCACCACTGAGTTCCCTGGTAACCTGTCTGGAGTTTTTGTCCCCTCCCCACCCCTCCCCTGCCTGTGTTCTCTCTAGTTGGGTCCACATTATTTTGATCCATAACATTTAGCAAAATTTATAAATATGCATGAAATTGTTTAGTCATCAGTGACTGTCTTCTCCTCCAGACTGTAGGTACAGAAGATGGGGGCCATGAACACAACTGGGAGTGCATATTGAAAGGAACCACTCTTCTGCTGGAAGAGTGAGTTGATAAACAAATATATTTGTTAATAGAGGGAGGGGTGCATTAAACAAGAAAAACATGCAGCCAAGAATACTATATCCAGCTAGGCTATCATTGAAAATAGAAAGAGAGACAAAAAGCTTCCAGGACAAACAAAAGCTGAAAGAATTTGTGAATACCAAGCCAGCTCTACAGGAAATATTGAAAGGGGTCCTCTAAGCAAAGAGAGACCCTAAAAGTAGATCAGAAAGGAACAGAGACAATATACAGTAACAGTCACCTTACAGGCAATACAATGGCACTAAATTAATATCTCTCAATAGTTACCCTGAATGTAAGTGGGATAAACGTCCCAATCAAAAGACACAGGGTATCAGAATGGATTAAAAACAAAACAAAACAAAACAAACAAAAAAAAAACAAAAACAAACAAACAAAACCCCAAACCCATCAATATGCTGCCTAGAATAAACTCATTTTAGACATAAAGACACCTCCAGATTTTCCAGGGGGTGGAAAACAATTTACCATGCTAATGGACATCAGAAGAAAGCTTGGGTGGCAATCCTTATGATCAATTAGATTTTAAGCCAAAGACTATAAGAGATGAGGAAGGACACTATATCATACTCAAAGGGTCTGCCCAACAAAAAGATTTAACAATTTTAAATATCTATGCCCCTAACATGGGAGCAGCCAACTATATAAACCAATTAATAACAAAGTCAAAGAAACACATCAACAATAATACAATAATAGTAGGGGACTTTAACACTCCCCTCACTGAAATGGAAAGATCATTCAAGCAAAAGATCAACAAGGAAATAAAGGCCTTAAATGACACATTGGACCAGATGGACATCACAGATATATTCAGAACATTCCACCCCAAAGCAACAGAATACACATGCTTCTCTGATGCACATGGAATATTCTCTAGAATAGATCACATCCTGGGTCATAAATCAGGTCTCAACTGGTATCAAAAGATTGGGATCATTCCCTGCCTATTTTCAGACCACAGTGCTCTGAAGCTAGAACTCAATCACAAGAGGAAATTTGGAAAGAACCCAAATACATGGAGATTCATTCTAAAGAATGAATGGGTCAACCAGGAAATTAAGGAAGAATTGAAAAAAATTCAAGGAAACAAATGATAATGAAAACACAACGGTTCATAATCTGTGGGATATAGCAAAGGCAGTCCTGAGAGGAAAATATATAGTGATACAAGCCTTTCTCAGGAAACAAGAAAGGTCTCAAATACACAACCTAACCCTACGCCTAAAGGAGCTGGAGAAAGAACAACAAAGAAAGCCTAAATCCAGCAGGAGAAAAGAAATTATAAAGATCAGAGCAGAAATCAAATCAATGAAATAGAAACAAACAAACAACAACAACAACAACAACAAAAAAAAAAACAATAGAACAAATCAATGAAACTAAGAGCTGGTTCTTTGAAAGAATTAATAAGATTGATAAACCCCTGGCCAGACTTATCAAAAAGAAAAGAGAAAGGACCCAAATAAATAAAATCATGAATAAAAGAGAAGAGATCACAACCAACACCAAAGAAATACAAACAACTATAAGAACATACTATAAGCAACTCTATGCCAACAAATTTGACAATTTGGAAGAAATGGATGCATTCCTAGAGACATATAAACGACCACAACTGAACCAGGAAGAAATAGAAAACCTGAACAGACCCATAGCCAGTAAGGAGATTGAAACAGTCATCAAAAATCTCCAAAGAAACAAAAGCCCAGGGCCAGATGGCTTCCCAGAGGAATTCTACCAAACATTTAAAGAATTAATTCCTATTCTCCTGAAACTGTTCCAAAAAATAGAAATGGAAGGAAAATTTCCAACTTATTTTATGAGGCCCGCATCACCTTAATCCCAAAACCAGACAAGGATCCCATCAAAAAAGAGAATTACAGACCAATATCCTTGATGAACACAGATGCAAAAATTCTCACCAAAATACTAGCCAATAGGATTCAACAGTACATTAAAAGGATTATTCACCATGACCAAGTGGATTTATTCCAGGGCTACAAGGTTGGTTCAGCATCCACAAATCAATCAATGTGATACAATACATTAATAAAAGAAAGAACAAGAACCATATGATACTCTCAATAGATGCTGAAAAAGCATTTGACAAAGTAAAGCATCCCTTCCTGATCAAAACTCTTCAAAGTGTAGGGATAGAGGGCACATACCTCAATATTATCAAAGCCATCTATGAAAAACCCACCACAAATATCATTCTCAATGGAGAAAAACTGAAAGCTTTTCCGCTAAGGTCAGGAACATGGCAGGGATGTCCTTTATCACCACTGCTATTTAACATAGTACTAGAAGTCCTAGCCTCTGCAATCAGACAACAAAAAGAAATTAAAGGCATCCAAATCAGCAAAGAAGAGTTCAAACTATCACTCTTTGCAAATGATATGATACTATATGTGGAAAGCTCAAAAGATTCCACTGTAAAACCGCTAGAACTTGTACAGGAATTCAGTAAAGTGTCAGGATATAAAATCAATGCACAGAAATCAGTTGCATTTCTTTACACCAAAAAGACAGAAGAAAGAGAAGTTAAGGAGTCAATCCAATTTACAATTGCACCCAAAACCATAAGATACCTAGGAATAAACCTAACCAAAGGGGCAAATAATCTATACTCAGAAAACTATAAAGTACTTATGAAAGAAATTGAGGAAGACACAAAGAAATGGAAAAATGTTTCATGCTCATGGCTTGGAAGAACAAATATTGTGAAAATGTCTATGCTACCTAAAGCAATCTACACATTTAATGCAATCCCTATCAAAATCCCATCCATTTTTTTAAAGAAATGGAACAAATAATTCTAAAATTTATATGGAACCAGAAAAGACCTCAGATAGCCAAAGGAATATTGAAAAAGAAAGCCAAAGTTGGTGACATCACAATTCTGGACTTCAAGCTCTATTACAAAGCTGTCATCATCAAGACAGTGTGGTACTGGCACAAAAACAGACACATAGATCAATGGAACAGAATAGAGAACCCAGAAATATACCCTCAACTCTATGGTCAACTAATCTTTGACAAAGCAGAAAATAATGTCCAGTGGAAAAAAAGACAGTCTCTTCAACAAATGGTGTTGGGAAAACTGGACAGCCACATCCAGAAAAATGAAACTGGACCATTTCCTTACACCACATGTGAAAGTAGACTCAAAATGGATGAAAGACCTCAATGTGAGACAGGAATCCATCAAAATCCTTGAGGAGAACAACTTCTTCTTAGGAACATTGCCAAAGGCAAGGAAAGCAAGGGCAAAAATGAACTATTGGTATTTCATCAAGATCAAAAGCTTTTTCACAGTGAAGGAAACAGTTAACAAAACCAAACTGACAGAATGGGAGAAGATATTTGCAAATGACATATAAGATAAAGGAATAGTATCCAAAATCTATAAAGAGCTTAGCAAACCAAACACCCAAAGAGCAAATAATCCAATCAAAAAATGGGCAGAAGACATGAACAGACATTTCTGCAAAGAAGACATCCAGATGGACAACAGACACATGAAAAAATGCTCCACATCACTCGGCATCAGGGAAATACAAGTCAAAACCACAATGAGGTACCACCTCACACCAGTTAGAATGGCTAAAATTAACAAGTCAGGAAATGACAGATGCTGGTGAGGATGCAGAGAAAGGGGAACCCTCCTACACTGTTGGTGGGAATGCAAGCTGGTGCAACCACTGTGGAAAACAGCATGGAGGTTCCTCAAAAAGTTGAAAATAGAGCTACCCTATGATCCAGCAATTGCACTACTGGGTATTTACCCTAAAGATACAAATGTAGTGATCCAAAGGGGCACGTGCACCTGAATGTTTATAGCAGCAATGTTCACAATAGCCAAACTATGGAAAGGACTTAGATGTCCATCAACAGATGAATAGATAAAGATGATGTGGTATATATATACAATGGATTACTATGCAGCCATCAAAAGAAATGGAATCTTGCCATTTGTGATGACGTGGATGGAGCTAGAGGGTATATGCTTAGCGAAATAAGTCAATCAGAGAAAGACAACTATCATATGATCTCCCTGATATGAGGAAGTGGAGATGCAACATGGGGGGGTTAAGGGGGTAGGAAAAGAATATATGAAACAAGATGGGATGAGGAGGGAGACAAACCATCAGAGACTCTTAATCTCACAAAACAAACTGAGGGTTGCTGGGGGGAGGGGGGTTGGGAGAGGGTGGTGAGGTTATGGACATTGGGGAGGGTATGTGCTTTGGTGAGTGCTGTGAAGTGTGTAAGCCTGGTAATTCACAGACCTTTACCCCTGGGGCTAAAAATCCATTATATTTTTATATAAAAAATTAAAAAAAATAGAGGGAGGGGTACATAATATATTGTTGAATAAAAAGTGCATTATAAAAGGGCTTAGAGACTATGTGATCCCTTTTAAAAGATATTTGTAAAATATCCATGTGTAGAACATTTACAGGCTGTTAGAGAGACATTTGTGGAAAAAAAAAAAAATAAGTCTAGATGGAGACACCAAAATCCAGCTTAGTTTGTTGGCATAGAGCAATCTTATTTTATTTTTTTTTTTAAATTTACTACTCTGTACCTCTTCAGTTTTCTGTAATGGAGATGCACTATTCATGTATTAAATATGTTTTAAAGGACAAAATGCCACTTAAAATCCCTGAGTTACTGAAGTTTTGATTCATGTCTAGACTTCTCAAATGGTATATGCACGTTTTAATGAAAGAAACCATACAGGTTACATCTACGAACCCCTTCCTTCTCCCTCAGTATATGTGGGTATGAGCCTGAAACAAAAGCTCATTAAACAGCAGAGAGGGTGCATAAGTCATATTATTGCAAACCAGGAGGTGCGGAAACACAGAGATACATCAATCCGAATGGCAGACTTCTCATTTCCTACTTTGTGTCTGCTCACACATGTGTGGGTCTAGTAGTGTCGTCCAAGACAGGAATCTGTCCTAATGGCAGGAAGACTGTGGCTCTTCCGAGTATTGGCTAATTTATGTACTTTATTTAATCAACTTCTTATGCTGCTATAAAATGCTAACTCATTTCAAAATAAAAATTTTAAACAGGGTTTTAATTAACACTTGTATTGCTATGGGCATAAATCCACATGATGTTCCTTTCTTGGTCAATGGATTTATACTGTACTAGATCAGTAAAGCTGTTGAGAATCCCTTCTTTATTTTGGCAATATCTCATGTCTGGGAATACTAGAACATCTTCTAATTAACAAGAATGTTCATACGGCCTCCATATAAATTAGAGGTTTGAAGCCACCAGTGGATTATAGGGCTCGACTCACGGGGTCTGTGTTTGCATCTCTGTCCCTGCTGGGGGAAGCCGGCTCCCCATGGTTTGACTTCTGATTACAAGGCTACTTTGTTGCCACAGTAAAATCCAATTTTATGTCATCACCTGAATGCCCATAAGGTGTTCAATATCATCTCTAAAAAGTACAATCACACTGGCAATCTATGACCTTTCCCTTGGGTGAACATAATTCCAGGAAGACTCAAGAATAAGGAAATGCAATGGCCTCATCACAAATAATAGTAGAAGAAAGGTGGGTACTGCCTGCACTGGCCTCATGTCAGTCCTGCTATTGTAGCCATCACGAGTGAAAACAGCATGAAATACTTCAATGTTTTCATAATTCTACCAGATTTACAGTGGCTCCACATCCAGCTTCTCTTCCTAGTTACTTTACAAAATTGACAAACAGGTATTTGTGTCAAGCTCACTGGCTATTAGCCTAATATTTTCATTGAGAATTTAGAAGTGGGTGAAAGAAAACCCTTGAATACCTTGACTTTGTATAGATTGATGATTTCCTTCAGACAAGAGATCATGTACAGAACTGGAGAAAAAATAAATTTTTTTTTCCTTTCCTTTTTCCCCTCCTGCCTTCATAATATCCACAGAAGCTGCTCTTTCCTTCTCAACTTTAAAATATGCCAAAATATGCTCATGGGTGGATTGATAGCTAAAGTAGGAGACTCAGGACACTAGACTGTTGGTTGATCCATTATTGTTTCCTTCCATTGTCAGCCAGTTGGGAGGAAGCATGCATTTCTCTGTGCCTCGAGAGGTAGGCTTGGAAATGTGACTTACAGCCAAGATCATGCCAGCAAAGTGTCTGGAACAGAGGCTCTTAATGTGCTTGCTGGTTTGTCATGCTCCTGAGGCTACTCTGACTTGCTCTGAGCAAAGCAAATCCCACAACCCTGTCGGTTCACAGAGGAACAGAATCGAGTGGAGCTGACCTGGCTCCATCTGGTACCTCAAGACAAGCCCTGCCCAGCCCAACCTAGCTGAGGTCAGCCAATATCCAGCCAACTAGAAATGCAAGGGAAAGAGAGATGGATAGTTTTAGGTTTGGGGGGGACTATTTGTTATACTGCATTATTGGAGAAGTAGCTGACTAATACGTATCTGTTAAAAATAAACAGAGTTATAGCATAACTTTGTTCAAAGACTGAACAAGGACTGAATTGATGGTCAGGACCTGCTCTTCTCTTTTGATAGAGGACACTGAGGCTCAAACTTGGAGCTTGCTCCAAAGTAAAGAAGAGAGTAGGATCCGGGTCTCCTGATTCTCAGGGCTTTTGCTGACTGAGCAATGGCAGATTCCAAACCAGCACGGATTTTTGTTATGAGCCCTGGATTATACTCTCTATGTCCCTGCTTCATGGTACCTCTGTCCATCCCACTCTCTTCCCTCGCCTCCCTGTGCTTCCCCATCATAGAATGATCTATATTTGTCCTCAGAGTTTGCCGTGATTTCCACTAGGTCACCTCATAAGCCGCTGTTGTGTGTTGGCTTCTGGGCCATGAGGTGACTCAGCTCACTCTGGGATAACACAAAGATGGGTCTGTTCCAAGGCTACGACTTAATTGAACAGTCTCTTTCGATCCCGTTTGATTTTCATTTGTTTGTTCTTACCCTTACTAACTTTGCAGATCTCAGAGTTAGTTTTTAGAATTACAGAATCTCACAGTTCCATGGGGTTTAGAGAGCACATCATCCCACATGTTCCCCATTATTTTAGGGGAGAGGGAGAGAGAGAGTTCTTAACAAAGCTGAGGTCTGAGTCAAAATGTCTAGAAGTTGGTAAAAATCCAACACAAATAGATTTTTCTTTTGTAAGTATAGTGGTAGTGATACTGTTCACACCAGAGCCACTTCTCTCTCCCTTGCTTTGAAAGCTCAGTCCATTGAACATTTTTCTATCTCCTGAACAGCTTCTCTTTGATCCCCTCATTACTCTCTCTAGGGCTGAAGCTTATAGTTCAAGACCTTCAAGAATCTCCTCAGTGGGCTCCCCAAAATAAGTATTACTTCTCTTTAAAAAGGTACTCAGTGCAGCCAAAGTTTTACTCTGCACGTGGTGCCCCTGCTCATAAAATGCCTTGTGGAAGCTCCCTGACCTGTGCAGGAACAAAGCCACGTCATGCGTTGCATCTCTTAGGCCAGCTCCCGTCCCTTGAGTTGACCGACCCAGGTGTGCTGACCCCCGACAGAATCACCCAGTGATCTCATCAGTGAAGGACTCCACATGTGCCTCTAGCCCATTTCTCCCACATCATTCTGTGCACAGATCCTTTCCCTTTCTTGGTTTAATGAGGGTCTCAAATCCAACTTTGAACTTGAAACAATCCCCAAGCAAGAGAGAAACAATAGCACACACTACCTACCCTCCTACTTAAATATTTGTTTTACTAGGTTTATTTTTTTCATCAGCAACCTTCAGTTTTGGGTTTCCCAAATGTGGAAAGCAGCCAGTTAGAGAGGGCAGAAAGCCTTGTCTTTCACTCTCCTGTAACAGCAATATGATCTCGAGTATTTATTTACCCTCAGTTTCCTCCCTCTAACTGGGCATCCATGTCTCATAGTGTTCCTGGAGAATTATTGGAGCTATGAGATTGCTCATGAGAGCCCCTAAGTCATTTGTGCTGTATTTATCAAAGTGATCATGATGTCAAACTTCTCGTATTTGTTCAAAATCTATGTCTTTCTGGCGCACTCTCCCACACCTGTCTATATTGAGGCAGTTTTTGGAAGCATCCAAACCGACAGCCTCATTGAGAGGTCAGTCACTAACAGGCATTCTCTTCCCCAATGGAAGCTGGCAGCCAGAAGCTCATGGTCCATCCTGGAACACTCAGCACCAGCTCCCATTTTTCGGTCCCCAGTGCCCATGGTTTGCCAAGGGCCGTGACTCACTCCACTTTGGCTCACTTCTCTGAAATACCATAAGGTTGGATGATTTTGTCTGATTTCACATCTTTGCCTTTCTAAATGCAAATTTCCTTCCATCTTCCAGAAATCCTTCTCCAAGTTATCTGATTTGCCGCTGGTCTTTCACGTTATTTAAAGGCACGATGGAACACCCTTTTTGATAAGCAATTTATAGCACTGGTAGGAAAGCTTTGTTAAACCCTTTAGGGTATATTAGCTGTGAAGCCTGGGACTGGTCCTGTATACAGCATTACTACACAGCTGAATTTATATTTAGGTTGAATCTACAGTTCAGTACAAAAGTCCTTTCTTACGGGTGTGTCCTGTACTCTTCGACTCATTTCTAATAGATAAGGGAGAACAAAACTGAGCTATGTATGCCTGGCACACAAGGTCATATATAATATCTGCTGCCCCTGAGCATCCTCCAGAAACCCAGGCAGGATTTAGAACTGTGATGGGTTGTTTTTGTGATGTCAGCTAACTTAACCCTTACTTTGTAGAATCCCCATCTCCTTCACATAACCTTCACCGCACAGTAACTACAATACTTTGCGACTAAGAATATGTATAAAGTGCTTAATTTCTTGGAAAGTGTCTTGCTTTCTCTGATGATTCAGGTTGTGCAGCTCACGTCAAAAGGATATTATCAGACTCTATTACTAATTTTCTTTTTTTAATTGGGGTATCTTTAACATACAGTCTTATGTTAGTTTCAGGTGTACAATATAATGATGTAGCAATTCTATGCATTACTCATTGATCACCACGGTACGTGTAGTCACCATCTGTCCCCAGACAGCGTTATTACCATCTTACTGAATATATTCCCTATGCTGTGCTTTTCATCCCTGTGACTTATTTATTTTGTAAGTGCAAAGCAATATCACCTTATACCTGTCAGAATGGCTAGAATCAAAAAGACAAAAAACAACTAATCACATTATTGCGAGGATGTCAAGAAAGGGGAACCCTCATATGCTTTTGGTGGGAATGTAAACAGATGCAGCCACTGTAGAAAACAGTGCGGAGATGCCTTAAAAATTAGAATTGCCATATGATTCAGTAATCACACTACTAGGTATTTACCCAAAGAAAACAAAAACACTAATTGGAAAAGATACATGTACCCCTACTTTTACTGAAGCATTATTTATAATAGTTATTATTTATAGCTATTATATATTATATTATATATAAATATAATAACTATTATGGTTACAATAGTTATTACTTATAATAGCTAAGAAATCAAAGCAACCCGAGTGTCTATCAATAGATGAATGGATAAAGATGATGTGATATATATATCTACCATAAACTGTTGCCACAATCTATTTTTTTTTTAGTATTTTATTTATTTATTTGACAGACAGAGATCACAAGTTGGCAGAGAGTCAGGCAGAAAGAGAGAGGAGGAAGCAGGCTCCCCGCAGAGCAGAGAACCCGATGTGGGGCTCAATCCCAGGACCCTGGGATCATGACCTGAGCCAAAGGCAGAGGCTTTAACCCACTGAGCCACCCAGGTGCCCCTTGCCAGACTCTACTACTTTAAATACAAAGATATCCAATTAGTCTAAGAAATTCATTCCTGTACTGGAGAAAAAATATATAAAAATATATATATCAAATACATGCAGTAAGATTTTATATATATATATATAGATATATATATATATATATGTAGAGAGAAAGAGAAAGAAGTGTGAACACATTACTTAATGAAGAGTCAACTTGCCTGTCTCAGCAAAACACCTTCAAGCCCTGGAGATTAAGGTTAAACAGAAGACTTAGCTTAGTATTCCAGACCGGGAACTGATTACCCAACAGGCACAGAGAAGAGGCACCAAGAATACTTCTAAGCTGCATACAGCTTTTTGCAAAGCACCTGAAAGAGTATTCAATAGTCCAAATAATGAATATTGACGTTAAAAAATAAAGACAGTTTATCAAGGTTGTTAGTATTATTTATGTAAAAATTTTGAGGCTCAGCCCTTTAGATTCCTTAAGTTGCATTAATTATGACAATCTTTTTAATAGGATTCAAAAACTCCTCATGACTTTGCAAATGGCAAGATTTCAGTCTTTTTGATGGCTGACAAATATTCCATTCTATGTGTATGCCACATCTTGTTCATCCATTCACCGGTTGATGACATCTGAGCTCTTTCCATAGTTTGGTATTGTGGACATTGCTGCTATAAACATTGGGGTGTACGGGCGCCTTCGGATCACTACTTTTGTATCCTTTGGATAAATACCTAGTAGTGCAATTGCTGGGTCATAGGGTAGCTCTATTTTTATATGCAACTGATGAATCAGTAAATTATACTGCTAAAACTAATAATATAGTAAATGTTAACTAAATTTAATTTAACTAAAAATTAAAAAATAATCTTCATGTCTTCGCTCTATGTGAACTTTTCTCAAGGAAATTTATAATGTACTATTCTTTTGTGGGCAGGACAGAACTGAGACATCCCGGTCTTACTTAAAGGCTCTTGGTGGTGGGGGTGCTGGGTAGCTCAGGTCATGATCCCAGGGTCCTGGGATTGAGTCCTGCATTGGGCTCCCCTTCTTCTCCTCCCTCTGCCTGCTGCTCCCCCTGCTTGCGCACTCTATGTCAAATAAATAAATAAAATCTTAAGAAAAAAAAAAAAAAAGGCCCCAGGGGGTAAAGTGGTTAAGGAGCAAGACCAGAAGCTCCTGCAGAAGTGGACCATTCAGGGCACCTGGGTGGCTCAGTGGGTTAAGCTGCTGCCTTCGGCTCAGGTCATGATCTCAAGGTCCTGGGATCGAGTCCTGCATGGGGCTTTCTGCTCAACAGGGAGCCTGCTTCCCTCTCTCTCTCTGCCTGCCTCTCTGTCTACTGTGATCTCTGTCTGTCAAATAAACAAATAAAATCTTAAAAAAAAAAAAAAAAAAGAAGTGGACCATTCAGCCACCACCATTTTGGACACCTCCACAAGGGGCTCAGTGCCAAGGGGTCCCAGGTGCCTGTGCAGAGCTGATTTCACCCCATACCTCATATGTTTCAAGCACCTTGGCAAATAACAGCAAGCATTTCTTTTTTCAATTTTATACCTCTCTGTCTGACTCTTTTTGCTAGTTTTTGCCTTTCGTCTCTAAATAAGCCTGTGTCCTAGATGATGTTAACAGCACACTAATCTACTAGATTTATTAGTGGAAAGGAAAATTCTGTGCATCAGGCATCAGCTGGTGCCTGTAGGAGTCCCCTATTGACTTGTGTGTTTCCCCAGGTGGATGCCAGATCTCTGGGGGCAGGCGTGGCTGATGTTCCCATGATGCCCTGCTGCCAGGGGCACCAACAAGTGCTTGCCTGGATGAGGACTTGTTGGGGGCCTTGGTGATGGATGAGGGGCCATCATGAGGACCTGGCCTCCCTCTCAGTTTCAGCCACCTGTGTCTGTTTGCCAAATCAGAGAAACATGCACTATGGTGGGGGTGTGGGTAACTTCAGGGCGTGGCTTACACACTACTGTATATGGACACAGAAGGCAGATATGGGAGCTGGGACAGGTCAGGTAACACTCTCGGGAGTGTGAGAGAGGAAGGGAGTGGATGCAATGAACAAGTGAAGGAGGTAGACAGAGTGGTGGACAATGTGAGCACACTGCCAGCTACAGAGGCAAGACCTCCGTTCCTCTGCTTGTCTAGAGTCTTAGCTAGACTACGTGAAATTTGCCACCTATCATAAGTCTAAACGTATATGTTTCTAGGATGTAGAAATACTTATTGCTGAGAAGTCACCAGAAGCTTACTCTGGCCAAAAGCTCATTTTAGCATGCTGTCCTCTGTGTGTGTTTAGTGTTCCTAGGTCAGGAGGATAGGACGGTCAAGGGCTAAGCAGGCCAAGTCTGGCTGGAGGTGATGGCACTGAAGGACACTACTGGAAGCCAAGGCGAGGGGAGAGGCACCAGATATGGTTCCTGGCAGATAAGGTCAACATCATAGCCATTCATGCGTGTGCTGTGCTGTTAGCAAAAAGGGGGATAGACACTTGGGTCTGTCCTCATGAGCATAGCATCTAACCAGGTTAGAATGTAAACATGCACTCGTGTACATTACTGCATCATTAGAGGTTATGATACTGGCAAGAGGAAAATGCTGGGCTTCAGCGGTCACAGAAGGCCTTAGTCTCTGGGTCCTTCAGGCTGAGTGGAGCAGTTGGTTAGACGAAGATGGGTTTGGAGGGAAAGGGGTGGAGGCACACTTGTGAAGACTGAGTCAAGGAAGAGGTGTCAATTTGGAGATCTGAGAGTAAGGAGTGTAGATGGAACTGAGAGCCAAGTGTGGGGGACAGGAGAGAGGCTGCAGACACAGACGGGGCCAGTTAGGAATCCTGCTTGATCCTTTAACAGAGGAGGTGTCCATACTATCCATTTTCAGTCAAAGACAAATGAGTAATAAGAGAAAACTGAGTGTCCCCAGCAACATGCAAAGCAGTCAGGTCACATGAGGAAGCCGGACCACCCGCAACTGCAGTGCAATCTCCTTCGGTCCAGGTCACTATTGATGCAAAGCAGTCAGGTCACATGAGGAAGCTGGACCACCCGCAACTGCAGTGCAATCTCCTTCGGTCCAGGTCACTATTGCCGCCTAGTCCTGGAGCACCTGTTCTTCCACGGACCTTGCTGAGGACCATCCCTCCTGTTCTGCCTTTTCTGTAGGCCATTTAGAGATGGTAACAAAAGATGCCAGTACTTCCATGCATTGTGTGGTCTACTTTGTCCTAGAAAGTGTGGTCAAAGTCACGGGTTTATACAAATTAGGGATCTCAAGTCTACTTCAGAGAGTCAGGCTGAATTAACAGTCAGCATGCACTGAAATGACACGCCTGCCTATCTGCTCTACTTTTTTGACTACTTCATCAGACAGAGAAACATTCGAATCTGCTAAGGCCAAGATATGGAATCTGAGAGGAGGCTCAGTTCTAAGGACACCAGGCCAAGGAATGTTGGCGGATCTTGGAGGTTCTCCCCAGAAATCTTTCCCACAAGCAGTGCCTTACTGTTCTCATACACAACAAAACATCCTCCTGGTTCTCTTCCATTTAACATCCTGGGCCTCTGTGCAAGGTAGTGCATGCTCAGCTACATTAAGAAGGAACCATTCCCAGGGGCACCTGAATGGCTCAGTGGGTTAAGCCTCTGCCTTCGACTCAGGTCATGATCTCAGGGTCCTGGGATCGAGCCCCACATCGGGCTCTGCTCAGCGGCGAGTCTGCTCCCCTCTCTCTCTCTGCCTGCCTCTGCCTACTTGTGATCTCTCTCTCTCTGTCGGATGAATAAGTAAAATCTTAAAAAAAAAAAAAAAAAAGGAACCATTCCCAGTCAGTGGGGCTGCTGAGAAACAGTAAAATTGGCCCAAAAAGCAAATGTACTTGGTGTGTGGCTTCCAATGGCCAGAATGGACTCAGACCAAGTCACATAGTGAGTCCTGTTTAAGAATCATCCTTAGCAAGTCATGGATATGGCATTTCCCAAAAGGATATACTTCCACTGACTACCTCAAAATGCATAATGTTCAGCTCCAACCAATGAGGTAGAGCATCTGAGTGTTACCATAGACACCTGGAAGTCTCATCTTGGAAATTGTAACTGAGAATGAAAATATAAATCCTTATGACTATGAAAATGCTGTTGGTAAATTCTGGTGACAGTAGCAGCCCTCAGTGTAGCAGGGACCACACTGCATGTCAGCACATGGCAAGGATGGAATGGTTCAAAAGACCTGGGGTCTTGTTCTCTGCCAGTCAGGAAACCCATCCATTAGGGACGCCTTCCTTTCATATCATCTCCTTGTACTCTTGTGTTATATTGACTTCTTCATGCTCTGGACAGGGCTAGTATGGAAGGCTGATGGGACCTCTTTCCAGGCTGCCTTAACCGTAACTCTATGGAACCCCTTATGACAATTCTTTTTTTTTTTTTTTTTTTTCCTTATGACAATTCTTTCTTGGCATGGACAATCACTCATCAGGTCAAAGTTGGAAGGTAGGTGAATAAAGTCCTACCCCTTGACAAACCAGGCTCTCATACCCCCGTGGGGGCCATATCATGGAAGGCATGAAAAGCCTCCATATTACCAACACAAAACCTAAGACCCATAATTTCTTTCTAAAAGCCCTAGTTCCCGTTTTGGCTCTAAAAGGTCTAGAACAAGTAAAGATAAAGAACAACTGAAAATAAATAGTTGTTTTTTTTCTTTTTCTTTTCCCACAGACCAGTGAAATACTTGTTCTTTCCCTATCACTTACTGCTTCATGTACTTTATAGTTTAAAAATCATTAACAACTTCTGAGTAAGAACAGAAGTCAGTAAGAAATAACCCATGACTACAAGAACACTGTTTACATTGGAAAATATATATATATATATATATTCGAGACATTCCAGAACTCCTGGAACCTCCACAGCTAAATGCCATGGCCAACTGTCCTCTTTCCTTTCTAGTCAAGGTCATACTCTTCATACAACACATCACTGTGCTCATGGTTCACCCCAAATGCCATGTGTTTGTACTTCCAGGGGCAATAAGAATCCTGGAAAGGATAACCACTTTCCTGTTGGTGTTAACTAACAGTTTTTTCCTCCTAAATTAAACTACTTATTTGTGACAAAATCTTTTCTCACATAAGATATTCCAAGCAAGTGTTTGATACTCATATCAACCAACCTCAACCTACCTGAAATTTTTAAGGTAGAAAACAAAACAAACTCAACACTAAATCTATGTGATTGCTCTCCTCTTAAAAACCCATCTGCTTTACCCCTCTACCCAATCATGTAGGCTTCTGTCCCTATGGTTGCTGGAATATTGGCCTAATAAAACTGAATGTTTCTTGCTTGTCTCAAACAAAAGACAGTATGAAGGCAAAGTTCCTTCATTCTCTCATCATGCAAACAACGGTGTTATAGTCTATTTACTTTGCAAACATAAAACCTGTTTCTCATGTTCTGAGGGGCTGTATGTCCCAACTATTCCCCATTGCAACTTTAAAACGCAGAGTTTTGTCTCAGGGTTGAAAGAGAAAAGGCTAAATCTTATTCACATCTGTATAGATTTCCTGTTGCTGATGTAACTAACCCATTACCACACACTTAGTGACTTAAAACAGCAGGAGTTAATTACCGTATGCTTCTGTATCTTAGAAGTTGGACATGAGTCTCACTGGGTCAAAAATCAAGATGGGCCAGACTGTGTTCATTCTGGGGACTCTGAAGGGAGATTATGTTTTTTTGCCTTTTCCAGCTTCTAGGGGTCACTCAAACTTCCTGGCTGTGGCCTTTTCCTGCATGGCCAAGTTCAGTCCCATTGCCTCTCTCTGACCCTTCGGTGCTCACACCTCCCTCTGACCATGCCTTGGAGAGGCCTTCTGCTTATAAGGGCTTGTGTGATTAGATTGGGCCCCTCTGGATAATCTAGGATAATCTCTCCATCTCAAGGTCTCTTAATTATATCTGTAACCCCAATTCCCTTATGCCATGTAATGTTCCATATTCACAGGCTTAAGAGAATAAGATGTAGGCACTTTTAGGAAGCCGTTTTTCTTCCTACCACAATATCTTTATATATAATTACCTCTCTGAAATAATGCCCCACCTACAAAAACTGTGTATCCCACAATGCCCAATATTAGTTCATTATACCAATTTGTATTGTTATAGTCTCAGATGTCAGAGATAGGAAAGAAAACATCAAGTCATCACAATCACTTTTTAGGAATCAAAATAAAATTTCACCTGCCACAGATTTTCATATGTGGAAAAAATAACTGATCTCATAAATCATCAATGATGTATTCTTTAATGTTACATTCTAAATAGTTGAACAGATTTTTTAAAAGGAATTATTACTGGAGAAGATTATTTCCAAATGACATATCTGATAAAGGATATTATTCAAAATATATAAATGTTTATAGCAGCAATGTCCACAATAGCCAAACTATGGAAAGAACCTAGATGTCCATCAACAGATGAATGGATCAAGAATATGTGGTATATATACACAATGGAATACTATGCAGCCATCAAAAGAAATGAAATCTTGCCATTTGCGACAACATGGATGGAACTAGAGCGAATCATGCTTAGCGAAATAAGTCAAGCAGAGAAAGACAACTATCATATGATCTCCCTGATATGAGGAAGTGGTGATGCAACATGGAGGCTTAAGTGGGTAGGAGAAGAATAAATGAAACAAGATGGGATTGGGAGGGAGACAAACCATAAGTGACTCTTAATCTCACAAAACAAACTGAGGGTTGCTGGGGGGAGGGGGTTTGGGAGAAGAGGGTGGGATTATGGACATTGGGGAGGGTATGTGCTTTGGTGAGTGCTGTGAACTGTGTAAACCTGGTGATTCACAGTACCCCTGGGGATAAAAATATATGTTTATAAAAAATAAAAATTAAAAAAAAAGAACTTATAAAACTCAACACCCAAAAAATGAATAATACAATTAAAAATGGGCAGAAGACATGAATAGACATTTTTCCAAAGAAGATATCCAGATGGCCAACAGACACATGAAAAGATGTTCAACACCATTCATCACCAGGAAAATGTAAATCAAAACCACAATGAAATACACCTCACACTGATCAGAATGGCTAAAATCAATAACACAAGAAAAAGCAAGTGTTGGTGAGGATGCAGAGAACAGGGAACCCTCTTACACTGTTCGTGAGAATGCTGGTGCAGTGACTCTGGAAAACAATATGGAGGTTCCTCAAGAACTTGAAAATAGAGCTACCCTACAACCCAGCAATTGTACTACTAGGAATTTACCCAAAGAATATAAAAACACTAACTCAAAGAGATACATGCACTCGGATGTTTATAGCAGCATTATCAACAATAGCCAAATTATGGAAACAAGCCAAGTGTCCACTGACTGATGAGTGGATACAGAAGATGGGGCATATTCTGTATGCACATTCTGTACACATGCACATACATCTGTATGCACATTCTGTATTATGGAATATTACTCAACTGTACAAAGTATGCAATTTTGCATTTTCAGTGACATGGATGGAGCTAGAGGGTATTATGCTAAGAGAAGTAAGTCAGTCAGAGAAAGATAAATACCATATGATCTCACTCATATGTAGAATTTAAGAAACAAAACAAACATGCAAAAGGGAAAAAGAGAGAGAAGCCAAGAAACAGACTCCTAACTATCGAGAATGAACTGGTGGTCACCAGAGGGGACATGGGGGTGGAGGGATGGGGGGAAGACGTTATAGGGAGTCAGAAGGGCACTTGTCTTGATGAGCACCGGGTGATGTATGGAAGTGTTGAATCACTGTATATTGTACACCTGAAACTAGTAATACACTGTGTACTGACTAACTGGAATTTAAGTAAATAAATAAAAGTAAAAGACAGTAAAGTAAAAAGAAAAGGCATTTTTAGTGACTCACTTAAGCTCATGTCCATATTCTTCTGTTGGTATTTTTCTTTGGAGACACAAAGACATGAAATAGTTTGAGTTAGAATAACCCGTGTAGCTAAAATTTAATATCTTCTTTCCTATTCAAAGTTCCCTGATAAAAGGAGCTATTTTAAATTTCTTAATAAAGGTTAGGCTTCTGGAGCACCTGGGTGGCTCAGTCAGGTAAGCATGAGACTCAGGTCATGATCTCAGGGTCAGGGAATCAGACCCCACAACTGGCTTCACCCTCAGTGCTGAGTTGGTTTGGAATTCCCTCTCATTCTCCCTGGCCCCATGAGCTCCATCCCCACTCTCTCCTTTAGGAAAAAATAAATAAATAAAGGTTGAGCTTGCCTTTCCTAGTGAGACTACTATTATATATTTGATTTAAACCTATTTTTACTATACATCTATGGTATCTATAGCAATTAGAATCATATCCCGTAAAGGCAGAAATAAAATTAAATACACTGTTTGATTTTTTTGTTTATTGGTTTCTTTCAAGCAAGTTCTGATTGGGATATACAGAACAACAAGGCAATGAAATGGTTAATGACATTTCTCTATGGACATCAACATAGATGTCAAAAAGTATTAGAAAGTTCTAGAATGCTATACAGGTTAACAAGTTACTCTGACTTCTTTTGGAGCTTTTAGTATTTATTTATTTATTTATTTATATACATGGAACTCAGTACGTTTATAAACCAGACCAAACCAAACCAAACCACATAAAAACAATATTGTGAGGATTTCTCTTCGTTTTGAATACTGTTCCCAATACTGAGAAAACCAGCAGAACAAACCAGATTTGCTTTATTAAAGTGTGTGTAGAGTCCAAATCTTTTGACTGTCCTGAATCCAGACTAGCACTTGAAAACAGATCCCAAATGTCTTTGATACACCATTGTCTCTTCGAATTCTAGCCAGAATCTCATTTATTCATTCACAGTACATGATGATATTCAGTGCCTTCTTTTTGGTTAATGCAACAAATGTTATTTGCCAGAAAGGCAATCTTGATGGCCTTAAAAAAGAGTCCATTCAAAGATATAGCTCTGGATTTAACATTCCATGTGGTTTTCACAGACAATGACTTCCAAATATTTGATTATTTGTCCATAGTTTTATCCAGGTTTTAATTCATAAATGAAGTTTATTTTAAAAAGAAAAAGAAATAAGAAATAAAGCTTTTTTAAATTTTTGAGCTTTTGTCTTTCATATGTATTAGGTTTATCAAAGGTATCAGGGCTCACAAGTTCAGGTCATGCATAGTTTTTATGAAGCATATTGAAACTTGACAGAAGGCACGTTTTATTGCTACTGTTCTTTTATTGCCCACATCATTCAGGTATGAAGGGAAGTGTTTAGGATGCTGCTTGATTCATGTAGAGATCATATGGAAATTTCTGGCAACATCTGAACTACAGCTATATTTCCATATCTATCTATCGTCTTATCTATCATCTATCTATCTATCTATCATCTATCTATCATCTTTTGTTTTCCTTTCGCTTCTTGGAATTTCAACTGTATTTTGTAAATCTGTGAATCTTTTGTGGTTCAACTGTCTCCTTCTTAAGATTCTGTCCCACTGGTGGGTATTCTGGCCAGTTGGCTAAGTTGGACTATTCCAGGATACACGAAACTCTGTATGCCTTGTGTGTGGGTCCATAAATAATCCTTTGGTTTTCACACAGCACACCAGGGTACGGTGGGGGAGGCAGGAATGTGGCAGATTTCTGAGATGTTTAGCAAGGCATTCAGCCTCATCTAAAACCTGCCCAGTTGGAATTTGGGGCTCCCACTGAATAGTTGAGATTTAACTGTTCAAACTCCTGGCCAAGGTGAAAGAAAAAGCCAGGCTTCAGGGTTTGTAATAGGAAGCAGATGTTATTTTAATGAGAAGAGAGTATTATAGTCCAGCTCCCCATGATGGTTTCTACCAGCTTGGACATGCCTTCTTGTTGAAAGAGACGGGAATCTTCATAACAGATTAGTAGAGCTGCTTTCATGGTATAGTGAAAGTAACAGACTTGGGGCAACAAAGGAATTTCCACACCAAATGCATGAGACATTAAGTGTTTCTTGGCCCTTGTCCATGTGGTGTATTCATAAGAATCACGGGGGAGTAAGCATGTATGCCTTGAATTGTATTAAGTCTCTACCAGGTATAGAGGGTTGTCAGAATAAATTAAATTAAAATTGCTTTCTCAACTACATCAAACATCAATGTGGTAAAGCACAAAAATGATAGCAATTTAGCCACAAGTGTTTCCAGCGTAAACCACGAGCTGGACTTCATTCAAGTGTACAGATAAATCAAAATCACTACAGTTAAGAGGTTAGGGATAGCTACACTATGTGAGTGTACTGGAAGCTATCTAGAAGGTTATTACAACTGTGATATTTAACAAGGGATTACTGCTTCACTGTGCATTCTGGGTATGACAGCGAGGTCCCTCGTAGTGTTGCTACAATCATATTGCCTCCCGAGAGGACTTCATCTAGGCAAACTTCAAGGCTAAAATTTATTTACAGATTAGTTGTTTCTAGGGTGTTCAGTTGTATCAGTTCTTTGTAGATGTTGGATACTAACCCTTTATCAGATTTGTCATTTGTAAGTATCTTCTCCCATTCCATAGGTTGCCTTTTAGTTTGGTTGTTTCCTTCTCTGTGCAGAAGCTTTTTTTTTTTTTTTTAATTTTTTATTTTTTATAAACATATATTTTTATCCCCAGGGGTACAGGTCTGTGAATCACCAGGTTTACACACTTCACAGCACT
Source organism: Mustela nivalis (assembly GCF_964662115.1). NCBI lineage: Eukaryota > Metazoa > Chordata > Mammalia > Carnivora > Mustelidae > Mustela > Mustela nivalis. The sequence continues at coordinate 4,908,793 of NC_139020.1, read as the reverse complement.
CACCAAAGCACATACCCTCCCCAATGTCCATAATCCCACCCCCTTCTCCATGCGGAGAAAGGGGAACCCTCCTACACTGTTGGTGGGAATGCAAGTTGGTGCAGCCACTCTGGAAAACAGCATGGAGGTTCCTCAAAATGTTGAAAATAGAACTGCCCTATGACCCAGCAATTGCACTATTGGGTATTTACCCTAAAGATACAAACGTAGTGATCCAAAGGGGCACATGCACCCAAATGTTTATAGCAGCAATGTCCACAATAGCCAAACTATGGAAAGAACCCAGATGTCCATCAACAGATGAATGGATCAAGAAGCTTTTTATTTTGGTGAAGTCCCAATAGTTTATTTTTGCTTCTATTTCCTTTGCCTTAGGGGACATTTTTATTTTCTAGATAGAAAAATGTTGCTATGGCCAATATCAGAGAGATTACTGCCTGTGCTCTCTTCTAGGATTTTTATGTTTTCAGGTCTCACATTTAGGTCCTTAATTCATTTTGAGTTTATTTTTGTGTATGGTGTAAGAAAGTGATCCAGTTTCATTCTTTTGCTTGGAGCTGACTGGTGTTCCCAAAAACATCTGTTGAAGAGACTGTCTTTTTCCCATTGTATACATTCTTTCTTCCTGTGTTGAAGATTAATTAGCCATAGAATTGTGGGTTTATTTCCAGGTTTTCTATCTTGTTCCATTGATCTATGTGCCTATTTTTGTGTCAGGACCATACTGTTTTCATTACGACAGCTTTGTAATATAACCTGAAGTCTGGAATTGTAACACCTCCAGTTTTGTCTTTCCTTTTCAAGATTGCTTTGGCTATTTGAGGTATTTTGTGTTTCCATACTAGTTTTGGAATTATTTGTTCAAGCTATTCAGATGGTCAAAGACACATGAAAAGATGCTCAACATCACTCAACATCAGGGAAATATAATAATAATAAAAATGAGATATCACCTCATACTTGTCAGAATAACTAAAATAAAAAACGCAAGAAAAAACAGGTGTTGACAAGGTTGCAGAAAAAGGGGAACCCTCGTGCACTGTGGGTGGGAATGCAAACTGGGACAATCACTCTGGAAAACAGTATGGAGGTTCCTCAAAAAGTTAAAAATATAACTACCCTACAACACAGTAAACACACTACTGGGTATTTACCCCCAAAATACAAAGACTCTAATTCAGAGGGATATATGCACTCTGATGTTTATTGCAGCCTTATTTACAATAGCCAAACTATGGAAATAACCCTAGTGTCTATGTCTGTGTCTATATATTTACATATTTGTGTACACACACACACACACACACACACATGCACCACATCTTCTTTATCATATATATATATACCCCATTCTATATTTTAATATTATTTCATTATATATAATACACGTAATGGAATATTTTTCAGTCAAAGAAAGGAATTAAATCTTGCCATTTGCAACAACATGGAAGAAGCTAGAGCGTATTAGGCTAAATGAAATAAGTCAAAGAAAGAAAAACACCCTATGATCTCATTCATATGTAGAATTTAAGAAACAAAACAAATGAGGAAACGAAAAAAAAGAAACAAAGAAAAAGAAAGAGGGAGAGAGAGTCAAACAAAGAAACAGACTCTTAGGTACTGAGAGCACACTGATGGTCCCCAGAGGGGAGGGGGGGGGATGGGCGGAAAGAGGTGATGGGGGTGAAGCAGGGCTCCTGCCGAGGTGAGCACCGGGTATTGGGTGGAAGTGTTGGACCACGCTACCGTACACCTGAAATTAATATAACACTGTATGCTAACCATACTGGAATTAAAATTTAAAAACTTAATAAAATAAAAATAAACAGAATTTATTTTATCTATCTACACAAAATCAAGATGATTAAAATATGGGGAAAAATGCGGGAGAGATATAGATACAGAGCACTAAATAAATAAAAGGTTATCTCGGAACATGTCCTGTAAATGCATCCATCTAACTTGTGAAGTAAATTCAATATTCTAAATGGATTTGAGAAAATCATTATCTTATGCAAGCTGGTTTCGGAGAGACGTGCACATAGACATAAATGCATTTAAAATATTTTAGTGACATTAAGATATGAAATGAATTAAATTGGTTAAGAGCAGTATCACTAGTAGTGCCTGTTTTACTGTGTAAACACATTTTTATATTAAAAAGTGACTTCAATAGTTACTCTAACAACCTATTACTATGATACAAAGTATGAAATATATGACCTGACTATGGGTAAAAGCAAGGCTTTATATTTTGTTGACATAAAGCACACAATATGGGATTTTGTGCTCAGGTAAGCAGTGGGATGCTAACAGGTTATGGGGTATCATTGTGTGTGGGAACTCTCGGCCAGCAGCAAAGAAGAAACTGGATCTGTCAGGACTGTTTTCCTGAGGCATGGTGCAAATAATTCTCCACCAAGGCTCATACTTAGTTATACAGCTGCAGAGAAGGTCTAATCTAGGATTTGTGCCAAATGTTATATTCTATACAGGAAAATGGGACAAATCTGCAAAATTCTAGATGCAGCTGAAATTAGTAATTTATGTCTCAGTTGTTCAATTAGATTTAATTTGATAATTCTTATTAAATTCAGAATGACATTTAAAAAGAGTTCTGGTTATTTCCAGTCTTTCTTTTTCTACTATGAGGCAGAAAGATGGCTGCCTCCATTGCTGAACTTGGTGGACGCGATATGGGAGCGTGTGTGTGTGTGTGTGTGTGTGTGCATGTATGTACATATACACTTGCAAGAACTATCACATACACATGCATAAAAATGCATAAAATAGAGCTTAATCAATGTGTACTTTCCATCTGTTTTCTGAGCTCACGGGGTTGATATGTGATGAATATGGGCCTTTGTGTCTTTCAGAATACATTCCTTCTTCAGAGGATTAGGAGGACGGACAGACTTACTGAAAAAGTAATGCATGGTTTTCTGTCAGATTGTCTTTGTGTGACATAAAACTCCATGCTAGAAAAGGTCATGATGACAAGCTTATCGCTGCAACTCTGGAGGCTTCTGTAGAGTGAATGGCGAATGACTTTATATTCTCACTGTACAGAATGCCGGCAACAACAAAATGTATGTGTTCTTTGCATTTTTGCAAACATTTCCCACAGCTTCATCTGCCCCCCACCTTCCTCCAGCCATTCTTGGGGACCATCGCCCATCTCCTGATCGAGTACATTTGGAGGAGAAATGTGCCATCCACCTGAGCACTGGTTAGTACAACATCAATAAATATGTATTATTGATAATGAGGACATATAAATAAAGTAGAACATCAGAAGTGCCACACTCTTTCCGTAGGAACGGATAATGGTCAATCAAGAAACATTTATACAGCAGTTAAAATCTTGAAGCACTGAGGTGTGTAAAGAGCAAACAGACTTTGCCCTCCTGTAAAATTATCTTAACTGGAAAGATCAAGAGACAAACGATCCCTCGCTAATAAGACTGAAGAAAAGGGAAGAGCCTTGGTCCCTGGGTTAGCAAAGGCACTTATCATGTCTAAGTGCAGAAAGGGGGAGTCCTTGGCTGGGAATTTTCATGTCGCACAAAAGCCCTTCCACTTGCTGATGGGGCCGCACGGTGGAAACAAGGTCGGTAAGCGCCCTCGGATCCCTGCCCAGGGGGGATGGGGAGTGTTGCATGCTAATGAGTGGAATCATATACTGAAACGGAAAGATGTAGATGAGCCAATTAGACAGTCTGTCACCATAGCAAAGCCTGCTTGTGATAAATAAGCGCAATTTTCTATTTTCTCGAATCTATTTCAAATGCCAAAGCTCTCACCAAGTTCTGAGGGCTGTTTCTTGTGTGTGCGTTCAGTTCCCCGCTACGAGGGTCCGCGCGCCGGAGTGAAGGGGGCTGTCCGGGGCTCACTGTGCAGCGTCTGAGCTGGGGGACACTGGCCATGGCCGCTGCGTTCCCGGAGTCTCCCCCATTCGCCTCGAAATGGGGACGACGATGCCCACTTTGAAGGATTGTTGAAAAGAGGAACGCAAACTGCGTATATGGAAGTTTTCTCTAAAGGAAAACACCCCGTTTTCTGTTACCCAAATGCCCTGCCTTTAAAAATGTAGGATTAAAACAGAAAAACCAGGATAACCACTTTAGAGACACTACAGAGAACAGAAGAGCTCTACCGGAAAGACCAGGAGGATGGTGTGCACACACTTCTCCATAGGAGAAGAGTTTCCAAATGGAATAAATCCACCAAAAGGCGCTTTCCACATATGATTTGTCTTAAAAAAAAAAAAAAAAAAAAAAAAAAAACCCAAAGAGATTTCCATGAACTCAAAGGACTTTTCAAAAGCCGCCGGAGAGAGAGATGAAACTGTGGGAAGTGACAAGTGACCACAAAAAAGTTATCTGTAGCAACTCAGGAAGAGCTAACAAAGCATCCTTCTCAAAGAGTGGGACTTAGACTACAGGGATAATTAATGGCGTAACTAATCACTAACTTCAGTAAGAAGACAGTGGACGCTAATGGGAGCTTCTCCGGAGCTTGTCCAGCCCAGTGGGACAGCAAGAGAGGTGGGGCTGGATAACTTCTATCTCCATTCTTTAAAGGGTAGCCTGCATTAGAAGCAGCCCAGGGCCTGCTGACTTGCGTCAACTAGAGAGAAGTGAAGACAAAATAACCCACCTGTGAATACAAGCTGATGTCAGAAGTTGTTTCATTATAGAGTGGGAATAATTCTTGCTAATCCAGTTATGGTTGCATTCTTGAGTAAACCTCTCTTACAAGTACCTGATCTAGGAAGGTGTTCCATCAGAAGATATGAAATAAATCCAAAAGTTCCCAGCATGGAATACACACACACACACACACACACACACAAAATACATAATATATATATATACATATGCATAATATGCTATACATATGCATATATAATATACATATATACATATATATGTATATATTTATTTATATAAATTATATACAATTTATGTTGTATATAAATACAATACAAGACAAGTTTAGGAAAAGCACAGGAAAAACAAACAAAACATCAACACTTCACCAGGAAAGGTAGTTACTGAGTCAAATCATTTAAACAAAACATACAACAATGGATGAAAATAACTAAAGAAAACACTAAGCTTTGAGCAGAGGTAAAACCTCAGCGAAGACAAGGAGATGAAATATAAGCTACTTAAAAGCAAAGGAGGGATGCCTGGGTGGCTCAGTGGGTTAAGCAGCTGCCTTCGGCTCAGGTCATGATCCCAGCGTCCTGGGATCGAATCCCACATCGGGCTCCTTGCTCCACAGTGAGCCTGCTTCTCCCTCTGACTCTGCCTTCCACTCTGTCTGCCTGTGCTCGCTCTCACTCGCTCTCTCTCTGACAAATAAATAAATTAAATCTTTAAAAAAAAATAAGAAATAAAAAAAATAAAAATAAAGCAAAGGAAAAGAAAAGGAAGAATTTTTTTTTTTTTTTAATCACAAACCGACTGTCAAGTCATGATTGCCACAAAGAAAGTAGACCTCGTCCATAACAGGTAGGACTAGATTAGGAAAGTAGCCTAAGTGAATAAGTAGATAGAGAGATGATTAAAAGGACTCAAGATGGTCAAGGAAGAAGAGAAAAAGATCCAAAGTCCACTTAATTGGTATGCCTGAGTAAGAGAAGCATATACGTGCACTGTATTAAAAATGTCATTTAGGGGCGCATGGGTGGCTCAGTGTGTTAAGCCGCTGCCTTTGGCTCAGGTCATGATCTCAGGGTCCTGGGATCCAGTCGCACATCGGGCTCTCTGCTCAGCGGGGAGCCTGCTTCCCTCTCTCTCTCTCTGCCTGCCTCTCTGTCTACTGTGATCTCTCTGTCAAATAAATAAATAAAAATAAAATCTTTAAAAAAAAAATGTCATTTAGGGGGCGCTTGGGTGGCTCAGAGGGTTAAGCCTCTGCCTTCAGCTCAGGTCATGATCTCAGGGTCCTGGGATCGAGCCCCACATTGGTGTCTCTGCTCAGCAGGGAGCCTGTTTCCCCTTCTCTCTCTGCCTGCCTCTCTGCCTACTTGTGACCTGTCTGTCAAATAAATAAATAAAATATTTTAAACAAAATGTCATTTAGAAAATGACACAGAAATGACAGGAGGAGAAGACTTGAATATGTAGGTTAAAATGGTTCCATTGTCCTAAGAATATTTGATGTAGAGGGGCGCCTGGGTGGCTCAGGTCATGATCCCAGGACCCTGGGATCAAGCCCCACATTGGGCTCTCTGCTCTGCAGGGAGCGTGCTTCCTTCTTTCTCTCTCTCTACCTGCCTCTCTGCCTACTTGTGATCTCTGTCTGTCAAATAAATAAAAAATCTAAAAAAAAAAAAAAAAGATGATGTAGAAAAGTCAACAGGAAACTTGTCTCTATTAAGATTTCACATAACTTTTAAAGATAAACTTTTTTTTTTTTTTTGTAATTAGGTGAAAAGAAAAACAGAAAGTCACTTAGAAGAAGAATCTACACCATAATTACACTCATCTTTTTCACAATGACATTCCCCATTTGAAGAGAATAGGACAGTGTAAAATATTCATGGAAATAAAAGGATACACCCAATCAAAAATAGCATTTCACTATAAAGACTTCAGAGCACATTTTCAAATGGAAACATAGTCAGAAATTAGAGTTGCTGTGAAATCGTTCTGACAATCAGAAAAAAAAATAGCTAATGGAAAAACTGAATGGAGACTATTAATATTGAGCTCTAGTTAATGATGTGTTGGCTGAACTGTTCAAGAGGCTACTGATACCTGCAAATTATCCTGAAATGCATTAAGAAAGAAGATGGAGAGATGGTAGAGGAACCTCTACGTGGAGAGTCAGATGCTGAAGCATAGAGAGCAAATGCCAATCGTAGAAGCTAGATAATGGTTAGTAAGTGTTAGCTACACAACTACTTTAATTTTTCTATATGTTTTAAAATGCTCATAGTAAAATGATGGGAAAATGAATCAAGAAATCATGGGAAAAGCACTGAGTCTGCATTAGTTCATTTAACCATAGGATGAGGAGTAAAACTGGGAATTTTTAGATTCTGATTTGCTAACCATACTCCCATATTGGATCACAAATTAAATTATGTACCATTTTGTTGAATTTCAGAGGGATTAAAAGTACTGAATATTAAAAATATGGAAAGGCATATTGGGCAAAGGCAAACAGGGAAGAGCTGGTCAAGTTCTCAAGTAACAGACAAAGGTAAAACTGGGGTAGTGAGCATTAGCGTTACAAAGAATGGCCCTTTATGATGGCAAGGGGTATAATCTGCAACAAACATACAGAGGTATGAATATAGATACATAATGCAAATATCACATCAAAATTCGTAAAGCAAAATCCACAAGAAAAAAAAAAGCAGGCAGAAATAGTAGAAGATTTTAATTTACCTCTCTCAGCCCATAACTGATCAAACATACATAAAAAGATAATGAAGATTCACACAACACATGGAGGACGTTAGCTCTATATGTAGTTTATTGAATTCTATAACCTGAAGACAGATACTCTGTTCTCCTCTCCATCGTCCACAGAAAACCATTACCAGTCCTGAAGATACATGACACCACAGAGAAAATCACTAAGTTTCTGTAAGTGGGAATGGTGCAGAAGAGAGCAGTCTCTGGACTTAGTACAGAACCGCAACTGAACAGGGTTTCCCACATGGAACCTTCCCCGAAGTACCCACAGAAACCAGCGCAGACACTGGAGAACATCTAAAACACGGTGGCGCTGGTGGTGAGCATTGAGTGATAATGTAAGTGATGAGTCCCTGAATTCCACTCCTGAAATCAATATTACCTTATTTGTTAACTAACTAGAATTAAAATAAAAACTTGAAATAAAAAAGGAGTTAAAAATAATCGTAATGAGTATAGTTCATATTAGAACCTGTGTAATGAGCCCGAAGCAATGCTTCGAAAAAAATGTAAACCCTGTACACTTATATAAATAACAAGAAAGAATGAAAATACATGAATTTAGTATCCAATGAAAAAAAAATCAGAAAAAAGAGGAATAAGATATATACAAGTAAAGCAAGTAGAGGAAATGAGCTAGAAATCAATGCAGGAGTCAATGTACTCAGAGCAGACTGGTGTGAGAACTATTACACAGATCAAAAGTTTTAAAATAATAAATAAAATAGAAAAAAAATGGTTCAGCTAATCAGGAAAAGAAGGAAAATCACACAAAACTGACAATGGCACTGAGACAGACCTAGAGTGACAAGACTGGTTACAACGTGACGAGGGGAGGACATCAGAACAGCGTCTACTCAGATGGAGAAAGGGCTCGGCATTGCTCGCACACGATACAATTGCACAACTGAAAAGTCCGTGCGGATCAATTGAAAAACCATTACAAGCGGTAAAGATAACTCCGTGAAGTGACTGAGAAAAAAAAAAAAAAAAGCAAACAAAGCTGCCAGTCTGCCTCAGTGCCACAACTACCCTCCTGAGGCCTGGATCCTATTCACAATGGGGACAGGAAGAACAAAGGTAACAGATGTGTCTGAGCCCACAAAAAACATGTTGAATTGCTTCTCTGATATTCAAAAGAACCTTTGGAGAAGTGCAATGGCAGACCCTATTTAAGATGAGAACACGATACCCTGAGAAGGGCAATTCTTGAATTAATCCATACATTTCAGGCCACACTCACGAAATACCAAACGCATTTTTTTCCCAGATAGATAGATAATCTGATTTTAAAGCAATCATGCAAAAACAGGCGGGGGAAAAACCCTCAAAAAATGAGTAAATAAGGCAGAAGTAGTTCTCCCAGATATTCAAATGCATTTCGAGGCTTAGCCAAGTGTATGAGTAGACAGAAGCATGGGGGAAAACAAGGGGAGACCAGGGGGAAAAAAAAATCTATCTATCTATCTATATATAGTAGCATGTGATAAAAATGGTGTTGTCTATCCTTAGAAAGAAAACAATCATTCAATACATGTTGTTGAGGTCCCATTTTTCTTCCAGAGAAACAAAACAAAACAAAATAAAAACTGAATCCATATCCCTACTTTAATTCATTGAATCAAAACAAGTTTTGGAGATTTAAACAACACACAATAATGTAATTATTAGGAAAATTAGGAAGCCTTTGTCTTCTATAACCCAAGATAGGAAACATGTTTCTAAGTATGATACTAAATCAAATACTTATGTAAGGCAAAAATGAAAAGCAAACAAAGTGAGAAAAAATTTTGTAATCCGTATCATGGAAAAAAGATAGTTCCTGAACTGTGATGAAATCCTTTCACTTAACCATTGAGGAATGCAATTTGACAGTCAAAAGAAATGTGGAGGAGGGACATAAATTGATGGGTAATTTAAAAAATATATATGCTTGCAAAAGAATATATGAAAAGATGCTTGATTCAATCGTAATGAGTGATGTTAATGCAGTATATGGTACTGTTTTCACCTGTCACAGGGAAATAAAGATCCCTCATGATATAAGCCAGCCCAGAATGTGTAGATACACACACACACACACACACACACACACACACACAGATGCACACAGACGTGCTGGTGGGAACGAAAATGGATAAGAACTCTCCAGAGCCACATTTGACAAGAGAGGTAGGTACGTAGATAGGCATCTCAGATTTTAAAATGCACATGAATATCTTTGACTCAGAAGGTTCACTTCTAGGAATTCATATAACAGATATATGGATCATGTACAGACTGGTTCATTTATAAGAATATTAGCTCCAGCCCAATCCCTAATTGCCAAGAACTAAACAGCACTCCATGTTTGTCCATAAAGGACTGGCTGGGTCAACTGAAGCACATTCAGAAAACAGAAACGTCACAGCTCTTTAAAAAGCGAGGGAGGAGACGTTAACCAAATTATTATTCAGAAAATTTCCTTCTGGTCTACCACATGTGCAAATAAATTAGGCATCTGCATAGGTTTATAAATGCATACAACATCTCCGTAAGAATCCCCCAAGAACTGGTAATAGTATTCGCCTATGAAGTGGGGACCTGGGTGACAGCAGGAAAGATGCAGAACTCTTAATAAAAATGATGACGATTATTACAAAAGTAAGAACAGCTAAGGTTTTCTAACTTCCCTTTGTCAGCATTGCATATCTATCTCTATCTCTCCATCTGCCATCTAATTAAACATCCATATATTTAACAGCATCTCCATATTATGAGGTAAGCACTTTCATTCTTTTACTTCCATACATTTAGAGAAGTTCGATAGCCTGCCCCAGGTCACACACCCCTGGTTTCAGCTGGTTTTACACTCAAGCATCTGTCTCTGTCATCGGGTGTCCCCAGCACAGGGGAGACAACGTGATAAATGTCCCTGAAGGTGTTCATGCATTAACCCCAGAAGCTGTGACCCAGTCAGCTGATCTTAAAGGAGGAAGGTGATTCTGGATCATCCCAGGTCACCCGGTGTAATCGCAAGTGGAAGGGAGAGGAAACGTTGGTGTCAGGGTGGCGTGAAGTTAGGAAGACCTTACCAGCACGGCTGGGTCTGAAGACGGAGGCGGCCATGGACTAAGGAATGCAGGTGGTCTGTAGAAGCTGCGAAAGGCAAGGAAAGGGATTTTCCTCCAGAGCCTCCAGCAGGACACAGCCCTGCCAACTCCGTGATTCGGGCCCACTGAGACTCAGCTAGCTCCCGTCCACCACTGAGAGAGGGTAACTTTGTGTTGTCTTGAGCTTCTGAGATGGATGCTTATTTCTTAAAGCAGTAGGGAGTTAATATAGTAGAGAACAGAAGAATGACCGCAGGAAGCTAAGAAGATGGGCAGGACAGATGGGATTCAAACCTATTTCTCCCCTCTTGGAAATCCCTTCCTGTGAGTTTCTATGAGATTTCATGCAGGACGCATGTGAGTCTCCAGCCACACACATGGGCCCCTATGAGCCAGGCACAGTGCTTGGTCCTCAAGGTATGGTCCCCCGACCAGCAGCGGTGGGGTCACCCAAGAACGGGTTACACGAACAAATTCTTGGACCCCCTCGTCAGATGTCTGCAATCAGACACTCTAAAAGTGAAAACCAAAAATGTGGTTTAACAAGTCCTTGGAGTAATTTGGATGGGGTGGACGTTGGAGCACCACTGACTCAAGGCAGCTGTTGGTTTAGCATGAGCCCTGGCTCCCAAAAGTCACAGGACATTGGAATCACTGTGGGCTTTGGATGAATTCTCAACGCCCTGGTTGCACCTCAGACCAACTGAACTGGCATGATTCAATGTGGAAGGTAGGTATCAGCAAAATATGCTGTTCAAATTGATAAGATTAACATCAGAAACTGTGTCCAATTGATGTGCCCAACTGTGTCCAAAATGATGAGTTGAGTTCACACATCCCCCTTCTAGAGAATAAAATTATGTTCTCTCTTCAAGGGCCATGACAGCTAACTCTTGAGATAGTTTAAGGAAGGAACAATGACCCCTTGCTGTACCAACTTGTGGGATTATAAACACATTTGTTGAAAAATATTTTCTGCAAGCTTGTCAAATTCTAAGGTCTGTTTGTTTTTGAAAGCATAAAAATAAAAAAAGGAGCCTATGCTTGCTGTTTTGGGTGACAGAATCATGCCTACGAGGATCTCAAAAAGGCTGTGAAATATGCAGATGTGGTCACAAGGAGTGCAGTGCAAGTAGAACTGTTGCTCGGAAAGAAATGCCAGCATCCTACAGACATATGCATGAGCCCATCTGTGATTCTAAATTCATGGCTCCTGAGTGGCTAGAGAGTTCCCAGAGATCAGGAGTGATGTGTGCGGTTACCCTTTCAGAAATACGGCAACACAGAGCCCAGATACATCTATGCTCCTGGAACTGGAAACAACTGACATTCACCCCTGCTGAGACCCACCACATGCACGGATACCTTCTTCCCGAAACTCCCAAAACTCCGATTTAAACAGAAAGCCTCCAATGCCTTCAGCTTCTCCCACATGGCTATGGATTATTAACTAACGTGGTCCCAGGGTTGGAGGGTTTGAAAGGATCACGGAGTTCAGGATAATCCCTGGAAGCTCTGACAAGCAGGTCTCCATCCTCTGCTTGAAAACTGACAATGATCAGGAACTCACTACTTCCCAAGGCAGCCCATTTACATTTTTTTTTTGTTCTATTTATTATTTATTATGTCATTATTGTTTCGTTATTACTGTTTTTAATAGGAAGTTCTTCCTTATATGGATCTGAAACTGCTTCCCCATACCCAGCTTCTACTTCTGCCTTCACCGGCCAGGTGAGGAGTGGAGTCAGTCGGACCAATACGTCCCTTGACAACCCAGCCGATAACTAACACAACTCTTTACTCCAGCTAACATTCCCTCGCTTCCTTCAAGGCCAGGCAGTAGTAACTTCTTTGAGGCCATCTCAAAGGCCTTCGAACTGCTGAGAGTGGACAGCAAGACCCCAGAGACACTGGGGCTCCTCTGTGACCCAGCACATAGGCTTGATTTCTGTTGGCTTCCAGGAATGCCTAGAAGAACTTGGTTGAATTTAGATGATCATCGTCTTTAAAAATAATATTTTTTCCCAATGCAGTTATATTCAAAAGTTTTAGTTAGCTTTGTTCACTTTTTGTTTTAATTTTTCCTACATTTTCAGGAACTTTAAAAGAACTAGATCGCATACATCTAGAATTTAAGCCTTAGGATAAGTACGAGTTGGCCTGTTTCTGAAGGTGTTTTCACCACATTCACCACCAGAGGGCTCCCATATTTTGGTCATTAGTGCTTGACTTATAATTGAAAGCATTAAGAAAATAAAGAAAATGTGTAGAAATAGTCATCAAATTTAAACGTAAGCTGTTACTGACACAGAGACCTCAAAAAATTTTAAATGATTGTTCCTTGTTTCCTCACCCCAACACGCCGTGTCCTCGTTGCGCACGTGTACATACACAGGCACAGATTTAATCCATAAAGGAACAAATACCTAATAGCTCTTTATCCATAAGTTTGCTTAAAATTATAGGATATGCTGTCTATATCTGTAGAAACTGCCACATGACTATTTTATGTGAAAGAGTGAATACTCTATTTTCAGAAACAGGCACCTATTGGGGGTCCTGTTCAGAAGTTCGAGTGATGACAATTTGGTGAAATGAATTTACCTATCCAACGGAAGACGATGAGTCCTTCCATCTGGGAAGCAAAGAGCGGAGGGAACACTCTTGTACATACTTGTGGAAAGTGAAATTCATAGATTATGAGAAAGTAGTTTTAAAAAAAAATGCAATCCTTTGGTGTGGGGGAGGGAGGGAGGGAGAGCCACAGGAGATGAGGAGGAAGGGAAGGCATCGCATGCAGAGACATGGAGTTCTGCAGAGGTGAGTGGAAGGTCCACACACACTGGGTCCACGCTGTAGGGCCAGAAGTAGATGCAAGGGCAGCGGGTGTGTACATGAAAGGATGAGTGAGGTGGTGGAAGCTTCTCTGAGGAGACATTTCTTCACCCACACGGAACCCTGGAATGCCTCAGGAGTCCAAGACACCAGATCCTTCTTCGATGTGAAGTGAGGAGGGGCTCGCCCAGGAGACGCTGCCTGGAAACCTCCAGGTCCTCCCTCCTTGCCCTGCATCCTCTGACCTCTCCTCTCCCACCCGCTCGGGAGCCTAAAGGTGTGTTCTCTAGCCTATAAGCAGAAACAGAATTTGGGGGTCGTTAAAAGCTAAGTGGGGAATTTCTTTTAAGAAGGAGAAGTTGGAAGAAATGTGTGGGATATCCAACCACTATGACAATAAAATCTGGACGGCAAAAGAATAAAGACTTAAAACATCATCATCTCCATCCCGAGGGTCGGACCCCTGGATGACAGGAGTCCCAGCGGGGCGGAAGGTGGAAGGAGCAGGGAGGGAACCATCGAAGAAGCTGTACAAGGCAGGTGCCCCACCGTGAGGGACAGGAGTGTGGGCGCACGAGAGACCACTCGAAGACCAGCCCCACGGATAAGACAAAGGAGGAGCCAGACACATGCTGATAACATCATGGGATGTCAGGGAAGCAGAGAAGGGCCTAGATGTTTCCAAAGAGAAAAAAACAAAACAAAACAAAAAACTCATTTACACCCAAAGAATGACAACTACCCTGAAAGCTAAAAGACCATGGGGAAAATGAGTTCATATAAAAATTATTTTATATTTCTGAGAGAAAAAGTATTTTAGAACTTAAAGTCTTTTTTTTTTTTTTTTTTGCAAACAGCAGTTCTTCAAAGTGCACTTCTCATGCACCCTTTCTTGAAAATGGCTGGTTGGAGGTTGTGCCTCATTGAAAGGAGAGAGAAAGAGACAGTGGACGAAGAGGTATGACTTAAGAAATGGGGAAGCAGCTTCTGGGGAGGTGCGGAGAACATAGGCAGATGCTGGCCGGGCTGCCCAAGGAAAGCAGCTCCAATGGGAAGCCAGTGGGGGGGCCAGGAGATGCCTCTGTGGGGGAAACAAGCCGGACTGGTCATCTACCTGCCAGATCTGGCCAGGGCTGCTCCGGAGCGTGGAAGTCGTCACTGGGCAAAGCAGGGAGTTAATAATACACACAACGGATATGATGCCTCCATCAGGAAGGACAAATCCCCAACTTTTGTATCAACATGGATGAGACCGGAGGAGATGGTGCTGAGTGAAATCAGTCAAGCAGAGAGAGTCAATCATCATATGGTTTCACTTACTGTGGAGCATAAGGAATAACACGGAGGACAATGGGTGCAGGAAAGGAAAAGTGAATTGAGGGAAATCGGAGGGGGAGACGAGCCATGAGAGACTGTGGACTCCGAGAACCAAAATGAGCGTTTTGAAAGGGAGGGAGGGAGGGGGTTGGGAGAGCCTGGTGGTGGGTATTATGGAGGGCACGTATTGCATGGAGCACTGGGTGCGGTGCATAAATAATGAATTCTGGAACACTGAAAAAATAAAATTAAATTAAAAAAAAAAAAAACTTCAATACAAAAAAAAAATGTCCATGTCTATGATGCATTGGCTAAAAGTTTTTAAAATACTAGAAGCAGTGACAGTGGTGGCCTCTATGGACAAAAATGGGGGGATGCTGTATATGAGCTCTTTATAATGGGGTGACACTGTAATTATTTGCATGTGGTATCTGATTCTGAAGATAGCAGTGAGGTGTGCCTGGGTGGCTCAGGGGGTTCAGGGGCCGACTCCTGATTGCAGCTCAAGTCATGATCCTGTGGTCATGGGTTCAAGCCCCACCTGGGGTTCTGGGCTCAGCAGAGAGTCTGCTTGGGATTCTCTCCCTCTGCCCCTCAGAGAGCTGCTCATGCTCGGAATGAATGAATGAATAAAATCTATTAAAAGAGTCTATTTATTTCTTTGACACAGAGAGAGACAGTGAGAGAGAGAACACAAGCAGTGGGAGTGGGAGTAGGAGATGGAGAAGCAGGCTCCCCACCAAGTAGGGGGCCTGACGTGGAGCTTGATCCCAGGACCCAGAGATCATGACCTGAGCTGAAGGCAGATGCCCAACGACTCAGCCACTGAGGTGCCCCTAAAATCTTTTAAAAATATATTAGAAAATAAATACTTTAAAAAAATACAAGAAAAATAACACCACCAGTGAGGGGTATGTACTCTATGGAAAAGTGTTTTAATAGGTTCTGTAGGAAAAGTAAATGTTGTATAATAATGTAATCTCACTTGGGAGGGAGACAAACCATAAGTGACTCTTAATCTCACAAAACAAACTGAGGGTTGCTGGGGGGAGGGGGGTTGGGAGAAGGGGGGTGGGGTTATGGACATTGGGGAGGGTATGTGCTGTGGTGAGTGCTGTGAAGTGTGTAAACCTGGTGATTCACAGACCTGTACCCCTGGGGATAAAAATATATTATATGTTTATAAAAAAAATAAAAAATTAAAAACAAATAATTTAATCTCACATATTATCATAGGAAGAAACCTGGATAAATTCACTCCAACATGTCTGAAAATGTTCATTTCTGAGAAACAGGATGGTAGGAATCCCTCACTTTTTAAACATCATTCCTGTTTCTAAATGTTTTGCAGTGCATCTACTTTTGTTTTTTGTTTGTTTTTTACCTAAAAATGACAGAATTAATATAAATGCTGCAATGAATAAAATAATGAAATCGATATATTTTATTTATTTCAGATTTAGCGGCTTTGTCACTTAATGCGGTACGGAGAGCTTTCCGACCAGTTAGAGTTTAGTAACTATGACAAAACTCCAGGGCTCTACCGGCCCGTGAAGTCCATGTTTCTGCCTCATCAGAAAAACAACAACATGGAGCCGAATGTCTGAGAGCCCTGAACTCCACAGGTGATGCCTGGGATAGGCTTACAATTCTGTCCCACCAAAGACCCAGGCACCTTTGGTGCTTACGCCGGGGGCAGAGTTGGCTCCCTGAATGAAGGCGGTTGTCAGGATCCAAGAGCCTTCTGCTCCCTGGTCTCCATCAGGGTCAACCCCAATTTGGCCCTGCCTGTCAGGGTCCCGTCGACCCTTCTTAGGGGTACCACAGTTTGAGCCCAGCACTATGGTTCCTCCAAGTCACGATCCCTGGGGAGTTTCGGTTCTCTTTTAATTGATAGGATTCATTTGAGGCCAACAAAAAGCTCCTAATCTTAACAAGCAGCCTCAGAACCCCGCAGAGGTAAGAAAACTCATTATGAATTATTTTGGTTTTGTTTAGCAACTCTGCTTTCATTACGGACATTCCATGGTCTTCCTTCCCTAGACTCTGGTTGTCATACTCGATTTTATCTCGCCGTTTCATTCCTGGTATTTTCCCTTTTGATGCATCAGAGGGGCTAAAACGTAATTGGTAAAGATCTATAAATGGCAACTTTCTTTTCAGAGGTTTAGCTGAATCCACACAAACTCTGACCAATTAGCGGCAAATTACCCCAGCAATTGGAGCTCCTTGCTGAAGTTCTGACCTTACGTGCCCCAAAGCTAGTTTATTTCATGTGCCAGAGACCGGAGCTCCTGTCAATGCTGCAAAACCACTCTGTGCCACAAGCAGGGACCAGCTGACTTAATGAGGTCAGGGCCAGGAGCCACTCCCTGTGACACAACTGAGGACAGTCTGCCCTCTTGCCACTGGCTAGTGAGTGGCAGATCTCAGCTGCCGTGATTTTTAACCCCGTGTTGGTGAAACAACCACACGGCGACTGTGTATGACCAGGGTCCCGGTCCTGATCCAAGGGCTTCACGGGGATTAAATCATTAAAACAAACAGATGAACTGCGCGCTGTTTTTTCTTGCTGTTTCGATGGAGACACTGAGATCACACACTCCAGCTGCCCGAGGACACGCAGCTTAGCTTCCAGGTAACCTGGCCCCACAGCCCTGCAAAGCTACCCTCCCACCAGGTCCTGGGCTTAGAGAGAGAAGCGACCTGTCCCATCATTTCACCAACAGGGAAAGCCTGGAGGAGCAGAGACCGTCCAAGTCACGCCATGACCTGTGGTCTGGGGATAAGGCCGGATGGGAACTCGCTTTTCTGACCCTTACTCTCTGGGGCAGCTTTTAGTTCCGCGATGTCACTCAGATGGTGTCAAGGAAGTGAGTGTGTCTGTGCATAAATATGGGGACGCAGCACTCTTCCGTTCCGAGATTTAGAACACAAGATTACATCGTGTTTCAAAACATATGTTTCTGAGGAGAAGGGTGTGAATTTGTTTCACATTGAATCATATTTTGCATTCACGAAGAGCTATTTCAAGCAATCCTGAAGTAAATCAGATTTTGAACTACAGGAAACTTTTGGGAAATCGTCATCTTTTAAGCTATCAGGGTATCGGGTCTGATTTGCATCAATATGTTTAAGTTAACTGGAAAGACGCACGTCTCTGGTTGTATTGGACATACTGCATCTCAAACAGGAAAAAAAAAAAAAAAAGAATGATAGAACTCTTGGATTTTGAAATACCAGGTCTGTGGGAACTGGAAGGTAGTTCCAAGTCAGACACAAGAATAGTGGATTGGGTTTCACTCATTAGTCTGTTTGGAAGGGGTGGTTTATTTGAGAAATGGTTAGTTTTTGTGTGTTGATGTGTTTTTGAATAAAAAACCAAAAAAAACAGGAGCCCCTAGACCTCATTTCTCAAAACAATCACATGCTATGCCTCCTATCCTGTCCCCGTCTAGAACTCGGGCTCTCCCCAGCTGTGTGCAGGAGGCGGAAGCTGGGTGCAGACTAATGTATACCCCTGAGAAGGGACAAATGAGCATTGGGAAGCTGGGCTTCCCAATGCTGATTGGCATCAACACAGCAGTGAACCTGGTATTTTTGCTGCAAAGGTCATACCGGTCAGCCCTCACAGTGGGCTATGAGCCTATTTCCCAGCCAACCAGACCGTGCATATGGGGCACTAATTTATGGGAGCAGAAGTATCCGCGTCGTTCTGGGGGAACAAAGAGGCCATTCACCAAACTGGCAGAGACACTGCTTATAAGGCAGCCATAGTCACTCAGTTTCCCTGCCGGCAGGACCACCAGCTAAGCTCAGTTCATGGATGGGAAGTCGTCAGCCCACAGACACAGACACACAGAAGGACCTGTGCTCTCGCCAGAGAGGCGCGTCCTTGCAGAACTACCGGTGATGAAGATGATGTCAAATGTGCAATGTGAATGTAATGAGACAAATACCGGGATTCGCTGCGAAACTTACTGAGGCTCTCCCGCCACCACCGAGGAAAGGGTGTCTGAGTAAGACGTCCTCTGACTACCGAGCAGACCAACTAAACAATCAGCTGGGGGTAAAACCTGACCAGAGCGAGGGCCCTGAAGTGAGGCGGGGTCTCCGGTCCGCAGATCACATATGGGTCTCAGACAACTCTTTCAGGTGATGGGCTGAATTGTATCCCCCAAAATTGTATGTGGGAGCCCTAATTCCCACTACCTCAGAATGCCACTGTATTTGGAAATAGGGTCTTGAAAGAGGTGATTAAAACAAGGTCTCTGCTGTGAGCCCTCATCCAAGGACCAGCGTCCTTCTAAGAAGAGGACGCTAGGACACAGACACGCACAGAGGGATGACCATGTGAGGACACAGGGAGAAATGGTGTCTACGAGCCCAGAAGAGAGGCCTCCGGAGAAAGCAGCCCTGCAGACACCGGGACTAGGGGATTCTGGCTGCGAGAACCGTGCGCAAGTACGTTTCTGTTGGTTCAGGCTCCGCCCGTGGTCCAGCGTTACGGCAGCCTGAGCACACAAATATAGACACTCATCAAAGCAGACATACGCACAAAGGTCCAGAAGATTCTAGAGAACAGCCTGAGGACTCCTTTCCTATGTTTCCAGGTAGCAGATACGACCCCATCCCACTGCTTTCTAACTTTTTTTTTTTTAGTAGACAATGCTTACTTTTGTTCATCCCAAATATGAACAAACAGTTATAAACAAACATAAAATGGCTAAACACAGAGCAGCAGCCACGGGAGCCGCCGCCCCCTCCCCTTTCCACCAGGAGCCAGCGCAGCCCCTGGGGCTCTGGCCGAGCAGCGCTTGAAAAATGCGGCTCCCATTCTGGTGCCTCACAAAGATCTAATATGTCAGCAAATTACCTCAGGTTTGCACATTATCATTAATCACAGTTGTCACGGGGGATGGTAGCATTCCCCCAGACATAATAAATAATGATGACCTTAAGGCTTGTGCAGCCAGAATGATGTGTGTGTGTGCGCGCGTGTGCATGCGTGCGTGCTAAGGGGGTCCAAGTCCACAGAGACAGAGGGAGAAGTGCCTCTTGACACGTCCGCTGAGGGTCCTTGCAAGGAGACCCCCTCCCCCCAGGAAGGCCTGCAATCCCCCAGAGCCCACGGGCCATGAGGACCCCAGCCGGGCAGCCTCCAGCTTCTCTCTGCAGATTCTCAAGGACGTCTGAAAATCTGCGTCGCCACAGAGAAAAAATGCCCATCAGCCCAAAGAAAAGAGGGCTTCAGTTACCTCACCCGCCCAGGGTTCTGAGGAGCCTTGAAAGTTCTAGAAACGCCCACAGCAGGGAGGCATTCTGCATCCCTCCTCCAGCAGGCCATGCACAATTCATGACCTGCGTCCTGTCTTAGGGCGTGAGCTCTGCCATCAGCCCTTCTGGACGCTCCTGAGTTCACTCTGTGTTTAAACCTTCCAACTCAGCTCTGACTTAGGTCTTAACATTCAGACCAGCGTCCTTCAGAGGACGCGAGGGTGGGGCACTGCATCTTTGAGGGCTGACTGGCCCAGCAAGCAGATCCTTCCCTTGGACACTCTTAATGAAACGTGGCAGGCAAAGCTCCGCTTAGGATAGGACTTGTGGTCACGGGCGTGAGTCAGAAGCTCCTTCTCCCACCTTCTTGTTACTCCATTAACTATTTGGTTCACGTTACCCTCAAGTGCATCATCGCGTGTTCATTAACGAATGTGCTCACCTTTACATACATACAACTGCCCATTCAATCTGGGGGAGTTGCAAGTTTCCTGGGTTTTTCATCCATTCCTGATTTTGTGGTGAAGTCCCACTATTCATTGTCAATTAATCACCGAACACCGTAGGCTGCTTTGTTCCAGATCAGGCTTTATCTTTGTGGAAATGCTGTTTCAATGACCGACTGGATGAGGAACCTTATGGGGAGAAGGAACTGGCTCTGGGACTTCCTTCTATTTCTATTGAAGTGTCCTCAGTAGAAGGCACTTAGTCAAGATACATTAATAAATTTTAGAAAAACAATAGAGTATGGGGAAAGCAGTTGACTCTGAGTCTGAACATCAGCATGTGAAGCTGGATCTTTTTTTTTTCTTTAAGATTTTTATTTATTTGACAGAGAGAGACACAGCGAGAAAGAGAACACAAGCAGGGGGAGTGGGAGAGGGAGAAGCAGTTTTCCCACTGAGCAGGAGCCTGATGTGGGGCTCAATCCCAGGACCCTGGGATCATGACCTGAGCCTAAGGCAGTCACTTAACCGACTGAGCCACCCAGGCGTCCCAGCTTAAATATTTAGAAAATGCATCCAAAATGCCTAGCTAAGTGTGTGGCACAGAGTAATCAATGTAGAATGATAATATTGATGAAGTGCACTGATGACTGTAACACTTAATGATGTTGGTAGACATGATGGTTGTAAACACTTAATAAAATGTGGGGTTAAATAGAGTTTACTTACAACTTTGTCAACTACAGTGTGTGTGGACTAACTGACCAAAGAGCTTTTAAGTGTTTACAGAGGTCAGATCTAGACGATCAATTAACCATGAACGGGAAAGCAAATTTGACGGGACGTTTAGAGAGGGCAGAGGAAGTTCACTTCCTCACCTGCATCAGGGGCCAGCGTTTTGACAAACCTGGACCTCATAAAATCCATATTTGTTTGTTTGTTTATTTATTTACTTACTTATAAATATATTATCTTTAAGTTTAAATCAAAAAGCAATATATTTTCATTGCAACTAGTGAATTGTTAAACACTACATCAGGATCTAATGATGTGTTATGTGTTGGCTAACTGAATGTAAAATATATATATCTATAAAATATATAAAAATATATACATGTATATATTCAAACCTCATTGACACATACAAATTAAAAGGAATATGAAAATAATCTCTTTCACTTAACAGTCGAAAAAAAATAAAATAGTTTACAGTCTGCCATGTGAAAAGCTCCAACCTGAACTAATGAAAGTTAAAACCAAAAAAGGAATGGGGGACAAAAGGGATCCCATAGAAGGAAGAGGAAGAGAGCAGGGTTGGGGGGTCCTGTTGGGGGAGGGGAAGGGGAAAGGGGCGTAGAAAGTTAAAAAACAAAACAAAACTTGATAATGGCTAAGACGGTATTTATCTGCTAGTTTTCTTTGCAACAGAACTTTGTACTTCCTCTGATGTTCAACACTGGCATTCCAAAGGAATTAAAGTTTAATTTTCGTTAATGCCTATGAATGGCCTAGGATTATTTTCATCATATGTACTTACATCCTTTCCAACAAACTTACCCATTAGAAGGAGCATTCAAAACTTAATGTTTCACTTTTCTCTGTTTTGGAAGGAAATGATAACCCACCATACTTAGTCTGTAGAGTTAGAGCACAAATGTGTAACTATGTTAGAATTCTATCAAAATTGTATAATTAATTTAAAATCCAAACATATTTCCATTTAAACTGTTAAAACTGTATTTGGTATTTTTCTAATTTTTTTTAGTTTTGCATGGAGCCTAATGTGGGGCTTGAACTTACAATCCTGAGATCAAGACCTATGCTGAGATCCAGCCTCAGACACTTAACCAACTGAGCCACCCAGGCTGCCCTATACTCAATATTTTAAAAGATACAAATGATCCATTTTCTACATTGATATTTTTCTGCATTATTTTTTAAACTTGCTAGTAAAGTGTAATACACTTAAAGAATACATTTCTTTCAAGTGAAGAGTTCAATGGGATTTTCACCAACTGACCCACCCATGTGAAAAATACTTAAGTCAAGAAGCAGTAGTGACCAGCACTCCTGAGGACCCCCTCCTCCAACCTTATGCCTTTGTGGGGGTCCCCCTCCAAGGTAACCCACTCCCTGACTTCTAACAACATAGGTTCATTTTGCCCATTTTTGAACTTTATATACATAGAACCACACAGTACGTATCCTTCTATGTCCTGCTTCCTTCACTCAGTATTGCCCTTGTGAGATTCATCCGCATTGTGTGTAGTTAGTTGGTGGCCGCTCATCCTTGTTTCTTTGTTAAGCATTACGTATTGTGTGAACATGTCTCGATTCCTCTCCATTCAGCTTTTTGGGGAATTCAGGTGGCTTCCTGTTTGGGGGTCTTATGAAGAATACAGCTAAGAACATTCTAGTCCTTGTGCATGGCGAACAGAAGTATTTCTATTAGGGGTGTACTTTGATGGGGAATGGCTTTGTCAGAAGTCACCATATGACCAGCTTTATATGATACTGATAGTTTTCCATAGTGGTTGCACTTGTTTTACTATTTATGTGCCAACTAAATGAGTAAATTACAAAAAATGTCTTTTTGTACTAAAATTATGGCCATTTCTTTGTTACATCTTAAAAAGTTAAATTGTGGCAATAAGGCAGATTTATAATTTCAGGTGTTAAACAGATTTTGAACAAAAACTATATATCTAAAAACACTGGTTATTACTATTTTACTATCACTTCCACAAAATACAACTAATATTTCCACAAAATACAACAACATAACACATAGTAATGGAACCCCTTCTAGGCACCACTCCCTGTGCTGCCCGCTTTACCACAATAATGTGTTATTCTCTCAGTAAGTGTTTGGGTTCTACTATTGTCCCCCCAAATTTTCCATGATGAAACCAGATATACAGAAAACAGTATGGAAGTTCCGCAAAAGAATAAAATAGAAATACTATATAACTCAGTCCACTACTGGGTAATTACCAGAAAAAATCAAGAGCACTGATTTGAAAAGACATAGGCACCCCTATGTTTATTGCAGCATTATTTAAATTATCTAAGATATGGATGCAACCCAATAAATATCCACTGATAGAGGAATGCATAAAGAAGATGTGATATATATAATGGAATATTACTCAGCCATAAAAAAGAAAAATGAGAGCTTGCCATTTGCAATAATGTGGATGGACCCAGAGGTGTCTTATGCTGAGTAAGTCAGACAGAGAAAGACAGCATATGATTTCATTTAAATGTGGAGTATAAAAAACAAAACAAATAAACAAAAAACTGAAACAGACTCATAAATATGGACAACAAACTGGTGGTTGCCAGAGGGGTAGGGGGCTGGGGGATTAAATGGATGAAGGGAGAGTAATAGGTACAAACTTCCAGTTATAAAATAGGTAAATCATGGGGATGAAAAATACTGCATAGGACTATAGTCAGTAATACTGTAACAATGTTGTACAGTGACAGATGGTGACGATACTTATCATGATGAGTGTAACATAATGTATAGACTATCAAATCACTATGTTGAACACCTGAAACTAATATAACATTGTATGTCAACTACACTGCAACAGAAAAATTTTATTTATTTATTTTTTTTAAAGATTTTTTCTGTTTTATTTTTTTTTAAAGAGTACATTTTTTTTATTTGATTGGAAGCAACAAATTTCTTTAAAAAAATTCACTTAGTGAAAACCATAAAATCTAATGCATATTTTTAATCACAAAACTTCCCATGCCATATATATTTGGGGAGATTGACAAGTTTTTATCAAGATGCCTGGTATTTCTTTTCTTTTTTTTTATTTTATTGTGTCCTGTTAGTCCCCACACAGTTCATCATTAGTTTTTGATACAGTGTTCCACGATTCATTGTTTGCGTATAACACCCGGTGCTCCGTGCTATCCCAGCCCTCCTTAACACCCACCACCAGGCTCACCCATCCCGTCACCTCCCCTCCCTTCTAAAACTCTCCGTTTTTTTCCTGGAGTCCATCGTTTCTCATGCTTCATCTCCCCCACTAGTTTCCCCCTCTTCATTTTTCCCTTCTCCTAATGTCCTCCATGTTATTCCTTATGCTCCACAACTAAGTGAAACCATATGGTAATTGACTCTCTCTGCTTGACTTATTTCACTCAGCATCATCTCCTCCAGTTCCATCCATGCTGATGCAAAAGTTGTGTATTCGTCCTTTCTGACGGCTGAGTAATGTTTTAAGAAGATGCATTTTTAGCTGTTAGAGAAATTCCTTCTCTCTCATATATCCCATATTAAAGCATGTCTGGTTATATAATACGTATAATTTTGATGGCAGGAATTTAGCACTGTTGTTGCTGAAAACAACTAAGGTAGGGTCCAGGGAGGGCTACACTGCGTTATTATTCCAGAACAATGTGCGTATATTTTGAGGGCAAAAATTTATAGCTATGCATACAGAGTGTGTACACTAGGAAGGCCACCACTAATCCGCACAAAGACTTTGGATAACTGGACCTTGAAGATGATATCGATTCGAGGACAGAGAACATTCTAGAAAGTAATATTTGTATATTTTTCCTCTAATACCATTGGAAAACGTTTTAGTCAACCTAGCACATATACAGATTTGGAAAGAGTTAACAATGTCTATTCACCAAGGAAAAAAAAAAAGAAATTATTTTCAAGTTATCACATTCACTTTTAACAGAAGTCTTGCTCAGGAACATGGAAATATACTAAAATATCCAATATTACGCAGTATTGGTGAAAATGCCCAAAGTAATCCAACGAAACTACAAGAGTATGATTTTCTTCCATTTTAAAAAATGTACAATAGAACCAGAACCACATTCAGTAGTGCAAACAGTAAATTATGACAATAAGGACCATCCTAACTCATGTCACTTCTTTAGAATTGGGGCTTGGGGTCACCAAAACTGACTACCCCGAGAGGCTGACAGGACGGCAATCAGGTTCCTCGGAGGGAGGCAGCTGAGAGAGGAAACTGAGCAGCCGTGAAGCTGCCAGCAAATGATACCAGAACCAGAACCAGGAGCCGCTGCCCTGACTTCTGATACAAAGCTGTCCCTCACCCGGTGTGTCCATTCCTGAGCCCCCCATTGAGCAGGAAACAAGAAATCTCAGAAGTCGCTGAAATTACTCTAATTATTATTATTAGAGCCACACAACTCCCATGAGAAGAACAAGAAAGCCCTCTCTTCTGCCTGTGAGCCTATCTATGGCTCACCACCACCCTTGGGTGGCCACGCTTCCATAGAAGTGAAGATCAGTCCTGGTCTCTTCATTCACATAGGTGAATTTCTTCCTATTCTCTCTTAATTTCATGTGGCCATTCTCACCAGTATTCTACACATAACTACTGCATACATATCCACTTGGTGAAGCAGCTTTTCTAATAGATTCTTAATTTTACACACTTAGAGCTATAGGAGAACACCATTAAATTGGGCCCATTTTCTTTGAACACATTTAACTCCAAAATATTAAGACTAACAATTGCTTTTGTCACGTGTGAGTGCTTCACACTGGCCTTTCCTCTCTTTCTTCTCCAGGTTCAACTTTTTTTTTTTCCTTCTGTTTTCTTTTCTTTCCTTTTCTTTTCTTTCTTTCATTTTTTTTTAAAGTAGAGAATTGCTCAGAATTTTCCCTCACTACAGCTCAAGCATCGCTTGAAACAATTTCATGTTTTTGAAATTGGAAGGAAGGAAAACTTTATTGGTTTTGAGAAGAAAGACCAGAGAAATCATGGCATTTTCCCATTCTCTGAAGCCACGTCAAAAAGAATTAGAGCAAAAAGTGTCCCAGGGTCCCAGAGGTTGGGTCCGACAGGCAGACAATCAATGACCTGCTTCTAGAATGTTTGATTCCCTTTGTTTACATCCTGTGTGAGGCCCCCGTGTTTTTTCCCAAAGCATTTTAGCAAGACAATATCCAAGCCTCAGCTTAGTGCCACAACACTTGCAGAGGTGTGAGGCAGAGAAGAATGGCCACACGGGGTGCCTGGCTTCTAACAGACAGTGCTTGAAAATGAGGTGATGATACTCCGGATGCTATCAGAGAGACTAATGACATGCAGCCTGCCTAATTGTGAAAATATAATTTAAGGGAGCGCTGCTGTCCTGCAGATAGGATTATTTTCAAAAACACATCTGACTGACTTGTTACACATTGATCGACTCGGTCAGTGAAAGACAGCTCATAAAATTGGACAGTGAATTAGTTGACTGAAACAACACATGATTCTTCTTTATTTCTAGATTAGAAACATAATAAAATGTAGTGTTGTGGAAAAGCAAACACACATGTGCAGAAACACATAAAGACAAATTCTGAAAGGTTTTGTGTAACATAAAATCAATTATTGATCTAAAAATTTCCGAAAGTGTTTCACTGCTCTGAGGGTCTACTTTAATTCAATTTTGATTCTATTTGCAAAGTAAAAAGGGAAGAATAGACATTTATTAGGAACCTGTTCATATAAGCGTGGTCTTAGCCATTTAAAATATTACCACTGTTTCTTGTTTTAAGAGAAAAATGAAGCTAAATGGGCCAAAGTGGTTTAAGTGTTAAGTGGGTTTGGTTTTACTGTCATTGACCTAAAGAGTTTGGCAAGAAATTACAATGGGAATTACATCTTTATCAGCTACTTTCCACAAATATTGTATTGTGTGAATTGACAAACCACGATGACTTTACCCAATTAAACAACTATGAAAATTTTATCCTTAATAACATGTTATTCTCCTACATAATAGAGGCATACTATAATTAAACATACACAATAAAACTGCTTAAGCTGTTTATCAGACACATTTTTATATAATTCATTTAGCAACTATGAATGTCCAAGAATAAATGCGGATTGCTTTTTCCATTGAAAGTCTCATCTCTGGGTTGGGTATGAAAGCTTGTCTGCTTTCCTTATCATTTTAATAATAGAGCTGAAACACACTTCGGTCACCCTACCAAAGACAGGTCTTGAGTACCGGGAAGCTTTCTGTGAAAAGGAGTTCCATGACTGTGGTTCTTTTAAAATTTGAATGGGACATTTAAACATTAGGTATTTAAGCATGCATCCCTTTCCCTAATCAAGGCACCAAGCAAACACTTTTTATTTTTCCAGGAATCAGGCTATTTTAATCTCAATATTTCCATAATTCCTCAATATTTATGAATTATTAATGCTATGGAGTAGGAGGGCTCCTAGTGGATGGTGGATTTGGCATGATTCTTGCTTTTAAGAATGTCCCAACCCCACAAGGTCTTCTGACCTTCAGCAGGTGTCCTACCTGTTGGCAGACCAAATCTAATGGCACAATGAATGGTCAGGTCCAATATTTCATCAATTCAAGTATGCTGTCAGGAAAAATTGTGAGGAATTAAAATGGGCAAGAAATGATTAAATGGGCTTTGGATGTCTTATCTCATTCACCCGCCTTGGCTGCCCATACCTTTGTTTGCCTGTCAGTAGGTTTCTACAACTCCAAAGAGGAAGACACAACTAGAAGACAGAAATACAAACATCCTCTGTCTGTTCATGGAGGTGCAGGAGAGTTTATTCTGTAGAAAATACAAATCCTGTGAGTCAAATTCCTAACTGAACCAGTTCACCCCTTACTGGTTCGCTCATTTATAAATACGTTAAGTAAAATCTCTGACTCATGTTCATGTTTGTGTGAATGCCATGATTTTACCTGCTAGAAAAAAAAAAAAAAAAACTCTTTGATGGAGTTTGTGAGTAGCTTTTTGCTCTGCTTTCCTGCTGGCCACATCCCCTTTATAGCTGACCTTTCCCCATCTCATATGACACCAAGCGTGACACACAGATTTCCCTGAACACTACTCACAGAAGGCTACTGTGGTTACCTGGCTTTATTTGGGAGTCTGGAGATGCAATATAAAAAGGGTCCTATGACTGTGTGAGATGACATTTTAAAGTTTATGTTTTTGCCTTGAAATGCACACAGAGATCTTGTGCTCTGGCTTATAATACGACAGAGTTTTAGCTTTAAAATAAACGCTTGCATTTCCATGGAGTACTGATATACCAGGAGACCGGAGAGTTCTTCCTTTCCAGCTGCTGCTGCTTCTTCTTCTTTTTAAAGATTTTATGTATTTACTTACTTGAGTGAGAGTGAGAGAAAGAGAGAGAACAGGAGTGGGGGTGGAGGGCAGAGGGAGAGGGAGAAGCAGAATCCCTACTGAGCAGGGACCCTGATGCAGGGCTGGATCCCAGGACCCTGAGATCATGACCTAAGCCTAAGGCAGACACGTAACCCACTGACTCACCCAGGCGCCCCACCACCCCTCTTTCCAGCTTCTCACATCTGCTGAGCAGCACGAGCCTGCAGCCCTTGTGCTCTTGTGCTCAGTAGCAGTCATCAAACAGTGCTTGAAATAAGCTAACATCAGGGCAGACATCTGCGGAGCAGCTGCACCCCCGTGGGCTCCTCTGAGCTCCTACTTTGCTCCTTACGGGGTTTCTGCTCCTTCTGAAGCACCTGACCCTGGCTTGATGGCATCAGCACTTGCTTTAGTGACCAGGCTTATCCTCACTTTCTGTTCACTTTCTATTCCCAGGAGGAGGCAGCACAGGAGACGGGGAGGCTCCAAGTGCTTGCCACATGAGAGGATGAAGTCAGAGGGCGCTCTCCCACGCCTGAGACACAGGATCTTCAGCACAAAGTCTCAGTCCCTTCCATGTACCCTTTTGGGGGACTCTAATTCTTAGTTCTTGCCTTTCTACTGCCACCTGAAGAACTGTTGACGTGGGAGGTTGCAAGAAAGCACAAGCCAGAACCTACTCTCCACGTGCATTGAAGTAAGATCAAGTGTCCTGGGGTCCAAGAAACTGAGGAAATGCATAGAGATTGGAATATTATTCAGCCTTAAAAGGAATGAAGCACAACATGGGTGAGTCTGGATGCCGGGTGCTGAGCAAAAGGAAGACACAGGAGAACAGACACTGTTCGACTCTGTGTAAAGGAAACCTCTAGGACAGATAAACCTATAAAGACAGAATACAGAACAGTGGTTGCCATGGCCGCCGTGGGGAGGGATGGGTGCCCAACATGATGGATATTCCAAATGCCTCTGCATTGTTTCGTTAAAAATGATCAATTGTGTGTCAGGTCAATTCCACCTCAATAATAAAAAATAAAGTGGAAAAAATCAAAATAATGTCAAGATGAGAGAGATCTCTCCATCTCCCCCTTCTTCTCTCCCTCCCATCTTTCCTCTGTCTCCCTGTCATGTGCCCACCTGTGCGCCCTCTCTCTCTCTCTCTCTCTCTCTCTCTCTCTCTCTCCATGTAAAAGTAAGCATGCCAGGTAGCCTTATGACTTACCGGGTAAAGTGCCCTATGGTAGGTTTGGGTGTTTGGGGTGTTGCACGAGGCAAGGCTGGAGGGGAATAACAACCCTTGGAAACTGGAAGCCACCAGGCAGTGTGGACTTTCCTTCAGAGCTACGGGGAGCCTCCCCAATTTTTTTCAACAGAGGAATAACATGAACATATTTGAACTTTAGCAAAATCCGAATGACTGCAGAGTAGGGGCGTCACTGGAAGGGAACCAGACTGGAGGCAAAGAGATGTGCGAAGGCTAATGATAGGAGACAGAGAACCAAGCCTGTGGCCATGAGGCTGGGCAGCTTCTGGAGATCTTCTAGACAGACCCCGTGGAGAGCTGTGAGGGAGGGGACAGAAGTTTCCAGAGAGCCACCCAGGCTCTGGGGACTGAGAAGAATGGATGCTTTTGGCATTCAAGGTGTGAGAAAATTGGGGGAGCAGGGTCTTGGGGAGCAGACGGGCTGCCACCGCCAATGTGGTCGAAGTCTGAAGTCCAAGCCCCTGTGCACCCTGGACCAGCACTTCTCAAACTCCTGCCCATGCACTCTTGTTCATCTCTTGAAACACAGACTCTGATTCAGGATGTCTGGAAGTTTCTGCCTCTTGAACTAGCTCCCAGGTGATGCTGATGCTGCTGGTTCAGGGACCAGATTCAGATTAAAGCTCCAGATTCATCTAAACCTTCCTCTTGTTAGGCACCTGTCCTCAATGAACCTATCCTGCACCCCAAGTGTTTTCTCTCCCTCCCCACAGCTGGAACAGCAATAGAGGCCTGTGGTGGAGACACACAACTTTGTTGAGAGAACCAGGGCCTGGAACAAAGTCTTCCCTCCCTGTACTCCTGTTTCCACAGCGAGGGATACTGCTGCTGCTGAGGCAGAGCCAAAGGTGCTGAGAGGTCTCCATGGAGACCATGGCTCCTCCCCATCCTGGGGACCAGGGAGAAGGGGATTTGGCTGCTGTTAACTATTATTTGGACACTCAGTCTTGTCCAAGTTTCCCTATCAGCATGATTGCTTGACAGTTTGGGGGAAAAAAAAAAAAAACAAACAAAAACCCCTTGGCTCTCAGATTTGACTCTGCTGCATTAGACGGGGAGGGATAAGGTTTTTAATCCAATTCTGGCTTCATAGACACTGAAAATCATGTGCACATCAAGAAGAAGAGAAAGCCTTCAGCCCAAAAAGACAGGAAAGGTAAATTATCCTGCAACGGACGCCATGCTGACGAGGGCTCCCTTCAAGGGTTACTGTCCCAAACCTCTAACCTGAAAGGAAGAGGGAATGATTCTGACTCTAACTTCAGCAGAGAAAAGGAAAACCTTAATTTTATTATTCTCTGCTCCAACTCCCACGCACACCCAAAGATTAACAAGATGGTTTGTTTTTCCTTGATTTCATTTCCAGAATCATCCTCAGCAAACACAATTTAAATTCTATATATCTCCCCACCAAAAGGCAACAAAGACATGTTCAGGAGAGTTCACGAATATTTGAAAGAAAATTCAGAGAGATTTGCCAGCTATGTGCAGAGAATATTCTATGAGATTCTACCACACTATGCTATACTCACTGTAACTGGGTAGTCAAAAACCACAGCCCACTCTTCTCTAGATGTACACCTGAAAAAATAATGCCATAAAATATACATAAAGAAAAAAAATTTTTCATCTCCTAAATTTTGGACATGTCAAAAAGATAGAAGATACATTGTTTCAGCCAGGATACAATGTGAGATTCTGTAGGTCGGTCTGATTTGCTAAGAGCAATGTTGTGCATGATAAATGTAGCTTGCTTTAAAAAACAAAACAAAACAAAATAAAAACAACAACAAAAAAAAACCCCAACAGGTCTACAGTTGGAGTCTAGGCATTTTCATTTTTTACCTAACTAAGCCCCCATAATGTGGTTCCATTACATGGATCTTGACACCATGAATTTCCCACGTTGAGGCCAACGGTGCACCATCCAGCTCCTGGTCAGATGTACTGAGAATGGTGAGTGAAGAGGGAGGAAGGAAAGGGTAGGGTGTTCTTGGGCATGACCCCCCCAATGCCCTGTCCCTCACTTTACCACCACCACATTGCTGAGAAAAAATCTGAGCTCTGTCTGGAATTCTTCATCTCCAGAGGAATACAACCATGTGGATGTCCCCGAGGAACTAGATGGGTGGACTAATGTAGGACTTGGAAGTGCCCTCAATCTCCTTTCTTTGCTCTCCTCTTGGCCCAGGACTCTTGGCCACAGCCCTGGGATTATGTACATTTCAAATGTAATTCTCTTTACAAGAATAGATATTTTCTAGTGAAAAATCTATTTTTCTACTTGTCAGTAAATGATTCAGAGCATCGGGGAGTCATCGTTCATTGAGAACTTTTTCTCACGTCTCATATCCAGGTCATCAGCAAATGCTATTCATGCAGAGTAAACCAGGAGCGTGATCCCTTCTGCCCACTTCCTTTCTGGCCCTGCCATGCTGTCCTGTACTGCCAGAACCCTTCTCACAGTCTTCTTCCTTCTAGTCTTGACAACCCCCGTCCCTACCACGGTCTTTTCTCAACTCCACAGCTACGGTCGTTTCTAAAATGGAAGTCAACTCTCTGCTTGAATTCCTGCAGTGCCACAAAGATCCTACCTGCCATGCCCTATGAGGCCCTGCCCTCCCTTTCCTCTCTGAGCTACCTGTCACCCTCCTACTTCTGCCCCACTTATTCACCCCAGCCCCATGCTGGTGTCTGTCCTGTTTATGCAACATGCCTGTCACACCCTGGCTCTTAAATCTTGCCTCGATTTCTCTTTGCTCTCAACTACTTTTTGCCAGCTACCTCTCTTGGTACTTGTGTCTCAAGTACCACTTTCTCAGTGATGCCCATTGTGACCACCCGCCCTGTCCAACACAGCCACCTGCTGAGGTCTAGGGGTCATTCCAGCTCTCCTTCTCAGCTCTGTGCAGTTAATTCCCCTATACTACTTATCTCCTCCCAACACGCAGCGTCATCTGCATGCCAATGGTGTTTCACGGAGATACCCATTCTACAGGCAGAAGTCACAGGAGTGAAGATTTTTGTCTGTTTCATTCACTAAAGTGTCCCAGATAACTAGAACAGTGAATCATGTTTAATAGGCATTCAATAGTGTCTTTTGAATAAATCAAGGTTTTTAATTTTCATTAATTTAAGAAAAAATATTAATCCAGATCTTGAGTCATTGGTAAATTCC
This sequence comes from Mustela nivalis, assembly GCF_964662115.1. NCBI lineage: Eukaryota > Metazoa > Chordata > Mammalia > Carnivora > Mustelidae > Mustela > Mustela nivalis. The sequence continues at coordinate 4,875,799 of NC_139020.1, read as the reverse complement.
ATTTTACAATGCATAAACTATTAGGTCTAGATTACACATAATGATGATCAGTTCCATTTAAATTAAAAACTTGGTTTGCTTTGTATTTGTATGCCTTGAATAAGCATGCAGGTCAGTGAAGGACAATTATATGAAAATAAGAATGGGAGAATAATTGAGCATAAGGCTTACTTCTCACGCCCAGAACTGAAGGCTCCCAGCTGCTTTGAGCCCTCACCTTTGTTTGCATGGCTTTTAATGGCAGGATATATTTTTCCTTCATGCCCTGCCATTGCATATCAGTGAGGGTCCCCCTTGCCACTCGCATAGGGTACAGAAGCTCAAACAGGCACAGTACAGGGTCCCCAAGTCAGCTGTCTTTAGATCAAAACCATGGGGCATCCAGTGCCCATGAGATAATAGTAATATTTCAATTAGAAGGCAATCATTCTCTTTACGTGGGAGCACATTTGAGTGGTGTACTTCCAACTGGTCTTTCTGCAGTGAGCGTTTAACTAATTTATTCTCCATGACTGAATAAACATAAACAATTCAAACCATGCTTTCAAAATTTGCTACAGTTAGCACTTATTATATATGTCACTCTTCTCTTTCACTCAGCAGAAATTCAACATTGCACACTTGTGCTCCAAGGAGCTCAGATCTAAAGATAATTAGGATATTTGCTTTCCATAAAAATCAGGTATATACATTTGCCTTTGCACCGCTCTGTGTCACTAAACAGAAGCTTATTTCTAACATGGATTTCCAGCTACTCTGGGGAAATTCCACCAAGCTCTGCCAAAGTGCCGCTGATTTTCAAACTTCTGCACTTGTGAAACGTGAATGGATAGATCTTCAAGGAGAGAATCTGTGGTGTGTCATCCAATGTACTCATAAAGGGGAGCCCAGGGTAGGACAAATAACACAGTGTCAAGAACGTGTGTGGGCTTTGACGTCGGTCTTGGGTTTGATCCAGCGGGACTCAAGCTTGTTTGGCCTCAGTTTGTAAAATGGGATTAATAGCAACACTTGGTTATTATTGGGTTTCCTAAATGCTCAGCACGGAGCCCGTGTCCACAGTGGGAGTTTAGGAAATATCTGCTATGGTTATCACAAGGACGACTGTGACCACTATTAGATGGTGTTCTGATCCTACCATTATTGACATTGGAAAGCTGACCCTACCTCAGTGGGCCTCAGGTTTGTTTTGTTTTGTTTTGTTTATGTTCAGTTAGCCACCATAAAAAAGTAGAGATAATGCCCATCTGCTATGTAAGACGAAGATGAAGCAAACTAAGGCATATAAAGAGCTGAATGGAGTGAATGGCCCATGGTAGAATGTTCAGAGACAGAGGGTCTTGAATTTCCTAATTCTTTACACAAGGCTATTTTGGACACAATTTCTGTAAGACCAGAAGAAAATTCGTGAAAATTTATTGAGATGATCAAGAAACAGCTCTCCAGGGGCACCTGAGTGGCTCAGTGGGTTAAGCCTCTGCCTTCAGCTCAGGTCATGATCTCAGGATCATGGGATCGAGCCCCGCATCAGGCTCTTTGCACAGCGGGGAGCCTGCTTCCCCCCTTCTCTCTCTGCCTGCCTCTCTGCCTACTTGTGATCTCTGTCAAATAAATAAATTAAAAAAAAAAAAGAAACAGCTCTCCACCATTGTTCAGAATTTATAAGCAGATCTCTAATAAATTATATTTTAAGATTATGCATACCTATATTGTAATATAAAATATTTTATATAGGTATCCATCACCAGTATTGAGAAAAGATAAATATCAAAAGGAGAATAAATAAACACTATAGCAATTCTCAAATAGAATTTTAGAATCAACATAATGCCCAAACCTGTCAAAAGAGGAGAGATTAATTAGAACACACGAGCACTTCTCATTGTAACAAGATGATATGCAGTCCCTTCTGCACCAAGGAAGGAGCTAAGACTCTACACAGAACATCATTAGGATGTGTAATAATTCCAGGAAAAAATAGCTGGGAATAAAACAGATCAACTCAATTAAATGAGATCAACTAAATGTACCTAAGCTAGAAAACAGACTACAGTGAAATTCAAGTATAGATACTTGCAAACTATGAAAGATTGAGAAGAAACTCTTTATGTGTTTATGTAATCATATGGCATAAGAGAGGCAAACACAATATGGCAGATCTGGAGAAAGCCTCTGAGGAATCCCGACCCAACAACACAAGTGATTCCAGGTCTAAATTTATCAGGGCTGAAAATTTTGACAAGACCAGTTCACCTCTTTATTGACTGCTCTCCTGACCTTTTACCACCTTGTGGAATACTCAACGTAAAACCAAATGCAACCAAACTCCTGGAGCCCTCCTATATATATGATGATAGTAGCCAAAACCTTCTAATTTGGGCCAACTCTAAATAAAAGATCCTTGCTCTTAATTAAGAATCCACCCACTGGCCTGGTGTATTGGGATCAGCCATGCTTCAAGATGCCTGCTAATTCACCTTGAAAGTTTAGAGAAATAATTTGGGGATTTAGCTATTTCTCTGTTGCTTTTCTCCCAACCACATCTGAAACAATTGTGTCAAAGGAGCAAAAATGCAATTAAAATTAGCAAATATTTCTTGAAAACCTCCTAGAGTCATCCAAGTTCTGAGCCAGGAGGAATTGCTGAGCACCATTTTGGGGGAAGAGAACTCTAGCACAGGGAGGGACAAGCAGGAAGGCGGGGTTGCAGGAAAGAACGGTCGAGCCAAGATGTGCGTTGTCTGTTAGTTTTTCCTTTTCACTTACTCAACATTTTGATTTCTGGATTTTCTGAAGAAACTCCCTTAAAAACACAGGTTCTATAAACACAGGATTTATGGTTTTGTTCTGTGGGGGACATGGGCATTCTAGTGATAAATTGCCCTTTTACACAGAGCTTACTTTTTTTTCTGCCCCAGCTGGTTAAGATCTCTATTTCCATTAATTCTTCCTGGAAATTTTTGGGAGCAAATATCCATTTTATAATGCAGAGTAAGTGTCCACCAGGACCTCATCATTTGAATGGTGCAGCCAGAATGCCAACTCTGCCATTTTCTCCCCACATCTATTTTTTTTTTTCTTTCTAATTCATGATTTCATGATCACACATCATACACTTGACCTTGGATATGTATCACATAGCCTTCACTGTATTAAGTTTCCAACAGGGAAGAGATGGCACCCTAAGCTCAGTAATTTGAAGAGAGTCTTAAAAAGGAGTTGTTGGGAGATAAAATACATTGTTGGCACTTTTCTGCCTTTCCATCTCCCACTGGTGCCTTGCATTAGCTGAATCCAAAGGGAAGCCAGTGATCAGGGAGCCCATTGATGCATCTAGCCACTGGAGTTCCAAAGCAGGATGGAGATAGGTGACAGAGTGGACCCAGAGAGGCATATGGAAGGTGTGCAGCCAAGGATGCTCTTCCCAAGCAGAGCAAAGTCAAAGAGAATGGTGGTTGCAAGGACATTCTACACGACCTCTTGCTACTACTGCAGCAATGATTCTTCACAATCTAGAGATAAGGACTCAATAGCCTCTTTTTTGTAGGACTGCCAGATTTAGCTAACAGAAATGCAGGGCACCAGTTAAACCTGAATTTTGGACAACATGTAATTTTGAGTGTAAGTATTTGGGATTTGCTTAGACTAACATTATTTACTAGTTGTCAGAAATTCATATTTAACTAGGCATCCTATATTTAATCTGACAGCCCTATGTCTTTGTGTAAAGTTATGACTTCTGTCCCAGAGGAGGAGGACAAATGATGAATTTCCATCAAGTGTGTTATATTTAGTATTAATCTTGTGAGTTTCATATTTTTGCTTCTCTTTCCAATTTAATTCTTGGGTTCTCCCTTTTAAAAAATTATGCTGTCTATTTTTACTCATTGTGATATATAAAGACTGTCTCCATTGAGAATGTACCAATTTTATTCTCATTGAGGTCATCCGTGAATTGCTTCTTTTCTCATGAGAATACATTTTTTTAAAAAAAAAGGCATTAAACTTAGTGTTCTCTTGCAAGGTAGTGAAGTTTTGTTATGTGTCTTCCGTGTGCAAGTGGGAAATATGGGTTTTAAAAATGAGTCCTCATTCAAGGATCTTCAGTATGCTTCCACTGATAAGAAACAGATGAATCTATAGAAACTAACATAGGAGCAAGCAAGACAGTGGTTCCACAGCTCCGAAGGCCATCTTCAGGATGGATTAGAGCATGACCATTCTAGAAACTCTTCAATGGTGCTAACACTGCTCCTACTTGTCCAGCGTGGGAGATGCTGAGGGAGAAGAGGAGACCCCATGACCAGACCTGGATGAAGGGTGAGAAGCCAGTGCAGTGGAAGGGCACACAGATGGTGTCTGCTTCTCCCTCCCATTTACCTCTTGGTAGCTCCCATCTGAATCCCATCTCACCCAGAGTTAATCCCAAAGTCCACAAAGGACTTCTCCTGACTTGGCCCAGTAATGCTCTGACCTCAACTCTTATGTCTTCATTTTCTTACCTGTTTTCCTTCATTGACCTCCTTAAGGGTCCTGAATTTTCTAGGTATGAAATCATGACAGTGTTCCTGACCTGCTCTTTTTACTCCCTGATCCTCCATTTCCACAGGGCCCATTTCCTTGCTCTTTCATTTTTTATGGCCTTCTCTGGCCAGCCCCTTCAAAATACTCATTCCCTGACCCTTTACTTGTTTTATTTTTCTTCTGGGAATAGACCATTACCTCCCTGTGAGATAATCATTTGTTTATCTTCTTCTGTATCTAGTATAAGCTTCATGAGACCAGTTATTTTTGTCTTTTATTTTTCCTACCTCTGTATAACTAGTGTTTCCTCATACATGGAGACAGACCCCAACAAATTGGTGTAAGGTCTCTATTCTGAGTAATATCACACCACATATTTATTCTAAAGGTATGCAAGTTGTGTTCACCTTCTGGCTTTGCAAGTCTCCATCACTTGAAGAGTTCACCTCCATATAACCAAGAGAACCACACCTGTCCTTTTTGTTTGTTTATTTTTAATAAACATTAAAATCAAATCAAGTTGCAGTTGGGTCCTACCATGATCAAAGCCTGGTATCTCACCATGTAGACATGTAACTAGTCCAACCAATTTTGTTGTTGTTGTTCATTTGATTTCACCTTTACTACACTGTATTATCCCTTTTGAGTTTTGCTGATGGTTTTGCTGATACTTCAACAATACAAACTCACTGTCTTCTTCAGAAGATGATTGGTTATATCGTCCTATACTGAAAAGTGTTTTTGACCTCTATTGACCCCTTTACCAACAGGCCTCTAGATTTCTTAAGTCTTATCTTGGAGTCACTCTTATTTTCTCTGAAAATGTTTACACTAGTTGAAGCCTCAAGACTCTTGTTCTCAGTGTCTCATCCTCCTTGGTTAAGTTCATCATAAACTAAAGGGTCCTGAGCACAAGGGGTATCAGCTCCACTGGAAACCCCATCAATGTCTTTTGGGTCTATTTAGAAATGCTCAAAATAGTAATTCCTGACAGCCATGCAGCCCTTTCAAATTTATTTTAAAAAGTTTGGATCTGGGGCCCCTGGGTGGCTCAATGGGTTAAGCCTCTGCCTTCAGCTCAGGTCATGATCCCAGGGTCCTGGGATCGAGCCCTGCATCAGGCTTTCTGCTCGGTGGGGAGTATGCTTCCTCCTCTCCCTCTGCCTGCCTCTCTGCCTAGTTGTGATCTCTGCCTGTCAAATAAATAAAGTCTTAAAAAAAAAAAAAGTTTGGATCTGTATTATTGTATTCAGTCTTCACACAGACCCAAGATGAATTGTTTCCCCAATTTCACAGATGAGGTAACTTGCCAAGTTGGAAGGGATTGAAGCAGAGTCAATGGCTATACCCAACTCCAGGGGGCTCTTATCCCACACTGTGAGTGTGAGACTGTGTGTGTGATGAATCTGGTTTTAAGTGATTTGGTCACAAATTACTTCAGTGGGAAAGGCAGTGGCATATGATTATGGAATCTAATTTGAGGCATTTTTCCCAACTGTCCTAATTTCCTATACACACAATGAACCTATCCCTTAAGCAATTTGCCATGATCAAAATGCCTTACTGGGGAGCCACCCAGCAGACACATACACTGCTTAGATACATATTTTTCACATGAGCCAGTGAAATAGTTTCAATGAGTGGTACTTTAATTTTATATTGACTCATTCAGGAAGTGCATATTTTGGCAATGACAAAGACAAAAGGGGACTCATTGGGGTCCTCACACACAGAGACACAATCTGGTCTTTAATGATGTAAGCCATACATGACCAGCCCCAGGAGTCCCGGGTTTTAGGGCTGGAGGGGACCACAGACAGCATAGCCTCGCTGTTTCCAGAGGCCCCAGTAACTGGGACCTCTGATGGTGTGTAAAGCAATATGAGTCGTAACACTAATGCTTCAGTGATAAACAGTTTCAAATATTATTTAATATTAAGCCAAAAACATAATGTGGAAAAGAATTAAATCCGCATGAATGTTTAAGACTTAATACAGGTTTCACAGATGGTTTAAGCTGGTGGTGGGCTGCTCTGGGCAGATCCCAAACTCTTTGGGGTTTTATGCTCTATTGCCCTCGTGGGGAGGCAAATGGAAGGATTTCAGAAAAACTAAGCCCCCTCAATTAGCAGATGAATAAACCTTGAGCCCCAGACAAGCTAAATGATTAATAAAGGTGTTAGAATTAGCTGTTGCATGAGATGCCATAGCTTTCCTGTCTTTTTAATGGGATAACGTGCCAAGTGTCTGAATAGCTTGAGCACCTATGGGTTAAATTTGGCTGGAGCGCGCTGGAGGGGTGGTCTTGATTTTCTAGGGATGTCAGAACTAAGAATTGTAAACGGAGTGACCTAATAACAGTTCTGGAGGCTATAAGTCCAAGATCAAGGTGTCCACAGGGCCATGCTCCCTTTGAAGTCTCTAGGGAAGGATCTGTTCCAGGACCTTCTCCTAAGTTGTGGTTCTTCCTTGGCTTATGGCGGCGAAACTCATCTTGACCTTACTTCACTGTATGTGTGTATATGCGTGTCTGTCTGGCTGTCCAGATTTCCTTTTATAAGGGCATGAGTCATTTTAGATTAGAGGCCCACCTACCCCAATACACCTCATCTTAATTTAACCGATTACATCTATACTGACCCAATTTTCCAAATAAGGTCACATTCTGAGGTACTACTGGGGATTAGGACTTCAATATATGAATTTGATGTGGGGATAGAATTCAACACACAGCACGCATCAGGTCCATTATGGCCCAGACTTAATGAACCAGGTGGTTCTGGGAAGGGGTAGCCTAGCTCAAAGACCAAAATGAGACTTTCTAGTGTCCAACACTTAGGCCTCCTCAAGCTCAAAATTAAAGATTATCCTCATTTCCAGAATTCACTGCACACCCCAGTGTAAGATTTTCAACTTGGTGTCTTTTTTTGTTTTCTAAACATCTTAATTTATTTTATTTCTTCAGTGTTCCACAATTCACTGTCTCTGCACCACACCCAGTGCTCCATCAACTTGGTATCTTATGTGTGCCGTACTCAAGAGTCTGTTGAAAGTTTGCTGGTCTTAGGTCAAGATATACAGTAAGAAAAGCAATGGAGGCTTGAGTCAGCTGCCTCTGAGACAGCAGAGGTCTACTTGCTCCACTGATTTCTCAAAGGAGGCCTTTCTGAGATTCCCCACTAGTCCCTAACTGATCATCAAGAGATGGAGAAATCCATCACTTTTGAGTTAATTCATCTTTCATTTGAGTGGTCTAGATTTAGGCTTATTCTCCTATCTCGTGTATTTCTACATTTTTGTGGATGCATCAGGGAATTTTCCATAACTAAATACACAAGCCCTGGTCTGGGGGAAGCACCCAGAGAGGTGCTCCATGTCCTGGATTTACCGACATTTAAGCTTCTGCTCATCTTCGTGTATGTAAGTGACATCTGGCTACCCTCCGTGGACCACCTTTTTTTGTTGTTTTTGTTGCTGTTGTTAAGGATTTTATGTATATATTTGAAAGAGAAAGGGAGAGCATGAGCAGGGGGGAGAGAGAAGCAGGTTCCCCTCCGAGCAGGGAGCCTGATGCAGGACCTAATCCCATGGCCCTTAATTAACTGAGCCACCCAGGTGCCCTGCCTCCACGGCCCACGTCTACCTTCTCCCAACCTTAAAGTAATGAAGATCATCTAACAATTATTACATGTGTATATTTTGTGAGACTTTCCTCCTTTTATTAAAAGGACAGCTGATTTGCAATTCTAATTCGCTCTGCAACTTTCATCCCCCCTTGCCATGTGATGCAACATACTCATACGTCACAAGGAGTAGGACCCAAGCATCTTTGGGGGTCATTATTCTGTCTTCCATATATACATATATTACTACAAACTTGGTAAGTGACTTCATTATAACACGATGTACTTCGTTCTACACACGGAGACTCAACACTGTGCTGAGGAGAGATCCCTGGGCTTTGTCAGACCTCCGAAGAGCTCCGTGGCTCTCACCAGGTTAGGAACACCTGACCTCCAGACAGTGAAGTGAAGCTGACAACGATGACCACTACTTCCTCTAATGAAGCCACAGGAGATCTTGAACGTGGTCTACTTAACTCCTACCTCCCAGCAACCTTCCACATTCAGAGGCTTTTGTAGGTATTTTTTTCTTAGATGAGGAAACTGAGGTAGCAGAGAGTGATTTGGTCATGGCTACAGCACGGACGAGGGACTGATCTGAATTCAAAGCACTTCACTGTCCCCTGAGCTGAGAATTCTCCTTCGAGTCTTTTTATACCATAATATATTCATTTACCAACTAAGGCTAAGTATCAGTATCAGCATACAGTGTTTTTCCCTCTCTTCCTAATTCATCTGAACACACTTGGAAAAAAGGTTCAAAAAAAAAAAAAACACACATTCCAGTCACTTCTGTCACCAGCTTTCTTGCATTATCAAAGAAGATCTTATAAGCATGAGTTTATGAGAAGACAGCACGTTTCCTTTGCTGAACGCCGTAGCAGGAGTGAGCCAGCAAGCAGGTGTTAAGACTTTCAAGGGCCTGTGGCATGCCCCCTCCACTATCTATACCCACTGCTTTTACAGGCTATTACCTCCCTCGGGAAGCTGTAAAATCTCCCCAACAAAGTACACTGGGATCTGGAACCGGCTCTTGGTCATTGATGACTGGTCTCATTCATTGAAGTATTTAATCAGGATTCTATTTCCTCTGGATTGTTCAAGCCACAGACATTAAGATCTGGCTCTGCCTTGTTGCTGTAATGCTGGGTAGCACCTTCACCATGTGACTTAGAGCCTGGTGGACACACTGAGATTCGGCTCTGAGTTCAGCTCTGACTTACTGCCATTGTGGCCTGATTATCCTCCAATACCACTGCTGTTTACCATCACCATTGGGTCACTAACTAGTAGAACTTCTCTTCCAGGCTGTCAAAGGAAAGGTGTTATTGGATAGCCCATAACAGCTCAAGTTTCTCATTAGCATCTCTGAAGAGAGTTGGAAGAACCAGGCCCGGGACACAGCCATCTTGTGCTCACTTTCCCCTCTGGCCAGCTCTAGAAGTTCACGGGCCCCAGTCCTGGGGTAGTGAGGGAAGGAAAAGGAAGAGGAGAGGATAGACAGAAGAGGAAGGGAGAGAGAGGAGGGAAGACGAGAGAAATTTCTTTGTAGTTTTCAGATATGGGAATGACACATGTATTATTTTGTTGCCAGACAAAAATTATTTAAACTATTTTTTTAGAAATACAAAGCGAAAATAACAAGATCCTATTATGAAAAAAATAAAGATGTAGTGGAAGACTTATGCTACACCAGCTCTCCTGTTCTCCTCTGCAAGACAGGAGGTGAGGCCCTGTTCATGATTTGGCTCTGGGGTTGCAACTGTACCCCCACAACCTGCTTCCCTTTGCACCAGCAGTTGATATACTGCGAAGGCTTTGAGACATCTGGAGAAGAAAGAGTTTGAGGATGAGTGGAAATGGATTTAGGCCATCATGCACGAAGGGCAGTGAGACCCAACCACGATGGGCGGGTAAATCCAGAATCTCTCAGAAATTCAGCCCCATTGTAAAACTGCAGCTTTGCCTCATTTTACCTTGCAAAGATAGACACAGGGGATAGAGCTATTTCTGTGTAGGCAAGTATTCTCACAGGTTGAAACGTCCTTCCAGTTATTTTTAACAGGTTTCTTTGCCATTTGACTAGAATAAGGAAGTCTAGAGATGCTTGTAATATTCATTTATACCATTCTGAGAATAAGTCCGGCAAACGCTAAGAAAAATTCTATTTCTCAGGCCTTTCTCAATTGCTCTAAAATCATTTGTTGTTTCCTTCAACTCCACCTTACAGAATTCAGAGAACGCCTGAACGCAGCAAATACTGTTGTGCATTTTCTCCACTTGATGAACACTGGAGTCCCTTAATGTCTCCACCTGCTTATGGGAATGGTCATGTTCCTGAGATACCCGTCTGTAGCTAAGGGAGAAAGTGGCCATCAGAACCTTCTAGCTTGAGCTATGTCGATTAAAGTGTTCTTTGGGGATCTTGGCTCATCACATAAATTCACACAGGGAGTTGCTTAGTGATTGTGACACGCAGCGCTCCTCACACGATATCCCACCATGCTTCATGGACCCCGTCCCTCCACATGTGGTGGGAACAGCATCCTCGTCCTTTAACGCTTCTCCAATAACTCTATTAATCAAAGTGTATCTTTGAAATGAGCAAAGTAGCTATAGGTGGCTCTTTTAAATTCAAGAAGATGCTTAAAATGATAATAAGAACCAGTAAAAAAGAGAAAAATGAGAGACAAAATTACCCACCATAAAGTAAAAATGGAATATAATACTCTTGGACCAACTTGTGCTTCTTCTGAGGATCTTAAAGGCTTACTACAGAAGTTTCATTGCTAATGTATTGCATGTTTGCATTTCAAAAATATGTAACCAATTTTAAAAGCTACCTTGTTAATCTCAAAGACAAATGAGCATTATCAAGGCTTCCTCACCACTGATCTCAACTGCCAAGCTTGCCTGCGCTGGGACAGCAACTATGCCTGTGGCATCTGGTTTCCAGATAAGCAATAAAAAATGGGGATTCCAGCAAATCAGATTGTCCATTTTAAGGTCTGACACCATTTCCCGGAACCCACAACTACCCATGGCTTCCCTGATAAACACAGAAAATGCCAGTGAGTACTGCTAACCCACTGACCTCACAGGGGAAAGATGAACAAAGCGAAAGTGGTTTTACCACCTATTTTCTCATCTTGCTTAACTAGAAAATCCAAGTGGTTCAAAGTCTGCTTCATTCAAATATGAAGCAATAAACTGTATTTGAGCATCAATTACTGATGGAAAACAGCAAATATGGAAGCGTTAGTAGCCCTTTCCTCACTTCTGACACCATTCTGCTCACCAAAATTTCACATCCATATATACAGCCAAAGGAACGGGTGATTATATAGGGGGAAAAATACATTTTTGACCTTACTATATTAGCAAAATATTAACCCCAAGTATAATGTAGAAGATACTGATCTCGTAGTAGTTAAAGGAGGAAAAAAACCCTGTATTTTGCCCCACTGTTACTAAAACATTAACCACAAATAAAGAGCATATTATTAGATAAGCTAGACTTTTATTTTAAAATAGACTTCCCTTGTTAAGATGACATCAATCATTATTAAATACCACAGCCTGATTTCGACAATAGTCTTATAGTGAAGACATGCAGCTCTGCTACTTGACTTACGGATGACAAACATCACACTCACATATTTCCATATATGTTGCTCTTTTTGCGTCACAAACTCCTGCATTTCTAATATGCTTTCCCATTGTTTAAAATACCTTGCATTTATAGGAGTTGATCAGACTTGCCCTTTAGGCAGACCATTCTGTGCATCCTCAGAGAACTGCTCTATAAAAGCACCAACCCCTAGACCTTCATGGCCAGAAATCCACAGGAATTTGTTCAATGTAGTTGTGGAAATTGGACAGAGATGAATGTTTCACTTATTTTTTTTTTCCTACAGTGGAACAAGCCTTGCTTGAGAAATCCTATTTATTCTGGGTGTAGGGAAGTGTGTGTACTAGGATCACACTGCCAGGAACAGAAGGAGGCTTTTAACTTGGGGTATTCACCACTCTGAATCATTCAACTGTGAAAGCAAATGGACATTTGCTTTTGTAACTTTTGGAAAATCAATCTATGATGAAATTGATAAAATGAAATATGTTGAGGTTTATGCTTCACCCATACTTCAAACGAGAATTACCATGCTATCCCTAACCCCAAAGAGTTTCTGATCATTAGAATAACTTATTTATTATTATTACATGCAAACTAGTAATGATAAAGGAATGCCAAGTATGGATTGATTTAAGTCACAATTTAAAATATGTTAACTAGTTGGCATTTAAACATGCAGAAAAACAAGAGTTCACTAGAAAGATAATGGCAGAATTGTGAGTTTCTGAAATAAAGGTTTGGTTACTGAGTTAAGTAAGAATCTGGTAAAAATGAAACAGGGCCTGAACACAGGTAAACTGCTTAATGTCTGAGGTACAGAGTTATCATGACTTCCTCTTCAAACAACAAATTTCCTTATGAATAATTGTTGCTCTCCACTCTCCTGAATTCTGCCTATTTTTGGAAGTCACTGTTGTCCAGTGAGAGTCGTGTGTGGCTTTTGTTCAACCCTCTGTTTCCAAGAGCACTGCCATCTGTAGCCACAGAAGCAAAGAAAATAAACTACTAAGTAAAACTTAAAATGAGTACGGAGTGATGCCTGAGATGATGCCAAACCTCGCCACCATTCCCTAGCCACCTCCTGATTAGCAAAGGGTCTTCCTCCAAGACTGGTACTCCTGTGCACTGGAGAAACAGCTGGGAGATGCCTGCCAACATGCAGGGGTCTAAAGAGATTGGATTTTCTGTTCTTCACTGGTGGGTGTTGAGTGGGGAAAGATGTCTGCCCTATGTTAATTTCACCCAGAGCCAGATGCCTGTCCCTGATTTCCCAGGGGGCCTGCACATGCTCACCCCAGGGGCAAATGTCAACACGCAGTAGGAGCAGATTGATAAGGAAGACCAGACACAAACATGGACATGGTCAGTATGCAGAGCTCCACATACAGCAGCTAGCTGGTAAAAATTCTGTTGAATAAGCATAGAGGATCACAGTAAAATGCAGGAATAGAAGCTCCAGCACAATGACTTCATGCTTCATAAGGTTAAAAAAATTGCATATGTTCATCTTGAAGCCAAAAAAACCCCAACCAACCAACCAAACAAAACTAAACCATGAAGTGGATTTTATAAGAAATGGTTAGAGTTTTATTTTTTTTTCCTGAAGGACTCCAAAATGAACTCCTGAGCGTTACTAAAAAAAAAAAAAAAAAAAAAAAAATCACTATGAAATCACTAATGGGATACAGCTAAATCTAATATAGGAATAAACTCTATATGGGCTCCCACAAAATGGGAGAATATATTCACAAATGACAGTACCAAGGGCTGATATCCAAGATCTGTAAAGAACTTCTCAAACTCAACACACAAAAAACAAATGATCATGCCAAAAGATGGGCAGAAGACATGAGCAGACACTTCTCCAAAGAAGACATTTGGATGGCCAATAGACACATGAAAAAATGTTCATCATCATTCGCCATCAGGGAGATTCAAATCAAAACCACATTGAGATACCACCTTACACGAGTTAGAATGGCCAAAATTAGCAAGGCAAGAAACAATAAGTGTTGGATAGGATATGGAGAAAGGGGAACCTTCTTACATTGTTGGTGGGAATGCAAATTGGTACAGCCACTTTGGAAAACAGTGTGGAGATTCCTTAAGAAATTAAAAATAGGGCTTCCCTATGACCCTGCAAATGCACTACTGGGTATTTACCCCAAAGATATAGATAGAGTGAAAAGAAGGGCCATCTGTACCCCAATGTTCATAGCAGCAATGGCCACGGTCCCCAAACTGTGGAAAGAGTCAAGAATGCCATTCAACAAATAAATAAATAAAGAAGATGTGGTCCATATATACAATGGAATATTACTCAGCCATCAGGAAGGATGAATACCAAAATTTAGCATCAACATGGATGGGACTGGAGGAGATTATGCTGAGTGAAAGAAGTCAGGCAAAGTCAATTATCATACGGTTTCACCTACTTATGGAAGATAAGGAATAACATGGAGGACATTAGAAGAAGGAAAAGAAAAGTGAAGGGGGAAAAATTGGAGATGAACCACAAGAGACTGTGGACTCCAAGAAACAAACTGAGGGTTTTTAGAGGGGAAGGGGGAGGGAAATGGCTGAGCCTGGTGGTGGGTATAAAGGAAGGCATCTACTGCATGGAGCACTGATTGTTATACGTAAACAATGAATCATGGAACTCTACATCAAATACTAATGATGTACTGTGTGGTGACTAACATCACACAATTAAAAAAAACTTTTTAGCGGCTCTACTTCAATCACAGGCAATCAAATTAAGGGAAATATTTATTAATTTCAGTGGAGTTAGTACTTTTATCACTGATATTCTAGCTGTGTAATCAAACATGACTAGATACCACTTTCTAATGAATCTCTCTTTTATGAACTAAATAATAGCTTAATTTTTAAAATAATACATTGTTTAAGAATTAGTATCATGCTTATTTACGTATTAGAATAGAAGCAAGGCATTTTTGTTTGATAATATCATGTCATGTTCTATAATCCAAAAAATTCTTCATAAAATCCTTATTTAAAAAATTATCAAAATAATTTTGTATTGTGCACACATGTGTTAATACCGATTGGGTTTAGTTGGGTGGATAATAAAATTCTATCAATTTCTGTAATTCTGCATGTGGCATTTTTCTTTATAGTTTATAAAATGTTTTCACAGTTTCTCAGTTACTCTTGAGAAAGGAGAATAGAATAGAACAAATAATCCTGTGCAATTTGACAGATAAAAAATTAGAAAGAAATTTCCTAACAGACCCCAAGGAAACTCAGCTGTTAAGAACTGATGTTAACAAATATATTCTCATATAAATATAATTAAAAATAAAAAGAATTAAACAATATAAATCATTACATGAATTTCTTTATCAGATAATATAAGAGTTACCTTTGAAAAAGAAATGCTATAGATTTAATGCATGCTACATAACAAAAATAGTTGAACTGAGCACAGTCTTGGTTGGACAACTTTAGCACTTCTTCAAAGAAAAGCATTCTTCAGCTACAGAAGAAATGGAAAGGACTGTACCAAAATCAAATCACTGATGTCCCTTTCTGCTCAGTTTTATAACTCTCACTGAATAAATTCAGGGTCCTGCACTTCCACCAAAACCAGCCCATCAGCCACCATTTTGTCTCCTTGCGGGTATCAGATTGAGGTCTTGTTTCCACAGAAAAATCTTGAACACAGAAGTTATCCAGAATGAGAACAGAGAGGGAAACAGGCCACATGGTTTTGCAATAAGAGGGTGAATGTGTTTGAATCAACCTAACAATGATCTCCTTCCAACTGAACTCCATTCAGTGACTGCCAAGGAAAAGAAAGGCTTTTGTGTACGCTGAATGAGCCCCGTTCTTTCCCACACACAAAAATGAGTGAGTCTATTTTCCTTCTTATCTGTTCACAAGTGTTAATTTAACACCTACTCACTGTGGTCCCCCTGCTGCTCAGTGGGAGATACAACAGCAGTGGACAGGCATACCCACTGTCCTTCCCAGTCTTACATCTATTACTTCCATCTGTTGGAAATATGGGCATCTTGTGATGTCAGAGACAGTAAAATTCAATAGTCATCAAAGCTTGTAAAAGAAGGGGCAGAAGAGAGTGCGCCAGGCTTCCTTCACACCACATGACTCCATGCCATTGATTGCCAGGAACAAGTAGATCTCAGATGGGTTCCTGCAACTGGACAGTGTTTAGGAAGCATCAGCCTCTGACTACCTGGTTATCAATAATGGAAACAGGCATCAGTTTGCATCCTTGCACATAATCTTCACATCACACTACATATTTTACATTTTTATAATGAATTTATATCATTTTTTAGTTATCAGCCTTGGGAGTAGTAGTCTTCAGCCTCTTTTGTTTATACCAGGACAGCACTATTAGCTCCATTAGTGCTGTTAACAGCGCCACACTGTCCCTGATGGCTGCCCTCAGAACTGCAGAGAGGGAACCTCAGAGCTGCCCTTTTTTTTTTTTTTTTTTTTTTTTAATTTTATTTATTTATTTGACAGAGAGAGATCACATGTAGGCAGAGAGGCAGGCCAGGGAAGCAAGCTCCCTGCTGAGCAGAGAGCCCAATGTGGGGCTCTATCCCAGGACTCTGAGATCATAACCTGAGCTGAAGGAAGAGGCTTAACCCGCTGAGCCACCAAGGTGCCCCAGATCTGTCCAATTTTGACTAATTCCTCCAAAACTTCTCTCTGACAGCAAGCCTAAGGAGGGCATCATTGGGACCCTCATGTTCCTCTCCTCTGCCTTTTTCTTACCACCCCCCGCCCCATTAGTTTGTCTGTCTTCTGGCACCCTTTATTTTTTTTATTTTTTTTTTTTTTAAGATTTTATTTACTTGACAGAGAGGGATACAGCAAGAGAGGGAACACAGCAGAGTAGTGGGAGAGGGAGAAGCAGGCTTCTCACTGAGCAGGGAGCCTGATGTGGGGCTCGATCCCAGGACCCCGGGATCATGACCTGAGCTGAAGGCAGACACTTAACGACTGAGCCACCCAGGCGCCCGGCACCCTTTATTTTTAAAAAGATTTTATTTATTTTTTTGAGAGAGAGAGAGAGAGAGAGTACACAAGCAGGGGAGAGGGGCAGAGGGAAAGGGAGACGTCCTGATCAGGAGCCCAATGTGAAACTTGATCCCAATACCCTGGGGATCATGATCTAAGCCAAAGGCAGATGTTTCACCAACTGAGCTATCCAGGTGGCTGCATCCTTTCTTTGGCTACCTCCTCTACTTCACTCAACCAGCCTTCTCTCCCTGTCTTTCTCCTCTTTGCCATGAATACCACAAAATCCCACCCTGCGCAGATAGGTGACTCCCTACAACAGAGAGCACACACCATCACAGGGGAGAGTGATGGTTTGTCGCTCAGGTCATGCATCAACTCTCAGGAGATGCTGTTTGCCCCTGGAAAGAAAGAAGTGGGTGTTTCAGGCCATCTTGCCAAGACTGGATGGAAATTACCACCCCAAAACATATGTGCACGCTATTTACATCAGAGTGCAGGAACCACAGTGGTTAAGAGAATAAACTCCATCTTGGGAACAAACAAAAATCTAAGAGCAAAAACACGCATATGGGTGTTGAACACATGGAGAGAATACAAGAAAAATAACATATTTAGAAGGAGAATTTAGAAAACTGGAAAATGCATGTAACAATGAAGAAAACATAAGTTCAGTTGAAAATAGTCAAACGATTTTCTGGAAACCAGATCATAGATTGGATGAGGAAACAGAAAGGCACTTCATAAATTTGCAACACTCTGCTCTCAGGACCACTAGGTAAACAGTGTGGTGATAGAGGGTATACAGGATCCTCAGGGAAAATCCAAGGACATTTGTGCAAACGGGGGCAGGCATCAGCTGGGTGGGAATGAGTAGGCATACATGTGTTTTCAAAAAATTTGCCTTTCAAAAAATGAGAGCAACCTTCTGAAATAATTTAAGAGAAAAAGGACAAGAACCAAGAAAATCCAACATGGTCCAACCATATTCTTTGTTCCCAAAGAGTTATAGCGAAGCTCTTGCCTCGGTCCTCTGTGCTCTGTTTGCAATTCCTGAATCACCTTCTCTCTCACTCTATGTTGTCGCTGAAACGGGAAGCCCTGTGATGCGTCATCGTCCCAGGGAAAATGAATAACTTTCCCTTATTAATTTTAGCGATACATACTTATTCCTCTTAAAATGTGGCTCATTGTTAAAACTCTGCATTATTAAGAAAATGCCCCAGGCTCCAACTCAATATGTCAGAACAGAAGAGATTGTCTCCCTATTCAAAGTAAACCATGGAAACCCTGGATCTTTGTTTTCCCTCTTGACGTTGCATAAAACCGGTAAGAGTTTTCAGTAAAGAACTGTCAGACAGCGAAGGCTGTGCCAGCGTATACTCTGAGGCTCTGTGGCAACCTCCAGCACTAAGATGAAAAATCCCAACCTGCATTTAATGTTCAAGTTTTTTTCTTTATGGGGCGTGGTGATAGCAAGCACGAATGGACCCTGCAGAAGAATTTGCTTTCATTCCTGTTTCCTGTCTCGTGACATAAATATGTAATGTGTCTTGAGGTGTCAGGATGGCCCAGTCAGGTGACCCTCTGACTCCAGGTCTCGTCTCAGGTCTTGGTCTCAAGACCTGAGGGTCTTGAGGGTTCAAGGGTTGTGGGTTTAAGCCCTGCACTGGGCTCCATACTGGGCATGGAGACTACTTAAAAAATCAATTAATAGGGCGCCTGGGTGGCTCAGTTGGTTGAGCGACTGCCTTAAGCTCAGGTCATGATCCTGGAGTCCTGCGATCGAGTCCCACCTCGGGCTCCCTGCTCAGCAGGGAGTCTGCTTCTCCAGCTGACTCTCTCCTCTCATGCTCACGCGCTCTCTCTCTCTCTCTAATAAATAATAAAATCTTCAAAAAATGAAATAATAAAAAAATTTCAGAAAATACATAATGTGTTAAATAACAGTGGTTGTCAAACCACGACTAATAGAGGTTTATCGATGGAGCTTATGAAATCCCAGGTATTGTTCTCCAATGGGCCTTCTGAAGGGAATGACCCAACTTAGATAAGGAAATTTGAGTGAATCATCTGATCATTTGATTCCCAAACAGTGGCAAGGGTGAGGTCTGGGACGGCAGGGGGAAGAGATGGTGAAAATTTGTTTCCAAGAAGAGGCAATGTGCTGAAGGTATTTCTGTTTTTCCTTGAAGAGGGAGCTCCCAGCCTTTGCTAAAATCTAGAACATGAATACTTACAAGTTCGTCACTCCTCGGGTTTTCAGAACACAGCAGTAACTACTCTGCTGTTCCTCTGAAATAAGAGAGAGCTTTCTCTGAAGGCATCCCGTTTTCTGAAGTAGCTCCATTTCCAAGCAATGTTTTCTTCACTTTGTTTCTGCAACTCTGACTCCCCTGCTCGGTGGGGAGTCTGCCTATTCCTCTGAATCCTCACCCCCACTTGGGCACATTCTCTCTTGCTCTCGCTCTCTCTCAAATAAATAAAATCTTTTTTGAAAAAGTAAAAAAAAAAAAAAATGCTGCATACCTGGTGCCCTTTTACCTCAAACACTTCAACATTATCTTCCAAGAGTAAGGACAGGCTTTTATATAGCTATGGAGCAGTGAACAATTTCAGAAAATTAAGATGTTACTGTGAATGTCTTTGGTTTTAAGTGGTAGTGTCATCGAACTCCAATCAAAGTATAAAAATACTTTTCCTTCTTTATAAACCTAGTCTTTTTTGACTCCTCATGCCAAGGAACTAAGCAAGGTAAAAATTCCTGAGGGCAATGATCTGTCTTCCTTTTTCTTCCCGGGTGCCCAGGAGCCCTCGGGGACAGCCGTATACCTTGAACATGCATAGACAGTGTTTGCTGACTGCGGAAGTCACTCTTGAAACCGTGTTAATGCCTGCTGAGTATCTTGTGTGTCTAGAACAGGTATGCAAAACGATTCTCCATGATGCTTATGTCAGAAATGCTGATATAACCCATACGTTTGGGAAATTATATATATATATATATTTTTTTTAAAGGATAATATTAAACATTTTTTTCCCCACAGAAAACCCTCAAACATTACCCTAACTATTGACTTATTTTTAAATATGCTGGACATTTGTGCCATTGCTTTGGATTTTTAATATCCAGTGAGAGTTACCAACAGTGACTATCCACATATTTCCATTGGTAATACCCAGGGATAAGGGGAGTTGTTGGTTTAGGTTGATTGTGGAATTATTGAACCGTATTGTCCTTTGACTCCCCCTCATTGCCACAGAGATAGATAGATACATAGATAAATAAATAAATAAATCTATCCTTCAAAAGAAAAGCAAGACTCTCCAAACTGCTTCTATTAAAATTAATTTTTTAATAACTGCTTGGTTTTATCACTACTTCCCCAAATGCTGATTAATTCTAACTCTAAGCTATGTAATTATAATACTTCTTCTGAAATACAAAGTATCTGGTGCCCCTGGGGTGAACAAGCTAGAATGTATTTCATGTTTCATTCAGCGTTTCAGGGAGCTGGGAAACAATGGAGCAGCCGCTGGCTGGCTCCCCTCCCCCAACACTGGCAAGCCCAGCTCCTCCCTCTTTAGCAGGGAGACAGGAGCCGAGCTGACAGCTGGCATCCCATCAGTTAATGCCCATCTCCGTGGGGCTGGGGAGAAACGGTGGCATGCCAAGTTATTTTTGGCCAGAATCTTCAGGAGCCTTCATTTAGTCCATGGCCTAAGTGGCCGTGATATACCTGCAGAATGTGAATTGACGTTGCCATGGAAATAGAACAACTCTTCCTGGTTCTGTCAAAATCCATCTCTCTCTGCGACCAGGCAGGAGTCAGAGGAAAGAAATGCCAGCTCCAGGGAGAAGGCCGGGGAAGGGGAGGGACTGGCAGCGCCCTACGGTGTCTGAGAAACCCAAGTGGCTTTTTCTGCTAGGATTCGCACACATTATTGCCTTTACAATTCAAATCTCTCCCTCTCTTCTCTCCCTCACTCTCTCTCCTTATCTCTCTCTGCTTCTCTCTCTCTCTCTGCTTCTCTCTCTCCTCCCTTTCTCTGTCTTCCCCTCTTCCTTTCTCTCTCTTTTCTGTTAGTAGTGAATTCAAGCATCCCCTCTCTCCAGAACCTAAAACCAACCTTTGCTCACCTGCTACATATCTTCAGGGGCCCATTTCCTCCACTGTCACAGAAGGAAGGTGAGTGACCCAGATCAAACACTAAACCACCCCATTTGAACATTTCCACATTGTCCTTTAATGTTCTGCTTTCAGTAAATAGACATTAGCCCGTTCAGCCTGGACCTAAACAGAAATGTCATGATGTGAGCACAGGAACATAGGACCAGGGATGTCAGAATAACAAACCAGAAGGGAACTCCCCCTGCCTTCCTCCTGCCTAAGCGTTGTAGCTTTGTTGTGGTGCAGGGCCCTGCAGCTCAGTGCTGGCAAAGCCTCAGCTCTTGAGACACAGTAGGAAAGCTGGGGGTGTGTGGCCCATGTCACAGGACCCTCCATTCCCAGCCGCTGGGAACCTGGAGTGGATGCCTCCTCCTGCTTTCCTGGATCCAGCCCACTGGTCTCACTCTCAATCCCCTGTTTAGCCCTGCAGGTGCCCCTGACCATCAGCTAACACCCCAGCCTCTGGGCTGATAAACTCTCATTCGCAGAGATGCTGATACTTAACACAGAGGAGGCGCGCCCAGGATCTGGTGGTGCAGGTGCTTGTGCACACACACACACACACACACACACACACACACACAGCCTGTTGGTTCTGTTTCTCTGGAGAATCCTTAGAGGATACATTTTTTACTAATATTTGAACAACAACAACAAAACCCAAACAACAACAAATAGGCCCCTTTGAAGCTTAACCATCACCTGGGTAATTTAGATCACAAACCTTCCCACACGTCTGGACCCCAGCATGTGTAGCCCCTGACCCGTAATATCAGCGCACACGCATTATTTCAGACTTCTCATCTATTAGAAGACACTGAAGGACTCTGAGCCAGTATGTTGTCTGAGTGACACCTGTCATTGACCCTATGCTAGGCACAAAATGCATTAGGTCTCTGTACAGGGATACATTTCCATTAGAAAAAATTCTGTGAGCGAGAGCCCTATAAACTTCAAGTTGATTCGCAGGGGTGCCCGAAACACCCACACATCAGCCCGTGCGTCAGGTTTGACAGTAGTCCTGCCTTACTCAAATCCTCTCCTGGATGAAATGATTCTCTATAATCATCACAAGTCAAGTGGGGGGAGAGGTTAAACGCGATGCTGCCATATCCCAGCAAACGTGTTTCCCATGAAACTATTTCACAAAATCAAAGATTGTCATCAACAATTTAAATGTTTTTATAAGTTCTTGAGGGGGCAAAACAAACACACTGACAAAAACACCAATGTTAAATGGAGACCGGATGAAGACATGCACGGTGCGTATGTAAATCCCAAATGATACATCCCAAATTTGAGTTAGTAGAGTTAGTACGTGAAAGCTGAACGGAAAGGGTCCTTGTTTGCTTAGCTTCTAACAGACTCTAATAAGATTGCAAGAGATTCTAGAAGCACCTTCTCTCCCTGTGGTCTTACAAAACTCCTGCGGGTCCCTCCTTTACCTAGAACACTGGTTCTCAACTGGGGGGCAATTTTGCACTCCAGAGGACACTGGGTTAATATTTGGAGATATTTTTGGTCACAGCTGGGAGTGGGACAATGGATGATACTGACATCTAGTGGGTAGAAGCCAGGGATGCGGCTGACGATCTTAAAATGCACAGGAGAGCCCCCCTCCCCCGAAAAGCAAGAATTATCTGGCCCCAATGCCAACAGTGCTGAGGTTGACAAGCACTCTAGAACAAAACCGGGCATAAAGTATGTGCTCTCCATTGGCATGTGTTGTAATTAAACTGAAGAGGGAGGCACAACTCTTGATTAAATCAAGGGCAGCACGTACTAGGCAGTTAGTAGACAGAGACCCACTATGAACTCAAGGTGCAAAATCCGTGCCGTTCTCCTGAGAAGGGGAGCCAAGCAAACGAAGCCCATTTCAGCTCAGTTATCGTGTCCTAGCTCAAATCAACAAGAAGGGATAATAGCAATGCAATTTGTTCCACTTGATTATAGTTCATTTCACTCAACAGGGAAGTCAGATTTGATGTTCGCGATCATCAAGCACAAATCCTACAAAATGTATTTAATAAGAAGGCAATGTAGTTTTCAATGCCTTCATTAATTTGATTTTCCCGCCTTTGAAACAATAAATATTGATAACTAAATCTAAGTCACGTTATCTCTTTGAGCTTCAGCTGCTCGGTTTGGAATCTGAACAGTTCTCCTTGGCGAGTCTTTTTGAATGGGACTGCGTGGGCCCTTACCGGTGTACACCAAACATCTTCCCTCCCATAAAACTGACCAGCTGACTGATATTGATAGTCACAAGCACAGTGAATTTCATTTTAGGAAGGTATTAAATCTCTATCTACAGGGGGCCGTGTATTAGCTAGAAAAGGTATATGCACCCTTATGTTTCTTGCAACATTATTTGCAGTAGCCAAGATACGGAAGAAACCCAAGTGTCCATGAGAAATGGGTGAATAAAGAAGATGTGGGATATATACGTACAATATACGATGTACGAATACACTCAGCTATAAAAAAGAAGGAAATCTGCCATTTGTGAAAACACTGATGGACCCAGAGGGTATTATAAAATAAGGTAGAAAACGACAAATATTATTTCACTTATGTGTGAAATCTAAAATCCAAGCCAGCCAACCAACCAACCAACCAAAGAAAGTCTCATAAATACAAAGAACAAACTGGCGGTTGTCGGGGCAGTGGGGGGAGGCCTGGGGGGCAGAGGAGATGGAGAACATAGGTGATGGGGATGAAGGGGCCCAAACTTCCAGCTGTAAAACAGATATACCACGTCGAAGAAGGGTATAGCGGAGGGAATAGAGCCAATGATAGAGTGACTCAACAACCTGAGTAAACGTAGGAGCTTGCTCTGATGAAAGGAATTTGGTTTATGACAAAAATGCCACGTCTACTTAAAAAAAAAAAAATAGTAGCAGCAGTTTGGGTCCCTAAGAAAATTTAGATCATGAGCAACTTAGAGTTTGAATTTTCATGAACGAATTTTCCAAGTTAAGCTTTTTAAAATTTTGGTATTTTCCAACACAACTTATCAAAAAAAAAAAAAAAACCCTAAAATTTGGAAAAGTAAACATAGACATTCAAAATCTTGTATCGCTAGTGTGGTTATGAGAGAACACCACAGATGAGAAGTCCCTTTATCTTTTTCTTTTCTTTATTTCTATTTCTTTATTTCCTATTCTTTATTTTTAAACTTTTTCACCAATTTTGCTGGTGTAGACACTAAATGCACAGAAGTAACACAATAAATATTTGTAGAGTCAAGTCTCCCCCCTTTTTCGTTTTTACTTTTTCGCTCTGATTGATGTACTATATGTCAGCTAATTTGTCATAATAAAATTAGGAAGTTTAAAATACTAGATTTTTTATAATTTTTTAATAATTATAAAAATTGTATTGTAGATATATGTATTACATATACATATAAACCTTAACTTCTTTTTTTTTAAAGATTTTATTTATTTATTTGACAGATCACAAGTAGGCAGAGAGGCAGGCAGAGAGAGAGAGAGGAGGAAGCAGGCTACACGCTGAGCAGAGAGCTCGATGCAGGACTCAATCCCAGGACCCTGAGATCATGATCTGAGCCCAAGGCAGAGGCTTAACCCACTGAGCCACCCAGGCGCCCAAACCTTAACTTCTATTAATATATAAAATCCTAACTCTACATAAAATTTTATATATACACATATGTAAATATAAACAATAAAATACATACAAACATTTTACATAGAGTTCAGCTTTTCCAGCATTTTTTGTGTTGCCATGTATTAACATTAGTGCAATCTCTTGGTATACAGTTGTCAGCTACACATATTACTTGGACTAGCAAACTTAACCATTCATTCTTTTTGTTGAAGCTTTCTGGTGAAAGGTGAATCACTTGGTTGACTGAGGGGAAGAAAAATTCATAGATACCTGTAAAATTCAAAAACATCATGTTCATTCACATGAGGCTGATACCACCAATATGCTAGAGAGAGCTCAGGAAAGCTCATCATAGCTTCACAAATAAGTGTGCGTATTTCATACCAAGATTCCAAAGCGGATCGTGCCTTGTATTTATCTCATATGAGTAGATACATACTATAGAGCATTCGATAAATATACTTGGCCATGCAAGACCAGACTTAAGATTGACGCCATGCCTCCAGTTTCTGGAGGAGCAGACTCCCTGTTCCCTATATAGCGGCGAGCAGGGCATAGTTAGAATGTATACGCAGGGATCATCACAGAACATGGGCTTTGTGCCGCAGGCCCCAGACTGCCATGCAGCAAACATGGTTTGGGTAAGAAGGTCAGTTGCTGATAAACCCTTCCTTGAATGTATCAGAGGTTTGCTAAGGTCGTAAAGCAGTCACTTTTTAGAGTGAATTTGCTTTTCATCACCAAGATTTCTGCACACCCAGGGACTCCCTTGGGTCCCCCAACAACAGCAGGTACATCACCATTTCTTCTCTCCCATCTTTTTCTGGTTTCCTGACTTGAACTCCATTTCTATAATGTCCACCTCCTCCATCCGTAGGGCCCTCAGCCCTGCCAAGCTCACTGTCCCTTTGCACAGCACACTTTGTTCTCTGGTCTTTTCTTCTCCTCTGGGGACATTGCATTTTGTGGTTGGAATGGTGCCTAGTCCAGTAAAAAAAGAACGAGGACTTTAAAGTCAGATTTAGTTCCTGGCCATGTGGGCTCATGGAGTTCGCTGAATGCTTTGAGGCACCGATGTTCCAGTTCCAGCCCAGAGGGGTCCCAGTACACTCAGCTCCACTCTATACCTACCTCTAGCCAGCAAGCAGGACGGGGAGTGCTGGCGGATCAAAGTCCCCAGGAGCCCTCACCCACAGACACAGCTGGTCCTGTGTCCCTCAGGTAGGATCCTTCCTTAAGGACGCTCTGCCAGGCTTCTCAGTGTCCCAAGTGGGGCTCAGCCCCATTTCAAATGTCCAGTAACCCACTGGACAGCAATTATGTTCTTGTCTTATTTCCTCGCTCTCTCCCTCTGTCTCTCCCCTAATTCCTTAGGGTACCTTCTGGGACTGCCTCTGAATTAAATTGCTTGCACTCAACTTCTTGTCTTGGGGCTTCAGGGAGGCCCCATCAGCTGCTCAAATGGGAAATGGCCCCAAATGCAGAACTGTGACGTCCCCGGAGCTAGGTGGCTCTCACCTAGATGCCCCTGAGCACTTGGCAGGGACCAGGTTTTTCAGGAGAGTCCTGAGTGCGGAGGAGAGGGAGGGCTATTGTTCAGACTGTGTGTGGCTTAGCAAAGGGCCAAACTTCCAGGGAATTCAAAGTATCTCCACCCCTTTTCTGGCTTGTTCAGGCTAGGGACAGAGCGGTTCCCCGGGGGTCGTGGCCTTGTGGACCCTGGTCTTGTGATGAGAATATGAAGCAGAATTGTTCCATTATTTCTCCTTTCTAGCTATATGGAAATGAGGCATCTTTGAGGAGAGAACTGGGGCGAGGGTCCTCAGCAAGTGGGCGGAGTTTGGGGTATGGAAGACAAGGAGAGTGGTCTAAGTGAGCACCTCCTCGAGAACCAGGAACTTTGCTGGTCAGACACTGAGACAGTTTGAAGAGAACTGTACACGGTGGCACCATGTGTGGCATTGACCTATATAATGAGGAAGAAGTCACCATGTGCCAGCCCATGGCTGGGGTTTTAGAGATCTTAAGCACTTTCTCTCTCCCAGAACATGCTGAAATGCCTCACGGCCTGCCCGGGCCAGACTGCTGATGACAAGAGGCAGCCCGCACACCTTCTTCCATCACCCAGAAACACCGCTGGCCAACCCCAAAAGCAGAGTCACCTTCCTGACCAGCAGCTGGTCACGGAATCACGCCCAAGCCCAGCCAAGCCTAACCCAGCTGCTAAACTACGGAAGCATGAGCCGAATAAGTAGCTCTTGTACAAAGACACAGAGTTTTGAGGTGGTTTATCACACAGCCACGGATAACTGAAGTGCCCTGGAATAAGTCCAGCCTCCCCATCCTGCAGTGCCTATCTTGGCTGTCATACCCCCACTTCAAAGGACACTTGGGTCACCACTTCCTCATATCAGGGAGATCATATGATAGTTGTCTTTCTCTGCTTGACTTATTTCGCTAAGCATGATACGCTCTAGTTCCATCCATGTTGTCGCAAATGGCAAGATTTCATTTCTTTTGATGGCTGCATAGTATTCCATTGTGTATATATACCACAGTGGTGATGCAACATGGAGGCTTAAGTGGGTAGGAGAAGAATAAATGAAACAAGATGGGATTGGGAGGGAGACAAACCATAAGTGACTCTTAATCTCACAAAACAAACTGAGGGTTGCTGGGGGGAGGGGGTTTGGGAGAAGGGGGTGGGATTATGGACATTGGGGAGGGTATGTGCTTTGGTGAGTGCTGTGAAGTGTGTAAACCTGGTGATTCACAGACCTGTACCCCTGGGGATAAAAATATATGTTTATAAAAAATAAAAAGTTAAAAAAATAATAAAAAAATAAAAATTAAAAAAAAAAAAGGACACTTGGGGCCACCCTTGCCTCCCAGGGATGAACACTGCCCAGGAGTCTGAGACAGGAGCCCTGCATGGGTTCTCCTTCCTCGCTTAAGAACGCTCTCCTCGGAGCTAAGAGAACATGAGAGCATCTCATCCGGACATCCCTAAGATTTCCAAAGGGTAAAGGGATACATGCTGGCCACCATCTTCATGTTCCAAAATATCAGGGCCTCGTTTTAAAATTCTAAGCCAAAAAGCAATCCTTCAGCACTCAGGATGACCTGATAAATAAGCATCATTTCATTTCACAAAGATCTCCATGGTGTGGACGTGGCCGCAGACACACGTCCTGGGCCACAATGAGTGGTGAATTCCAGAATTCCCTTCCATGTGGAGTTCTCTTTCCTGCACGTAGCTCAAATAAGATGTAAGACACAAGACGTGACTCACCACATTAAGGACTAAAGCAGCCCCTCTAAAAACATCACAGAAGCATTCTGCTATATTAATTCCCGGCCTCTGATATTTTATTATACATATTTAGGATGTGTAAAAAATAAACTTTTTTTTTTTTTTTTTTTTTTTTTACAAATAGAATATGCATAAACATTTGCTCTGGATTTTCTAGGACAGCCCTGATTTAAAATATCCCCTCCCAATATATACATAGCATTCTCTCTTGAACTAAAAGAAAGAATTGTTGTAAGTTGTTGGCACCGCTAACTCACATTACTGATAAACTGTGTGTGCTTATGCCCCATCTTTTTAATTAAATGCTCTGTTCCTTAAGGCCCACAGGCTTGAGAAATACCCTCTCATGTCTCCCCCCCACCCCACATGCTGAGGGAAACTTCCTGTGTTTTTTGCCTTCGCCGAGTGGGTCTTGATAAATCACCTTGTAAACCAATGTCTCTGGTTTTCGAATCCCAGAAGACAAAGGGGGAATAGGGTCGGAGGATCTTCATGGGTACAATTAAAGACATAGTTTGTTCTTAGCAATGTCAAGTCTTTCCATTTTGGGGCCTTCCTCTTTCTCAAAGCATGCCGTGGCTCTCACCTTGGGGAGGGCTCTTAAGCGAGTCACCAGAGAGCACTCACCAACACCCTTCAGCACTAAAAGGCTCGGACATGCATCTGTCACGAACTTTGTGTGTTTCTATTACAGAACATGGTGGGGTTCCTCGGTGGCTGTTAAAATAGTTTTGTTTTGTTTTGTTTTGTTTTGTTTTTTTCCTCTTGAATAGGAATTATGTTTGCAGAGATTTCACTCCAAGTTCTAATATTTGCTTGTGTAGATTAGGAGTAACCTTATCTTAAAAGTCTTGGATCTTTTCAAAGCCTTTCAAAGCCACATGGATCCCCTTCATACTAAGTATTTAGCCGATCAAAGGTCTGCACGCTGATCCTCGGAGACTGGTGGCCATGTCTGTCCATCACTGGGTATTTGACAATCATCTCCCACATCAGCTCCCACTGGACCCTAATCCGGTGGGATGAGAAGTATTCAAGGTAAATCCCTAAGCTTCGTAGCCGTTGAGGTTCAAAAGACTTTAAGAATGTTGCAGACCTATCTTTGGGTTTGGAGGGATGTTCGTAATTACCTTAAAAATCTACCTTGCTTCTTAGAGAAAATAGTTTTTTGGTTTTTTTCTACTCTACAGTATCCACTTCCGGAGGATTAGAATGACACTTGGCCATCTCTCTCTCTGATACCTCCTCTTTCTTTATGAATGAAAAAACCAAAACAACAACAACAACAACTAAGAACTTGTATTTACCTGGAAAGCACAGTCACAGGAGTTGATAAGGGCTGTGGAAAACAGGTTTGCTATTGTTTACTTCCTGCTGCCCCCAAATTACTTTGAAGAGGCAATGTTTATATCAGAGAAATACTGTTTTAACTCTGAGGGTGCTGTCTATTTCAAAGGGGCACCTTACTGCAAGGATAAAGGACCCAGTTGTCCTGGGTCCACCTCTCAGCTCCACACTGCCCTCCAAGGGGCTGGACCAAATATGCACTAGAACACGGAATTCAGAGACAGCACCGCTGGTTCTCCCGATACGTTTATTTTTGTTGAAGACCTGGACTTGATCCTCCTCCTCTGTTTGTAAAGCCACATACAGACTTGGCCAGCTCCCTTCTCCACTGGACCCTTATCGGGAAATGAGAGTGTGGGCTAGAAAATGCTCTCACATGGTCAAGAGGAGAAAGAATGCCTGAATGCCTGTCCCTCTGGTTGACCAGTTGTCCACGATTTATCCATTGGGAACTCTGATTTCAGGTGATCCTTCTAATTGTTTTTGCACTAAAAGTAAACCCTCTGCCCACATGGGATGTCGTGTTAGGAAATTTCTGAATGATCCCACATCTATCCTATAATAGGATCCAAGTGTCTGATTTACAACAACAAATAACCTATTTCCTAGAAGAAAATATTTTCTCATATACAGTCTCCCCT
Organism: Mustela nivalis; assembly: GCF_964662115.1. NCBI lineage: Eukaryota > Metazoa > Chordata > Mammalia > Carnivora > Mustelidae > Mustela > Mustela nivalis. The sequence continues at coordinate 4,845,896 of NC_139020.1, read as the reverse complement.
CCACCAAGAAATCCTGGCGACACTTCAAAATCAGCCTCTCTAGTAACCACACTCCTTCTTCTCTGCCCAGAACTCACACTTCACCCGTTTTCCTCCCCATGAGTGGAAAGTTCCACCACCCAACCTGTACCCAGTAAGGAGGTCACCCCACCCGCCCTCTTTTCCTTCTCCCTCTGTGTCGGCAGATGCCACCAAGTCCATTCCACTCTCTGGCACATCATCTCTCAGCTCTGCCAGGGTCCTGTCCTCTGGATTAAGCTCCCCCTATCTGTGATCTGGATTAAGACCCAAGCGTCAGGCCACTTCCGGAACAGGTCAGTCCCTTTCCCCCAACCACCTGATACAGTGGAGGTAGAGTGAACATTTATACTGTGAGTTTGATGGTGTCTCGCCAGCAATGAAGTCTCTGCAGAGACTTCCTCCTCCATACCTCCAGGACCATTACCAGGGCTCACAGGACATCACAGGGTAAGTGCCTGCTGGCATCTGCCCCTCCCCCAGGCCCTTCCCCACCACAAGCACACGGTGCGCTCTCTCTCCCCCAGGTCCCCTCTGCCTGACACACTGCCCCTGCTATTGTATCCATCTCACTCCACATCTCCCCCTGTGTGTCAGTGTGCTTGCCTTCTCCTACAGCCGACATACCCGTGAAACCTGACCATTTCTTCTCCTAGCACCAGCACACCTCACTGTCCCACTGCAGCCTTGTGGGTATCACCCCTGCAGCCTGGGGAGAGGGGCTCATGTTGGTGTCTCCCGCTCCTGGGCCCACTCCTGGGCCCCATGCCTGGCGGTTTCTGGCTCACCGAGGGGCTGCTCAGTAAGCATGAGGCAAACAAAGGACAAAGTGGATTCCACCAGGGAATCTCAACCCAAAATTCCAGGGAGGGCAGGGAAGCAGGCAGAGCTGTCCACCCTGATCCCTGAGCCCTCTCCACCAGAAGTGAAACCACACATAGGAAGGAGCAGGGCTCTGGTCCTTAGAACCTGAGCCCCATGGTAGACAATGCAGGTCCTGCCCCCTCCCTGCTTCATTCCACTCAGAAACTCAACGAAACTGACGGACAAAAAAGTGCAATTTGACACCCTACTTGGCCCTCCATACCACTGACATGGGTGTCACTCGACCACAGGCTGCTGGGCTAGGAGACACAAATGTGGAGTCCAAGACACAGAGCCACCAGGAGGCAGAGCTGGTGTCTAACCACCCCAGACTCTAAGTCCTGGCAACCAAAACACCTGTAATACTTTTAAGGTGAACATTTTCAAATACTTGAGTTTTAGTAAACTCTTTTATACTGTCATTACTGCTTAAGGATAAAAGTCATGGGGTGCCTGGGTGGCTCAGTGTGTTAAAGCCTCTGCCTTTGGCTCGGGTCATGATCCCGGGGCCATGGGATGGAGCCCACATCGGGTTCTCTGCTCAGCGGAGAACCTGCTTCCTCTTCTCTCTCTCTGTCTGCCTCTCTGCCTACTTGTGATCTCTGTCTGTCAAATAAATATAAAGAAAATCTTAAAAAAAAGAGAGAGAGAGAATAAAGGTCATAAAAATCAAGAAGCTCCAAATCAGTGTTGTTAGATAAAAGAGGTTGTTGTAAATGCTTTACATAAGGAAATTCCTTCAGAATTCACAGCGGTGGGCAACACGGAGAATGAATGATGAAGCTGAAATACTAATGATTCTCAGGTAAGTCAGTTTCATTTTCTAGGAAAACTAACAGTTAACCCCCTACCCACCCGCAAATCCCCTCAACTGTTACGAGGCAGAAATCTCTCTGGCTCTATTCTATGACTGGGGATACGTCACTGAAAGAGCAGGTGACACGCATGCCCTGGACGAGAGGGACAGAAGCACCAAACAAGATAAAGGAGTGTGAGGTAGCGTGAAGGCTGCAGAGAAAGAGAGAGAGGAGAAGAAATGTCTCATGCAGTCACGATTTTAAAAACAGCAGTCATACAGTTTAGGTGGAGGGCCACGGAGGCTCTGGACCGAAGAAGAATCAGGGAAGGGAGGTTGAGGGTGATGGGGTGTACTTTGGTATGAGATGGTGAAGGTCCTCCTGAGAACATGGCCCAGGAGCACAAACCCAAAGGAAGACAGAGAGAGACAGTGGTCACCGGGGAGAAAGCATCTTCAGCGGCAACACCTACAAACAGAATGACAATGAGGTAAAAGTGTGTGGGGAGTATTTGGTAACATCCAGAAGATTTTGTGGAGTGAGCCAAAGGGACAGGGACAGAGGGCGAGTCTAAGGACAAGGGGTGATCTCCCAGTGCCCTGGGGACCACTGAGAGAGCCTCAGTTAAGGATGTGATGCTTAGACCCAAGCCTGGATATGTGTATGTGTAACAGAAAGAATATCGTTCGACTTGATTGGCTTTACCAGTAGGACAGAAAATTATCTCAGTTGTAGCTGATCAACAAGGGCAAGAAAGCTGAGTTTAAAAAAAAAAAAAAAGTGATTTTAAGGATCCCTAAATTATTTCAGGACACTCTAAATACAAGGATACTTCATTATCAAAGGTTATAAAGGATCCAAAAGACCCTCATCTCCTGTCTGTGAGTGTGATTTTATTTATGCATGTGTAAATGCATGTGAAAATTATTTCTTTTGTTATGCTACAAACATACACACATTTAACATTTAACCAATGTATAAGCATTGTTCAAAGAAATGAATCTACCTATTCATTCCCCATCCACCTTCTCACACCCCCATCCATCTACCCATCCATGCACACATCCTCCACCCATCCGTCCACCTACCCATACACCCGTCCATCCATCCATCCACCCATACACCCATCCGTCCAACTGCCCACCTAGCCATGCACCCACCCACCCCCATTGATCCATCCATCACCATACACCCATCCATCACTCTTACACCCATCTACCCATCTATCTATGTTCAAAGCATTATGACTCATTATTTTGAAATTTACTTAAATGACTTTGCTTTGACTTTGTTCCTATAGAAGATAAGAAGTTTATAAAGTAGATGATAAACTCTTAATACCGATGTTCTATATTTTAAAAAAATGTAAATAGGCAACTATATGGTTTTTTATCCATTGAAATTAAGATACTCCCAAGTTATGGTATATGGAAAATTTTTCTATGAAAATTGACTTTTGTAACAGGAATAGAAAATTTCACCCCAGGTGGCAAAATCAATTCAGATTCTTTTTGACATTTTCTAACCTTCAGATTTCTCTAGGAGCAAAGTAGTTGTATAAAGATTATATTCTTGGCTATTAATTATTTTGACTAGTTTCCACAGGGAAAAAAAAGAAGTGTCATTGTGACAGTGCAGAAGAAAGTCAAGGTTTCACTGCCTGTCGTTTATAAAAAAAAAAGAAAAAGGAGGAAGATCACCGAGAAAACACATGCACCTTAAATGTAGCTGAAGGGGCCTTTGATACCTTGAGAGCTTTGACAGCGTAGGCCCTGTTTCCAGATGCCAACCTGAACTCTGCAGGCCAATGGCATTCATCACCAAGAGCTTGCTTTCATGAATGTGTTTTTTTTCTTTCTTTCTTTTTTTTTTTTTTAAAGATTTTATTTATTTATTTGACAGACAGATCACAAGTAGGTAGAGAGGCAGGCAGAGAGAGAAAGGAGGAAGCAGGCTCCCGGCTGAGCAGAGACCCTGATGTAGGGCTCGATCCCAGGACTCTGGGATCATGACCTGAGCCGAAGGCAGAGGCTTAACCCACTGAGCCACCCAGGCGCCCCTCATGAACGTGTTTCTTGACCAACATTATTTTTATTTGGGAAGTATTTAAAAAACAATATTATCCAGGACAACTATTTAGGAGTGGTATACATTTCTTAATTTATTCATCATTTTCTTCAGTAGTTTTCTATAAGGTAATTAGCCCCATATAGTTTTCTGTATTATCTATTTTTTTTAATTATTCTCTGATTTGGAAATAATGTGTAGAAGAGCATCAGATAACGGGTGGTCGTGATGATCTCTGCCACCGTTACCGCTAAAGCCATCATGGCATCACATCACGTCTCTGAACGTATGTGGAGTCATCTAATATAAGACAAGAAAAGTAGAGAGTTCTAGTTTGGGGGGAAAGATGGACTTCTATGACAGACATGCCCCGGGTGGACCTGGTTCCCCAAGACGTGGTCAGGGTTGAGAGTGTGACCTTTCACCCTGAGACACCGGGTTTCGATCATTGTCTGCCATTTATTCCAGTCTAATCTGCCTCTGTGCTTACACCGTCCTTGCTCAACTGGACTTACTTATAAAGTGAATGCAATAACACTCCCTATCCTAAAGGTTTTGGGGGGGTAAATGAGATAATATATGTCAGAAGGTTTAGAACAGTGCTTCCTGCAGAGTGAGCACTAAAAGGAAATGTGTATTCTGTTTATTATAACATGTAGGAATGTGGGCAAATAAATTCCTTGGACGCCCGTCCTCATCCATCATCAGGCAAAACCAGGATGAGAGCTAGGGTGAGGAGGTCAGCTGTAATAGCTCGTGATTCATTCCCAACAAATACTGGCCAATGCTAGTTTCATCTCCGCCAGCATCAGCTTCCCCTGCATTTGCTAATCAGGACATATTTATGATATTTGATTGGGTCAAAAAATAAATTTTTACCATAAATACTGTGGTAATTCAATTAACTTCAGGTATGAGAATATATTTTTCAAAACTTTGTTCATCTCAATTCTTAACATTAATTGAACATGTACTATATCCTGGGCACTGAATACAGGGATATATAAGAGCCCAAATCTGAGCCTAAGATTCCATGCTATTAAAAAAAAAAAAAAAAAGGTTTAATTTCCCTATGGGATTCTTTTGAGGATCAAAAGGATAATATATGCTTTTTAGATCATATGCATTGGTAAATATATTGATCAGAGGGACCTGTGTGCAGACAGTATAATCTGTTGCTATACAGTGTATTGTTATCCAGGGTGGAGAAGAGTGGTGGGGACTCAGGAGCCCTGGTCTGTCCACAGCTTGTATCATTGGTGACAAAGTCCCATGGTGCAAACCTGAGCCCATAGCAAAGCTATCAGGCACCAGAGTTTAAACCAGACATCATATGATCACTATTCCCTTTGTTTTTTTTTAATACAAATTTTTAGAATTCTGATCTTAAAGGCAATTCATGTTCATGATAGAAAACTTCAAAAGAAACAGAAAAGGAATAAAGATGTGATGACTTAGATGACTAAATCATCTAAGTTCTAAGATGACTTAGAGCTAAGATGACTGAGAACTTCACAATATTCATGACTCAACCTTCCCAATCACCCAAGGGGCTGGTATCACTGTTGTCTCCACTTTCCAGATGAAGGCATGGAAGCCCAGAGGAATCAGCATGCCCCTCACACAGGTGAGACGTGTGCTCTGCACATTAGTATGACTTGGTAAAACCCTTTCTGTGCAACCCACTTTGTAGTGCTTGTCACAGTCTACACATTGTCAATCTGTGTCCCTCCAGTTCCTAAGTCCTCGCTGCACTCACTGACACAGCAGCTACTTTTGAGGAAACACTCACTCCTGGCAAGATCTGCCCCACAGGCTGGGGCCAGAGCAGTAAACAGAACAGCCTGCCTTCAGGATGAGGAGGCAGGGAGGAAAGGAAGAAGGTGTACACTGGGTCCAGCAGTGTTAAGGTTCCATTCCAGGGAGGTGAGGGACACAGCTGAGGAAGAACTTTGTAGAACTTTGGCTTCTCCACTAATAAAAGAGAAAGCCATCAGAGGGCATGAGCCGAGAGTATGATCTGGCTTTTATTTTCACAAAATCACTCCGCCTGTTCTCAACATGTGAACTTAGAGGCCACAATTCGGTCTTTCACAGGGTAGCATTCACTTCCCTTAATTAATTTCTTCTTGTGACATTAGACCTGCCACAAGGGAAAGAACAATTTTAGTTTTCTCACAGTTCTTCAAAAATACTGCCCATTTCTGGAAACATTTGCAAGGACAAAAGGCGATAATCCCCATTCATAACTCAGCCTCCCTCCCTCTGCTCTCCTCTCTTTCTCACGCTCACCTCCCTTTTCTTTAGCACCTATTCACCATTTCATGTTCAGCAATATTCTATTTCCAATCCCCAGTAATTTAGACCATGGTTGGGAAGTAGGGTTGCCCAAGATGTCATCAGAAAGGATGTCCTCTGGATTAGGGTGGGCCCGGCTCCCCGTGAGGAGGCTGGCAAAATGGGGTGATGCAGCTACAAGCCAAGGAACCCCCAAATGCCAGTGAGCACCAGAAGCCAGGGGAGAGCATGGAGCAGATGCTCCCTCCTCACCCTCAAGAGAAACCAGCCCTGCCCACACCTTGATCTTGGACTTTTGGCCTCCAGAATAGTGACATGAGACATTTCCGTGGTGTAAGCCATCAGTTTGGGGGAATTTGTGGCAGCTGCCCTAGCCAACAGAAGCACTGTCCAAGCACTTTTCTTTCTTCCACCAGGCTTTAGAGGTCCTTGGAGTGGGGCCCAGGGCCATGAACCTTCGGGCCTCAGAGAAAATGCTCAGTCAATGCAGACTGCTAGGTGAGTAAGTGAGCTGGTGAGCAAGGGGATGGCTCCGGGGACAGAGGCAGGGCTTAGCTAACACTGGGACAGAGCAGGGGCTTCCCTCTGGGTAAAGAAAGGTCTACATGCTCATTAAACAATGAGGGGTAACCCCTCCCCTCTTGGGTCACTCACCCCTGAGAACCCTCTGCTTTCCGAAAGCCCACAGTTTTGATAGAGAACAAGGATTTTAATGTCCCTTCATTTCTAGCCAAGAGAGATGGTGGAATCCTTACTAAGCCCAAGCGAATAACAAGGAATGGTGGAAGAAAAGTAACATAGATGCAGCTGGACCCCTGCATCCATCATTGTTGAGAAAATTTCCACCCTAATAAAAGATTCTCATTTCTCCACTGTGGTGATAAGTAGAATTTGGACCAAACCTAAAAAAGGAACAATCCCTTATCCATTTGTCCGTTGAAGGGCATCTTGGTTCTTTCCACAGTTTGGCGACCGTGGCCATTACTGCTATAAACATTGGAGTACAGATGGCCCTTCTTTTCTCTACACTATGGAGTATTATGCCTCCATCAGAAAGGATGAATACCCAACTGGAAGAGATTATGCTGAGGAAATAAGTCAAGCCGAAAGGGTCACAGAGAGAGACTCTCATATCATGAGAGTCAAATATCTCATGATAAGAGAGAGTCATATCACAAGGTTTCACTTATTTGTGGAGCATAACAAATAGCATGGAGGACATGGGGAGATGGAGAGGAGAAGGGAGTTGAGGGAAATTGGAAGGGGAGGTGACCATGAGAGACTATGGACTCTGAAAAACAATCTGAGGGTTTTGAAAGGGCGGAGGGTGGGAGGTGGCGGGAACCAGGTGGTGGGTATTATGGAGGGCACTATGGCATGGAGCACTGGGTGTGATGCATAAACAATGAATCCTGTTACACTGAAAAATTAAATAAAAATTAATTAATTAATTAATTAAAAAAGGAACAATTCCTATGTATGAAATGAAGATTCACTCTGATACTGTGCTTACTCTCTCTTTGCCATCCTGTGACTCCTACCAATGATCTTATTTTATTTTTTTGTTTGTTTGTTTTTCTCCAAGTGGTCTCTGGACCACCTGCTATTAAACTCCTCAGGGGTACTGTTTTCAAATCAGATCTATGGCCTCTCAGCCTGACTTGCTCACTGAAACTGGGAAGCAAGGCATACAGAGGGCGAGAGAGGATAGCATCATGCATTTCAATGAACTATTCAAATGATTCTACGCAATAAAGGTTGAGATCTATTTCTCTGGGTTCCATCTTTCTTACACAGGCAAAGGGAGTGGAGGATAAAGATGGCATTAAGGTAAATTAACTCATATACTGAAAAGAAACGCCTGCCGTTCATGAGACAAAAAGAAATCCAAACACGGACTTCTTATAGATCAGGATTTAGGGCTAGGAAGGAGCTTCATGATCATAGTCCAGTGGCTGTTCAGGGAGCCCCACACAAAAGGAGTTCCCAGGGATTCCCAGGGATAGAACAGGTTGTGGTGGGGTGGGGTGGGGTGGGGTGGGGGTGGGGGGGGCAGGGGGCTGCGCAGACTGGACTCTGGATCCCCAGCCGTTCACACGGGCTCAACCAGAGCATCAGCTAGGGATTATCCGTTAGAAAGACGGAGATTTCAAATGAGATTTTATTTGAGAAAAATATTTTATTGCTTAAGAACAAGGCTCCCATCCTATTACCTTCTGTAAATGAAATAAACAGAATCACAGCAAGATGGAATATAGCTAAAATCACCTATAATTAGTGGCCAAGCTAGAGCGAGAACTCTGTTTTCTTTCCTGTGCATGTGCTTTTTACGGTATGAGAACGGATATTGTCATAGGTAAATTCATAAAAATCAATTTGTGAGTTTTTTGAAAAATGGAAATACGGGATAGGTGTCTACATTTAGACTAAGGCATATTCTCCGTATCTGGACATAATCCAGAGCATTCCTGGTGTGTCTCATTTTGCCTAATGGCTTTATTGAGATTTTTTTTTTCCTTTTTCTTAGCGCTATGGGAAAATACAATAAAGAAGAAACAGTCTTTAGGCTCATTGTACCTATAACTTTAGAATGGATAACTTTTTGCAAGTGTTTTTACACTGAGTTGCATTATTCCTTTAGGGATGCTTTATTTTCATGTATGATCCATCCTCAATATCCTGATTAGAATTCATGAATTCCTCACAAATATTGACTAATTATCAGCTGTCAGACTTACGGGCTGTTCCTTCTACATCTGAAGCCAACTCACCTCCCCTTTCCATGCACAACCAAAACACAGAGAAACAAAACACTTTCTATTCATTAATTCATTCACTAAACATTAATTAAGGCGCATTTAGATTCTCGAGTAGGTAGAGTAGAGATCAAACAGCAATTCCTCTAAGAAGCCTCCATTGATTTTCCTGATAGAACCAATCTCTCTCTCCCTGTTCCCCTGGGACTTGGAGACTCCACGCTAACACAGGGCACAATCTGCTTCCTGTCAATCTTAATTATCAAGTCTATCCACTCCACCACTCCCACACGGGACCAAGCTTCTGGAGCACTAGAACCTTGGTTTTATTTTCTTTGTGTGTTCCACTCTCATTAAATGTGGCCTTCATTCTCCCAGATTATATGAAGCTTGGTAAAGGAACCAACAATAGAATTTTCTAGGTTACAAAAGCTGAAAAATGTTCATCAGAAAGAGACTGATAATAAGCAAGTAGGAACTTGTATACCCTTCGATCGACCCCTCTCTACTGCACCTTCTTTCTCCCAAAATGTCGTAAGAGAGTCCTCCTCCTTCTCAGCTGTCCCTGGATGTACTCCAGTCTGTTTTCAGTCACATCATCTCCACCAACAAATAATACAGAGTGAACCACTGAGTCACCAAGAGAACATACCTTACTAAAAGACATCGTAAATATATGTGAAAAAGGAAACACAGAATGTTCTGGAAGAAAATGCAGCTGCATGTCAATATCACCGTGGCACGGGAGAGGCCTTTCTATACATTGAAATATTAACCAATGTCATTATTTTTACAGGCCACCATTATGTTTTATTTTTGTTTATCTGTGTCTTCTACATATTCCAGAAACAACACATATATACCTTCACTAAGAGAAAAGGCAATTCACGTGACTCCAGTCTAACGAACCTGAAAGTTTCTGCACTGAAGTCTATTTCAGAATCTATCCGTGCGTTCAGCATCTCAGGTGGAAGGTGAACTTAAAAATGGAATAACCCACATCAAATAAGCATCAGATAATGTTCTAAATACACGAGAATAAACTGCAAAGCTTAAATGCAAGTATTTTCAGAGAGGAATCTTAAGTTCACAAACCGTTGTTTTTGCTATTCTTTTGGTCTATTCTCTTCATAAATTAAAAGTTTTTTCTTGCTAATTAAATGAATAGAGGTATATTCCAGATCTGACCTTTTAGCCATACTTGCTAAAAAATTTTGAAATGTGTGCTTATCATTATTAGGCAATAGGTTTATATAATTTATAGGGATGGATTTTCCTTTCCGATAGGGTCTTAAGTCCGAGGCACTCTGCATAAATGAGTTTTGTGAAGTCCTAGAAAAGAATACAGGGGGCTAGGAATAATAAGGAAAATCTGGACATCGTTAAGGAGAAAGATACTTTGGGCTAACATCTGTAATCCTGTGCGTTTTCAGATACAGATAGGCGTATATATATGTTTGCACAGAAATAGACGTGTTATAAGACCTAAGGCCAACTTTAGGAAAGTTGTAGCGTTATTAAGTGTATTAAAATGGGGGCACCTGGGAGGCTCAGTCGGTTAAGCATCTGCCTTCAGTTCAGGTCATGATCCTCGGGTCCTGGAATTGAGGCCCAAGTCAGGCTCTACACTGGGCATGGAGCCTGATTAAGATTCTCCCTCTCCCTCTGCCTCTGTGCCTCCCCCACTTCTCATGCTCCTTCTCTGTCTAAAAGAAAACAAACAAACAAATAAATAAATAAACATATTAAAAAAAATAAATCTATCAAATTGAACTTTAACAAGTAAAACAGTAGGACTCTCCTTAAGTCCAGCATATTAATGTCCAGAAATACTTGGAAGAGATGCATGTGATTTCAGCAACATTGACTGCCCTGAACTCAGGAGAGTACAGAACAGGCACTTGAGGTAAATCTAAAGGCATGTTTACTTCGGACCTGGACATCTCACAACAGACGACAACCGTTGCTGGCTGTGCATGCCTCTTCAAACAAGAGAAGTCTGTCTGCAATAACGTGGTGTCCCTGATGCTCAGGAAAACACGGCCTATAGAGCTCAGTAGCCAGAAACAAAGAGGGAGCAGGGCAAACCACACAAAGACAGCAGAAGAAAAGGCACCGTGGCTCAGAGATTCAACGGTAGAAACCACTTTTCTAAAAACACATTTTTGTTTCCCTTCTTTCTCCCAGAGACCACCTCTCCAGAACTCTCGGATTGACTGACTGACTTTGGCAGTGGTGCTGGGAGGCTCAAGTTCTAGAGAACAGTGCAAAAATAGATAATCTCGAAAGATAAAAGTTAAAATGGCATTTGTGGACATGGGTAGAAATGGCCTATTTGCTGTGCATCGGAATAAAATATTATCACCATCAGCATCATTATTATTATAAGAGAAAATGTTTAGGGGAGTAAGGATGTCACAAGGAGCACGTTTGCTAGACTGGTGCCTTCCCTCCCACAAGGTAGAAGTTGTACCAACGGTTTTCAACTTGTGCTCCCAGGGGTCCCAGGAAAATGAGGAGGGTCTTTGGATGTGGGGGCTGTGGCAGGGAAAATTCAATGAGATTCCGCCAGAACAGCTCTGTTCTTGGACATTTTATGTCCTTGGTGTGCACTGAAGAACAGAAAGCTTCACATAGCTTCTGGGTCGTGGGCTTTTATTCCTTCGGAGGGAAGCTCTTCATTTTTCTTTAAATTGATTAATTTAATAGAAGGCTTTATAAAAAGAAAAGACACAGAGACACAGAGAGGAGGGCCACGTGATGACAGAGCAGACACGGCGGAACACGTCTACAAGTCAAGGAATGCCAGTGATTGTGCAGCGCCAGAACCTGGACACGGGAAGAAGGACGCTCGCTTGGAGCTTGTAGAGGGAGCCTGGCGCCTTGACGTTGGATCTCTGGACTTCACAGCTGTGAGTTCAAACAACATTTCTAATGCATTAAGGCAGCTGTGGGGAAACGGATAGAGTAGCCTTTGCTGTGTGGCTGTGGACCGATCTGTCGAGCCATCCCAAATGAAAGGTATCTCTTGATTTGCATTTGATATTTAAATTGAACTTGGGAAGTAGTGTCATTTTTAATGTTCCAAATAAAAGAAGTGAGGCATGTGCTCATAATCACTTCATGAAAAGAATGCAAAGCAAAGCAGATGGTGGGGGTAGGGGCTGCAGAATTCCAGACCGAGGAACCCACCCAGTGATTGTTCTTCTTCACAGATCGAGTGAACTATTTCTTTTTTTTTTTTTTTAATTTATTTTTTATTTTCAGCATAACAGTATTCATTATTTTTCACCACACCCAGTGCTCCATGCAATTCGTGCCCTTTACAGCATGGAGGTTCCTCAGAATGTTGAAAATAGAACTGCCCTATGACCCAGCAATTGCACTATTGGGTATTTACCCTAAAGATACAAATGTAGTGATCCAAAGGGGCACATGCACCCGAATGTTTATAGCAGCAATGTCCACAATAGCCAAACTACGGGTGAACTATTTCTTCCCTGAGATCCTCCGCTGGAGATCTCAGGTCCTGTGATTTCTGGAACTTCCTTCTTGCAAATGAAAAAGCCTGGCTTGCAAGTCCCACCTGTTCTCCAGAGTTTTTACAATAAAGACAGAGAACACCACGAGAAGTAGAGAGACTGTGGAGTAGCGGCCACAAGTATGGGTTGTGCAGCTGTTCCCTACCCCAAGAAGCCTCCGTCTCCTCTGCCATGAGGGCTGTGCAGGGAGTATGACCACACTGGACACAATGCACAGGTACACAGCCCACCCAGCATGGCAGGCAGGGCTGCAAAGTTGCAGAAGAAGGTCAGGCATCCGCTATCCACCCTTACTGTGTGCACGCAGGGGAGAGGAAGGTAAGTATGGTCAGAGAGCCGACTGCTTCTGTAACTTTTGGAATGACACTAGAAGCAATTCGGAGGCAGCACGTGTGTCTCTAGGCATCCACGGCATTTCTGAATATTATTCCCATTTGTCCACTGCAGTGCTCTCAGACCCCCCCAACACCTCATGTGATGGGTGAGCCTGTGGCCTCAGCGGCAAGTCAAGGGCTTTATGGGCTGAGAGGGGCTCCATCTGGGCCTCCCCGGTAGGCATAAGGCCTTGGAAGTCTTTCCTGGCCTTGCTAAGCCTGCGTCCTTCTTCTGTTAATGAAGATCATGATAATCCCCCGTAAGAGGGTCTTCAAACTTAAATGAGGGGATGCTGTGCCGGGGCCCTGCTCAGGAATGAGTGCTCATTGTGTCTTCCCTTCCAACACCTCCTGCATAAAACTCAGATTGGAGATCCTCTCTCTTCTGGGACACAAGCATTGAAGAGGGCGAGTGGTCAGGAAAAGTCTGTGTCCTGTGGTATGTGGATTTCAGGTATCTGCAGGACAGTGATTTGGAGTAGGAAACCATGGAAGGGAGCAGGGCTTGGCTTCCAGGAGCCACTTGTCACCGGGACAAATGGAATATCTAGTGCAGGGCGCTGGACCACTTAGAACATCACCAACACGTTGGGCAAGCTCTAGCTGGAAGCGAAATGGAATGTGGCTAAGGGACTACAGGCTTTGGGTGGGACACACCTGGATCTGAATGACCGCCATCGTCCAGCCTCTTGACCTTGGGTAGGTTGCTGAGGCTTCTCTGGGCCTCAGTTTGCCCAGGCAGAGAGTGGGATGATCACACCTACACCACAGGGCCTGGTCCTCGGGAGCACAGCTCCTGGCACCGGGAGGACAATAAATACATGGGATCCCCTTCCCCAGTGTCTGCACAGGCCCCAGGTTCGCCTTCGGTGTGCACATTAGTTTTGTTCAAGATGCAGCCTGTTCACTTAAAAAGATAAGTTGAATTTTTTTAGTCTGTAGATGGCATTCCCTAATGCTGGATTTGATTCATGTAATAGTTATTGGGATCAAGCCCCTGCCAGCCTCACCCCAAAACTCATCTAGAAAAAAGGCAAGTGTGAGTCTTTCTAAGGAAAGTCACATCTTGCACTCCCCCAGAGTATGTTTTCGGAACAACATTGGTGAGTGTGTGGCTTCGTTCTGGTGCCCAGGGCAGGGGTGGGGTCTGGAGGACATTGTAAGAAGACTGACACCCAGCTGTGGGGGAAGGATCGCTGGTGAACATTTTTTCTTGAGGCCTAACCCAGGCCCTTCCACACTCCTCCAAAAGACCAAGTAAAATCACCAAAATGGTGCCCAAATGCAGCCAACTCTTGGTCAGAGAGGAATCCTACCATCTGCTCCGGGAGGACCCCCACCACCCCCAGGAGAACATGACATCATTGTCACCGGAGTGGAGGTCCGGCTGGACAGGAAGGTGGCTCCTGCCATTTCTGATGTGTCCCTGTGCCCTGCACACCACCCCTGCAGCTCCCTTTCCCTTCTCAAGCACTTGCGACTAGAAAGGTCTTGATCCCGGTGACAGAAGGAGTCATGAAAAGGCAGCTCCAACTCCGCACCCGGATCAAGCCCAGAAGCCACCCTGCACCCAAACCTATCACCTGGAGGGACCTGAAAGGGAATTCCTCAAAAGTCAAATACACTCATCTCCTTTTCAAAGCCCTGGGATGCAGCTGTCAAACTGCATAAAAACCATTCTCCTCAAGGTTAAAATTTTAATGCACTGTTTACACATTGAGGCAAAAGAGGTTTGCATAATTAATAGAGCACAGAAAATGGAGAGCCAGAGCACAAAATATGTTTTACAGAAAAGCCGTCTGTGAAGGATAGAGGATGCCGTCCTGACGTGTCCTATACAGCTCCAAAGAAACCCCTGGAATCTGAGGCAGTTGCCTCTCCTACTTCGAAGGGTCACAGGGGACCCCGTTCCCAATACTGCCACCCTCCATAGCAAGGAAGCCTGACAACGTTCAGGAGCAAAGCTTCCCCATGCTTCAGATGGGCATCAGATCTGTTAAGCAAACTCCCGAGGTCCCTGACACAGTCCCCGGGACAATGGGATGTCCTGGGGAAACTTGGGCAGGGAAGGAGGAGGGGGCAGAGCTCGCACTCCCTCTGCAGACTTCGCAAGGGGCTCCCACAGCGCCCTGAGCCTGGGAGGAATTCCTAGGCGTGTCGTCAGAAGGGGCGCCCGGCAGAGGCAGCCTGGCATATGGTGCCTCCAATTTTTTCGTGACAAGTGGCGGGCTAGCAGAGCCGTGGAGGAACAGGCAGAGAGCCGGTTGGCTAATCACTCCCCGTTGCCTGCACCCTCAGGCAGAATCATATTGCTTTATGCAGATGAGCTCATCACAGTTTCTTCAATTTGGCTTTTATATAAAAAAGTGCCAGCTCCTCACACTGTGTCAACAGCCACCCGAGGGCCTACCACTTTACAACACGAGTGTATTACTATTTAAAGACAAGCTTTTAGCTGAACATCAGTGCTGCCTTCGGAGTTTAATTACCGCCCTCCCCATGGGGCCCAATGAGCCAGCGACTCTTCCCAAGGGGGTTCTGCTTGGTGATGATCTTTAACTAAGTAAGTAAATGCCAAACCGGCTTGGCTTAAAGCGCCTGTGTCTGATTTCCTGCTCTGCTGCAGGATTGTAGGTGACTGGTAATGAGCCATGAGCAGTTTAGCATCCTGGGGTAATTAATTTCCAATTGGAAAAAAAAAAAAACACAACTAGTAGAATGTGTGTGTGTATGTATATGCATGTGCATAATATATATGCATATATATAAAGTATACTACTAGAATGTAATATATCTTACGTAAAAATACATATTATTTATAACATATACTAATATATATATATTAAACATTTATTATCTCTTCTGAAAGAGAAAGAAGTCCATAGCAGGAGCTAACTCCTACAACCATTTCCAATTTTATTAGGACAGTCGTTTAATTCTGATGCCAAGAAGAGTTTCTTCTCTTAAAATCCTTTCTCAGTTTACTGAGTCGAATGAAGAGTTTAGAAAGGGTAAGGTCAAGAATGCTTCACTTTCTATTCGGTGATCATCAAATTAGTCATTTCTTCCAAAGTACCATGGAATAGACACAACTTTGGGACATGTAATTGTCTTTTACAAGATAAATTAACATGTCAAGAGTGGTACACATTGTAATTTTACCTGGAAGTGGTTCAGACAGTTAAAAATCAAATGCATTTTCCAAAAGCCACCTAAGAGTTAAAATAAGGCAAAACAGAAAGAGCTACTTTTATCTTCTTGTTTTGGGAAAATACAAAGATGAATCAAGGCATAAACTCAATTTTTAATGAAACCACGCTTGGCAGAATCCTCGTAAGGGATTGACTGAGCTCCAAATAGGTCACGGTATTAAGCATTCATTCTAGAAAATTCCAGCAGGTTCTTCGCTCCTTTTGTTGGAGATCACAAAATGGACCCAAGATTGTGAAGCTGGGCTGATGCACTGACAGCAGCTAAGGAGGATAGCGGTGGTCCTGATGGACTGTCTCTCTAAATCAAATACAGCTCTCCACTATGCTTCTTTGTGGTCAATCCGGTCACGTGTTTGGAGAGACTGAGGTGGGTGGCAGTGTGGGAGGGCTCACCCCCAGGATGGGAAGGCCCAGCTTCCAGCCCTGTCCCATCCATAGATAAGGTCTGATACTTGGGGAGAGGTCATCTGGACGTTCCTCCTTATTTAACAGAGACCATTGTATCTGTCATACTGAGGTTCTGAGCCTCCAGCCACACCCCTGGAGACAAGGGTGGGCTGAAGGAGGGGTACAGGAGACAAAGCCCTTGGAGTAGGTCTCCTGCACGAGATGCTGCTGACAGGTACTGACCGCCCAGGCTGACAAAGGTGCCCGCTAAGACAAGACTTGACCATGCCCGCCATGTCGGCCATGCACACACGGTAATGAACCAAGTACCGAAGGGGACGGAATGATGAGAAGTGAAGAGCCTGGCTTTGTGGATGCCTAGGAAGCATCGAGGACTGAGCTTGGTTCTTTATTCTTCGTCTCACTGACCTGTGAACACAACCCCATCAGAGTCCCGGCCCCGTTCACAGGAAATGCCCACTATCAACCAGGTGCTAATTGGGCATTAGGACCCCACTCCAGACCAACAAGTAGGCGTAGGCCTGACACTCAACCTGACTTCATACCCTTTCTCAGAGATGCCCCGCCGGTGACTTCTACCTCTCATACACTGAAAAATAAAATAAAACTAAAAAATAAAATGAAATATTAAGTAAAATCAAAAAAATATTTTACCAAGTTTAATAAAATTTTCCACAGCCTAGTAAATCTCTTTGCATATAAAAATTGCTTTTTCATGACGAGTCCTGCTAAGTAACAATGGACCCTTCTACTCCCCCTTAGGATGCCACTTCTTCCACTGGAGGAGAGGTTCCCAACAGACACACGTTCTCTGTGGGGAGCACTTCTGGAGAATACCAGCTGCCAGGACGCATGGCTGCTGCAGGCAGACCTCGAAGATGTGCGGGGAGGGTCCTTCTAGGCCAGCAGCTCAGGGGCCTGAGGGTTACCCAAAAAGGTCACACAAGGTGATTGATGGCAGCAGGGCTGTGGTGGGGGCATCAGGGCTCCGCGGCAGCCTGATGCTGCCAGACAGACCTCAGATGTCTTACTCAGGGTTGCACAGATGAGACGGGAAATCAGGGCTACCACAGGGTTCATCAGAGTCTGCCCTTCTGAAAGGGAGGGCGCTTCCAACGATGTTCATCTGCAGAGCGCCTGGGCCACTCAGCCAGTGGAGCGTCTGCCTTCAGCTCCGGTCACGGTCCCGCGGTCCTGGGACGGAGCCCACGACAGGCGCCCTGCTCAGCCGCAAGTCTGCTTCTCCTCGGCGCCTCGCCCCTGCGTGTGCTCCCTCTCTCTCTCTCTCTCTCAAATGAATAAAATCTTTAATAAAAAACAAGCACCCTTTGACAGAAGGGCCAGCCACTGGAGAGGCAGTGGAGGTGAGCTGGCTCGGACGAGAGGGGCTCCTCGGCTTACAGCTGGCAGCTGTTTTCAACTCCCTCCCTTAGGTTTGCTTGCGGACGGATCACCCCCAGGCCCCCTTCTCTGGGACGGCTGCATGTGTCACCAGCCGTGAGTATACGCTGCATCGGGGTGGCTGCATCGGGGTGGTCGCCAAGGGCGTGAGGTCCAGTGGGGTCAAACCCCTCTCCTCCCAAGGGCGCTGTGTGGCTCCTGGGGGCTTCGGGGTCCCTGCTTCCTGCCCACACACAGGGCCTCAGGAAGAGAGTGAAGAGTGGGTCCGTCAGGGCCGAGTCAGAACAACAAGAACCCCTCTGGGACCTTCACAGGAAGAACTGGACACGGCGAATTGTTGACCGGGTACTGAGAGCAGAAGGGTGCACGGGAGGTCCTGCACCTTCAGAGAGCTGGTGACCTTGGGGTGGAGAGAACAGAAGTGGACGGGTGGAGTTACTGGAACCTGGAGGCTTGGGGAAAGGGCCCACAGAGATGGACTCCAGCCTCCAAGGAACGTATGAGGTGACATCTTGCTGGCTGGCAGATGTCTGAACCTCAGGAGCTCAGAAGAGGGACCTTATGAATTCGGACCTGGAAGTAGAAGATTCTGCCGGCTGGCGTTTGTGTCTGGGAGGGGTGCCCTAAGGCTGATTGTGCAGGTGCAGAAATGACAACGCTGCAAACTGAAACTGACCGTGGCTCCAGGAGCCCTCTGCCACTGCTGGGTCAAGTGTAGATGCCACCAAGACGAACGTGAGTCAATAGCTGGGAACCCGCCCTCCCCTCTCTGCCAGCCTCCAGACACCAGGGTCCTGGATGGAGGAGCCAGGAGCCAGAGCTGGTGAAGGAGAAGGTGGATTTGCAAACTATCTGCTTTAGGATCAGCACACAGAATAGAGAGGGTGTGGGTCAGAGCTGAAATCCTTAATCAAAGAAAGGAAAGTGTCCTACCGACTATAGTTGTGCCTGAGTGTTAGTTTTCTATCATGGTGGACACCCCCGACCTGTGCTCAGCAGCTTAAAACGATGATCCCTTATTAGTGCACAGATCTGTACATGAGATGCTCTGTGGGTCAAGGCTGCTTTGTCTGCTCAGCATGTCACAAGCCTGGAATCAAGGTCAGCCAGGTGGGGGTTCTCATCAGGAGGCTCTGGGGGAAAATCTCCCAAGCTCAATCTTGTTTTCAGAATTCAGCCCCTAGTGGTTTGGGAACAGAGACCACTATTTTCTTGCTGGCTGCCCCCTGGAGGCCATTCTAGCTCCTCTAAGGTTGCTCCCTTCCCTTGTCACATGTCCTCCTCCCCTCAATTTCTTTTCATGCTCTGACCTCGGATTCAGATTTAAAGCGATCGTGTGTTTAGGTCTGGCCCACCCTGGTAATCTCCCTATCTTGAGGTCAGCTTATGTGGGACCTTAATCACATCCACAGCATCCCTTTTGCCATAAAATATAACATCATCCCTCGCAGGTTTCTCAACTCTCAATGGGAGGAAACTCTACAAGGACAAGTGTCTTTGGAGGTCATCAAGAATTCTGCCAGTACGCAACTAATGAATTGTTGATCACAACAAAAACTTATGAGGCACCGTGTGCTGGCTAACTGAACGCAACTTAAAAAATTAAAACAAAACAAAACAAAACAAAATACCAGAAGCAAACAACAACAAAATAAGTAAATAAATAAATAAATAAATAAACAAACCATTTTGGGTAGGGGGAAAAAAAAATTCTGCCCACCACAAACAGCATGTAGGGCGGCCCTTCTGCTCTTTTAAAAGAACTTTGAGAATTCCCAGGGAATTTTGTCATGCACACAAGGTAGGCCCCAAGCTAAGTTCTGATAAAAGTTAAAGCTAAATTCTTAGAAGAAATGCAGTCAGATCAAAACTTTAACCTCTTAGGGGCACCTCGGGGACTCAGTCAGTTAAGCATCTGCCTTCGGCTCAGGTCATGGTCCCAGGATCCTGGGATCGAGCCCCGCATCAGGCTCCCCCTGCTCAGCAGGGAGTCTGCTGCTCCCTCTCTCTGCCTCTCCACCTTGTTCATGCATGTTCTCTCTCTCAAATAAATAAATAAAATCTAAAACAAAAAACAAAAAACAAAAACAAACCAAAAAACAACTTTAACCTCTTAGAATATTTTGAATACAAAATTAAGTTGTGGGATCAGGAAGACTCCAACCTCGTATATCTTGGTTCCCCAGTAACAGCAGCAAAGTCCGTGAAGTGCCAGCGTGATCTGTGTGTACGAGAGCTGGGCAGACATCTACGTCTCTGGTGGGGAACACTGTGCTACATCAGCTGATCCCTGACCTGGTTCTAAAGGATGATTCTTCTCATCTACCTGTTAGATAGAGCTTGAGAGACACCGCTCAGGAGACGGGGACCAGCAGACACAGCTCTGCGGATGTGCCTTCAGCATCTGTCCTCGGAGAGGCACTAGGGCTCCAGAAGTGGAAACGCAAACAGCCAGAACAGAAAGTGGAAGTTCCGAAGCAAGAAAGCCAGAAAAACCAGAGCGCCCACCCCCACAGCCCCGGACCCATCCCGGCCTCACATCTGTGATAAGAATCAGGCTGGGTGCCTTCCTCAACTCCGATTCAACCAGAAACTCCCATCTCTGTGAAGCAACAGGTCCCCGAGGAACCTACGTGTATGTCCCCATTGCTCCCTGCAGGGACGACTCCGAGAACCCGCCACCATGTCCTGCCATCCTCTGTGTCCTTAGGATTTCTATCTTCCTCCACAACCTGGTAGTCAGCCTCAGCAGTCCCTTCTGCACCCTGTTGCCCAAGGTCAACTGCTCTGTCAACTTACGATGGGAGCCAGAGCTCAGACCGCATTTAAATCTATTCCAGCTGACCAGATTTGCGGGGAAAATTCTCTTGCTCTTTCTTATCTGGAGGAAGTGGGTCTTGCAGACCCTGGATCTTTCTTCACATTTTTATCTACCTCTGTGAGCTAATTTCATGATGATTTAAGCTGCGCAGTTTCGAGACTGCGATTCGATTAGTGTCTTTCTGTTCACCTGACCCCGTCAACGGGCATTATCTCCCACACTCAAGGACTTCTGAAGCGAGTGTTGGGAAAGAACATTACAGATCATCTGGAAACAGTTTTCTAATTTTTTTTTTTTTAAGTCTAGGATTAGGATTCAAATCCGACCCGGAAATTGAACCATCCCTAAACTGCGTCTTCTTTATCTGATTACTGCTCGAAACCATCTGCACTTAATTGTAAGAAGGCAAATCGTGTAGCTGTCAGCTAGGATTAAAGGACAAACCTTCTTAGGAGCCGTGTCTGTCAGTGGAACTCAAAAATTAAAGAAGAAAGAGCACACAACCCAGCATTTCTTTCCCAATTTTAAAACCCCAAATCATCGAATACTACATCAAAACCTAATGATGTATTATAGGCGGGCTAACTGAAGGTAAGTTTAAAAAAAAGAAAAAAAAATACATATAGATTAACACCACCAACAACAAAACACTCCATCCAAGGTTTTTGTTGGCTATATTTGAGTGACGTTTTTATTGAAAGTACTGAGGGGCTTATCTTTATTTAATACCTTAGAAAGGGCATATGCACCTTCTGCAATGCGCTCCTCCCTTCTGATAATTTCCAGTGAGCTCCAGAGACCTGCACAAATACAAGCATGGCACCTGAACCACGTGGCAGGGCTGGTGGCAATAAGCCGCCATCAGGGCTCTGTGTGAGAGGGCCTCCCGGTGCTGAGTGGGGGGTTGGGCTGCATTCTAACAGCTAACACAGGGACAGGCCTATATTTCTTTTCTTTAACATTTTGCAAACAAATAAGAGATACTTTTGAGGTTATTAAACTGAACCCATAGTCACCTCTTCTCTGACCAGCCCCTCCTCTCTCAACAAGACTTGTGGTAGCATGTCGAAACAGTTCCCACTCCAGATTCTCAAGATGGGACACCGTTGGGCATCCAGACGTAACCTGCACACTCATGCCAGTGGCCCTGATTGCACTTTTCAAACCCAGCCCCACCTGCAGTGTTTTCCTTATGAGATATTTCTTTTTGCCATCGTAAATTATTACTAAAACATGACTTGAAAGTGGAAGTTTCCCACGAGAAAACAGAATCCCAAAGGGTGACATGACTCATCTAGGTGACAGAGCCAAGCCAAGAGGAAATTTTTAAAAATCCCAAATCCCACAGTAGGGTGCTTGTATTGTCACATTTGTAGGAATTAAGTTTGGGATTGTGTTTCTTAATTTGATTGTTGGTTTGGTTTTTTATGATACTTCAGATTGTTATATTGAACTAACTTAAGAAGTTCTAGACCATAATGCAAGCTGAACAGAACTGGACCCTTTTCTGGTGAATTCTGACTGAGATGCAAGACCCAGGGTAGCTGTCACTCTTATACAAGTGAAAACAGGATGGCTTAATGCACCTTGGAAATGTCTGCCGCCGGCTACAGGAATTTTTGCTCCCAGAGGGTCCCTGGGGTTTGTTGCTGCCTAATCCCAGCCACTTAAGCCCCTCAAGGATCTCACCGTGTGGGCAACTCTGAAGAAATCAGACTAAGTTCGAGTCATGTGGCCAGTGGTAACTGGGATTCCATTGTGTGGCCAATGTGCTCTTCAGAATGTGCATGGCGATCTCCACTCCGAGAACTACACAGAGATGATGATTCTACTCACGTATGCACTCTCCTCACAGGCTGCAGTCCCCTGAATTATGTCTGTTAAGAATTACACAAGTCATTGCTATTTTTTAGGTTTTCTTAAAAGGTGGTAGATCCAACTATATGAGAGGTATGAAGTGCATTTTAGTAAACTTCTGTAGGATGCCAAGCATGATTCCCCTACCCCCAAGATACGTCACGGCTTTTCTGCAGCCTCTAACACCTTGTGCTGAAGTTTATCACTCAACACATTGTGCTTGGATTGCATATTTACGTCCCAGTTCCCTCCGCGACACTTGAAACTCATTACAAGCATCTCATTTGTTTTTTAGTACCTAGAAGCAAGCCCAGATCCTAGTATGCAGAGGGCATTCAAAAAATGGTTGACGTAGGAAAGAATCAATGAATCTATTAATGAATCCATTAATGACTGAATGAAATGATAAATACCGTACACTTTAAAACACTATAAATTATTGACGTGTAGATTTTAAAATTCAATATTTAAGCCTTCCTGTCTCCATTTTCTCAGACAGACTATGAGGTTGAGTCCCTGGCTCAGTAGAGTCTCTACAAGAGAAACCCAAAGCGTGAATGCAGGTAACACTCTCTGCTCAGGGAGCCCCACAAAGATAAAAGTGCGCATGGTCTTGAGTGCTAAAACACACAGACCTTTGCTTAAGCAAATATTTTGCACATGGATAGAAAAATTTTTTGATGCTAAAACCCAAAGGTCAAAAGTAACCCTTTCTACTAGCAGAGACCTTTCACACACCACCAGCACAGGACTGAGTTACTGAAGGCCATTTAATCAGCTCCTGAAATCTGCTTTAAATTGCATAATAATTTTATTGACAACAAAATAAAAATCAGAATGAAAATGTGATCACCAACTCCTGAAATGTTTTACTGAGTTACAGAAGATGAAATATTAAACTTTCTTATATAAAATGATTTTTCTACATGTGAAGACAGGACACTCGGACAGATATGAAACTAACTTTTGTCCTGATAGTAGAAAATTCATTAGCTGGGTGAAAGAGGTACCAACTGGATAATACTGTTAGATACTAAAGAAATATTTTTGTGCTTAAGGAAAAAAAAAAAAAAGGAATGTATAGAACAAAAAGTGATATGTAATATTTGCTTCCAATATTTGTTCCAAAGACATTTATTCTTTTCCTACCTCCAAATCAAGATCGTTATACAGAATCACAAGCTTTAAGGAAAGAGGTATGTTTGATGTTAACGACGATATAACACTCAGGACTTGACTACAAACACATGGGCATCTCACTGGAACACGTCAAAAAGATCCACTATGGACCCACACACTTTGACGGCCAAGTACTAGGAACGCCTGCTTCGTGATCTGAGAGCATTCTTATTTACAGCTGTATTTGATCTGCGTGCTTTGGGGCATATACCCAAGGACAATGTTTTAAAAAAATCTTGTGTCTTTGTATTGATGACATGAGTCTCCCTAAATGACTAGTATCCAAGGATCATTAGATAAATGAATGTGCATATCCCTTTCTTCAGCCTCAGAAACTTTCCAGCATGCATTTCTTTTCTTTTCTTTCTTTCTCTCTTTCTTTCTTTCTTTTTTTTTAAAGATTTTACTTATTTATTTGACAGACAGAGATCACCAGTAGGCAGAGAGGCAGGCAGAGAGACAGGGGGAAGCAGGCTCCCTGCTGAGCAGAGAGCCCGATGCGGGGCTCGATCCCAGGACCCTGAGATCATGACCTGAGTTGAAGGCAGAGGCTTAACCCACTGAGCCACCCAGGTGCTCCTCCAGCATACATTTCTATCAATAAAGAAATGATTTATCACCAGATTATACCTTTCTCATTTATCACTAAAATAATCTAAGTTAATTATGTTGAAACAGTCCCCACTCCTACCCAGTAGGATGAGACGGTAGCGGCATGGGATGGTGACTATGTCTGCAAGCACAGAGAGGCCAGACGGCAGGCTAATGACCAAATAGTCCTGGTCCCACCGGGCAGACCTCCCTTACAGCAAGACAGAAACACTGATGGTTCTCTTTGTAACTTAATCTAGATAAAAAGGAATACTGGAGCCTTGCATAGCTACATTCTAACAGAGCCGGTCTTTCTCGCTCTATACTGTGAGGCACTTCATGCTACCTTTTATCAAGTTTCCATCCCTTTCCACAGACCATCCTGGTGATTTTATCACCTCTGAAAATGATTTTAAACCTTGATCGTTCCTGGCAGTACATGGAGAAATGTCCTTCACTAGGGACACCAGAATGAAGTGAATTTATGAGCCCATACCTAGATCTGATAAGCAGGCAGAAATCATTTTTATTATGCACATAAAACAGTGCCCGATTAAAGGACAGCCATATCGTCCCCTGACAACCTGTCCTATGTCACTCCAGAAGATAGGCTTTCTTTTTTAAGGTAACCTTATAAGAAAAAGCTTAAAATGGAAAGCCTTAAAATTTAAAGAGGTCCAATTAAGCAAAGCCACAAATGCCCAATGGGAATATCTAAAAAATAAACCCACCCAGTTCAGGACAGTACAAGTGTAGACAATTGATTATAAGCAGAATAAGAAAGTGACAGAAACATCCTTTCCTATTTGTGTTCCTCACAGGGTCCACAATCTTGTCAATTTGTAAGAGTGAATCCATACCTTCCTGAGTTAAACATAAGGTCAGTAGATTTAGAGTCAAAGTCATGTTTAGAATTCAAGGCTTATCATAAACAAATACCTTAATGAGCAAGACCATACCCTAGTGGAGATGACCAAGCTGGGTGCCCCTATCATACTTTCTGCTGTGGGAGGAAATAAAAGAGAGAGAGACAAAAAATGTGACATTGTGTTTCATTTCTTTTAGGAGTTAAGAAAATTTAGTAACAGAAAACTATATTTTAAAGCCAAACATTAACAAGAAAAAGGAAAAAAAATACAGCTTTGGGAGAACTAGACAGCCCAGGAACATGAGTGGGAAGAAATTATTTACTCAATAATGGCAACCATGCGAATAAATGCATTGCAGCTGTTTTTGGTTATATTTTTAAGAAGCAGGTAGAGCTATCCACTGCTTACAAGCTCCCAAATCCCATATATGCATCTTTAAAAAAAGACACATATTTTGTGTGAGCCTGGTGGTGGGTATTAGGGAGGCCACGTGTTGCACTGAGTGTGGTGGATAAACAATGAATGCTGGAACACTGAAAAGAAATAAAATAAAATAAGAAAATGAAAGAAAAACATATATGTTTATGGATATAAATGTGCATAAATATACATGTGAGTTTAGTTTTTAAATGGTCCATGAGATGACATAAGAAAAAAGAAATCAAGTCCTAACCAGCAGACAAGATCAAGGGCAGAGTCTCAGTTTCAGCAGGGAGCCTGAATCCATGTTGCCAGTCCATTCTTAAGGCTCTCTGATTCTGTGCCTGGGCACCGCTATATGTGTGCATGTGTGCGAATGTGTATGGTGTGTGGTGGGAGAGATCTAGATGTCTGCATCACTAGAGTTCACAAGGAACTTGGTATACACTTTGAAAAATCAATGTTTCAAGATGTCCACCATTCCGCCTGAGCTTTGCCAAGACCCACATGCCCAGCAGCTTTCCACTTTAGAAGCACCAAGTTCCCCACCCACCAAGGCAAGTCAGGTTGCCTCACAGAAAGGGAAGCTCTATTCCAGACAACCCCCCAAGGGTTCCTTCTTTCTAGTGAGGATAATGCACTACCTGACCCTGAATTCCTGGCTGTGTTGTTCCTGCAAGTGATGGGGGGAGGGTGGCCTGCAGGGACAAGTGAATGCAAGCTGTCCTCGGAGCAGACGAGAGCCTGGGATTTTAGCTACGGAGCACCTTCTGCTCAGTGCTTAGTGACATCTCCTAATGTCCTCTTCAGCAATTCTGGGGCACAAAATATAAAAGGGATGGTTTTGGACTTCCCCAGCAGCTGTTTTGAAGATACCCAGTGTGACCCTTTCTCTGTTGGTGGGGTTGGGGAGTGAAAGTTTCCCAGTGGGAACATGAACTGGGTATCGTAGGGAGCCTCCCTCTTTATGTCTCTTCCTGCCAGTCAATTAAGGCAAATCAAATATTAGTATGGGTCCCATTTTCTTTGACATGAAGGCAACAACAAGCAATTTGTTACCCTTTGTTTTCTCTTGAGTATCAGCATATGGTCAAGAAGAGAGAATTATTTATTGTCTACCTGACACAGCCGAAACAAATTGGAATTGCTTGAACTACCAGTTTTGGGAAAGCATACTAAAAGATTGTTTTTAGTTATTATTTTTCCTTATTTCTCCTGTGGCACATTTGACTAGTTCATTGCTAACAGAATGAGTGCGTGCGTGTTCACCACTGAAATTGTCCTGCTTTTTTCCACTTTGCAATAAAGCATAGATGGAATTGTATGTTGATACCTCTTCCTTTGTGGACATCAGTAGGAAGTAGAAAGGAAATGATGAGTTTCCCCCATGTATGTAGAAACAACTCATTAGAAGTTCATGTTGTAGTTCTGGGGCCTGATGGTCTCATTTACATAACAGACAAAAATTTGCAAGCACAAAATATGATTCAGGACATACAACTCATACAAAAGTCATTACGATATCTATTAAAATGGAGCAGCACAACAATATTTAAATACTTTGTTGACTACTTATTAAGGTCTTTTGTGCTGTCAAAAATTTCTGTGTTTTAGACTCAACAACTTGGGCACCTGGGTGGCTCAGTGGGCGAATCCTCTGCCTTCGGCTCAGGTCGTGATGTCAGGGTCCTGGGATTGAGCCCACATCGGGCTCTTTGCTCAGCAGGGAGCCTGCTCCCCGCCCCGCCCGCGCCTCTTTCTCTGCTTACTTGTGATCTCTCTCTCTGTCAAATAAATAAATAAAATCTTAAAAAATTAAAAAATTATAAATAAATAAATAAATAAATAAATAAATAAAGTCAACCACTGTCATCCACCACTGCTCTTAGACCAGTAAGATGAGAAGATGTCAGAGCCGCGTGGCAGATTTCACAGGGAACCCTCCCATGTTTCCTCAATACAAGGAAGGACCTTCTGTCACTTAATGGAATGAGCTCCCTGTGAAGTAAGATTTGCCTAGAAGATCTTGGAACGTGACTAGAAGACAAGCAGTCAGGTAGGCCAGCGGCCTTGGGGAGACTCCAGGATTGGGTGGGGACGTGGGAGACATGATCTAGAAATTCCTGGCTAGCTGCACATTCGTGACCCCATGTTCCTGCTAATCTCCACAGCCACCTTGACACTGATGTCTACCCACACTGAACCAGGTGAAGACATGGATGTTTTAGTCAATCCATTGTTAATATTACACTAAGTCCTCTTTCTTTACGGTGATCACACCAGGGGTCACAAGTCAATGAACCTCAAGGGCTTAGCCTTTGGAGATGAGGAGCTGAACTAAAGCCTGGGAAGTGTCACCTCCATTCCCACACCCATGCACTGACCTGGACTAACAGGGGTAACCAATCTGCAATGGAAAGCCTGTCATTTAGACTAAATGTGCACACATCCAGTGCCCCCTGGTGGCCACATATCCCTCATGCAACAGACCTCTTCAGGGGAACATAAACTCTTTCAAGGTGTAAACTACAAGAATGTGTTCAGGCACATATTTTGAATACATGTTGTTTCTCATAGGAAGGGTGTCTTAGGAAGAACAGAAACAGCCTTGTTTTCATTTAAGTCGGTTTCTGGTAACTCTCTTTCCACTGTGATCAATCACGGCTTTTTGGGCTGCCATTTGAGACAATTTATATGGTCACTTTTCAGCTTTTTTTTTTTTGGTGGAATAACACCTCCTTTCCTCTATGTTCCTCTGTATTTTCTTCAAATGGTTTACATCCTAATAAAATGAGGGTGTGAGGTTTTGTCACAGTGAGAAGGTTTTCTTTTCTCTTTCCCTTTCTCTCTCATTTACTTGTTTTTTTTGGTTTTAAGATTAGCTCATATCCTAGATCCCCCGACAGTGATGGTATTCTTTTGTGAAACGTAATGATGACAAAAGCAAGTAGACAAAGTGGTTGTTTCTGTTTTTGGAGATGGGAAGACATATACAGGGAATTACTGATATTGCTTGGGGGAAACAGAACCAATGGAAAATGCATACCTTTATGCATTCCATACCTGGAATTTGAGACCTTTCGTGTACATTTCAAGTTTCATAACATTCAGGCATAGCTTGCTTTTAATGTTTCAATTCATGTTTTTTTTTTTTTTCATTATTTAAAAGTGACTTCAATCCTGATCGCCATAACGTGGAAACACACGAGGTGCCCTTCGGTGGCGAAAGGAGAGAAACGCTAGTGCAGCAGACAACGGGGTAGGATTCGGCACTGCGGAGAAACAGACGCTCAAGCTAGGAAGAGACATGAAGGAAGCTGACACACATATCACCAAGCAAAAGGGGCCAAGGAGAAGTCTCCATGCTGTAGGATTCCAACATACATGACATTCTGGAAAAGGTAAAACTATGAAAAGTGAAAATACGCGTAGCTGCCAGCATTTGGAGTAGGTATAGAGGGATGAGAAGGGGGAGTACCGAGGATTTTTAAGGCAATACAACACTCAGGGTGATACTATCATGATGCGCACCAGTCATTACCCCTTTGTCCAAACCCACACAATGCACAACCCTAAGAATGAGCTTGATGTAAACTGTGGACTCTGGGTAGTGATGAGATGCCTGGGCCAGGTCATCACTGGTAACAAATGCACCTTCTGGTGGGGCTGATAGTGGCTGAGAGAGGGGGAGGCTGTGTATCAGTAGGGGTAGGGGATATAAGAAATCTCTATACCTTTCTCTCAGTTTTGCTGTGAACCTAAAACTGTCTAAAAAAGAACAATGGCTTTGCTGACTTTTGCAAAGACTGAGCAATCCTAGCCATCTGTCCATTTTGCTAACTTTCTCCACATACTAGCCTCTCTTAGTAAGGGAGATTCAATACCTCTAGCATAAGCTCGCACTTTCCAACATCCACGAACATGCAGCACCGCCCCCCAGATACCCAGACACTGTCCTTGCTCAGAGAAAGCACAGGCTTCCTCGCAAGTCACTTCTTCACATCCTCCTCTCTTCCTGAACTGATTTTTCTACTATCTCTGAAAATAACAGCTTGTTAGACAGTGATCAGAGGCTGAGCAAGCAATTGAATACAATTAGGCAAAATTATACCAGACTTAAACCAGGCGCTCGGTACTGTCCGAGCATGGGAAGCCAAAGCACTGTATTCTCCTACACAGCTCTGCTGGAGGTCACCTTGATGGCCTTAAAAGGGAAAAGGGGATAGGATCCTTCATTGCAATTCACACAGAACCTCATTTTTTACTGCACACTTCCCTAGAAAAGGGACCATCAGAGGTCCCTGTGGTGGGACTTCTGCAAACCACATGCTAAACATCAACAGAGAGGGAGACAGGCTAAAATAAAGCATGTCATGAATCCGGCATATGAAGGCAGTGGCCAGTGGATGTTGGGCAGGCTGACTTATCATCAGGAAAAGCTTACAATGAAGTAGAAGATAATCTGCTGTCATGGGAGAGGAAGGGGCACAATGTCTTAAAAAGACGAAGCTTCCTGGGTACTCTTGCTCACCAAAACCATTTCTAATGTGACCGCCTGTCCAGGTTTGCCCAGAATTGTCCAGGTTTTTGCACAGCAAGTCATGCATCCTGGTTACCTCCTTCGTCTTGGTTAACCAGGATGGTTAGTCATCCTGTTTAAACTCACCCGAGACTATGAGACCTAGCAATACATGCTAGAAAAGCAGCAGAGGGCCCTTCCAGGAATTGGCAAACTTCCACCAGATTGACGGATTTACATAAATTGGGGAGGAACTGTAACATAGATGTATTATAAAATTTACCACTGG
The DNA here is from genome assembly GCF_964662115.1 of Mustela nivalis. NCBI lineage: Eukaryota > Metazoa > Chordata > Mammalia > Carnivora > Mustelidae > Mustela > Mustela nivalis. Next base: position 4,815,614 of record NC_139020.1, on the reverse strand, counting down.
ATGAACACCTCTAGCTGATTAGGTAACTCACGGTTTTCGGTTGCATGTTTAAAAGACTACAAAAATGGGAAAAGCAAAACAGAAAACCCTCCTGTGAAAGTGCATCCCACTGGAGAAGCCAGGAGCTGGAGAGAAGGGCTGAAGCTCTGATTCCGAGGCCCAGACACGGCGTGAGACAATGACCGGCTGGACCGCCCTGATCCTCAGCCTTCCCATCTACCCAAATCTGCCCTGCTATCTCTTTTTAAATACCGAGCGTTTAATGATTACCACAAGAAAAGTATTTGGTTAGGCGTCCCGAAGATGGGAAACAAAATCCCCCCCAAACATCTTTGATAGGGTTTCCCCCTCTGAAACCTCACGTCAGAGGAAAATACACAGTTATACCAGAAACAAGGAGTCTCGGGATAGTTTTCAAACAGGCCATCCTCAGGGGGAAAAGAACGGTGAAGCATGAATTTCCCCATGAGGAAGAAAACGGAAAACCACAATAAGTTTGTCTCATCAAAGTTCTTCTCAGAAGCTGAGTAAGTCATCTTCAGAGTAAACTTGAGGAAACGGTTCTAGTCTTGCACACAGACAAGTGGGAGGGAAGGAGTGGGGGGACTTCCTCATTCAGCCTCCTGTCACCCTCTTCCTTCAGCACCCCTGCTTTCCTTTGTCCTGTAGTGGACACACTCTTGGACATGGAGGTGGTGCCAAGTACGTCCCCTGCATCCTAGCAGCCCCGCCTCCTAAGACCCGGCTCCTTGGAGCCACTTTGCTCCTCTCTCTCTCTCTGGGACTACCCTAGTTCATGGGATTGTTGTCAAGACTAAAGGGAAGGAACACGTAGAGCATGAACATGGTGACTGGCTCATGATAAACAGTCAATAGATATCCGCACTTTTGAGTTCTATCAGTAAAATCTCAATGGGGCAGTATCATCCTGGGGGGTTTTCTGGAGATCTATAGGTGTTTCTGTTATTACGGGGGTACCAGTGTGCCTGCCCAGGTGAGGAAGAAGCAGGAATTCTCAGTGTTCCAATCGTGCAGGCCAATCCCACCTGGCAAATAATGGCACCAAGTCTCACAAGTCTTTCAATGACCTGTTGTGCATTTATATGGATGAGCAGCCTGATGATCTCTATCAGAGGCTAGACTCTAACTCTCTTGGGTTTATAAACATGAGTATTTTGTACCCAGTTCTAATTTGTAGGGACTTTTTTCAAGAACGTGATCACGGTATCAACTAAAAGAAGTTTGTATGTTTTTCAGCTCAGAACTTTCCAAAAGGCCTTTCAATCTTTTAAACATACCAGTGGCACTTTTGAAAAGCAATAAATGATATTACCTTCCTACCCAAGTAATGCTTAAACACTTGTAAAAACTTTGTATAAGTGTTCATAGCATCACCATTTATAACTTGTGAAGAGATAAATGAAATGTAATATATCCACACAATGCAATACTATTTGACAATAAAAAGGAACAAAGTGTTGACTTCACCTCAAAAGCACTACGAAAAGTAAAAACAAAGACATAAGAGACCAGGGGTATGATATGATTCCATTTGCATGACATGTCCAAAGAAGAGAAATCTACAGGATATAAAGTAGTTTAGTGGTTGCCTACAGCTGGCCGTGGGATGGGGAGAGATTGCTAATGCATTTGCGGTTTCCTTTGGGATTGATGGGAATGTTCTAAAAAAGTTTCTGGTTATGGTTTCACAACTCTGGAAATATAAACAGTATTGAGTTGAACACATAGAAGGAAGTGAAATGACAGGGAAATCATGCCTGAATAAACCTATTAAAAACTCAATATAATGAATTATAACCTAAAGACAAGATAATATGAATATTATTTCACGAAATACACATTTCATTATGTAGATGCTCAGACACAGGAGGCCTGAGGTTTGCCCCCGCATTGAATGGCTGTGCTTGTGAGGTCTAGGAACACAACGATGGTGCATGGGTCGGTAATGTTACTTACAAATTTCATGCCAGGAAGTAGAGGGCTATTCTGAAATACTTGTTATCAGAAGAGAAGATGGACTTAGTATTAGGAGCCACCGGTAGTGTTATTTCTTTCAATCACCACACACAACCTTGTGTACAATGTTGTCTCTTACAAATCACCTCAGAGAGGTTGAATAAACTACCCAGGCTCAGGCCCATGTTGCAAGGCAGACATGGGTCCATTCCTGGTTTATCGGCCTCCAAGGGGAGATTCAGCACCGCGCTGTGCTAGGTTTCCCACATTACCCACTCGAGGACACATTCTAAAGCTTACATGCTTCCTAAAGCATGAAACTCTCTCTTGTTTTCTTGTGGGACAAAGGCATTTGGCTCTCAAGGCTTATTCAAGGGTGAGATTTGCAGCCTATGTTGGCAGGTGGAAATAGAGATTATACTAAAAATGGCACATAACACAGAGAGAGTAATAGCCCCTGGGAGGGAGAGGGGGGAATGAATGGAATCCAAAGTCTACTGGTCAGACTATGCATGTAGCCTCTAGCTCCCTGGCCCCATCTGAGAAACTCAGAAAGGCTCCCTGATCTCCTAAGCCCCCAGTGTTTCCTTCAGGAAGGTCAGGCCTTGCACAATGGGACTCACTTCCTTGGCCATGGCTGTTCAGACCTGAGACAGGTCAGTGTGGAGGGGTGTGTGCCGTGTGGCAGGTTGAATAGCACACCCTCTGTCTCAGTGAGGCAGAATGGGTGGCCTGCAAAGGATATCAGCAGGCACGGATCGGGCAGAAGCTAAAAGGCAGCCAGACAGAGGTCTGGGGTAGTAGAACCCTGATAGGAAAGAAAAGTAGAGAGCTGGCTTTGGCAGGAAGACAAGAGAGAGGTGTAAGAGTTGGAATCACCATGACAGACTCACACAGCTCTGAGACAGGAATGGAAACTGCCAGAGAAAGAGGCTCCAGGGTCCCATCCTGGGTACCAAATTTCTCAGTTTTGTGTCTTGACTTAAAGATGATTGAGACCACATTTTGTTTAGTTTTATTTTTAAATATTTTATTTATTAATTTGAGAGAGAGAGAGAGAGAGCATGAGCAGGGGGGAACAGCAGACTCCCTGGTGAGCAGAGAGCCCAAGATACGGGCTTAGGCTCAGGACCCCAGGACCTGGGATCATGCCTAAGGCAAACACATAACCAACTGAGCCACCCAGATACCCCTACAAGACCCCATTTCATGCATAATATATGCAAGCCTGCTTTGACACAGCATTAGGGGGAGCAATTGCTTGGCATTAAGATGTACCATATTGATTCAGTTGGTCCCCATGCCTCCAAGCTGGGTACCTGGAACCTGGAGGGGAGGGAGGCAGGGGTGGGGTGAGCAGGGGCAGAATACAAGGTGAACGTTACTTCCCTAAAGCAAATTACACCAAAGTGGCACCTTTTCATTAATACTTAAGGTCATATATTGTTAAGTCTATAACATGAAGACAAATACGAGGGAGCCAAGGGGTGTAGCCTTTGTACGTGTGTTCTCTTCTGCCATCCAAAGTATGGGCTTCTTCTCCTGGGATACCTGATCTCATGTCCCAGGGCTACTTGGCATCTAGGACTAAATGACCAATGTGCCCAATGAGGTTTATGTCATCTGATAGTTTAGCAGCCAGCTGAGGAAATTAGATGAGATGATGCACCACTTGGAGAAGAGAACAAGGGAGAGGAGGTCCTACTCTCACAGGAAGGAGAAGAAGCTGCTCATAATCTAAGTAATAAACTCTCAGGGGCTGGTGGTGGGGCGGGAGGGTGACCACAGGCCTTCCACCCGTTTCTACACAATCCAGGATATCAGCCTGATGACAGTTCCCACCAAAAAAATGCTAAGATGCTAATGTGTTCATGGAGAAGTCTTGTGGCACTTGTCATAGAGATAAATCTCACATAAGGAACATCCTGGGATAAGGAACATAACTGATTTAAATTGGGATTTATTTCTACAAAGCTCAATTGCTGTCCCTACCTTGTAAATGGCTTCTGAATTATCATCAACAGCCATATGTTTGCAATCAGTGCCTTGGGGTCTTCAAGATGTACAAAAACACCAGCCAGATTTTCTTATCTGTGGAAGCTCATGGCTCCTTCACATTGTTATTTCACATTATATAAAAAGGAAAGATTTAACTTTAAGAAAGGGAAAATACATTCTGCTGAATCACTTTCACCCACACTTAGGTCTTCCAGCAAAACCTCAGGCTCCAACCTTACCCTGAAAAATTAGACCATTAGACCCCCTGTCAGCTCCACACATGCATATCCCCATCCCCAGTACACACACCTACAACATGTGTCTTTTTAAGGGCACTTGGGGGGCTCAGTTGGTTAAGCATCTGCCTTTGGCTCAGGTCATGATCTCAGGGTCCTGAGATGGAGCCCCACATCTAGATCCCTGTTCAGCAGGGAGCCTGCCTCTCCATCTGCCCCTCCCCCTGCTCAGCTCTCTCTCTCTCTCAAATAAATAAATAAATAAATAAATAAATAAATAAATAAATACTCTTTAAAAAAAAGGTCCTTTTAGAAAAAATTCACACCAACTAATAGATGCTGGGGTGGGGAGGGAAGATACATAAGTCTCCTAAATAAAGCTAAAATGTGAGTTCTCAAACAAAAATGGTAGACATAAAAGTCCAGATTTTCAACTCAGTTCCATTTCCCCCGCTAAATGGGTCCTTTGGCTTTTACCCTGTGACACACTCACATGTTATTATCACACTGAATTTCATGGCTCCTAATAAGCCTGCCATAAGCACGTGCTTCAGGAGACAGAGCAGAAGTGTGTGGGATGCTGTTGGAGCCTGGAGAGCACAGGGTCTGGGAGAATGTCCTGAGACGGTGGCAAGGCACCACAGCCCAACACCCAGCAGAGGGAGAAGGTCAAAAGTCATAAAAGGAAGTCTTACTAACACAACCAGGGGAAGTCCATGTAATCTGTTCTCCATGAAAAGACAGAAATGGCTGAACCCCTGACCCTCAATGGCTCCTGAACAGTTTAAGACCAGCAAGGCTTAGGGGCTTCACAATTTGGCTCAACATCCACTCTTCACTGCTCAAGAGTAATTTAAGTTGATCATGCACTGGATTTAGCAAACTTATTTCGAACTGAGTTCCAAATGATTTCTTCAGTTCAAGGCAATATGCATTATGCGGCACAGAAGGCTTTTAAAACTGCCTCATTGTCTGAAACATTCAGAGAGTTTGTTGCTACATTCTTCTGGGGGTGGGGGGAGTCAGCTAGGAAAAGAAGAAATATCACCAATGCGCCAACCCTGGCATCCCGGGTTTCACTCCCTCACATATGCATTCATGCAGTGATTCATTTACTTATTCATTTGCCTATCCATTTACACATTCATTTATTCATCAGAGCGTTCATTCACTATTTACTCTCCCATTTATTTTTACTTATTTAATAATTTAAAAAATATTTATTTGACAGAGATTATAAGCATGAGTGGGGGGAGGGGTAGAAGAAGAAAATTTCAAGTAGACTCCCCTCTGCTGAGTATGGAACCCAACAAGGGGCTTGATCTCACAATCTTGAGATCATGGCCTGAGCTGAAACCAAGAGTCCGAGGCACCAACCAACTGAGCCACCCAGGAACACCCTCACCCACTTAATAGACGATGTCACACGACTACCTAGAGCTGGGTACTGTGCAAGGTGACAGTCTTGGCCTCATTGCTCCTCTGTAGACATCCCTGGATGGCATACAAGGAGGCGTGCACATGAACATGGGTTGAAGATGCCCCCAATCTATACACATAAGCATCTTTCATTCAGTGTAGAGGAGAAATGCCAAACAATAACAAAACAAAAAGAGGGGGTGTTGCCCATCAAAGTGAAAGACATGGGGCTGTGGGCAGTGCCACATCAAAACATTCATAGGTCCTTTTTCCATAAAATATGGTTAGAATATTATATTTTACGACTGCATCAGTATAAAGACAACTATGGAAAACAGTGTGGAGATTCCGCAAAACATTAAAAATAGAGCTACCCTATGACCCGGCAATTGTACTACTGGGTATTTACACCAAAGATACAGATGTAGTGAAAAGAATGGCCATATGTACCCCAGTGTTCATAGCAGCAATGGCCACAAGAACCAAAGTGTGGAAAGAGCTGAGATGGCCTTCAACAGATGAATGGATAAAGAAGATACAATTCATATATACAATGGAATATTACTCAGCCATCAGAAAGGATGAATTCCCAACTTTTGCATCAACATGTATGGGACTGGAGGAGAGTATGCTGAGTGAAATAAGTCAAGCAGAGAAAGTCAGTTATCATATGGTTTCACTTACTTGTGGAACATAAGGAATAACATGGAGGACATTGGGAGAAAGAAAGAAAAAGTTAATTGGGGGAAACTAGAAGGGGAAATGACCCATGGGAGACTGTGGGCTCTGAGAAACAAACTAAATGTTTTGGAGGGGAGGGTTGTGGGGATGGGTGAGCCTGGTGGTAGGTATGGAGGGCATGTATCGCATGGAGCACTGGGTGTCATATGTAAACAATGAATCTTAGAACTCTACATCAAATATTAATGATATATTGAATGGTGACTAACATAACACAATAAAAAAAAGACAAACATGATCTTGGGAGATTGTGTTCAATTTTTCTGGCTGGTTTTAAAGGAAATTAAAATATTTTCATTTATATTTATTTTCTTTCTTAAAATTGTCATGACCCCCGATGCTCTGCTTACTGTGCTTGGATAAGTTGGCCCTGGCTTTGGGGTCACATAAGTGTCCCAGTCTTCTAGCACCATTAACCACAATGCCCTTGCACACAACAGCTCACTTGTTCACGTCCCCATCTCCACTGCTGAGACAGGAAATGGGAATGAGACCTTGTGGCTTAATGCCGGGGACATAGCTAGGACTCTGCGTCTGCTTCCCCTTCCCCTCCAAACAATAACAATAACAATTCACTCTGAAAACTACTGAACACAAAGGGTGTCAAGATCATAGATGATCTCCCCTTCAGAGCTCAGGAGACATGAGAACATTGAGACTAAATTAAAGTCCCATGAGAGTGAAGCCATTCTCATTGCTTACCCACCACTGAGTACACAAAACCAGCAGGATCCACTACATGGAATGTAATAAGTAGGATCTTTATTTCACTTCCTTAAAATAATTCTCACTTTATACCAAACTTCATACCGCCCTAGCTTTACCTCCCTCCCTTATTTCTTTAAAAATACTTTTTAACTGATTTGTTGATCCTGCACATCATTTGTCTCTCCTCACTGGAGCATTAGCTCTGTAAGGGCAAGAGTCAGTGCATTTTGCTTCTTGCTGTATTATTATTCCTGACGCTTAGAGCAGTGTCAGTCACAACATATGCACTCAGTGAATATTACTTGTTAAATTGATTTGATTTGAAAATTACCAGAAACACTAGTTTCGAAATTGTGAAAATTTAGCCTTTCAGATATTTTTTGTTACTTTCTTTGAAAATTTCTTCTCTACAAACTGCAATGCTTGATCAAGTATTCCTAATAATGCAGAATAGTATTTTTTCTCTTTATTCTTCTTTCCATATTTCATACATTAACTATTTTTGACTGAAATGTTCAGCAAAGGATGCAGAATGCCTGTCTACCACCCTCTTATTCCCTTGCCAAATTTTTCTTCATGTGCCAGAATTTCTTAGCTAAACTTTACACCAATTTGATATTTCCCCATAAAGCAAGAAGAACAAAGAGATCACATTAGCAAAGTTAATAGGGTTAACTTTATTAAAGTACAAGGCATTTGAGAATATGGTTCTTTTAGGATGGCTGCTCTACTAAAAAAAAAAAAAAAAGAAAGAAAGAAAAAAGAAAAAAAAAAAGAAAAAGAAAAAGAAAGAAAAGAAAATGACTTTGGATTAATTATTTCTAATATCCTGATCATAGAAAATGCCCTCATTTCCCACATGGGGGGCTCATTCAAGGTTTAGGGTGTCATTTGTCATCCCCGTGAGCCACTGCTACCACAAAGCACAATATAGTCATAGATGTTTATGATAATTATAGGTGGAGACTTAAAGAAAAAACAGAATATTAAGAATTCTGTTTTCTTCCTTATTGAATGTAAACTCATTTCCTTGTTTATCCAAAATGTTAACAGTTGTCTTCACTTCATTATAAAATTAAAATATGCATACTGTAAGAACTTCACTAAATACAGAAAGGTAGAAAAAAATGACCTATTATCACATAATGACATCTTGCAAAAACAAAATGCCTTCTGTTAACATTTTGATATGCACTCCAGAGGCTGGGTGCAATGAGCAGAATGATGCGAAGTGGCCTTGGGAGTTTGCTCAAGCTAGCCCGGATGGTAAGCCAACTGGAAGCAGGAACCCCCTTTCTGCTGGCATAAGGTGCTGCATCTGAATGAGACTTCATTATGCCTGACAAGAGGGATAGGACTTTCCCATGGGCCTCTGAGTCTCTAGGTGCTGGACAGCTGGCTGTCCCAGACAACTCCAGTAACAGCTGATGCCTAAAGGTAGATGGGATGCTTGTCTCCCTGTTTACTAGGATTTCTCTCAGGTTCATAGCAAAGGAGAATGGGGGGATACAGAGGGGCCCCTCAACTTGATGCAAACCTACCCACTGTCCAGAATACCCAGCCCCGGCATGCCTCCCATGGGATGATGAATGAATTAAGATCCCTTTCATTTGTAAGCTTATTTTTATTTTCTTCCTTAAAAATTATTCGCTAGCATGTGCTGTGCCATATTGTACAATATGTCCTTTACCACAATGACAGTCCCTTTTATGCATCAACTTATAACTAGGCAGTAGCACCAAGTTGTTTAGTCAAAACCTAGTCTAGATAGTGCTGTGAAATTATTCCAAAGATGTGGTTAAAATCAGAAATCAACTGATTTTAAGTAAAGGAGATGACCTTAAATAATCTGAATTGACATTATCCAACCAGTTGAAAGGCCTTAAGAACAGAGCTGGGGTTTCCCTGCAGAAGAAATTCTAACTATGGACCACATCAACTCTTACCCCAGAGCTTCTAGTCAGCCCTTGGCCTGCCCTATAGATTTCAGACTTGATACCAGCCCCAACTTTTCTGTGTGAGCCAATACCTTGAAATCCATTAATCTATCATTTATTAATTTATCTATCTCTATCTAGCCTACTGATTCTGTTTCTCTGCACACCTCTAGTACACCACTTTGCATCAGTGCTGCATAATATTTTTCATAAGCTTAAGTTCTGTATAAATGATAAATGACCTCTTTAGATAAAGTTTATGAAAGTTTTCTTTCATCCACCCATCACACACTTATTTGCTTCCTTTTTTTAGGTCCCCCTTTCCAATCCAGATTCAAGATATCAACATAGGAAGATATCATAAATTCAGAATATAAAAATGACACATAGAATATTTATTAATAAATAATTAACCAATATCAAAAGGAAGTTTATAGTAGGAAAACAAGGAGGTAAGAATATATTTATCAAATAAAATAAATGCCAAAACCAGGAGAATAGCAGGGGAATTGAGACAAATCCTACAAAGATCCTAGACATACACCAAGTATGCTGAAATGGCTTTGTAAGGACTTAGAGCAGTACTATTAGGTAAAAAGAGATTTCCCCATACACACAAAGCCAGGAATGGGTCTACAGAGCAAAGAGAAAGCTCCAGAAACTCAAAACGCTGGCAGGCAGGCTATAAAGCAGAAAGAGAATTCCCATAGTTTAGAAAGCTGGTGGCTGGCCCTGCAAAGCATGAAGAGATCTAAAGAATCTGGCTGATGCTCAGATCCCAGGCCCTTCTGAAGGCAGGTTTCAGCCCCACCTTCACAACAGGTGAACCGCATTATGTAAAGACTCCAGCTCTGCAGCAGAGTCCAGGACCAGCTCAGTTACCACTGCCCTGGCTCAGCCTCACACCATCAGCCTGGCAGAGTGGCAAGTCCTTCTCAGGAGGGAACTATCCCTTACCCCCAAACAATGTTTAATGTAAAATAAAAATCACAAGATACACAAAGTTTAAAAGAAAATGGGGTCTGAATTTAAGAGGAAACAGGTCATAGTAGCAAATGTGGTAATGGACCAGATGTTTGAATTATCATTCAGGGATTTTAAAGTAACTATGACAAAGGATCTAGATGAAAATGTTGACAAGTGTGAACAGATAAGAAATTCCAACATGGAGAGGGGAATGGCAAAGACCAAGATCAAATGGAACTATTAGAGTGAAATTATATAATACCAGAGAGGAAGAATTCAACTGATGGGTTTACTAGCAGACTGGGTACAACAGAGGAAAGAATCAGTGAAATCAAAGATGGGCCATCAGATACTATCCTGAAATATAATGAGAATGAAAAGTGAAAAAAAAGAATAAAATGAAACAAACCACCCAGGCCTTTTATAGACTATCAAACAGTATAAACAATTGGAATCCCAGATGGAGAGGAGAGAGATATAGAATAAAAAATATTTTCAGAAACAATTGTTCAATGATTTTCAAGTTGATGAAATACATCAGCATACATATCCAAAAAGACCAGCAAACCATGAACACAATTCTTTTAAAAATATTTTTAAAATTACAACTCGTACGTCAGAGGCAAATTGGAAGATGAAAAGGAACTCTCAAAAGTAGCCCCAAAACATTCCAGGTCATCTGCAGAGGAAGCATGAAAAGAATGATGGTTTAATTTCTCACCATGGAATGGAATTTTCAAAGTGCCAAAAGAAAAAGAAAAAGCTGCCAATATAGAATTCTATATATAGCTAGAGTATGCATCAAACATGAGAGCTAAATAAAGACATTTTTGGCCATAGAAAAACTCAGAAATTTTTACAGCAAGAAAACCCATGTTACAAAAAATACTAAAAGAATTTCCTCAGGGTGAAGGGATGTGATACCAGACAGAAGCTCCAGTTTGCATGAAAAAATGAAAATACAGGAAATGCAATATATGGTTAAAAACAAAGGACTCATTTATTATTTTTGATATGTGTGTTTATATGTATGCAATATATGTGTATATTTATATATTACATATGTATATAATCTATACTTAGCTATAATTGTTTAAAACAAAAATAGCAACATGTGGAGTTTATAAAACACAGAAGAATAAAAGAGCTCAGGGGCGAGGGGGAGGAAAGGAATTATGCAACCATGAGGTTCTTACTTTTTAAAAAGAGTTTAACATAATTTGAATGAAATGATAACCCATTAAAGATATGTATTGTAGGGGCGCCTGGGTGGCTCAGTGGGTTAAAGCCTCTGCCTTCGGCTCAGGTCATGATCCCAGGGTCCTGGGATCGAGCCCCACATCAGGCTCTCTGCTCAGCAGGGAGCCTGCTTCCTCCTCTCTCTCTACCTGCTTCTCTATCTGTCAAATAAATAAATAAAATCTTTAAAAAAAAAAAGATATGTATTGTAATTTTGACAAACCTCTAAAAAACACATAATAATGAATATTTAAAAATACATAAATTTCTAGCTGCTTTGACACAAAATAATGATATCTACAAACATAACACAAAACTCATGTCACTACAAGGACATCAGTGGAAAACTGAGTATTAAAAATTAGTAGTACAAGGAAATCTTGAAATGTCTTGAAATCTGATGGCTCGTTTAAGAAAAAAAACTTGACAGAAATAGTATCACATTTGATCACTGCCCTAACCACTCACTTGAAATTATATTAATTTAATTATAAATTGAAACTTTTTCTGATATTTTCAGTAGAAAAAAATAAATTTTGATTAACCAATCTAAACAACACCCCAAAAACATTAATAGATTTAAATAATTTCTTGATCATTCCAAAGTAAGGCAGAAATTAAGAAAGAGAAACATATACCAATATGAAAGACCTAAATACATTTGAATTGATAATTACATTAAGTATAAATGGACTAAGCACCACTTAAAGATCAGATTAAAAAAGCCAAACCCAAATGTATGCTTCTTATGAGAAACACACTTAGAACACACACATACAAAATAAATGGTTGAAAATAAAATATTGAAAAACAACCTACTACTGAATCACTATGCATTATTAATCTAAATGGCCATGTTTATATCAGACATAGAATAATTCAAGAAAATTGTAACACCAGAGATAAAAAGAAATATTTCTTAATGTTAAGAGTAACTCTGTCAACTAAAAATAGAGCTTCCCTATGACCCTGCAATTGCACTACTGGGTATTTACCCCAAAGAAACAGATTTAGTGAAAAGAAGGGCCATCTGTACCCCAATGTTCATAGCAGCAATGGCCACAGTTGCCAAACTGGAAAGAACCAAGATGCCCTTCAATGGACGAATGGATAAGGAAGATGTGGTCCATATACACTATGGAGTATTATGCCTCTATCAGAAAGGATGAATACCCAACTTTTGTAGCAACATGGATGGGGCTGGAAGAGATTATGCTGAGTGAGATAAGTCAAGCAGAGAGAGTCAATTATCATATGGTTTTGCTTATGTGTGGAGCATAAGAAATAACATGGAGGACATGGGGAGATGGAGAGAAGGGAGTGAGGGAAACTGGAGGGGGAGATGAACCATGAGAGACTGTGGACTCTGAAAAGCAATGTGAGGGTTTTGGAGGGGTGGCGGGTGAAGGTGGGTGACCCTGGTGGTGGGTAATTATGGAGGGCATGCATTACATGGAGCACTGGGTGTAATGCATAAACAATGAATTCTGGACCAATGAAATGAAATTTTAAAAATAAATAAAAATTAAAAAAAAAGAGTCACTCTGTCAAGAATAAATAACAACCCTAAATTTGTCTGCACCTAATAAAAAAGAACCTTCAAAACATATGCTGCAATAATCAACAGAACTAGGAGAAGAACTGCTTTCTAAGCTTACATTCATAGTGGAGAAATTATGCCTCTCCTTATGACTGATAAAATAAGTAGATCAAAAATTCAAAAAATATAGATTTGAGTAACACTTTCAACCAGTTAAACAAAATTAATATTCCACTTAAGATCTATATAATATTGAGTCTTGCCAAAAGCACATGAAACATTTGTCAAGATAAACCATATTCTTGTTTTTAAAAACATTTTATTTAAAAACTCCTCAAATTTATAATAATTCACACAAAGTATGTTCTCTGACTACAAAGCCCTAAAATTAAAACCAATAATAATAAGATAGCTTTAAAAATACTCAAACATTTGGAAGCTAAACAACATAGTTTTAAATGGGTGATGACTTAAAGAAAAACAGAAAATATTTTGAATTGAATGATAATGAATACAATAGATCAAAATGTATGGAATGCAATGAAAGCAGTACTTAGAGGATGATACATAGCTTTAATTGCCTGTCCAAATAGGAAAAACATGTTCTAAAATAAAAAGCATAGGCTTCTAGCTTAATGAGCAACAAAAAGAATAAATTAAAATAAAACAGAGGTAAGAGAATAATAAAAACAATAGGACAGAAATTAATAAAATAAAAAAATATAGAAAATCAACAATGTAGAAAGTTTTTTTTTCTGAAAAGATTAATAAAACTTTTTTTTTTTTAAAGATTTTATTTATTTATTTGACAGATAGAGATCACAAGTAGGCAGAGAGGAAGGCAGAGAGAGAGGGGGAGAAGCAGGCTCCCCATTGAGCAGAGAAGCCCGATATGGGGCTCGATCCCAGGACTCTGGGATCATGACCTGAGCCGAAGGCAGAGGCTTTAACCCACTGAGCCACACAGGTGCCCCAAGATTAATAAAACTTTTATGCCTCTAGCAAAACTATTAAAGAAAAACAGAAAAAATGCAAATTATCCATATTAGGAATAAAAGAGATAAAGACCTCTCCAGTTCCTACAGGTATTTAAAAGATAATATGAAGATACAATAAACAACTTATGCCAATACATTCTACACTTACATGGCTGTAGAAGTACCTTGAGAAACACCATAACTGATACAAGAACCAAAAAACATCTAAGTAGTTCGATTCCTGCTAAAGAAACTCAACACCTTAAAAAAAAAATGAGCAGAGGACATGAACAGACACTTCTCCAATAAAGACATACAAATGGCTAGCAGACACATGAAAAAAAATGTTTATCATCATTAGCTATCAAGGAGATTCAAATTAAAATCACATTGAGATACCACCTTATACCAGTTAGAATGGCAAATATTAACAGGGCAGGAAACAACAAATTTTGGAGAGGAAGTGGAGAAAGGGGAACCCTCTTACACTGTTGGTGGGAATGCAAGTTGGTGCAGCCACTTCGGAAAACAGTGTGGAGATTCCTCAAAAAATTAAAAATAGAGCTACCCATGACCCGGCAATTGCATTTTTGGGTAATTACCCCAAAGATACAGAAGTAGTGACAAGAAGGGCCATAAGTACGCCAAAGTTCTTAGAAGCAATGCCTATAATAGCCAAACTGTGGAAAGGGGTGAGATGCCCTTCAACAGATGAATGGATAAAGAAGATTTGGTCCATATATACAATGGAATATTATTTAGCCATCAGAAAGGATGAATACCCAACTTTTGTATCAACATGGATGGGACTGGAGGAGATTCACTCAGTCCCATTGCTGAGTGAAATAAGTCAAGCAGACAAAGTCAATTATCATATGGTTTCACTTACTTGTGGAGCTTAAGAAATAACATGGAGGATATTATGAGACGGAAAGGAAAAGTGAAGGGGGAGAAATCAGAAGCAGAGATGAACCACGAGAGACTGTGGACTCTGAAAAACAAACTGAGTGTTTTAGAGGGGAGGGGTTGAGGGATGGGTGAGCCTGGTGGAGGGTATGAGGGAGGGCATGCATTTCTTGGAGCACTGGGTGTGGTACATAAACAATGAATCTTGGAACACTGCATTAAAAACTAATGATGTATTTTATGGTGACTAACATAACATGATAAAAAAATTAAAACAAACAAACAAAAAAAGAAATTGAATTTGCAATCAAAAGTCTTCCCATAAAATCAAAACTAAAAGAAAAAAAAATCTTCAGGTAATATATCAACTTTAAGGAATAAGTGAGACAACAGAGGAGGATGGATCATTTCCCAAATAATTTTTGACGCTGCATAATCCTGGCATTGAAACCTTGTGAAGACAGTATAAGACAAAAAATAATAAGCAAAATCCATCATGAGCATATATCCAAAAAATCATTAAAATATTTGCAATTGAATGCTAAGACATAAAAAACTGTAATACATTTTGACCAAGCAAAGTTTATCCTAGAAATACAAAATTGGTTTAAGATGTAAAAACCAATAAAAATAATACATTATAACAGAATAAAGAAATTTTCACATTATCTCAGTATATACAGAAAAATCATAGGACAAACTTTAACCCCATTCATGAGAAAAACCTCAGAAAACCAAGAATAGAAAAGAACTTCCACAATCTGATAAAGGGCATCTACAGGAATGATGCAAAGAACTTTGTATCTAATGCTGAAATAATATTGAATGCTTTCAACCTCTAGGATTGGAAACAATGCAAAGGAATCCAACCATTATTACTTTGATTCACTTCTAATCAACATTTGACATTATACTGGAAATATTAGCTCGTGCAATACAGCAAGAAAATAAAATTTAAGAAGCCCAAATAAACTAAAAAAATCACTTAGAGTACATGATATTTAAGATTGCAAATAAAGCTTTAGTAATCAAGACAGTATAGGCAAAACCACCTCCAAAAAAACTACATGGTTTTTTTTTTAGACTAATCGTACTTAATTAAAACAGTGAGGAGTTGGCGTAAATATGGGCAAAGATATTATTAGAACAGAATAAAGATACATAGATAGATCAGCTATATGATTAATTAATTTTTTTAAACCAAGGTGCAAAGTCAATTAAATGGTGATGGGGGTGGGAATAAAGTATTTTTTCACAAATATTGTTGTAACAATAAGATAAACAGATGGGAAAAATTGATCCCCAAGACCTACCTCATTCTTTATTTAAAAATTAATTGAAGATGAATTTTAAGATTTAAATGGAAAAGCTGGAACCACACATTTATGAACATAAAAATGCTATAGACATTTATAAAGGAAACACTTATAAAAGAAACACAAATAAACAATTATTTAAAAAAGCCTTGGGAGGCCAATGCCTTATCCATTAGATATTGATAGCAGCAATGTCCACAATAGCCAAACTATGGAAAGAACCTAGATGTCCATCAACAGATGAATGGATCAAGAAGATGTGGTATATATACACAATGGAATACTATGCAGCCATCAAAAGAAATGAAATCTTGCCATTTGCGACAACATGGATGGAACTAGAGCGTATCATGCTTAGCGAAATAAGTCAAGCAGAGAAAGACAACTATCATATGATCTCCCTGATATGAGGAAGTGGTGATGCACCATGGAGGCTTAAGTGGGTAGGAGAAGAATAAATGAAACAAGATGGGATTGGGAGGGAGACAAACCATAAGTGACTCTTAATCTCACAAAACAAACTGAGGGTTGCTGGGGGGAGGGGGTTTGGGAGAAGGGGGTGGGATTATGGATATTGGGGAGGGTGTGTGCTTTGGTGAGTGCTGTGAAGTGTGTAAACCTGGTGATTCACAGACCTGTAACCCTGGGGATAAAAATATATGTTTATAAAAAATAAAAAATTATAAAAAATAAAAAAAAATTTAAAAAAAAATTAAAAAAAAATTAAATAAAAAAATAAAAAAATAAAAGAAATAAAAATATATAAAAAAAAAAGAAATAATTCCAACCAACAATCCAATAATAGAAAACTTCTGGTAAAAATGTTTCTCTTTGTGGATGAAAATGTGCAATGGAATTAGCATTCATATCTTTCTTCCAGTGATATCATTATGTTATCACCAGAAATCAAGACAGGCAACTTTTAACCTAAAAGGAACCAGCCCATGAGGGCATGCTTAGATAGCAAAACATGAAGATGGAAAATACGGGAATTACATCCTTGAACATCATTGAACTGCTGAATTAAACAAACCTGGAACTAAAAAAAAAAAAAAAAAAAAAAAGCCTTGGAAGATATCTTTACAATCTTGAAATAAAAAAATATTTTTTTAGGCACTAATTATAAAAAATTATGAATTAGACTTTATCAATGTTTTCTTAATTTGCTAATCGAGAAGTACCATTGACAAAATGCAGATACTACAACTAAGAAACAAAATATTATGTCACACAAATGATCCATATCCTAACTATAGGAAGAACTCTTACAACTCAGTTATAAGAAAACAAATAACCCAATTATAATTAGACAAAAAATTAAAATAGTCACTTCACAAAAGATATATGATAGCAAATGAGCATATGAAACAGTATCATTAAATGATCAGGTAAATGCAAAGTAAAACCATAGTAAAATACTATTTCATATACATGGAAATGATTAAATTATAGTGCCATACTGAAAGTTGGGGAAAATGTAAAACAGTGAGAACTAGAATATATTTGTGGCAAAAGTTTAAATGGTATCTTTTTGAAGTTTCTTGTAAAGTGAAAAACGTGCACTCCCACTCCAAATATTTACCCCCCCCCAAATACTAATATATGTCCAAAAGACTTCTACAAAAATTTTCAATCAGCTTTTCTCATATTTGTCAAATACTAGGAATAGCCCAAAAGTCTATCAACAGGAGAATGAAAAAAAAATTGTTTTAGTAAAGGAACAAAGTTCTGAAACTGGCAATAATATGTATGAGTTTCACAATTATTATGCTGAGAAAAAGAACCCTGTATCAAAGAATGCATACATCTTGATTCTATTTATATAAAGTCTAAGAATAGGTAAACCATTCTGTTGATATAAATCAAAGAGGGCTTGCATTTGGCAACATGACTGTAATGGGCCCAAGCAAACCTTCGATGATGATACTTAATTAAAATGTTCTACGTCTTGTTTTGTTTTGATGGTGTTAAGTGTATTCAAATGACATAACACACTAAATTGAAAAATTTTCATTAGTACATTTGATTGTATACAGATTACAACTCAAAAAATAAACTAAGAAAAAGAATGGGGTTCTGTTGAATGCAGGGGACCATGGGCAAAGTTAAAATAGTGACAGAAAGGGAGAAGATATTTTAGATGTCTAAAGTCAACAAAACCTAATATTACAATATACATAGAACTCCTGAAAATCAAAAAGAAAAAGACAGAAACCCCACTGGCAACACAGCAAAGAATATGAAAGGGCAATTTTTCAAAAAGAAAAGCTATAAGGCTCAAATGAATATTTAAAAAAAAACTAAAGTTAATTAATAATCAGAAAAAATAAGAATTAAGATAATGAGATATTATTTTACAAGTTTTTCATCTATCAAAAATTAGAAAACCATATATATTCAAGAGTTGGCAAGGGTAGGAGAACATGGGAAACCCCATGCTTTGCAAGAAAGAGTACAGGCTAATCACAGCCATGGTGCAGAGCAATCTCGCCATATTCAGCTGAATCACTCTGTGTGTATATCCCCAAAAAACTGGCACAAGTCCAGAAAGAGAGCAATAAAAAGATATCGACTGTGGTAACATTTGTGGTGGTAGACTTGACGTTATACTGGGTGTCCATCGCTGGGGAAGTGGAGAAATGAAATGTGATGATTATTAAACCACAGAATGTGGAGAAATGAATGTGGTCACTAAACCACAGAATGCAATGCAGCTGTAAGGTGTAAGAAACTGAACTGAAGGGTGCCTGAGGAGCTCAGTCAGTTAAGTGTCTGCCTTTGGCTCAGTTCATGATCCCAGGGTCCTGGGATGGAGCCCCATGTCAGGCTTTCTGCTTAGTGAGGAGCCTGCTTCTCCCTCTCTCTCTGCCTGCCTCTCCCCCTGCTTGTGCTCTCTCTCTCTCTTTCTGTCAAATAAAAAAATAAAATCTTAAAAAAAAAAGAAACTCAATTTACACATAGCAACATGGAAGAACTCCAAACGTAGCATTGACAAAAACTACAAGATGTATTACGCCTTTTGGGGTGCCTTAGTGGATCAAGTTAGCTAAGCTTCTGACTCATGGTTTCAGTTTAAGTCATGATCTCAGGGATTGTGAGTTCGAGCCCCATGTTGAGCTCTATCCTTGAGGGAAGTCTGCTTGAGGATTCTGTCCCTCTGCCCCTCTCCCCTCTCTCTCTCAAATAAATTAATATTTTTTATTTAATTTACTATATTAAAAATATTTTAGGGGCGCCTGGGTGGCTCAGTGGTTTGGGCTGCTGCCTTCGGCTTGGGTCATGATCTCAGGGTCCTGGGATCGAGCCCCGCATCGGGCTCTCTGCTCCGCAGGAAGCCTGCTTCCCTTTCTCTCTCTCTCTCTCTCTGCCTGACTCTCTGCCTACTTGTGATCTCTGTCTGTCAAATAAATAAATAAAATCTTAAAAAAATATTTTAAAAGATGTATTACACCTTATGATTACACAAACTAAAACCAATATTTGCCCACAATAACATAGCACAGTCTACAGAAATACATATAAAAAGCTGCACTTTAAACATACAAGCACATTTCAAAAGAGGGGGGAGCATAGAAGGAATTGGGTGATGGGAATAAAAGGAAATAAACAGCCAAAGAGACAAGACTCTGAGACCAATGAGCACGGGCTGCCACAGAATGACAGCAGAGTAGCTGAGTCCTCTGAAACCAAACCCAAACAGACAAAACTAAACACAATTTCATAAAAATGAACAGAGAACAATGGGGGAAAAGGTGGTGTGTTGAAATGGCCCAACAAACAGCATGGAGAGGTAAAGACTCAACACTGTGAAAGAGGAGCTAAACTGAAAAAGGATAACAAATTCTTTTTTTTTTTTTTTTTTAAGATTTTATTTATTTATCAGAGAGGGAGAGGGGGAGAGAGCGAGCACAGGCAGACAGAATGGCAGGCAGAGGCAGAGGGAGAAGCAGGCTCCCTGCTGAGCAAGGAGCCCGATGTGGGACTCGATCCCAGGACGCTGGGATCATGACCTGAGCCGAAGGCAGCTGCTTAACCAACTGAGCCACCCAGGTGTCCCAGGATAACAAATTCTTTAATTTGTTATCTTTACTAGGAATCTTGGAAAAAGACAAGAGAGAAAATATTCCTGAAGGAAATTCCACAATTATGAACCACATGAATCTTCAGATTCCAGAAATATCATAAACCATGTGGAACAAATATTTTTGAGTCTTTTACTTAAATCCAATTAATTAATATATAGTGTATTATTAGTTTCAGAGGTAGAGTTTAGAGATGAATCAGTTGCACACAACACCCAATTCTCATTATATCACATACCCTCCTTAATGCCTATCACCCAATTACCCCATCCCCACCCATCTCCTCTATAGCAACTCTCAGTTCGTTTCCTATAGTTAAAAGAGTCTCTTATGGTTTGTCTCCCTCTCTGATTTCATCTTATTTTATTTTTCCCTCCCTTTCCCTATGATCATCTGTTTTGTTTCTTAAATTCCACATATAAATAAAATCATATAGGGCGCCTGTGTGGCTCAGTGGGTTAAGCCACTGCCTTTGGCTCAGGTCGTGATCTCAGGGTCCTGGGATCGAGTCCCATATCGGGCTCTCTGCTCAGCAGGGAGCCTGCTTCCCTCTCTCTCTCTCTCTGCCTGCCTCTCTGCCTACTTGTGATCTCTGCCTGTCAAATAAATAAAATAAAATAAAAAATAAAATAAAATCATATAATAATTGTCTTTCTCTGATTGACTCATTTCACTTAGCATAATACCTTCTAATTCCATCCACATCATTGCAAATGGTAAGATTTCATTTCTTTTGGTGGCTAAGTAATAGTCATATGTATATATATACACATACACACACATACATATATAACCACACATACACATATATACACCACACCTTTATCCATTCTTCTGCTGATGGGCATCTGGCCCTTTCCAAGGCTATAGCCCACATCTGAGCTATTGTGGAACAAATTTATATATTTTTTTTTTAAATTTATGTCTTAACTATATGAAACTATATATTATCACAGAACTAGGGAAAAATATTAAATCCTATCAGAAAATAAAACTAGCAGAGTAGGACAGATACATTGACAATAGACTGCTTATCAACAATAAAATACATGGAGTGCCTAGTTGGCTCAGTCATTAAGTGTCTGCCTCCAGCTCAGGTCATAATCCCAGGGTCCTAGGATCGAGCCCCATATCAGGGTCCCTCCTTAGCAGGGAGCTTGCTTTTCCCTCTCCCACCCCCCATACTTATGTTCTCTCTCTCACTGTATCTTTCTCTGTCAAATAAAATATTTTTTAAATTATTACAATAATAAGAAAATCATGAAAAGATATTCACAAAAATTCTGAGGGAAAGTAGATGTCAATATAGAATTCTATTCCTAGCTATTTTATCAGTCCCAAATGAAGCAAAACAGAAATCTTTTGAGAGATTGCCACTAAGGAAGCTATTGGATATTATACCTCACTGAGAAGGAAATGAGACCCACAGTAACAGGTGGGTTTTCTGCTGCTCTGCCCAGCCTATTCAGCCACGCCTGCTCTGACTTGTCAGACCTCTGTCCCAACTGGCTAGACAATACGCCATGCCAGATCTCAACTATTCAGACCATCCCACTAGAAGCAATGATGAACAAAGAACTCCATGAATACATGGAAAAATTTAAATAAGAATTTGCTTTTAAAAAGATAAGTGAGCATGTTAAAAAGAAGGCAAAATTAAAATTTTAGACAAAACAATGTGGAAAGTAGGAGAAAGATGAGAGTAAAGTCAAGTTCAGGAGAAAGATACATACGTTCATCAACTGCAAGCTTTGTACATGAGCTCTTGATGTCAAGGTCACTAGGTTACCAATGATACTAGACATGGATTTGCAACTTTCACACCAGTAGGAGAAACAGGGAGAACATGAGCAATCTAACAGCAGCAGAGAAGTTCAGGAAGGTAAGCAGAGAATCCGTGACAAAGTGTGACAAATGGAAAATGCTAATGTATCAGAAAATCAAGGAAATATAAAAGGGCTTAAGCGGTCTACTAAAAACACCTTTTTTAAAAAAAAATCTTGTGAAGTAAAGCTATAGTTTTCATTGGAGATATGTATAATTTTAAACGTATTTCTTTTTGAAAGACAGAAAGACTGGAAACAGAGTAGCTGAATAGTCAATTCTCTAAGCTGGAAAAATAAAGGAGACTCAAAAAAGCTAAAAGAAAGATATAAAATACAAAACAAGAAACTAAACTAAAACAAAAGTTATGTTTTTAAAGAGACGAATAATAGAGAAAAATATTTCAACATGGCACAAGTAATAAATAGGGATGGAGGAGGAGGCTATAGGTCAACCAGTTCCTTTTCAATCATCAGCAAATACTTCAAAGGAGAAGATAACATTTTAGTCCTCTCCTGAAGTTCAGCAAGTGCCCTGGAGTGGCAGGAAATAAGGTTTTCTTCTTAACGCTGAGCCAGAAGTGTCCACTTATCACCTTTTTACACCTTTTTAAGTCTTTAGCAGCAGTGAGGTAAGCACTGTCACCCCGTTTTATAGGTGAAGACACAGGGGTTTGGGACATCAGAGAACACATCCACACTCACTCAGCTAGTTAGTGAAGAAGTCAGGTTGCAAACTCAGGTTTGTCTCATTTCAAAACTCATAATCCTAACACTGTAGCACTTTTCCCAGTTTCTCCCACAGGTGAGAGTAGGAGAGCTGGGATGGGGAAAGAAACAGGGAGGAAACGTAAGGTCAGGATGGAAGTTTTCCTTTACTCTTGACAAACTGTGACCTTCCCATTTTGTCAGCCTGGCACAGGATATTTTCCCACTCTTAGGTGTGCCCACCTGCACCCATACCTTCCAGAATGCACTAGAATCTGAAAACACTGGCCTCACCTGGAAACAGAAGAAGAGGCATTAAACTAATGTGAATTCAGTCTTACTGTCTTTTAAAGCTTAACGATGACACCTTTACATTAGAATTCATTTACTGTAAGTCTTTAAAAAATATAAACAAATAACTGAGTCAGATGTATTTTCATTTCCAGAGTCTCATAATGTTCACTAAGGAAACTGCAGGATGTAATTTATTCCAACAGCATCTTATTTTTAATTCTCTGATCCCATATGCTAGTGAGAGGAACAAATCATAGGGAACTGTGCTTGAGTCGCAGGTAATTACCTTAGATCAATGTCATTTTGTGGTTTAGGATTCTGGTCCTAAGTTCAATGGTACCCAATTAAGACTTCCTTGGATTGGCCACAGAGTCCTGGGACTGTGTGTAACAAAACCCCACAAAGTGACTCATTCATAAGTCTGTTCTGATGCATCTATCAGAATATTCATGTCTGAATCCAAATCTTCATGTCAGACAAGAAGAGCAGAACCAGCAGGCACAATTGTGTTTAAGTAATGATAATGCATACTTGAAAGACACATACCAATATGCAACTGTATCAAATGTTATCACTTTAACTTTCAGTTGGTAGTTATTCTATTTTCTTTTAGTGCCAAAATGGGAAAAAACACACACAAAGAAACATACTCATAACATACACTCTAGATTCACAAAGCAAGATAACATCCCCAACAAGAAGGAGTCAAAAGAAAATATTGCCAGGTTGTATATCATAAACATATATGTGTAGATATAGCCTTGGTGACAATTCTCAGAGAGTGTTTTTAAAAGACACCAGTAAGCAGAGGAAGAGAGGCAGGCATTTGGAGGAACAGATATGAAGACTCAGAATAAGTATTTTAGGGATTTCCTGTCACTGAGAGTCTGTAAGTAGCTCAGGCACATGAAGATAAGATCCAGGGAAAACGAAACTCTGGTTAGGTAACACATGGCCTTACTCATAAATACTTACTAGACATTGAGGTGGTGTCATAACCATTGCATAACTAGGAACAAAATGCCAGTGTTAAGAACAAAGTACTCTAGATTCAGAAGGAAACGTAATGAGCAGAAGCCACAGCCTGGGTCAGAAGCCACACCAGTGAGAAGAGACAGAGACTGGCCATGAGTGGGCAAAGGTATGATCTTCATATAGACTGCACACTGATCATGAAGCAACAGGAAGTAGTGCAGAATTTGAAACAGAGTACCCTGGTGAAGAAAACAATATCCTCAACAATGCAAATTTCCTTTTGGGAGGCCAACTGGCTCCAAAGGAAATCCTAGAGTCTTTCCAAAACTCTCTATGAAACCAATGTGACATTCAGACAGTCTCAGAAGCATATTGAAGAGTTGGGCTCTTGTACCTACATAATGAATGAATCTTGGTGATTCTGGTGATGCACAGAGAGAAAAAGACAGAAAGGGTCAGAGAGATGGGGCTTATCAGAGCCCATTGGACCCATGAGGAAAGACTACTAAATGTTTTTTAAAATGCTTTTAAAAAAACATATATTAAAAGACTTATATTTTTATTTTTTTATTGTGTTATATTAGTTAGATTTTTAAAAAGTATTAAAATAGTATAAAAGTATTAATACATTTATAGGTTTATTTGCTTGTTTTTCAGTGTATCAATGCAACAGCAAGAAACACAGATGATTTTGAAGATGGTTTGTTTCCCCCTGTTTAGTACTAAAGGGAGAGTAACCCCGTGCATCATCAGTGGAACAATGAAAGGAGAGGGTCGTGTTGAATCATGGAACGATCCCAGAGAAGAACTGGTTAAGAATGTCCCAGAGCAGAACTGGTTAATGGAAAGCTGCACATGGTCAGAGGGAGTGTTCGGAAAGGCCCGGCCCAAGGCTGACCCCTAGGACAAGGACATCTCAGGCTCCAGTGTGTGTAAGGATTGCCAGAGGATTTGCTATCACGCACATCCTGATTCAGGAGCTCCAAGGCTGGGCCTGAGACTCTGCATTTCCAATCCACTTCCAGGTGATGCCGACAGCCATAGACACCCTTTGAGGGAGAGAAATGTTTCTGGCAGCACAGCAGCAGATTATCTGCCAAGAAGGCAGGAGGAGGGTGGACAGAACCAGTGGGCGAAACTCCATGAGCCACTGCAGAACGGGGCACTCTCTCCTGATATCTACACAATCCTCAGTTTGTCTCCAAAGCAAATTTCTGTGTCTTGGCCCCATATTCTAATCATAAGAGCACATAGCTGAACCACAAAGGAAGCCTAGACCCCGAACAGCAGCACGAATGACATCTGGGGCGGCAGCCACATGACATGGCGTCCAGAAAAAGGAGCCAGGCAATATTTCCTTGATGCAAAAACTAAAAAGAGCAGAGAGGTGATTCGAAGGGCTCCCAGAGAATACAATCTTGTCCAAAATTAAAAAGAAATCTAATAAATCATTTTATCTTAAAAATACACCAAATACTAACGACACACACATGAAGAAGAATGATAGCTTTGTGAGCAAATCAGTATTTTTTGATAACCCTGCCCAAGGCAGAGAAAATGCCAAGCGTCAGAGACTGCAGATTTCTAACTAAATTACCTTGAAATCCCACAACTTCTAATTACTCATTTTTTTTTTTTTCTGACCAGAAAGTTAGGGCCATGGCCAGGCCTAAAGCTTATGATTCTTATGACAAAATCCAGGCTATGACTCACATAACTACATATTTTCACCAACGTGAATACCAGTCTACACACTGATTTTTTTTTAATTCTTTTTTTAAATTTATTTTTTATTTATTTTCAGCGTCACAGTATTCATTATTTTTGTACCACACCCAGTGCTCCATGCAATCCGTGCCCTCTCTAATACCCACTACCTGGTTCCCCCAACCTCCCACCCCCTGCCCCTTCAAAACCCTCAGATTGTTTTTCAGAGTCCACACTGATTTTTAATGCACTCACACTTCATTATAACACATATCATTATAAGACATATTCATGTCAGAAAACGTTTTCTGTTTATTAAGCTTTATACAATATTGATTAGTATCAGTTAATTAAAAGAAAGAGATGATGTGTAGTTCATACCTGGATGCATTACTAGTAGAATGAGAAGGCAAGGTCTTTATCTCAAAGGGTTAAATTTGCCCTTTGGCAAGTTCTTCCCTTCCAAACCTTCATAAAGCCAAGCGTAACATTTTCTCTACTTCGTAGATATCTATCTTGAAATTGTATTAAAAGAACCATCAGCTATGTAATAACTTAAACAGATTTTTAAGGATGCCAGAATTTCCATTTTAGTCTGTTCAAGTTGGAATATGCTGTAAAAATCAACATGTTCTAATTTACAAACCAGGGTTTTCTTTTCACACACTTGCAAAGCCTTTGGGCAAGAGGTTGAGTTGAAAGTTAAACATCTATTTGCATTTGGTTTAGGAAATCCTTGTCACTTTCCCATGAAATTTCAGCTGTCTCAGTGGATTTGGCGGAGATCAAAGCTCCAATGCTCAGAGAGCCTCGGTTTTAATCCCTGCCAACAGTCAATCATTTGATTCTGGAGTACAAAGAGCACTCCTGGCACAGTGCTGCCCACATGGTTATGACTTCATACAGCCGTTTCCACCTGCCTGGGATGCATTAGGTTCCAGGTATGGCAGAGATTTTGCAAAATGGGTATGACAACAATCTAAAATGCAGACTTGTGCTCAGAAGGCCGTGCCAGGAAACACCGATCTAGTGAGAAAGCAACCTGGTGTGGGGCTGTCAGGTGTGGGCTGACATCATGGCTGAGCCACCGACCTGTGGTTTCTACTAGGGGACCCTGGTAGGCTGCATCAGACCTCAGAGTCCACTTTCTTTCACCCACATTGCATAATCTCATGATATTATATATGCTCAGGAAAAGAAATACTTTGTAACTATCACTTGGTTAATATCAGCATTTTATAGGACATGTTTAACTAGGACAATATTTGGGATGCTTGGGTGGCTCAGTCGGCACAGCGTCTGCCTTCGCTCAGGTCATGATCCCAGGGTCCTGGGATAGAGCCCTGTGTCAGGCTTCCTACTCAGCAGGGAGACTGCTTCTCCCTTTGCCCGTGCCCCTCTCCTTGCTTATGTGCTCTCTCTCTGACAAATAAATAAGTGAAATCTTTAAAAAATAATATAAATAAAAGATAAGTAAGAAGGAGGATATGTCTGTAATTACTCTCAATTGGGGAACAGGATGGTAAAAGATTTTATAAGCATCAGTGGATGCCTGAAGTTTCAGCTTGTGGTGATGGAGGAAATTGTATTGAAACTGTCATTTTTAGAGCAATGGACTCTCCTAGTTGAAATCATGGAGGCTGAATCTTTATTTTTGTTTTATGGCAGGTTCATTAAAAATGATTGATAAAAATGTTTGATTAGTCAAGTAATAAATAATGATAATCTAATATATATAATTATAGTACCAAACACTCATAAATATTCTAGTCTTTCACTCTCTCATGACTTAGACAGAAGGAAAAAAAAAAAGGATTTTCTTTTTCTGGGTGTACTATTCAGTGGCGCTATTCCACATGTGGAAAAATGTTTAACAAGGAAAATAACTGAATAAGAACAAAGAAGATTACTCTGACTGAGGAAAAGGAAAGAAAATCTTCATTCTCATAGAAAAGAAAGTGAAGCCATTGATGTGAAGAAAAAGAAATCGCAGTCAATTATCATTATTCTGTAGTAGTCATATTTGCAAGAGCCGAATTTTCCATCTTACTAATTAGGAACTCAGGACTGCATTTGTATGGAAAAAAAGAAGACCTGGGCAACTGATACCATGTGACCCATCACAGCTCTGCTAAGTGCAGCCTTTCTACTCCTCTGCATTGTTTCTCAAAGACCATGAAAGTAACGATTATTCACAATAGAATTGCAATCTATCAACAAGTCACTTTTTCCATAGAAATAATCAATGAAGAAACAGCAACAGAGCCTGCGGCTCTTGCCTCCAAAATACAATTTATAAACTTTGGATTCATGTTTTATTCATGCTTCTTCGCCAAACAAAATGAAAAGAAAAAAATAAACAGAAATGAATTACCATCCTTTTAAGATAGAAGGTATTACACACAAGTTTAAAAAATATAAGCTTGTAATTTTTTAAATCATCTTCAGTAGCAAGTATGACATCAAATGCATAGAAATGATGAAATAAAGAGCTTACAGCCTAGCACCTATAATCATAACAAAACTATTCTCATCACTAAATTTCTGAATACAAACTATTTAAAAAATAATAGATACATTGTGTTCTTTCATCCTCTGGTGGCTGATGTCTGGATAATACAGCCAAAAATTCTATACCAATGAATGGGCCTTTCCTTTAACCACTATTATAAATTAACCCCTTTCCCTTGAATGACCATTTTTTTTTAAGGATGTACAAAAGGAAATCTAAACATGTAAGTCCTCTTCCCCAGAACTGAATTAATAGAGGCGGGCAGGTGGTTTCTGCCAACTCATTAGGAGCTCACACACTTGAAATGAAACTTCAGTGTACCTAAGAAATAGATCCAAGATGAACCAGTATTCATACCCAAAGCCTGTAGCCAAAAACCTAGATTCATTTACTGAATCTGCAGCTTACTCAGAAGTATGTGAATAGAAAATATTAACATAATGGAGAAAAAAAAACCACAGTGTGAAAAATGTGAGTTTCTAATATCCCCTATTTGGTGCTATGCCATGATGCTCACTTTTTTTCACTCAAGCACAGGCACATTCACCATTCACGGAGGATTTCACAGATATAAGGGTAAGGGGGAAGTCAGCGCACTGCTACTACAGCAATAATAGTATCCTTTAATATCACCTTGCAGAAGATGTCCCAAAGTCAAAAATACTGAAAAACGACAAGAGGCTGGATCCAGTCCTCCTTTTTAAGTATGAGTCTTTGGGTGTTCTCTTACTAGTAGAAGTCCTGTGCAACAGTGTCAGCCTCACTTCCAGACCAGAAATCGCCTTAGAGGGTTCACCTCTTGTCCAGGGGTGCAGGGCCCCTCTTGATCCCCAGGTCTGCCTCTGAGCAATGTATCGGCAACATCCTTCCACGAGGAGGGGGCGATGAAGTGAATTCTTCATCTGTCCGTCATGCAGCTGACAGAGCTCTGTGCAACCACTCTCCTCTCCTGGGTGCTAGGGACACGGTGAGTGCTAAGCCAGCCAATCCCCACCCTCAGGAAGCGTCCCTTCTCAGGAGGATAAATGGACGCACTCGGAGATGTGGCATATCCACTGGGTAGTGATCACTCTGCAAAAAGGCGAGGAGCAGCATGAAGTATGATGGGGTGCTGGCAGGCAGGGCCGTGAGTGAGGGCTTCCTGGAGGGGACAACCAGTGACAGAGTGAGATGGGAATGAAGCAGGGGTTTTGCACTGTGTAAAGGGGAAATTTGGGGTTATTCCCCAGGTTTGTTTTGTTTTATTTTTTTCCAATATCCCCTTTTATGTAAAGAGTTTTCTAACTTCACCAGTTCTTAAACACCCTGCTCGATGTGGGGAGGATTTGGGGAGTGTGATGTAGGGAAATTGAATCTCGGGTTTGACAAGCAGTTATTTGGGAAGAAAAGACGTGGCCATCTTCCAGCTCAGCAGCAGCTCTCGTGGGTCAGGTGACTCCACAGGTGGAGAAGTAAAGTCAGTGCACATCTGCTGGGGCTGGACGCATCTGTCCCTGGACGCAGGGGCCAGAATGCAAGCTTCCCATTCCTGGCTGGTTCATGCTGCTTCTGCCCCATAAAGGTCGAGGTTTTCTCACTGACTGAAACCTCACAGAGGCAAGGAAGGAGAACATTTGTGAGATGTGGATTCCTCACACCTCAGGGGGGAACGAGCTGAAAGCCCAAATTCAACACAGGATTTTCAAAGGAAAAAAAAAAAAAAACTACAAAATATTAAAGAAGGCCGATGTCACCAGGGGCTGACTGAATTCATGTGCATGGGACCCTGGGTAGGGGAACTTCCTGGCCAACTTCAAGAATTTTTGAAAGCTTTGCATCCAGTAGACCTGATAAAGGGTGACTGAGAAGAAACCACAGATCTTCCATAGTAAAATGTGTACCTCTGATGTCAACGAATAAGCGAAAGCCATTAGCTGCCATTGTCAGCAAGGAATGGGATCCCCACACCCCACCCAGACACAACACAATCTGTACACTGTATCAGTTGTTAGAAGCCTCCTGTTAATTTGGGCCCATTCAATTTGGTCAAAGTTAGAGAATACTATTTAACTTACATTCTATGACAATACCTTAAGCATGTGAGATGCATAAGGGGTTGTACTGGGAGAGAGAAGCAAGGGGCCCACCGGCTGAGGAATCCTGGAGTAATTCTCCTCCACACGAGTTCTGAGAGCGCCAGGTCAGCTCACAGAGTGTGAACGCTCATGAGCTCTAGAGTCACTCCGCGGAGCCGTGCATAGCTACGGTAGTAGGAACACATTGAATTCTAATTTAACAATTTCCATTTCAATCCCTTAATCATACGCCAAGTACGTGTTGATAATATGAGTGGTCCAGGATATCTGGAGAAGAGGCCTTGGATTTGTACGCCATTTCACAGCTTACCAGTCGCGTCCCCATGTATTCGATTGCAGTTAAGTCCGTGAACCAGGGCTTAGCCCCACTGTGCAAATGAAGGCATCATATGCCAGAGAAATTACATGATCTGCCCCAGAAAGACACAGCAAGGAAGTGGCAGGATTTACACAGACCTCACTCAGCCAGGACCCTTCACAGCCCAGCTGCCCGACAGCATTTAGATCTGCTACAGATGCTTCAGTCAGGAAGATCTATGCCCTTCAGGAAGGGGGTGGCAGATATTCCAGTAGAGTTTTTGTACTAGATGTATTTTTTTTTTAAATAGCTGACTATTATATACATTAATGTTATATTTGTCAGGCAAGGGGTCATGCTTAAAATACGATTGTTCCCCAAGGAATCCTGGTGTTTCTCCTAAGTCAAGGTCCTGAAAAGGATATTTCAAAGTCTAGAAACCACCATCTTCGTCGGCAAAGAAACACCATTGGCTGAAGGTCTATCAGACATCCCATGGTTGCATGGTCTTGTGTATCTTAACAATATTTTTAATAAGCTGAAGACACTCCAGCTGTCCATGGAAAGGGCAAACTGCTAATACCTGGTTTTGGTCAATGGCTTCCTGTTGCCATTACAATGAGATGTGAATACCCCCCTTCAGCCCACATGGCGCAGCTTGATTTCACCCTTGAGGTCCCTCCTACTTCACTTTGAACCATCCTCCTCCTCAACTGGTCTTTCCAAAACAAACATTCTTTCTGTCACCCAGTACATCTAGCCCCTCCTGCCTCTGTATTTGCTGATGCTGTTCCCTTTGGCTGGCTGGAAAGGAAGATCCCTTCCATTTGGTCTTAAAGATGTCACTTGCTCAGGGAGCCCTTAGAGAGCTCTTGGTGACCATCTCTTCTATCAGGGCACTCCAGGTCCTCTCTAATCCCACACCCTGGGTTATCTTCTATCTTCAGCACAATTTTCGCATCCCTTCTGATTGTGTATTAATGCCTTTCTCACAGAATGGAAGCCCCAGGAAGACACATCCGTCATTCTAATACATCCGTGTCCCCAGCCCTAAGAAGGGGTCATAGGAACTCAACACAGGCACTCAATATGTGTTGACTAACAAACTGCAGATAATTTGTTAGCCGTTAAACTGAAATATGGTCAGAAAACATGTAAAACAAAATATGTTTGACTAATTTAAATGTTGTGAATAAAAAAACAAAATAGGTCTTGAATTGTTGTTCCAAATTAGAACAAAAAATATTCTCTGCCCACAATTGAAGTTTAGAACTGCATGCCTTAGAAACATTTTAGTTAACTTAAACCACACTATTTATGAGTTAAAGTGGATGTTTTACATATTAGAATGTCATTAAAAAGTTACTTGTCATTTTAAATCTTATTGATAACTTTAGTGCTAACCCATGGAGTGAAGTCTGAACTCCTGGACTCAGTCGTGATTTGGCAACCTCACCTGTTGGTCTTTCAGTCTCCACCTTTGCCTGAGATGCTTCAACTTCACAAAACTATCTGAAAAGATCTGAAAGAATCATCCCATGCCATGCCTCCAGGAGAGCTCCAGCGGCACTCAGCCCGCTCAGCCAGGCTCACGACTGCATGTGTTCATGAGCCTTTGTAGTTGTCATTGAACTATGCTGAGCTAGAGGCCCTGGGGAGAGCAGCCTGAGCCGGTTAGCACCGGTGAACAGCTGACAGGTACACTGAGTTTCCAAGTGACCCATTTCAGACATCCAGCAGGAAGCTGAGCCGTCGATCTCACATAGCTGCTAACATCCAGTAGCTAAGCTGTGCGTGTTTTCCATTGACTCTGACATTCTGAAACAGAATCCTAAAACTGCTCTGTGAACGCAAGTTAACCAGTAGAATATTGCGTCTGGTTTTGTCTTCAGCAAAGCATTTCAGTTCTTGCGCACCTCACACGACATTTAATACGAAACTCTGCTACTTCTCCCAAATCCTCTTTAAGTTGAACACAGGTGCTTTGGTATTGAAAACTGTGAATTATTTCCATCTGTAAAGGATGGTCTATGCCCCTTTCCCCCCACATTATTAGAGTAAAGTCAAGAAGGGGTGGGGTGCTGACAGTTAGCAGGGAAGCAGGAGCCCATGCTGGGTTTGGAGCAAACAGCACCATGCAGTGCAGTCTGGAAATGTGTTGTTGGCAGAGATTCTGCAGAGCCACCAGTCAGTAGAAGGTGACCAGGACAGGCAACTGCGGTGCAAAGGGGCGTAGCTTAGTGAAACGTCATGGTAGGCAGAAGCCTGGGATTGAAGTCCACTCACGGGGGTGCCATTCCCAGTTCTGTCCTACCCAGAGGACAACCCTGGGCAAGACATCTCACTCTTTGAGACTCACTTCTTACCCTCTGAAAAATGAAAACACTGATGATGGTCTCATAAGATTATTGGGAGTATCGGGTGAAGTGACATTGTAAGGCTGTTGGCACGGTATCTGACATTGGGTGGAGAGTGAATAAATGCCAGCTTCTCTGCCAGTACTGGGGTCGATAACGTGAAGAGGCCATCGGAACACACCTAGTCACCACCGGAGGAGTGAGGCGTGTTGCCCTGAAACTGCACTGTCTACACAAAAAGGATGTCTAGCCATCGGGGACAGCGATGGCAACCAAGGTGTGGGAGCAAGTCCCATGACGGGGGTGTTGTTCAGGGGCTGATGCCAAGAAGACAGCCACAGTCCTTCCGGAGGGACCCCCATGTGCTCAAGGACCCTACCAGAGAATGTTTCATGCCCTTGCCTCTGACTCTGCGTGTTCTCTGCGAAGACCAGGTTAGGTGGGGTGGCTGTCATTCACCCACGCCTTCTCCCTGGGCACCTCTTGGAGTTGTTCCCATGCCAGGCAGCACCAATCAGGCCCTGTCTGGTGCCACCATCTGTCTCTTTCTCACCTCTTACTTTCCCATCTCCCACCTTAGCCATTTCTTCCCATAACCACCCATCCACTTTGTAGGTACGAGAAACAGCTTCTCTTTAAAATTTAATCTGCAATAACACCTCGCCCATGGTTTGTCACAGAGCATGAATCGGTCATGATATGGCCTTCTCTGCATTCGGGACTTTCCAGGCAAGGGAGCATACTGAGGTCTGAAAGGACCATCTACACTCAACAGCGCACGGCAAGCTCACGCCGACAGAAGGGCTACCAAGCTCCACCGCGCAGGCCAGAGCTGGTAGGCTCTGCTTGGCTAAAGAATATGAATGTGCCCTCCTTAGCCAAGAGTCAGTAAATCCTCAGAAACTCCCCCACGTAATTTTTTCTTCCTAATGACTTTTTTTTTCTTAACCATAGATGGTGAAAGCTACTTTTTTTTTTTTTTTTTTAATCCCTCAGTATTTGGCATAAGCTTTACTTTGGGGATAGCCCCGCTACACTGGCAAACATATGTGAAATTGTTGTGCAAGACCCTTGACTTTCATTGAATATCCTTTCATAATAATGGCGTACTGTTACTTTGACATACTGGGAAAGAGACTGAGTTGTTGAAAGGATCAAAACCACGCAGGTGCACACATCTGTGCGCACATGCACTGATTTACATTCGAAGAGCAGCACAGACTTGCTAGGAGGCCTTTGTGACCCAGGGGAATTTTTTTTTTTTTTTTTGATTCGTTCACTTTCACTTTATCCATACAGCCTGTAAATGTTATAGGCACTTCTTAAGTGAAATGACTCCTTCCTTTCAGGAGGGGGGAAGCCTTCGATATTTTGCTTCTCAGATCAATGAATGTTTAATTCATGACTTCCGCCTACTCCATCTAAGGAAGGTATGCTTATCAGCAGAAAAGGCAGAAGTCAACCACCTTAGGGTTCCAGTTTATAAGAATTTGGGCCAGATCCAAATTTTGTTTAATGTTATACTGAAAAGAATGTCTGCCAGTGCAACATTTTCAAAAAGCAAGGCAGGAGGGACGGGGGGACGTGGGAAAGAAAGAAGGAGGGAGTGAGGAAGAAAGGGCTTGTACACTTCTAATGGTCCCAGGATACAAACATCTCCAACGATAAATCCTTCCAGCAAAGTACAATGAACTTGAGTGTGCTGGCCTCTAATGTCAACCCCCCCACGAATGGGATCGAGGCTCAGCAAAGTGTGGGCTCTTTGGTCTGGGTACCTGTGCATCTGACCTTCTTCTGACACCCCAGCTGGCCTCTGGTTTTACTTTTGGACAAGGCTGACAAGGCAGGGTGCTCTGAGAACCCCGTGTTTCCTGCAGTGGTGTGCAGAGTGCTACCACGAGGGTAAGCCTTGGCATGGCGGAGTGCAGAGCTAGAAACCCCCTAATATTATCCTATGAATGCAGCTGACTCATTTCTTCTATGAAGAGACATAGTCACTACCTATGAAAGTGGGTGTTTTAGAAAAATGACCCAAAGAACACTCTATCCACAGGACTCATTACAACATCAAATGCTTGGATACTTTCAAATGTAAAACTGCTCCCCTGAATGATAACCTTTTGGGGAAGGATTGCTTTTAAAGCACAGTAGAGCCAATATCCTGATCTGCACTGAAGGGTGGGAGCTGGACAATCAGAGGTCTTCGTTCCCCATTCTTTGTCCAAGAGTTTCCTGAACTTTTCCATTATTAACTTTTTTGGTTCAGATAAAAAGAAGAAATCTCTTTCATATTCAGAGCTCTACAACACGAGGAAACAAAAAGCCTTCCCTGGACAGGTGGGGAAGACCGAACATGCTGTGTACTTGACAGGTATGCATCTTAGGGAGAAAAGCAACAACAAAAGAAAACAGGGTAGACAATTGGGATAATTCCTCACAGCAAAAAAATATTCTTGAAACATTGGCCCTCCAAAACAACCTGGGCGATACAGACGTGTGCATTAAGAAAAACGGCTGAACTCTATTCATACCATTTTTAAGGCAAATATAATGTTTTTTTTTTTCTGTGATGTAAGGCCTGGCTCACATGACGGTTTCATAGATGAAAATCACTCTTGAGGAAAAATGAAAGAGCTCATACATGCATCATTTCCTGAATGCGTTATATGAATATAAATATATGTAAATTATACACATAAATACATATAACTATGAATATATACCTCTGTTCATGTTGCCCCATGTTCCTGAACCCATCATAATAAGTAAGTCAATATGAGGCTTTGTTTTAAACAAAATAGAAGTCCTGGGAGTCTCAGTCGGTGAAGCCTCTGACTCCTGATTTTGGCTCTGCATGGCGCCCACCATCAGCGCGAGTGGGCCTAACATTCTCTCTCTCCCTCTGCCCCTTCCCCCCACCGAAATACTTTGTAATTAATTAGTTAATTAATTAAACAGCATTGTCTTCTGCATTTCTCTTTGCCCTCAAAACACATCACAGTTTTCTTTGTAATTAAGGTTCTGTGGGGTTTTTTTTCATATTATTTGCTGGGTTTTTTTTAAACCAATCTCAATATTTTAACATATTTTAAGAATCCACAATCAAATCACACAATGCTCCTTTAATAAACCATAGCACTCATGACACATAGAATATATTTATGCCCTGATGTCTCACCAGTTGGTCTCTTACTGGCTTAAACTAGCTTCTGCCTAAGAAGACATCACCATTGTGTCTCAAATGTAGAACAGCACATGGGGTAAATCAAAATAAGGTACTTTCCCAATGTAAAGTGACCTTGTATAGCTTACACTGAAGTCTGATCTCTTGGGAAAATGTCATCTGGGAACAAATGAAAGCTTTCCTCTGTTGGCATGATTATAGAAATGGGCTACCAAGCATCTCATAGAGTTCTAGGAGAGAAGAGTTCATGGCTCCAGACCAAGACTGGCAAACTTGTTCTCTTTTTCACTTTTCTTTTGAGAATTAGCAGACTTCATTTTTTAGAACAGTTGTAAATTTATGTAAAAATTGAGCAGATCGCACAGAGAGTTTCCATATACTGCTCCCCCCGACCCCGACCTCCTAATTGCGCCTCTTGTTAAAGTTTTGATTCAGTGTGGTAAATTTGTTACAGTTGTAGAAGTTCTACTGATACATTATTATTAAAGTCCATTGGTA
Source organism: Mustela nivalis (assembly GCF_964662115.1). Taxonomy (NCBI): domain Eukaryota; kingdom Metazoa; phylum Chordata; class Mammalia; order Carnivora; family Mustelidae; genus Mustela; species Mustela nivalis. The sequence goes on along the minus strand of NC_139020.1, from coordinate 4,779,141 downwards.
TATTAAGCTTCACTCTATCTTGTACATTTGATAGGTTTTCGCAGATGCATGAGTCCCTGTACTCACCATTATGGTATCACACAGAATAGTTTTACTGCCCTATGAATTCTCTGTATTTCACCTATTTATCTTTCTATGGTTCATACCCCCAAATCCCTGATCCCTTCTACTGTCTCTATAGTTTTGATTTTTCCAGAATGTCATATCATTGGAATCATATAGTATATAACCTTTTCAGACAGACTATCTTCACTTGACAATGTGCATTTAAGGTTCCTCCAAGTCTTTCCATAGTCTGATAGTTCATTTCTTGTTATCCCTGTATAATATTCCATTGTCTGGATACACCACGAGAGGCTTATCTTTTCAATTTTAAAGGACATTTTGGTTGCTTCCAGTTTGGGGAAATAATGAATAAAGTTTCTATAAACATTTTTTGTAGGTTTTGTTAGGACATAAGTTTTCAACACATTGAGTAAGTACGTAGAAATGTGATTAATGGATTGTATAATAAAACTTCATGTAGTTTGAAAAAAAACGGACAGGCTATCTTTAAATGTAACTCTACCACTTTGTATTTCTACCACCAATGAAAGTTTCTTGTTGCTCTATCTCCTCATCAGCATTTGGTGTTGTCAGCGACTTGGATTCTAGCCATTTTAGTAGATATGTACCAGTATCTCTCTGCTGTTTTAATTTGCAATTCCCTAACGATGCATGATGATGAATATCTTCTCATATGCTTATTTACTATCTATATAGATCTTGTTTGGTGAAGTCTCTGTTTAGAACAAACTCTGTTTGTCCTTTTAAAAACTGAATTTTCTTATTGTTGAATTTTTAAAGTTCTTTGTATATTTTGGATACAAGTTTTTTTCAGATGTATTTTTGCAAAGATTTTCTCCCAGCCTGTGGCTTGTCTTTTGACGTTCTTAATCAGTGTCTTTTGCAGAGCACAACTTTTTAATTTTAATAAAGTCCACATCAGTTTTTTTTCTTTAATGGATTGTGCTTGTATCTAAAATGTCCTAACTAAATCTGATGTCACTTAGATTTTCTCCTGTATTCTAAACATTGAACAGTTTTGTATTTTATATTTAAGTCTGTAATCCATTTTGAGTTAATTTTTGTGAAATTAAATTCTGTAATATTATTGTTAAAGTTTGTGTCTAGTTTTTGGTTTGGGGGGTTTATTGTTACTGTGTGTGGATATCCAATTGTGTTCAGCACCATTTGTTGAAAAGACTGTATTTTCCTATTGAATCGCCTTTGTTCATTTGTCAGAATTCAGTTGGATGCATTTGTGTGGATCTACCTCTGGGGTCCTCATTCTGCTCCATTCAGGTATTTGACTTTCCCTTTGCCAATAGCACACTGTTGTGATTGTTGGAAGTCTTAATGTCAAGTAGTGGTAGTGCTCCGACTTTGTTCTTCGATGATATTACATTGGCTCTTCTAAGTCTTTTGACTTTCCAAGGAAGCTTCAGAATCAGCTAGCTGATATGCAAAAATTGACTTGCTAAGATTTTGATTGCGATTGCATTGAATCCATAAGTCAAGTTGGGAAGAAATGGCATCTTTGCAATATTGAAACTTCTTATTCATGAACATGAGATATCTTTCCATTTATGTAGCTCTCTGATTTCTTTCATTGCAGTTTTATAGTTTTCTTCATATATATCTTGCACATATCCTGTTAGATTAATACTGAAGTGTGTGTTTTTTTTTTAAATTTTCTTGCTAATACAAATGATGTGTTTTTAATTTCAAATTTCAGTTGTTTATTGCTGGTATAGAGGAAAGGAATTGACTATGTATATTAATCTTATATCCTGAAACCTTGCCACAAATACTTATTACTTTCAGGAGCTTCATTGTTGATTTTTTGAATTTTCTAAATAGACAGTTATGTCATCTGTGAACAAAGATATGTATACCTATTGTCTCCTTTTCTTGCCTTGCTGAATTAGCTAGGATTTCCAGGAGGATGGTGAATAGACACGGTGAGAGAGGACATCCTTGTCTTGTTCCCAGTCTGACAGGGAAAGTACTTACTTTCTTGACATTAAGTATGATGCTCACTGGTGTAACATTTTTTTGTGGATATTCTTTATGAGGATGAGAAAGTTCCCTTCTATTCCTAATTTGTTGAGAGCTTTTAATCATAAGTGAATGTTGGTTTTATCAAAAGTTTTTTCTGCACCTATTGTTATGATCAACTCGTGTTTTTTTTTCTTTAAATTGTTTATCATGATGGATTATATTTGTTGAATTTCAGATGTGGAACCAGCCTTCCAGACCTGGACTAAGTCAACTTGGTTGTGGTGTAGAATTCTTTTTATACATGATTGGATTGGATCTGCTAATATTTCATCAAGGACTTTGTGATGATGTTCATGGGGAATGTTTTTCTGTAGTTTTATTTTCTTATGATTTTTTAAAAATCAATTTCTTTTCAGCGTAACAGAATTCATTGTTTATGCACCACACCCAGTGCTCCATGCAATCCGTGCCCTCCTTAATACCCACCACCTGGCTCCCCCAGCCTCCCAGCCCCCACCCCTTCAAAACCCTCAGATTGCTTTTCAGAGTCTATAGTCTCTCATGGTTCATTTTATTTGGTTTTGGCATTAGTCTCCTAGAATGAATTAGTCTCTTAGAATGAACTAGAAAATATTAGACTAATATTAGTCTCCTAGAATGAATTAGAAAATATTTCCTCTGCTTTTAGTTTTACCTATTTCGTTTTAGGAAGAGATTATAGAAAATTTGTATCATTTCTTGCCCAAATGGTTGGTAGAATTCACCAGTGAAATCATCTGGCCTTGCAGTTGTCTTTTTTGGAAGGTTATTAATTACTGATTCCATTTCTCTAGTATATATAACCCCATTAAGATGATCTGTGTCTCCTTGCATGAATTTTGGTAGTTTGTGTCCTCCAGGAAATTACGTTTTTCGGGGTTTTTTTTGTTGTCGTTGTTTTGTTTTTGTTTTTGTTTTCATTTAAGTTATCAAATTTGTGGGCATGGGTCTTTCATAATAGTACTTTATTATCATTTTAAGGTTCATGGAATCATTAGTGATGACCCCTCCTTCATTTCTGATGTAACTTATTTGCATCTTCTCTCTCTCTTTTTAATTTTTTTTTATTTTTTAATTTTTTTGGGTAACCTCCTGAAGGTTTACCAATTTTATTAATCTTTTCAAAGGACTAGATTTTAGTTTTGTTGATTTTTCTTATTGGCTTCCCACTTTCAATTTCATTGATTACTTTTCTGATTTTTATTATTATTTTTCTTGTGCTTGCTTTAGGCTTATATTTTACTTCCCTCTCTAGTTTCCAAATTTGGAAGCTTATATAATTGATTTCAGATATTCCCTCTTTAATAATGCACATGTTAAATGCTGTAAGTTTCTGTGGAAGCAATGATCTCATTGCATTCTACAAATTTTTATGAATTGTATTTTCATTTTCACTTAATTCAAAATGTTTTTAAATTTCCCTTGAGACTTTTTCCTTGATTCATGTATTTAGAAGTGTTCTGATTTTACAAATATTTAGAGATTTTCTTTTTTTTTAAGAGATTTTCTAACTATGTTTTTGTTATTGAACTAAATGTAATTCCACTGTAGTTTAATTCTGTTGTAGTGTGAGACCATGTTTTGTGTGATTCTATTATTTTAAATTTGTTGAAGTGTATTTTATGGCCCAGATTGTGATTTAGGTAAATATTCCACTTGAAAAGAATAGGTATTCTGCTGTTAATGAAGTGCTCTATAAATGTCAATTAGATTCAGTTGTTTGATGGTAGTGTTCAGGTCAACTATATCCTTACTCATTTTCTGTCTGTTGGCTCTGTCACTTACTGAGAGGTGTTAACATCTCTATAATAGTGGATTTGTCTACTTTACCTTGCAAATGTTATTCTACTATCATTAATCCCTTCTGTGATGTGCCCCCTTTCTGTATATGGATCTGAGTTTCTGAGTTTATTTTCCTTCTCTCTGAAGAATCTCTTTTAACATTTCTTACAAGGTTGGTCTACTGTTGACAAATTCCCTCAGTTTTTGCTTGTCTAAGAAAATATCTCTCTTTCACTTTTGAAGAATAATTATACTGGATATAGAAGTCTATGTTCATAGCTTTTGTTTTTTCTTTCCACACATTATATATTTCACTCCACTTTCTTCCTTGTGTTATTTGTAGCAAAAATTACAAAATAATTCTTATCCTAGTTTTGCTACAGGTCAGGTCCCTCTCACCCCCTGTGGACTTTTAATATTTTCTCATTTTCTTTGGTTTCTCCTGTTTGGATATGATAACATGATATGTTTAGGAGCAGAATTTGGAGGTGTTTATTACTCTTGGTGTTCTCTGAGCTTCTTGGATCTGTGGTTTGGTGTTTGTCAATTTTGGACAATTCTCAGCTCTCATTTCTTGAGATGTTTCTTCTGCACCATTTTATTTCTTCTCTGGCATTCACACTGCGCAGACCTTATATCTTTTATAATTTTTCCACAAGTCTTAGACATTCTGTCCCTCTTGATTTTTTTTTCTCTTTGCATTTCAATTTGAGATGCTTCTATTGACATATCTTCAGACTCACTGTTCTTTCTTGGTTGTGCCTAGTCTAGCAATCATTCCACCAAAGGCATCTTTCATTTCCATTAAACTTCTCTATTTTAGCATTTTTTTTTATTCTTCCTTAGAGTATTCATCTCTCTGCTTATCTTACCCATCTGTTCTTGTCTGTTGCCTACCTTTTCCACTAGACCCCTTAGCATATTACTCAAAGTTATTTTACATTCCAAGTCTGATAATTCTAACATCTGTGTCCTACCTGAGTCTGGTTCTGAGGCTTGCTTTATTTCCTCATATGTGTCCTTACTTGTATTGCATTCCTTGTAGATTTTTATTGAAAGACAGACATGATATATTGACTCATAGGAACTGGGATAATTAGATTCCTAGTTTGATGTCAATCTGAGCAGCACCTGGGCTATATTTAATGCTGTTGTAGCTGTGGGGGCCAGAGACTTCAGCTTTCTCTTGTTTTCTTTATTTTTTTTTTAATTTTTATCTCCTTATTTTTCTCTTATTTCTCTGTTTTTCTCTTTTGTTCTATGTGTTTCTGCAGGAACCCTTGGAGTCTGTGTCTTATGGTTCTCGCAGTTGTAATACACTGCTAGTACTTTGGAGTCCTGTTGGTGTGGTGAAAAGGGGCTGAGAGGGGGAAGCTTTCTATAATCTTGGGATTAAATCTCAGTTTTTAGTAACCTTGAGTCCCTGGGTTTTAACTTCCAAATGTGTGTTTGTTTGCTCATTTTTTTTCTCCCTTTATGTGAGATAAGAAAGCTAGAAGGGGATGCTACTGGCTAAGTGCTCCTCCCCACATTAGAGAAGGCTCTAGCATAATAATTTCCCCTCAGAAGACAAGGCTTTTTTATAGAGAATGTGCTGGGTTTATTTCAAATTGTTGTTTTTCCATTCCCCATGCTCAAAAAAACTGGGTTTTTCTCTGATCTCCGTGTGAGAATTTGATGAGACTCCTGGAGGTGAAGCCAAGGAAAGTATATGGGAGCATTCAGGAAATGTTACCCCCTTAGCCATTCACACTTAGCTGCCAGCAGTTTGTCAAACTTACCACTTAAATATTCCAACCAGTTCTGCTCCCAGTAAACTGACCTTAGCTGTCATTCTCTGTTTGGACCTATCTCTCCAGATTTCAGAGTGGCTGTTTGCCCTGTGACTTCAATTCTCTTATGGCTCTAAGAAAAGCCATCAATTTTCAGTTTGTTCAGCATTTTTCTTGTTGTAAAAAGTTGATGACTTCCAAGTGCTATATATTTCAGAGCTAAAGTTTCAAAAGAAAAAGTCATCAAACTTTTTCTAGAAAAGATCAAATAATAAATGTTGTGGCTTTGTAAAATATACAGTCCTTATTGTGGCTACTCAAGTCTATAGCTAAGATGTGAAAGCAATCATGGATAATACATGAATGAATAGGTAAGTAATGTTCCAATAAAACTTTATTTACAAAAGTAGGTGGATATGGCCTGTGGGCCACAGTTTAGCAACCCCTGCTCTAAATTAAAGGCCACAAGCTGAAGTGCCATCGAGGGCCAGGATGGTAGCAAACCTGAGCAAAGTTGGATGGGTTATCAATAAAAAATAAAATATACTTTGCCTTTATATTAAATACATACTCTTTACTTCCATGAGGTATAGGGTATATCTCATTTTTCTTGAAAACAAGTATTTTATTTTGGATAGAAATGTGGGTACCACCAATCATTTAATAATTCTAAATTACTATAAACAAATAGCACACATCATGAATATAATTGGCGACTGGCAGTTTGTGTCAGTGCCAAGGACACCGGGGGTAGTAGGGATATTGATGAACTGGAGAACAGGGCACTGCAGCCACAGCCGGCTCCTGACCCATAGAAATAGGAGTCTGCAATGCCACAATTAGTTTTTTGAGAAGAGATGGGAATCTAGATTTTATGGTACTCTCACCATTTTAGATGTTGCCAATTATTCAAAATAGACTTTCAAGGATCATACAGGCCAATGGTGTGTACACTAAACACAAATATTCCAGCTGGCTGAACTTGGCTTTGGTTTGAATTCATCCTCCCATCTAGGATGACTCCAAGTTAGGAGTTAAGAAATTTCCCAAGGTCACACAGCCTTGAGGAGGCTGGATGTGATGTGCACTGTAGCTTCAGAGGAGACCATTTCTCTGGGTCTGCTTATATCTCCTGTCAGATGCACCTTTAGCCTCCACAGGACTAATGTCCCTGCTCCATGTTTGGTCTGGCACTGTGTCACTTTCTTCCACTTAGATGATATCAGTAATTCCCAAGCATGTTCCTAACATAGCTTTTTAAATTAACCAGCTTCATAATTTTCTTCATTTTTTTCAGAGTATAATTATATTTCACTTAAATCAGCGAAGAACAACAATCACAATTACGTTGTGAAATCACAGCAAGATAAATGATTCCAATCAGTTACAGGAAGTCTGCAAAGAACATCGAATTCAAAAAATGTGTTTCAAGTTATTCATTAACTTACTTTCCTGTACAAAACAGTCCTGCTTAATTTTGAACTGCTCTAAGGAAAAAAAAAAAACTTTCATCTTTCTAGGGATTTCAAGGGCAAAATGAGAGGAAGAGCATGGTTAGAATGTACCCCCGCCCCACACCATGTGCTATCCCAGGTGGAGTAGGAAGTTGGCCCAAAGAGGTAAGGCCAAGATCACTTCATAGAGGCTGATGGTGGAGGGTGGAGGGTCAGGCAGGAAAGTAGAGATTTCACCCCCTGGGACTTGCAGAAAGCCCCAGGCTTGCATTTCTTGTTGCCCTCTAGCTAGAGCCTTTGACTGGGAGTTTTTCAAAAGAGAGAAGTAACAACTCTGAAAGGCACTACAACTGGTAGAGAGAGTGATTATGATATAAAAAAAAAACCATAATGAACTCAAGGGAAAGATTCTCATATCAACAGTAAAAAAAGAATTATCCTAAAAACCTGCTGACATTACAGTATATTTCATTGCTATAATTTTGGACTGCCATAGAATTACTTTGCAATGGAGTTAGATAGAAGGACTGGATATTTTAAAATATATTTCAGGTAGGAAAGGAAGACAAAATATTGCAATCCAATGTATTCAATAAAATTAGGGAGAAATAGTTGGGTCTACTGAAATGAGTAAGAAAAAGACACCAGCCCACCCCCCCCTCACACACACACACACCGTCACTATATATTTTAGCATTTCTCAAGTTGATATTCTAAGGAAAAAATAAGAAATGTGGCTCAAAATAAGTTGTTTTGTGCCCAAACATGTAGTGGAAAATACAAGTTAGATAAAGTGAAACTGGTGTTTTTACTACAAAATCTCAGTACTTTTACTACACTTGATGCATTGTATTCTCAGCAAGAGATCTCTGTTATGAAGTAGTTTTCAAAACTGTTGACCATCAAAGTCTGTAGTCAAGTCCACAAATTATAAATTCTCCCAAAGAAGGGTGCAATGGAACATAATTTGGGTAATACTGGTTTATTTTATTTGTTGGCAAATTTTAATAACAACTTCACATATGAAGAGTTTAAACTTGTGGTTTTCTTAAAAGATGCAACCATTTTGGTCATGAGAGTACCAGGCCACCTTTTCTTCCCTCCTTCCTTAAACGGAGGCAACTAGTTCTAGAAGCTATGATGGGTTCCACACCCAGAGAAATTCTCATGTTCTTTCTGTATAAAATATTTTGAATATGATGAAATGCTTTGGATTTCTAAATCAGTGTTTTCTTTCCAGTTGGATCTAGAATGAGTTAAATATGCACATCATATGGAATTTTCAATACCAGGAGAAGTATTTACACAAAATTGTTGTCATAAAACTCATACTGAAGTGAGATAGAACACCTGGTTAGTTATCAATTAATACCTTTTTTATTATGTTCTTCCTGGCTTTCCTCCTTCTTATGTAGGATGAAACTTGGGCTAAGGTTATTTATGATTTATAGGAAGGATAGCAATAAAGACTTACACTTATAGGGAATGCTTTGTATCTCTGCTCCAGGTAGAATAACACAGTGCAATGTTCCTTCTAATCACACAATGGGGAGGAGAGCCAAACTTCCAAGAGAAAAAGAAAAATGAAAAAGAAAAATCTTGGGGAAGAGGATGAAAATGACATTGGAGATGCTGAATGAAGAGGAGAGCTCTAAAATGGAAACATTTTGTTGAAATTAGGTAGACAAGAGAGGCCAGGATGGGCTCTGGCAAATGGCAGGCTGCCCCTGCTTTTAAAAACTAGTCCCAGGATGGGCAGAAAGTGGTGAGATTGTCCAGATTGTCTCAAACTCAGGTTGGAATTCTTGTCACTCTGTGCTCTTACATCAAGATCATTCTAGTAACAGTCCATCAAAGAGTGTCACAGTGCTCTGGGGATTAATTTATAAGAAGCTACAGTTCTTCCTTATGGGGAGATGGATGATTTCCCAGGTTCAGAGAGCTGCAGAACACAATTTCATGAGGCTTAAACATTTTTAAAACAAAAATGAGGCACAAGACCAGTCCAAATGGCAATCTTGAGAATTCTGTGACAAGAAATGGCACATTTACATCTCTTGTCTCTCCCGACAAGAACAAAATGTGGAATGCCCAGTGAGAAAATATCCATCATTGAGGATAGAATAAAATGCCCACATATCTGGCAGCCAGTTCAAGAAAACTACAGGACAATATGGCACTTTGACCATAATACCGTCTACATTTATTCCTTCTTCGCCCCATCCCTTGGACACACCTCTCCATACACATTATATATTGGAATTTGTATGTTACAACTTAAGTTGCTTCTTCAGTGAGCTAAGGCAAACTAAATAAAGAAAGAAAACAACAACAAAAAATAACCCAGACCTCTGCCAAGAGCTCAGTGTGGGCTGTTCAAAACTCTGGAACTGGTAAGTCTCTGTCCATCTGAGTGGGCATGACTTCCACCACCCAGGGGAACATGCATGTTTTATGTGGCTTTATAAGAGGAGTTGTGCAATTCTGGGAGGGTCCCTAAATCTGGCTTTCTCTTGAACACCTCCTACCACCAATGTGGAGGCTCTCAGTAGGCTCTGCTTCTAATTTTTGCAATGAGGTTCAGTATTAGATGAACCACATCCATGATGGTAGTGTCAGGCATTCTGGTGACAGGTGCCTAAGCATCTTTCCCAAAGTGTGTTTCATGTAAGATGAATTTATGGAGTGCTAAAAAGAAATTACTTCCAAAAACATTGGCTTAAAGTAAACAGGTGTCTCCCTGCAGGGCTTCTCAGAAACTTTAATATATTCATTATAAACCTTCCAAAAGGGAGGACTTTTTGTAGCATTTCTTCAGGCATATTTCACTGCAGAACCTTCTGTCTAGGATAACCTTGTTCAATAGATACATGACATGATCCCCAATGGAGAGTCATGCATGTGATTTTAGATTTTAAGAAAGTCACCCTAAATATGTAAAAAGAAGCAGGTGGAATCAATTTTAGCAATATACTTCATTAACCCAAGATATCAAAACTATTATCATTTTAACATGTAGTCTGTATAAGATGTTATTAATGAGAACATTTACATTATTTTTTTTACTGGGGAATGCAGTATGTAGTTCACTCTTTGGGTACTCTCAGTTCAGACTAGCCTCATGACCGGGGTCCTGCATGACATCACATGCACCCATGGCCACCCTACTTGGTGCAGGTCCAAGTATCTTAGCAGACAATTGTCTGATGGAATTGGTGTAATGTGGGATGTACAGCTAAGCACTATTTCTGAATTTAAACTCATATGATGCTGACTCACTTAATAAATATTTATTAGATGTCTACTGTGTGCAAGACACTGGGCTAGGTGCTATAGAAATAGTGCAGAACAGTATTTAAAAAGACCCTAGTCTAATGAGGATTTCATTCCAGTGATGTATGCAAGTACCAGATTAACATTTAATACAATTTACATTTAATACTAACTGCGAGGAAAGGACAGGACAGAAGCATCTGACTATGCCAAGGGGTCAATGAAAACTTCCCCAACCAGGTGACATTTAAATAGATCCTGGAGGATACTGTAGCTTCAGCCAGACAATGTACAAAGAAGAACACGAGGTGGGAAAAAACCACTGTTGTTCAAGGAAATGCCAGAAATTTGATGTATTAAAATAGAACAGAGCCAGAGAGAGTCATGGTTAGATGAGCCTGGTCAACACAAACATATAGAGTGCTCCAAACCAGTCCTGGATTTTATCTGAAAAACACTGGGAAGCCTTGGAGAGTTTTAAGCTGAACTGAAAAAATCTATTGTGTTTTTGTGAGGAACTAAAGACAAATCCAAATTCTTCGCTACACTTCTCATTGAAAACTGGAGTCTATCCTCTCTTTGGATCAAAGTTGAACTTTATGATATACGTAACCACAAGAATTTGGTAGATGCCAAGGTGTGGACTTTCCAAGGCCAGGTTATAAGAAGCCTTGCAGCTTCAGTCTAGTCCCTGGACTCACTCTCTCTAGGAGCCCTGAACCACTACGTAAGAAGTCTAACTGCTGCAAGAGAGCCAGTTCAAGAGCCATACCATGGGGAGAGGGCCCAAGGCGATGAGCTAAAGAGAGAGAGGTCATCTGTGCATGAGAAAAGTCTCTGCTAGTTTCCAAATCACCCTTGCCCCAAGGAGAGAGTGGATTTCTGTCCTGCTGGTCATTCAGGCCACCACAGCTAAAGTCCACACATCTAAAGGAGAAGTAAATTGTTCTACTGAGCCCTACCCAAAATCTCCTGTCCGTGAACAAAGTAAATGGTAGTTATGTTAAGCCACCAAGTTTGGAAATGTTTGTTTTATGGTAATGGATACTTTGAATGGTTCCTGATAATTCACCTTTAGCTCAGGGTGGAGGTGGCCATAAGGGAACAAGGACATGTGGAAAATAGTCACTAAGCCAGAGCTTTGCTGTAGACAAGGAGGGAAATGATCAGCAACACACAATATTGTCTTCATTTTACCTTTCTTATCTGTATTTTTTTTTCCTAAAGATTTGTTGATTAATTTTAGAGAGGGGAGGAGGGGCAGTGGAGAGAGAGTCTTAACCAGACTCCCTGCTGAGCATGGAGACTGATGCTGGGCTCAATCCCAGGACCCTCAGACCATGACCTGAGCTGAAATCAAGAGTCAGACACTTAACAGGCTGAGCCACACAGGCACCCCTCATCCATAACTTTACTTACAGTATTGGAGAAATAAGATGAGGATGTTTAATTCTCTTTCCTTTGCCACCTTTCCCAATGTTTTCAGGGAGGGGTGGGGCTCTCAAGAGTGTCTGTGGCCCCATGGCCATGAAAGTAACTTAGATGTCACAGTAGATAAAATGCTTGCGAATCCATCCTTGGAAAGAAGATGTTTGGATTTACTGGAAACTCTACTTCCATGGTCAGGTGGCTGAAGAAATAATAAGATTAATCTAGAAAAAACCTGAAAACATCGACCTTCACCCCATTGTAGCTAAGTAAGAACTATCACAATGTCTCTAAGTAATATCACTAGTGTCAAATGGCAAGAGGAGAGAGTCCCCAGCAACTGGCACCCCATTAGGTAAGTCTGTCTGGGGTCGGAGCACCAATGCAACACCATCTCCTAGAGCCATTTTGGAAATTAAATGTGGTGGAATTTTGCTTAATTGGGTTATTTAACAGGGAGATTTTCATTTGTATTTATCTACAGGAGTTCTATATTCTCAGTTCTTAAAGAAGCTGTTTTTATTGTGAAATCCACGGCTCACGTAACTAAGAGATTTCTCGGATGTCCCTAAGAAAGCCTTCTGTGCATCAATGAAGGCCACAGTTTTGAATTCATCGGTGTATTGGAAAGTAATTGCAATCACATTTTTAAAGGGAAATTGTTAGGATAGAGATTGGGATGTAAAACTTGCCCTAGCATGTACACCGCGGAGAAGAGATATTACGGCCCACTTTTCCACTTCCCATTTGGAGGATCCATAGCCGTTATTTCTTATTTAGGAAGTAAAATTGGCTGCACCTGGGCATATTATTAGCTCTTCACCACAGGGAACCTCATGCTGATGGGCTATAATTTAGCAGAGAAGGAAAAAAAGCAAGCCAATTAAAATGAAGCACATCACTTGGTGCCCATTCGCTGATTGTTTGTCAGAATTTATTATCTTATATTGAACAAATAAGGGATAATTAGAAAAGGAATAAGTGTGACATAATCAAAATCTGGAGAACAAATTACTTCTCCTGCACATGAAGAAAAAGTCCCTGTGAGTTCTGAAAATCAGTCCTGCCTAGGGAGAAAAACACATCAACCAAGATGCCCCCTGAGATTCAGTGAGAACTTGAGAGGCACCCCATCAACCAGAACCCAACTCTAGTCCCAGGGGCTGGCCGTGTAGACCCTGCCTGCAGTGTGGCCCACACCTGGCCCACTTGGCCACAAGACCCAGGCTTCCAGCAGAAGTACCTGAGCCCTGGTCACAGAAGTCTGGGATGTTGGGTGATCATCCATGCTAACACCTTCTTTAGGGCCATAAAACCATCTATTTTGTTTACTTCCTCATGTTATTTGGTAAATTTGAACAGGCTGACATACTGATTGAAAGAGAAGCCAATGAAGTTCATGTAAGGGTTTTCTGGTGGTTCCTTACTAGTCAAAATTATTGTACATTTTAATTATAATGAGAAGCCATTTCTGCACACACATGCCCTAATCACTAAAATCAGGAAACAGGTGAGGAAATGAGCCCTCTGTGAAATGTGGAATGACTTCTATGCAGGACAACTGGCCATAGGTTTCTATTGGGGAAAAGGTGCATATGTATTAATTCAGAAATTCCTCTAGTAAGAACATCATCTCGAGGGAACATCATATGTGCACAAGGATTCGATGAAAGGTTGTCATCATGGCATGATATGTGACATAAAACATACAAATAGCTGTATGTCCAATACCAGGACTTCTAACTGTGACAGTCATGGGAGGGAGACTCCTGAGGCCAGGTAACATTCTTCAACAACGCGGATGAATACAGAATGTTCGTGAAATGAAAGGCATGTCACAGGACATCAACATGAGCCAAATGATATAAATGACATACAAAGTACAACCGTATGGACACACATCCCTAGGCACACATGTACACATATAGCATTCCCGTCTATACGCCTTCAAGGTAGGTGGGAATACCATACACCAAAATCGTAGCAATTCTCTGAATAACGGAATTACAAATTTTTTATGATCAACATTACATTTTTTAATAATTTTAATAATTTTATATTTTATATTTTTAATAATTCTGAATTTCTTTTATAATCTGAAAAGAAGTGGGAAAAAGTATTTTCAGAGTAGTCTCCTCATCATCTTCAATGTCCTGGAAGGAGAGGACTCTCACTCAAATACAGCCCAGGCATGGTCAAACACCTCATACTGTACTCTTTCATTACTGTGAGTGCTAATTCTGTTTTCCTCGGAGATTATGATATGCACTATATACATGGTTAGTACGCATACAAGGAAACCAGGTTGCCTCAGACCACAGCAATGGTAGACCTGTGAAGGAGCCTGAGACTTGTTCCAGCACCCAGACACAAGAGCTAAAGGCATCCCAAGGCACAGGGCTGCACAATGACAAAGGTCTAAGTGGGATGTGAGCGATGCCTGTGCAGGTCTGCTGGCTCTGGTCTATAGGGCACACGGGTGGCTAAGTGAGTTAAGCGTCCAACTCTTGCCTTCGACTCAGGTCGCGATCTCAGGGTTGTGGAATCGAGCCCTGGGTCAGGCTCTGTTCTTGGTGAGGAGTCTCCTGAGATTCTCTCTCCCTTTCCCTCTGCCCCTTCCCCCACTCTCTCTCTAAAATAAATACATTTTTAAAAATCAAATTCTCTCTGCCCTCCCCCGTTCATGCTCTCTTTCTCCCTCTCCCTAAAAAAAGGAAAAGTCTTTTTTAAAAGCCACAGGGAGGTGAATGTAATTCCCTACTCCACGTCCCCATTGACTCGTGTATGGTCCCAGCGGGGCCTTCAAAGAGCTCACTTTAGACGGAAGTGATAAAAGTATCAATTTGAAATAACACCACACACACACACACACACACACAAAATCAGAGCAAACCACAAAAGTGGCCTTGGTGACTTTGTGGGTGACATCATGCACAAGCCAGCTCCTGCTCATTGGCTGCGGGCCCCAGCAGCCAACCCTGTCGGACTGAAAACAAGGGCTTGGCCTAGGGGCCATGGAGGACTGCAACGTGTGGGAAACAGAAGCCGATGTCACTCGTCTCCAGAATCTTCCAAGGGGCAGCCTGCTTGCATAACTGATCTTGGCCTTTGCCCTTGGAATCTTCCCTATGCAGCTCATTAATAAGGCTGCCTGTACACGGGAAACATGGTGCACATGCCCTCCTGGATTGTCCCTACTGTCAATGTGATCAAAGATGGTCACCAGCTCGCCTCTGGTCGTGCGTGCCTATGTGCCCCCCAAAAAGCCATGGCCTCTAAGACTCAAGCGGACTGCTCCAGCCTGGGATGCTGCCCATCCACCACACAGATCAGAACTGGGTAGCATGAGTGGGTTCTGAGCAATTACATGGGGAGGATTTTGGAAGCTGCGCCCCATCTCCTCCAGATTTTTCCTGGTGCCTCTTCCCCCTTCAGTAACTCTGCTAGATGTGTTTTCATTGTTACAAACTTCCCCTGAGTCCCAAGTCCTTTCCATGACTCACTTTACTTGAGGGACATCACAGGACACCAGAAACAGAGGGAGAAAGGGCAACAGAAGTCAAGACCCAGGGCAAAAGAAAGTCAGAGAACCAGTGCATCACTGAACACCCCTGCCAGTCCCCCTAACACCAGCACTGGACCCTAGAGACCAGGGGCCCTGATCCCATCGCTGCCCTGGACACCTGGTGACCTGCCATCAGAACGGACCTGAGATCCCCAATTTTTTACTTCACTGGCTCCCCGATACTTCAGGGATTCTCGATCTCAGCACTGTAGACACCTGGGGCCACATAATTCTTTGTTGTAGGGACGTTCTGAGCATCATAGTATGTTATCATCATTCTTGTCCTCTGTAAACCTCTAGTTCACTCTCTCACAGTGGTGACCATCAAGGACCCACTGACATTGTCACAGAACTCATGGGGGCAAAATCGCCCCTGGTTGGGAATTACTGACTCAGAAGAAGCTAGGTCATGGGTCCAGTGGTAGCTACAGGTGCATCTGGAAACCGAGACTCTGCCGACTCAGCTTCTACAACTTCCTCCCTCCACCAAAATGCACATGACAGACAAATCCCCAGACTGAGGACGGGCATTTGGATGGGAGTCATCCGTCCACCTTAAAGCCCCCCTCAGGGTCTCCATCAATATGGCTGCCTTTGTTACAGAGAAGAGATGAAAGCAATAGAAATGTTCATGTCTGCTTTCCAAAGAACATTTTCCTTACTCACTTTCTGGCTCCTGAATTGGGAGCTGTGTGGAACTGATTAAAATATGGCATTGCTTTAAGAAATTAAAGCATCATGTTTCAATAAACATCTTTGATAAGAAGAAAATTGCTAGTTAGTGCACAGAAAATCAATAGGCTTCTCAGTGCCTCTCATAATGCGTGCTACTTTTTTATAAAATCCAAACGAAGAGTGAATAAATGCATTTTAAAATGTTGCCCTGTGAAATCCACAGATATGAACTCTGCATGGTCTGGGTGCTGCCCTTAAAAAGTGCTTGCGCTGGACATGGTCTAGGAGGAATGGGAGGAGGGTGGCAGGGGGGCAGCAGCCCCAGTATGATCAGGATGAACTCAGGCTCTACCTTAAGGCTCTCCTCCCAGTGAGCACGCACCCCCTAACCTTCACATTGGTGACCTAGGGAGGGCCGGAGGGGGGTGGTGCGAGGACCATAAATCCACATTCTGGACCTCTGGGTTCATTCTGCTGAAGGGTTTCCTACACGTGTACGCTCTGTCAGGTATGATCTACACAGCACTTAATTTTGGATAACTTAACTTGAATATTACAGATAAGTAAGCTACAATGGACCAAGAACATCCCTCCAGGTGGACAGACTCAAAAAAATATCAGTATCTTAGGGTAATATTTTTTCAATAGAATACAATTCACTTTACTCTTATTGTGATGCAGTCCACATTTCTCCATTTTGTTCACAAGCCTGAAATAAAATGTTAAATCTATGAAATTATTTTAATATCCAATTTAATTAACACATCAGAAAGAAAGGAAATCAGGTCCCTTTGGCATAACTTACTTTTAGTGAAGTCTTCTGTTGATTACGATTTTGTTTACTCCTAAAGGATGTACAAAATAATATGTTCCCAGAAGCTTGCTTTCCCGTCGTGTCCATAGGCATTGTAAATATGCCAATCCATAGTTGGTAGACTCAGTGCCTTCTTGTTTGGTGAAAGATAAATTTTGATTGGGAACATTCTTTTTAAAAAAGCCCAGTCAGAAGGTTTGAATAGATATGTCAGAAAAGAAAATATACAAATAGTGAATAAGCATTGGGATGGAAAAAGCCCCAATATATTCGTCATTATCGAGGAAAGGCAATTTAAATCACGTGAGACAACACTACACACCGATTGCACCTATTAGAACGGCAAAGTTAGAGAAGAATGAAGGGGGGAGGGTAATCTGACAGTATCAGGTGCTGGTGAGGATTTGAGATAAGGAGCAAGGGGGGTTCTCGTCTGTTGCTGGTGAGAATCCAAGCTGTGTTAGCCATTCTGGAAAACTATTTTGATAGCTTTTTAAAATATTTTATTTATTTATTTGGCAGAGAGAAACATAGTGAGACAGGGAACACAAGCAGGGAGAGAGGGAGAGGGGGAAGCAAGCTCCCTGCTGAGCAGGGAGCCCGATGCGGGGCTCGATCCCAGGACCCTGAGATCATGACCTGAGCGGAAGGCAGACACTTATGACTGAGCCACCCGGGTGCCCCAATCTCACAGTTTTTTACAAAGTTAAACATTCACCTACACTACCAACTCAGAAACGCTGCTCCTAGGTAGTTACCCAAGTGAAATGAAACCGATGATAACATGAAAACCTGTAAATGAGTGTTTATAATCGTTGTATTCATAATCTCCCATAACTGAAAAAAAAACCCAAGTGTCCCCCAGCAGCTGAGATCATGAACAAGCCCGTACAGTCATACAGTGGACTATTTCTCATCAGTGTAGAGTACTCTCCAGACTACGGAGTCACGAAGACAAATCTCAAGTGAAAGAAGCCAGGCTCAGAGGCCACAGAGCCGGCACCTGCCAGGGACCAGGGGGGTGGGGTGGGGAGGGATAAAGAGATGAGTATTGACTATACGGTGGTGCCAGGGTATTTGGGGGGTTTGACGCCAGTGTTCTCACTCTGATCGTGGTCATGGTTATATGATTCAATGCACCTGTCAAAACTTGTGGAACTGTATATTAAAAAGAGTGAATTTTTTATATGTAATTATATCTTCACAAAAAGAAAAAAAAAAAAAAAAGCCTGTATGCAATAACGAAGCCAGCAATTCCGAGGCGAGGTGAGTTTAGGAAGAGTGACGTGGGGCGTTCTCCTCAGACCAGACACTCTTCTAGACCTCCTTTCCCACAGTTCAGCCTTTGGGGTTCATGATCCGAGTCTCCAGGAGCCTTTCATAAAACCTGTCCTGGAGGTCAAGTCAACGTTCTGCCGCCTGGGGTGACATTTCATTCCAGGCCACAGAAGAAAACAAAAATACCCAGTAGTGCAAATGCCAGGTCATAGGGAAACTCTATTTTTAGTTTTTTGAGGAACCTCCACTCTGCACCAACTTGCATTCCTACCAACGGTGTAAGAAGGTTCCCCTTTCTCCTCATCCTCTCCAACACACATTGTTTACTGTCTGGTTAATTTTGGCTGTTCTAACTGGTGTTAGGTGGTATCTCAATGTGGTTTTGATTCGAATTTCCCTGGTGGCTACTGATAACGAACATTTTTTCATGTGTCTGTTAGCCATTTGTATGTCTTCATCTGAGAAGGTCTGTTCATGTCTTCTGCCCATTTATTTGACTTGATTGCCCCGAAGATACAGATGTAATGAAAAGAAGGGCCATCTGTACCCCAGTGTTCACAGCAACAATGTCCGCAATAGCTAAACAGAGATGCCCTTCAATAGACGAATGGACAAGGAAGAGGTGGTCCATATACACAACAGAATATTACTCAGCCATCAGAAATGATGAATAGCCAACTTTTGCATCAACATGGATGGGACTGGAGGGAATTATGCTGACTGAAATAAGTCAAACAGGGAAAGTCGATTATGATACGGTTTCACTTACTTGTGGAGCATAAGGAATAACATGGAGGACATTCGGAGAAGGGGAAAATGAAGGGTGTGGGAATCAGAGGGGGAGAAAACCATGGAAGACTATAGACTCCGGGGAACAAACTGAGGGTTTTAGAAGGGAGGGGATAGGGGGATGGGTGAGCCTGGTGGCGGGTATTAAGGAGGGCACGGATTGCATGGAGCACTGGGTATTATATGCAAACAATGAATCATGGAACACTACATCAAAAACAAATGATGTATTGTATGGTAACAAAACATTTAAAATAACAACAACAACAACAATAATAAAGAAGAAGAAAACAGCAAGGAGACAGGCATCTTAGGAAAGTTAATATCCCCAGGACTCTGCTGGAAGAGGCCCAAGGATCTTGGAGTAGGAAGTTCTAGTTTACAGAACAAGGATCCCTAGGTCCCTGGCCAGCAGGTGCCAGGCCTGGGCTGCCGAGCTCTCTTTGTGTGGTTTAGGTTGACAGGGAGGGAGGGACAGAGATTTTGCATCGATAGTATTTGGTAAATCTATTTGCAGGCAGGGCACAGAGATGGCCACAAGTGCCTATCCAACTGCACAATTCAGGTCTGCTTTTATGGAGAGACAGAGAGGGATCATCATGGAAGTGAGGGCATGCACGGAGTCCGGGATCAGCCACAGGAACAGTGCGAGAGACAGGAGAGAGGAATGAGGACAGCCAGCTTTACCTCAATTACCATTGCAATAGAAAGTCCCTAAGAGACAAAAAAAAAAAAACAACATTTAAATACTAAGTGGGATGCGTTGCTTATTTTAAGCCAAATTTCTTTCGCTCCCCACAATTACACCTTCCTGCCCTTTTCTCACTCCTTGACCTTCAGCTGGTCCCCTGAGTCAGGTGCTTTCCTAGTTTTAAAAACCAAATAAAGGATTTGAGTATCAGCCACCCTGTCAGAGGTGCCAGGGGGGAAAAAAACTGTGCTTCAATGAAAAACTGCAAAATGCGGAGAACGTACCTGGGCTTTCATTACCTTGGAGCTATTTTACCATTTTGTAGTTTGTATGTAAGTGCCTTATCTGGGAGGAGTCTACCAGACATCCCCCTGGGGCATCCCCCCTACCCCATCCCCATGGGAAAGGCGGCTCTGCCTGCATTGGCACACGGGTAATCCCGGTGAATATTGGAACTGGTCACAATATCTTCTTTGCTCCCTTATTCAGTAAGTTACATAAAACTTTCAACACATGTTCACTCCTCTGCCTGCCTGAGGTGTCTTCTGCAGATAGGTATGTCAGAGCTGCCCACCTAACCCAACACCTGGGACCCCGTCCATTCAGAGGAAGGCCTCGAGAGGTCCCTGATGCAATAAAGCTCCTTTTACTTGGGGACTAGACTGGATTTGACCCTACTCTGTCCTCCTGCTCCTGCTTTTGCCTGAGCTGGCTCTGAGCCAACCCTCAGGGAATATTTGTTTTTGAATTAAAAGAAGTTACCACTGATTTTTATGTATGTACCCTTTACAAAAAATAAAATAAATAAAATAAAATAAAAGTGATATTGTACTCTCAACTTATCACCTAATTGGACCTAATAAAGAAACATCATATTAGTTACCCAAATAAATTTTAATTTATTACTGAATTAATAGCCACCCTCACATACATCAAATGTTGTCGACACTTTCCTGGAAGCTGGTACCACCCACATGTAACCAATTAAGTAATTAATCGAAGTGAAATGACTCCTGTCCCACAGAAGGGACATCAGACACATTTGAAATTGTGTCTGAAATTGAAACACTCTATGAAATTCCCCCTTTTCTCTGTTGTACCATTTTCTGAGTAGCAGGGGATGGGGGGGTCAGCTAACTCTCCCACCGAAGACTACATCAAATATTTTGAAATGATTCAGAAGGATCGCATTAAAATCAACTTTCAGACCGGAGGTTAAGTGGCAGAAGTCTTTACAGAGAAGAAGTCCCTCTGTGCGGTACGCTACTTCCTGAGTGCAGCGAACTTATTAAACACTTTGATGTAGCAAAAATTGTGATGTGCATATGTACAAATGATCCAAACACAGCAAAAAGCAGCAAAAAAGAAAAAAAAAAAATCAATGAAGCGGCTTTTTAACAAATGCATTCCGAACTGGATCAAAGGGACGGCCTCCCAGCTACATGCTACTGATCTGACATTCTTTACATTTTCATTTCAAGGAAACATCTTTGGCAACAGAAAAGTGAAGGCTGTCTGTAATGAGCTTCTTCCAAGGCAAGAGGAAAGCTTCTTTTCCAATACGAGACTGAATAAATAGAGGGCCTTGGAGGCTCTGCAAACACAGGGCCGCAGAGGGCTCACCTCGGAAACACGGGCCGCTTGAAAGCACCTGTGGGTCTGAGGACAGCTCTGCAATCATTTGTTGCCTTGTCCCTGCCCCGGAAGAGACCCATACGTGTGAATGTGTAGGTGGTCAAGACTGGCTGAGGCATGGCAGTGTTGTGGTTTGGTTTTGTTGTTGTTGTTTGAGGTATGATCCAGCACTGCAACTCTGTGCTCCAAAGAGCTCACCTCCAATGGGCTTGATCCTGACTTTGACCACCCATCCTACAGCCCAAGGGATGGCATCCTCTAAGGCACGGGATTTTTCCAATGAGTTACTCTTAGAGGGTTTGTTAGTTTCTCATTATTTGTGTGGGACTAGGCCTTGATGTTGACTTGGGGGCATGTTCTGAACACACACACACACCCCATTCCAAGCTTTGCCCCATGGGGGTGCCCGCCTATCCCAGGAACACAGCACCCCAATGGAGTGCTAGACTCACCAGCTTTCTGTCCAGACCCCGCTTTGCCCCTCAGCCTCCCTACTCATTGTCTGTCTCACTAACATAGAAACCTGTCTTTGCCTCTACCCTTGTGCTCACAGGGAACAAAACAGAAGTGGCTCGCCATTAGCCTCTGGGTAATACAAGTTAGAAACAGGTGAAGAAGGCACAGTGATCAAAAGTCCGTTTTCAGATCTGCCTTATCTGAACATCTAACTATAATAATATGTCCCCAGTATTACTGGGAAATAATCTAATTAAAAAAAAAAAAACACTCGCAGGATTTTTCATTTTCCCCCCAGACCCTTAGAATGGAGGCAGAGGATTACAGAAAGTAAGGAAATAAAGCAGCCTCATCTCCAGATCGGTGATGGGCACCTGAACAGCATGGCCACCCCGGCAGACGCCCAGAGCAGAATCTGCAGAACACATGTCCGGAAAAAGGAGAGAAGCACAGAGGAAGATGACTGTCAGTGCTGGTGCCTTTTGTGTTCTTAAACATTGGCTTTTATTGACTCTAACAGGTAGCTAGTCATTCCAAGGAAGTGTCAGAAGCAATCTTTGTGCACGCGCGCACACACACACACACACACACACACGCACAGACAAACCAACTTTATAGGCAAACCCAAATTATAAAATATTTCAAATATATTTTGAAAAACTGAGATGGCAGAATGGAACAATTTTCCAAATGCCTTATTCATAGCAATCCTAGCAAAACAATGAGCTTTCATAATCTAACAATATTTTTACTGTGTTAGTTGTTAAGATATATATATATGTATATATATATAGTACAAATATATGTGTATTATAAAAGATGCAAATAATATATATGTCTTGAAGTCAGGTAAAGTTTTATTTTAAATCTTCATTTTTTTAGGTGCCCCAATTTAACAAAATGAACATTTACGCAATGTTTGAGAGAAAAATGAGTGTCCTGGAAAAATGAGAGACATTTATGAAATTCAACAGATACAAAACCCAAAATACAATTAACCTAGGAGTGGAAATACCACAGAGATAAATGTGGAGACCAATCTGTCCAGGTTCTCCAAAGGGAAATAAAAAAAAAAAAAAAAAAAAAAAAACCTTGGGAATGAGAGAAAGATATTACATAAAGATGCATGACAGTGCACAGTACAGTTACATTTATATCCTGACACCAACTCTCCCAGAGCCTTCCTTACCTGAAGCAGCCACTCAACAGTGGTCCACAATCCTGTGTTTGTTTCTCATCTTCACTTTCTCTCTTAAAAGCTCCCCCAAGGCCTTCCACACCCTTTCTCTGAACAGAAACCTTATCTTCTACCTCGTCAGTTAGCATCCCCCTCAACTCTATACCCATCTCCAATTTACCTCCCAAGCCAGATCGCTCTGCTGGAGCTCTAAGAGCCCTCACCTTATGGGCTTACTGGAACCTAAGTCCTTCTGTTTTCTTCCTTCCATCGGAGCTGCCTGTCGCTATCCTGTCACCGTGCTCATCATGCCAAGATGCTTGCTTTTTGTTTTATGAAAAACACATAAACAAGTAGCAGCAATAAAACCAAATTCCCTTCACTGGGTTTTCTCTATTACTATTCCACTCTCCCTTTCTGGTGTTTCTGGTTTTTGTTTTTTTGCTTCTCATGCACAACATTTTTCAAAGATGTATATCAAATATGCACAGTCTCACCAGCCATCTAGCTTCAACCTCTTCAATATGGCTTCTGCCACCTACCCACCCCCCACCAAGAAACTGGCCTTGTCCAGGTCTCTGATGATCTTGATGGTGTTAATCTGACAATATTTCGTGGATCTCAGCTTGACCTCTCAGCAGCATCTGATACAGTCAAAGCCTCCCTACCATTATTCTCTTGATTGATGCCCATGATACCCCCACATTCTTACATTTCCTCCCAAACCACTTGATATTACCATGAAGTCTCTTTTCTCTTTGTCTGATCTCTAAATGTTAGTATTCTTCTGGAATTCATAGAGCATCACATTCATCCAACGGCTTTAGATACAATTACATAGCTGATGACTCACAGATTTATGTGGCCACGTACCTAACTGCCAACTTGCCTCTTCTACATTAGTGTCTGTTACATTTAAAATGTAATCTGTTGAAAGGCATTCTTAATTTCCCCCCTACAACCTCTCACATTTCTTCTTCTTGGGGAAATGGATCACCGTTCACCTAATCCCTCAATCCAGGAATCATTCTTGATTTCACCATACTCCTGCCTCTGGGTTCCTTTCTTCCTTTCATCCTACCTCAACACATCCTTCAACAGAACCCATTCTTTCTATTTACAAAATATATCTCAGATCTCAGCCCATGTGCCTCTACTCCCAGTTCAAGTCAACATCTTCTCTTAGGTAAACATGTATCTCTCTGCTTTCACACTTTCTCTTCTACAACTTACTTCTCCTTGTCTTCATTAGTGAAAGTGACCTCTTTAACCCAACATCAAATCATGCTATGCTCCTTGTCAAAATCCATTGCTGCTTTCCCACTAACTTAAAATCAGAACTCTTCCCACTGAGTCCCAGCCTCTGGGCTACCTACATCAACTCTCTCTGTGACCTTGTCTCCTTTTCAGTCTCACTCCGTTCCAGCCACACTGTCTCTTCACATTCTCCGTTGACATCCCCTTCTGCTCTTCAAGTGGCTGCTCCTTTCTCATTTTGCAGGACATGGAAGGACCTTCCTGCGTCCCCAACTCAAAATAGGTGTTCTCCCACCCTCTGCAACCACTCTATCTCTCTTTGTCATTTGTTTCCTTTGGAATATTTATAATAATCCTTAATTACTTAATTGTTTTCTGGAAGTAGCTCTTCTGGCTGTGAAGTCATGTCTTTTACCTTTGTATTTGGAAAATTGTATGATTTCTAGTCATTCTGCCTTAGCTACAAAAACCATCTGAGTAATCCCTTGCCTTGCCCTGTCTCTCTCCCCTCCAACTCATCCAGCATATTGATGGCATTATTTTTATTTATTATATGTTTCAGTTATTGGATTTTTTCTCTTATCTTTTCTACTGGACTATAAGCTTCTTGAAGACAGGAGTTTATGATCAGAATATTCCATCATTTTCCCAAAGTGACCATCACATAGTAGGTGCTAAATAAGTATTTGCTGCTCAAATGATAAGGAATTTGGAAGCTAGTGGAAATAAAACTCTCAGTGAGGTCAGAACAGATTATACAAAGCCAACACTATGAAAATTAGAAATTTTATTCATAAAAAAATATCTTGAGTTCTTAGATTCTTGCTTTATAGACCAGGAAAACAATAACTATAATAAATTGGACATTTGGTTTCCAGATCCTCAGTAAAGTAGGAAGTGCCTGTTGTGCCAAATAATTCCAATTCTAGCTGGGAAGAGAAAGGTGTACTGAGGACAGGAGTCATTTCTATTTCATATTTCATTGCCTCTGTTTCCCAGTGGCTAGCATATTGCCTGACCCATAGCAGACAACTTCATATTTGTTGAATGAACAAACAAACAAATGTAACCCCTGGTAAATAGAGGCAACCTAGTAACCTCTCCTAAATAGAGGCTATTACAAAGGACAAGGTAAGAACAGAAGAATCAGTGACAAGTCAAGCCAAGAGCAAGCCAAGTCTTAAAAGTTATTAGGCACTAGAACACGCAGCAAAATGAAAAGAAAGCTGTCCACATAAAAGAAAAACCACAGGAGCAAAGCTGACAGCTTCTACCATTCCTTATAAGAAAAGATACTCTACAGATCCTGAACACTCTGACCTCTTCTAGGAAATCGCTTGAGATTTAAAGAGTTGGTTGTTTTCCTTAAATAAGTATGAACAAGTCGGAATTAAATGGCTCTCCACTGCACTGAGTACATGGTTGCAGCCTTCCCTCCGTAAACACAATCAAACTAGAACTAAAGCACAAGTAAAACCGTACGTGAAGACAGCAAAGATGGTGAGGATCCCTTACCTGTCTACGGAGTGTTATACCTCACCCAGCATTTGTGTTTATCTCAGCTCCTTGGTTATCCCCAGCACACCAACAGGTAGATATCTTAGCTCTACTGTTTAGAAGAGAAAACTCAGATTTCGAGAAGCACTGAGCTTTGAACAGTCCCACGGCAGAAAGACTGCCGGCCGCTCACCTCCAACCTCAGTTGCTTACCACAATGACTCTTCCTCACTGCTGGATGGAGTTCCTCTATGGTGTTTTTGCCTTTTAATCTCCCCTTGTGGAGAGGCCCCAGAAAGAAACCTGAAGTTCCCCTAAGCTGTGTGTATGTGTGTGGTGGGAAACATTCAGAGGGTGCATTGCTACCTCTTTGTGTATTTCCCAGTTTTGTGCCTAGCCTGTTTGTGTTAACCAGGGCACACAACCCCAGCAAGAGGGAAGATTGAATAACTTGTGTCTTTGTGTAGATAGCCAAAGAATCGCCTGTTAAAAGACCAAATTATTAAATACCTGGGAAGCCAACCCCTTTGTCTCTGATCTACCCTTCAGCAGCCTATCTGAACCCACCAGAGCAGTGGGTATCACAGAAAAGCAGTGCGTTCCAGTGGTCAGGAACATGGGCCTCAGAGCCGGGCTGCCCCACACAAACTTGGGTCCCCCACTTACCAGTTGGGTGACCTCTTATAAACTACTGTACCTCTATGAGTCTCTGTTTCTATATCTATAAAATGAGAACAACAATAAGGTTGTCATAAGGAAAAAATAAGCAAATGCCAGGGTTGACGCACTATAGCCCAGGAGTCAAACCAGCTCACAGCCTGCTTCTGTATGTGGGTCTGAGCTGGAGTACTGCTCTACTCATCCGTTGATGGGGGTCTGTAGAGCTTTCTGCTCTCTCATGGCATAGTCCTGTAGTTAAGACATAGATCTCATGGCTCCAAAAACTAAAATATTTAGTATCTGTCCCTTCACAGAAAAATCTGGTTAACTCTTGAGTTAATATATGTGAAGCACTTGCAACAGTCAGCAGCACGGCCTAAGCACTATCTATGTATCTATCCAGCTAGCCAGTTAGCTAGTTAGCTGTATTCTGTTATCTATTTTCTATCCTCCTATAATCAATCTATCGGCCCGCATGCCTATCTGTGTGTGTGTGTGTGTGTGCACGCGCGCGCGATACTAGTGAGTCTGTGGGAAGTACTAGGGTATATGCAGACCTGTTTGCTGTCTGCAATTATTCAGTCCCTGCCCCCACACAGAGGACCAGAGGTAGGGAACCATGGGTCAAACAGTCCCAGAACTGAATGAGATTATCCTTACACATTTCCTTGAGCCCTTTGATTCTGGGGGAATCAAAATTAGATTGAAATAAAATTAACAGAATTGACTTCTTCAGAAGGATTAAGTCTCATGAAAATATGTAACCATGTGCCTTTTGTGTACGGACTGTATATTGAGCTAAATGACACCCAGCTAAACTTGGAGCTAAGTATTCCCCTGACACTTAAACCAGTGACTTACCTGTTCTACTAGTTCACATTCCCTTCCCCAGCTTACAGATCACTTCCAGTAACGTGTCCCCACATTTAACTCATCAACCACTTTTGTTATTTCTTCTTAATGAAATTCATCAGCTTTTCCTGGGCATGGCTTTGTGGTGGGATCCTGGGCTCACACGATGGTCAAGTTGCTTATGAGGGTCATTCACGGTTTTCCTCCAACTGACTCTGCACCTTCATGACCCCCAAATAACTTTGCAATATTCTTTTTTTCTTTGTCCTCTTTCTCATGCCCCATGATAATGACAATGATGAGAAGGAGCTGAGACACGGGAATCTGTCATCTAAAGAATAATCTCTGTTCACTTGGGAATGAGGTAGGTGGTTTTCCATATTTACCTAAACGAAACTGGGTGACAGACTCAGAGCTGGGAGAGCAGGGAAGTCCCGATTATCATCTCTATTCTAAACCAGGAATTTCTGACAACATGTGGTCATTCAGCCTCTGTTGACCTCACTGCCCATGAGGCTTTGCAGTCTGACATGAAACACAGGCTTATGGTGCAGAAGAAGGAAAAGGACTGAAGGGGACAGAAGCCCTGGTCTGGAAACTAAGATATGACCCAGCCCTGCAACTGTGATCAGGTTCCTCAAACTCTCTTCTCCTCAATGCTTTGCTTGTAAAATAGGGAAGGCTCTGTAGGTGTGGGCGTTTGGAAGCATGTGTTCATGCAGAGGAAGTGGGTGTCCCTTTACAGGTTTGAGTTTGCAAGGGTAGCTCTGGCCCCACACACTAGGCCTCCAAGGAGCTGCGCCAGCGTCTAGAACCGCTGACACCAGTGCTTCGGAAGTGCTCCTGGGTGAGGCCCTGGGACTGCAATAACCAGGCTTCAAAGGCCTTTTGGACACAGGAGGGCAGAAGCAATAACTGAAATCGCCCCCAAACGAGCCCAGCTACTGTAGCCCGTGGTAGAATTTGCCCATGCCTGCTTGTGTTAATATTTCTTATTCACTCTATATAAACGAAGATGTAGAGAAAGCAGTTCACAAGATTAAAAGGAAGTGAGGGCTGGGGAGAGAGAGGGGAAGGGAGGCAGAAAGGAGGGAAAGAGAGGGAGGGATGGAAAGAGAGAGGTTGTCAGTGGGAGTGGGGGCCCCAGATGCCAGAGCTCCCTTGAAGACATTGTCCAAGAAAGGGAGGAAAGGCAGGAGGAGCTTAGTAGGCAGACTTAGTGAGGAACTCCTAAAAGAGCATGATTCCAATGTCTGGGAACAGTATGTCTTCCCATACTGGGAACGTGTGCCGCTCCTGCCCAAGGCCACCCAGGGAGCAGCCGCCCCTCCAGCACTGAGAGAGGGCTCCGCCTGTCAGCAACCCGCACAGCAGCCCAGAAGAAAGGCATTCTGTGTCACCCAACCGAGTCGGCTCATCTGGGTGCCCCCTGAGGGGACCTCCTCACCTCGCAGCTTCCCCCATGATGGCTGCCCCATCCAATCATGCCCATCCTGAGCCACCCGAGAGCACCGATGGCCATGGACACCCCAGGGGCACTTTGGTGCACTTGGCTCTCCTTGACTTGTCCCTGGCTTTGAAACTTGGCTGCTTTGCCTCAAAGCTAGAAGCTTCTTGGTGGTCTTTGTTTTTCTTTCAGTAGTGCTTCTCAGGCAGTCTATTCACCAGGTAGCTTTTCTCAATCTCAGTGCACCCCATCACAGGCATGGCAGGAAAGAAGGGCCCGGCCTGGCTTTCTACACATTCCTGCGTTGCAAGGTCTCTGCTAAACGTCCCCTCACTGTCTGCAGCACCGCTCACCTTGTGACAAAGACAGGGAAAGAAAAAAGGTGTGCAACAGTGCTGCTGCTGGTCTGAACAAAAACCTAAAGTCGGTGTTCATTTCCAAGAGAGCACACTTTGATACACTTCAGAGATTTCTAAATACCCCAGCCCGAACTCAGTTCACTTTAAACAAACATAAATAGTAAGTTTATAGGAAAACCAAGAAACCTACGTAAAGGTAAATGGCTCCTACAAAGCTGAGACTCCATACTGAATCAAAATGCTTTTTAGAAGCGCATTGGTTAAAGCAAATTCTGATGTGACTTGTGAAAATGAATAAAAGGAAACCTCACTAAAATGGAGTTAGAAGGCCAGAAGGGGAGGCGGGAGGGAAAGCTGCAGCACTCCTCATCAGTTACTGGAAGACCTGTCAATTACAGACTCCACAGAAGAACCCTCAAAAGGAAAGAATCATCCATTATGGGTCCCCACAGGGAAAGATGTGCCCTGCATCTCCTACCCGCAACCAGCCACCCCTGTAACTCAGCCCATGAGAAACCATCATGACCCTGAACACTTGCTCTTCTCCAAACGAGTTTCACTCAGAGCAGCTTCCTCCTCCTTCCCCATGAAGCAGAATTCCTCTCCTTTGTTTGTTAGACTTGGTTATGGATTCGCCGTAGTTCGCACGTACCAAATTCCAATCCTCTGCTATTCCTGAATAAACTCATTTTTCTGGTAAGATAATTGGCCGTTTTATTTTTTAAGGCTAATTGACCCAATACTTCATTCCACAGACAAGCAATGGTCAGGGTCTGGAGGCGAATGAATAAGGCAAAGTTCTAATGGAATTAATTTATACTAAAAAATGTCACATGGCAATGAGAATGGAACCCAGAAAGTGAGAGAGCATAAGACTGTTACAGAGTTGTGGCAAAGAACAGAGATGTCAGAATCCGGTAGCAGGATTGTGGCAGAGATAAAAGGCCCAGAGAAATTCAGCATTTTAAAAAATGTATTGTATTTAAACTCAATTAGTTAGCATACAGTATATCATTAGTTTCGGATGCTGAGCTCAGTTCTTCATCCGGTGCTCATAGCCCCCAGTGCTCATCACGTCACGTGCCCTCCTTAACGCTCATCACCCAGTTACCCCATCCTTCCACCCACCTCCCCTGTAGCAACCCTACAACATTTCCCAATGCCTTCCCTGCCTCCCCACGGGGGTGAGGGTGTGGCATCTGAGCTCCCCTCATGGTTTACTTTCCTCACCTCCCATACAAGTGACTTAGTAGTTTATTTTATAGTTAATGAGTGCGTCCATTTTTCTATCTACCTAATTCTGATCTCCTTGAAGACAGGGACTAAGTTTTGTTCAGCTTTGTCACCCAAGTAAGTTTAGCACAAGGCCTTGCTGTTCAAAGTGAGTGCTCCTAAATTATCTTTGAAACAAAGAATGAATAAATATATCACTGTGCATTAACACACATGGCCCCATGAATCTGCATACAGCAGTGCTCTCACATCCCCAATGTCCTTCCCGCTCTGTCCTTCCTGCTTAACACATTGTTATCAGTAAGAGCTGGGCTCAGCAGTCACAAATGGCCATGTTCACAGGCCAAGTACACCCAGCATTGTGTGGTTGGAAGCAATTTGTCTCCTAGACCATAAGAACCATGAGGACCCTGGAACAGACTGCCATGCAGCAGACATTAAGGAAATGTTAACCAGAGACACCAAATAGAATATGTAAGGACAGAAGGGTTTATAGCTATTTGTAGTTGAGTCAGAAAAATCACATTAAATATAATGTCTTTTAAATCTCATTTGGTGTACAGACTTTATCACAAAAACATGATGAATAACAGACTGAGACTGGAACTACTAAGGAAAGAATAGCCCTAAATCTCCTTTAGGAACTGAAGGCTGCCCTTGAGGTCCTGACCTGGGGCAGGAGTGCAGGATGCTGAGTGATTGGAAGAGGTGGAACATGGCTCTTCTTTCTATCTCATCAGGACCATCTTGGGAATACTTCCAAGCATTGATCAGATAGACAGCCACATTTAACTAGACACCTATAAAGGATAATTAAAGAGAAAATCTACCCACTTACATAGTGACCCATCAGACTTATCCATATAGAACGACCAAGTATGGTTCCTAGAGGCTAGGGATCCCTGGTGCTCCCACAGGTCCCTGTCTGGTAGACATGGGCCCCCCAGCAAGTGGGGTTGCCATCTGTAAAATGGGAAGAGTTACAATAGATATTTATCAGGATCACTTCACACATACACACACAGAGACTGCCTTAACTGTGTGCACATATATGTACATGCTTGCGTGCAAACATGAATACACGTTTGTGCATATACACCTAACAATGGGTTTACATACATACATACATAGAAAACACACATACTATCTACAGACAATACAGATAGTCGAGTTGCCTTATATATACACATACATCAAAGGGTTGTTTCAGACACACAAATACACACAGTGAAGAGGTAAAATATATGAAGCGTCTAACAGTCCCTGCAGGTGCACCACAAGCATGGGATATCATAACCATCCTTAGTGTATCAGACACAAAGTCCAACATGAAGTCAGATGCGATGCCCACTGGGAGACACAACCCTTGGATAGCACTGAGGCCACTCACTTGGAACATACAAGTGCTTTCATTCCCACTCATTCTTGATTTCTAAACCTATAGTTTTTATTCAACCCTGACTTTGGACAGTGGTTTTAGAAAGGAGACACACAACTGCACTGGACCAACATGAAGCCCAGCAGCCTTGGATTTAAGATGAGAACGTGACCAGGTGTGAACCCCTTAGAGGGAGTGTGAATTCCATTTGCATATTCTGATCTACAAGTACTTGAATTGTTTTAGGTGCAATTACTTAGATCATTTGCATAAGGTTTTCACCCACATCACTTTTCCCTTCTATTTGTCCTAAGAGAATTTATTCCCAGGGATTTTGCAAAATAGCATGTAGGAGAGTTAATCATCCATTTCCTAGTATTGCTTACATTCATCGTTCTATGTCGATTTGTTATTCAAAATAGCCTTTAAATTGTTTATTGGTATCTTCCCAGTCTGTGGCTCCCTTATTTAATATATCATCACCAGAGAATTTTAAAAAATGCTGAATGACAATTACTTTAGTAGATTGCCCCTCTGAATGTAATACAGAGGCTGTGGAAGGAAAGAGCAACAGCCTCAAATGATTTTTTTCTATAGCATTGGTCACACAGTCATGAAGGAACACACAGCCCTCACCATCAAATGGTAGTGTCCCTGGGGGGCATGCAATGACCCCACAGGATGAGACAGCAACACCTGCTTCCACATCTCTTCTGGGAGGGCAAAGACCCACAGCTCAGGTGCAACAGGGCAACCATGATTTCAAACATGTCACCCACTATTCACTATCAATAGTCTTGGGAATAAAGTAGCATCTAAATAAATTACATAAGCAATCAATAAAATAAAATATGCGTCAGTAAAAAAATAATTAAAATAATTCTTTCAAAAACTCCCAATATGTTTATTGCAGTATATTAGTTTGAAATCTTACATCCATCTTTATGTGTTTTGCAAGTACACATACCGATTCTTCCATTTGGACAATAAGTGAGTGGGAAGAAAGGAGGAAACTAGCTAGAAATTGGGGATGAGATCATCACCCATAAAAGACATCAGTTAGGACAGTACGGTAAGAATGATTTGATGGGGACACACAGAGTAAAACCATGAGGCCTGAGTTGTAGGAGGGAATGTTCAACAGGAGAAGACCTTTGAGTGCATGTACCTTGGAAAGAACCATATCTGGAAAACACAAGTTTATTTCCTCCAAAGGAAGGACATGATGGATTTGCCCTCTTTTTCTTGACCCAAGAACAGAGACTAATAAAAAAGAAAGAAAGAAAGAAAGAAAGAAAGAAAGAAAGAAAGAAAGAAAGAAAGAAAGAAAACCAGCAGCTATTTCTTCTCAAGTATATTGGCATACATTCCTTTAAAACAGTCTCAGAGATATAAAATGTGAGCTTCTCTCTTTAAAGATGCTTGGGGAGTGGCTGTTCTCCTTGGTCGGTGCACCACCTGTGGATCAACTCTCTGCACTGTGCACAGAGCTGTCCCTGCCTGTCTTTGCATGCGTGCTGGGACTGTGACTTCACAGTGACATTTTCATGGTCTTTGCTTCACAGCCACAGGGCCTTCTGTGGCTTCTGCAGTCGAAATAGGAGAACGCCAATTTTCTACTTTCAGCCTGCCCAGAAGGCTCTTCCTGCAAACATACTCACATCCTTTCCTTGCACATCTGCCTCAACATCTGTCTCTCCAAGAGGCCTTCACCCAACATCCTACTGAAAGTGTGAAACCGTCTCAGGCTTTGATCGCGGTCCCTCGATTTGCTGCTAGGGCACAGGTCAGCAAGTATACCACAGTCTACACATTCTTCCTCATGATGGTCGATCTTCTGTCCCATGGGAAGCAAGCACCCTGCGGACAGGAACTTCATCCTTGGGGCTCTCTATTACATCAGCAGACCTCGGAACAGCCCCCAACACATGCAAGGAGCTCAGTATACATTTGGGAATGTAAGAATGAATGCTCTGGTGATGGCTCCCATAGAGGTCAGAAGCCAATGAGGAAGGGACGCAGGTGGTGGGCAGCCAGGGCAGGAGGATGGAGAGGAATCCCACGAAAGAAAGGATGATCCAAAAGATCAAGAGAAAGGGCAGAAGACAGCCAAGTCAGGAGGGCTTTCAGGAGAAGAAAGGTGGGACAGCAAACAAGCTCAATCGCTCGAGTGAGGTCCAACAGTGCGACCACTACCAGATCGCACAATTAAACAGGAATCAGTGACTATCAAGAGAGTGGTTTGGGCACAATGGTCCATCAAAACTGAAAAGTGCTAAGAAGTTAAAGGGACGATTTAGAAGACAGAGCTAATGGAAATAATCTAACTGAGAAAGAGAGAGGGAGTGAGGGAGGCAGGCTGGCCAGGGGTCTTGGCAGCCCGGAATCTAGAAACAAGGCTTACTGCCTTCAGAGTTGTGTGTTCGTGTGTGTGTCTGTGCTGTGTGTGTGTCTGTGCCAGTGCGTGTGCATCTGTACGTTCTGAGAGAGCATGCGTGTCTGAGTGTCTATTGGTGTGCATGTACTGGTGTGCGTGTCTAAGTGTGTGTGTGTGGGGGGTGCCTGTGTGTTTGAGTGTGTGCCTGACTGACAGGTTGATGGACAGCCCAGGAGGAGTCCTTTCAATTCCATTAAGAATTGACCCCACCAAGTTTTCTTCTCCGGAAAGGTGAGAAATTAACATGGAATTAAAACGCCTTTGACATGGTGAATTTTGGTTCCTCTATCTCAGTTCTAGGAGATAAGATACCATAATGCCCATACTTCCATTTATTTAGGACCTTTTCAGATAATAATTTTAAGACAGCTCAGAACTAAGTCTTCACATCAAAAGAATTGACCTAAATGTACTATTGACTCAAACAAAGAATAGTAGGGACAAAGCAGCAAAAAAAAAAAAAAAAAAAACCTGCATAAAAAATTAAAACAAATGAAAAGCCCTATAGGACCAAAGATGGAGGCAAAATGAATTCTCTGAAGAGGAAAATACATTTTGTTCTAATATTCTGTTAATAGATTTTTTTAAAAACATGATAAGAAGATGGAAAGAAAGCTGAGAAACTCTGATAGATTATGCAAATACTCATTTCATTTTGAAGCTTTTGGGTAAAGTATCAGCACCATTTTAAAGCTGTAAACCCCTAGCACTCCCTATCTCTGCTCCGCAGCTGGCAAGCACAGCCAACGGATTATGCGTAATGCACTCGGATCCAGCAGCAAAGACATTTATGCGGAGCTCAGGAGGATCTGGGATACTGCAGGTCTCGGGGGCTTAGAATGAAGATTGTTAAAATACAGTTCCATGATTTTCACCAGCTTATCTCCACCAAGAGGTTAAATATTCTCTCCCTTCTGCAGAGAGTGGTGGGGGAGGGGGACTGGGATTTGCTGCTCCTGCAGCCAGGAAGGAAAATGACTTTGATTCTTTGATTTTAGGTTTTCTGACAACCACAAAGGCCCTTCCTCATCCTCCCTCTTTCCCGAAGTGTGAGGTTTACACCGGGGAGCGTTCCACACCAAATCTTACCGTAGTGATTCTGTTTTTCAGAGTTGTATCTCTAACCCAGACAAGTATGCCCTGTCTTTCGAGGCTCAGGGGGAGGAAATGAACGCCATGCGCTGCATCTCCATTGTCTCTTCCTCTGTAACTGGAATGACTTGCTAAGAAAAGAAATATTGCTCTGGTCTGAAGATTTTCCTCTAGGAATCTCATGGCTACTTTGCATAGCATCTCATTCCACAAATACTGCAGGGCTTGAGAATCCGCCCCTCCAATATATATATGTCCCTGTCATCCCTGTTCTCAGAAGCACGCTGCCGAGTCAGGTTTCATTAAGAATGCCCAGGACCCCCGTGATCAATACAGATCAAGTCTATCTTCGTCACTCAAACATTGTCTTTGTCCGAAGGGAGTAATGATGCCCATTAAACCAAAAGAGGGATCTGGATAGAATTTACCCAGAAAAATCCGCTCTTGGATTTCGGACAATAGTCACAGGCAAAGGCGTCTGCAGCCTTCCTCTTTCTGATGAGAACATAATTGAGCTTAGTCTTTCCTACAGAGACCTCAGAGATAAGACAATGTTTTAGAAGAATAAAGAAATCGCAGCTCTATTTGCCTCCGTGCTCCAATGTGTATTAAACAGACATGATGGAGGAAGCGTCTTCTTTTCTCTAGGTGTTCTGCTGCGTAATCTGTACTATTAGGCCTTCCCACCCACATGGAATCCTGAACTTTCAAATGGAATTTCCTCGAGAGCGAGATGGGACTGTAACCCCATAATATAAATAAATTATGCACAACTCTAACACATACGATGCAAAAGGGGAAGTCGGCTTGGATCATCTCTAGCAACAATAACCTTGTGAGTTTGTCGCTGGAAATGGATTCAAGACGATTGGCCAAAAATAAATTGTAGTTCAGAACAGAATGACAAGCGCTGTGGTTTAATATTTGGGCGGCGAAGGAACCGGGAGTTTATCAAATTCAAATTAAACAATCACAATGCTGTGCAAGCACTCAGGGTTAATTCGGGTCATTCTCTCGGCTCTTGTGTTCCCTGATTTGAAACTCGGCAAAGCTGGGGTGTAATTAGGGAACGGGTAGTACCCACTGTACACCAGTTGGGTGTAAGCTTTAAACTAATAACTCGGCAATTACGAGAAAAATGAGCAGTAATTACACCCATTTTACTCGCGGCTAGACAGATGGAACATTCTCTCCTCGTTATTGGCAAACTGTCACCACATTTATTTCATTTTTACTGTTTACTATTTGTTGTACTTTGATTAAGAGTAATTACAGGCTAGAAAAATATGAAAAATATGAATGTTGGGTATTTTTTTAAAAATAGAAGTAGGTCCTTCCTTCTGATCTATACTGATAGAACTCTCATTTTAGATGCTATTGAAAATATGTAAAGTATCCTCAAAATACTTGGAGGCAGCTTTCGTTTCTGCGACGGCTCTTTAGAAGGGGATCATGTGTGTCAATTATTTGGGGCCCCCCAGGCGCCGTCTCCCTCACACCACTGCCGGGGGTGGTTAGTGAACCAGCTGAAGCAGAAATTCACCTGTGTCTGAGACAAAGCAAGTCATGCAAAACATACCATGGCTATTGTTTTCGTGGCTTTTAGGACCAAACGTCTACTTCCCTCCCACCCTTGTAAAATAACTTAATTGACATTGTCCAGTAAATAATAATATTGGGTTCCTTACTCAAATTTCCCTCTGAAGCCCTTCAGCCCCAGCGACATTTTAAGATCCTGTGATATTCACACGGTTGCTACTGTCCAGCCGTTAGCCGTATGGGTTACACCCGTGGGGGAATACACATGAGCTCATTTTTCCAGCAACCTTGTTTCTAGCCAGCATTATTAATTTTTAATTTATGCGGGCTACAAAATACTATTTTAAGAGAAATGTTAGCGACAGAAGAGCCCATGCTGATTTACCAACCTGTGAGCTCATCTTAAAAACAATGTCTAATTTAGCGTAAGCCCCCACGTGTAAATTAACACGTCCTCCTTTTGTACAGTTTGTGTGTGTGTGTGTGTGTGCATGTGAGGTTTTAAAAACATTTCATGAATTGTGACTGCCGAGGGTGCAGCTCCAAATTCTAAATCCTGGATGACACAGTTCCAGAGAAAAGAGAAACTATCAAGGACCCCATCAGCCCACTCAAAAGCATGATTTTGCATGGGGGAAAAAAAAAAGTGTTTTCCCCTTCCTATAAGACATACTCGAAAACATCTGAAAAGTTGTTCCTGTCTTCAGTGTTTCTTTTTCTTTTTTAAAAAATGCTTTTATTGTGTTATGCTAGTCACCACACAGTACATCACTAGTTTTTGAGGTCATATTCCGTGATTCACTGTTTGCATGTGACACCCAGTTGCATGGAGCACTGGCTTCAGTTTTTCTTAATGGGAAAAAACCCCACACACGGCTTGTTCTACACGGGCTCCATATTGATTCATGGAAATGCCATGTGTTAATGCACCGACTTGCTAATGGCTCTGCCCGTGTGGTGATCTGCTGTGCTGGTGCGGGGCACGGAATTGATTAGTTCCCTTAATGAGCCTCCGATGGTGCTGCTAGCGGTATGCAGAATGCAAAGCAGGGGTAAGCGTGCAACTCGAGCAAACCCGCCTCAGAGCGGCCATCAAGCGGGAAGCCGAGAAGTCCAAGTGGCAGAAGAATGTGGGAGGGGTGGGGCGGAGAGCAGAGCTGGCCGCCATGACGCCTTTGCTCTTGCAGGGGAGGCGGCAGCTTGCTATGTCCCAGGCTTCCTCCCCGGGTGATGGGAGGACAGGGCAGGGTGATGGGAAGACCCCAGTCGGCCACAGTCACCCTGAGAAGCTCCAGAACCAGCTGGAGTCCCCTCCGATGGGGAGTCCACTCTGGTCTCTGCACCCTGCACCTCCCCTCCCAGACTTGCAGCTTCCAGCAAAGGAGGGAAGAGGGGAATGGTGTAGCCCGCCCCATCTTCACTTGTGTGTAGAGCGCGTCAGTTTCAGCTGGGAATGGACTAGAGGAAGTGAATGATAGGAAGCTGTGAGGAAAGTCAGTTCGGGTCATGGCTGGCCAATGACGGATGAGTGCCTCGGGGGAGCGCCGGGGACTGGGTCTTGGAGGAAGCCGGTTGTGCAGGCAAAGGGGAGCCCAAGAAAGAAGGAAGAAGGTGGGTGGGAGAGATTGTGTAGATACGTCTCTGTGGGCAAGGCCCCCACCTGCTCTTGGTCTTTGTATAAATATCCAAAAAGCTTTACAGAGAAAGGAGGAGGTCGGAAAAAGAACAGACCAAATAGCTCCTCCTTTTCTCTGTCTCTGCTTCCCTGCCTTTCCCCCTCGAAACACAGCACACACACACCACACATGCTGCTACTCCCATAAATACACACAAACCACATACACACATACCATGCGCATGCCACACACAAAACACACACACACTAGGCACACACCACAAACAGCACACCACATCACAAACACCACACACCCACCACACACAGTGCACACATGCCACACACACCAATACACACATACTACATATACACACATTATACACACACCACAAACACCGCAAACCACACCTCTCACACACATACTACACATACAACGCACACAAAATACACACACCACCCCACACACATACATGCCACACCCCACACCATGCACAAAACACACACAGTGCATGCATGCCACACACACACACACAAAATATGCACCACCCACACACATCTCACATACACAGTATGTGCATATCACACATGCACTATAAACATACACACCATGAACACCACACACACATCTCACTAGACTACATCATATTATACACACTACATACACAACACACAAAATATATACACATACACCACGCCACCCACATGCACCACGCAGAGAACACACATACGCAGAACACACATGTCACACACACACATCTCATACACACACTCACACACAATCTAGAAGAGACACATTTCACACACTCACACACAATCTAGAAGAGGAAATGTTGGATAAACTGTTAAGAACTCCTACAATGTTTCCAAACAATATATGAAAGCAATTTAGGAAAACACTTCCACTCCCTGAAAGAAGTAAAAATAGGCACTGTTCGCATCTCCACTGTACTCACGTGGCTAGAGCAGGAGAGCAGGAAGCCCCTAGGCTTGTGGAAGAGAGAAAGCCCATCCTCACCTAAAACACTGGCCTCCAGGAATATGTAAAGGAACTCAGCACAGAGCTGTATATGTGTAAATCAGTGTCCAGTTCTCCTCTTGCCTTTATGGAACATGAAAGTGCCTTCCTCATCAGATGAACAGAGGGTGTGGCACATGGGTCAAATGCATCCAGGAACCCATGTTATTGTCTTGGTGGTAGCATCAGTGTGGACTGTGTGCTGGACATTTATGTTCATGTCACCACAACACCCCAGGTGCCAGACACAGGAAAGGGAAGACAGAGAAGACACAGAAGCTACTTGAGGAAAAGGCATCTCGATCAAGTATTCAAAGATGCGTCCTCTTCCTCCAGATGATCGGTAGGGGCTCACGTCTCGTGTATTAACACCCACGGGACTGGCCCTGTTTAAGTCAGGGAGACAGTCACTCACTGGAAGCATCCAGAATTCTTCTCTCACTTTAGGTGTTTCATTTCGGTCACCAGAGGCCACTGGCCTTCCTTCCCTTCTTTTAAATAATGTATCACAGAAGATGAAATACAAATTGAAAATATCTAGAAGTGAAGTTCTAGAATAATCTTAAAATAATTCAGATAAGTAAATTCAGATAAGAATTTACTTGGTTCGGGACACCTGGGTGGCTCAGTGGGTTAAAGCCTCTGTCTTTAGCTCAGATCATGATCCCAGGGTCCTGGGATCGAGTCCCGCATCAGGCTCTCTGCTCCGCGGGGAGCCTGCTTCCTCCTCTCTCTGCCTGCCTCTCTACTTACTTGTGATTTCTCTCTGTCAAATAAATAAATAAAATCTTTCAAAATAAAAGAATTTACTTGGTTCTGGGGTACATGGGAGGTTCAGTCAGTTGAGTGTCTGCCTCTTGATTTTGGCTCAGGTCCTGGTCTCCGGCTCAAGGGATTGAGCCCCACATGGGGTTCAGCACTCACCCTGGAGTCTGCTTGAGATTATTCCCCCTCTCCCTCTGCTTTAGTCCCTCCCCCATGCTTCCTCTCTCTCAAATAAATAAATAAATAAACTCTTAAAAACAAAAGAATTTATTTGGTTCCAATTCAGTAGATTTTTCCGCTCTGAAACAGATACTTACAGATTCACAAAAGGCCAGTTAATATGTGTTTCAGGGATGCTCAGTAGTAAAATGCAATAATATAGTTGGGTCGCTACTGTGACCCTTGAAAAGGATAAGTAATAGCTTTCATTTCCAAAGCACGCCCGTATATTACACAGCGTCAAGTGATGCAGGATGTTGTACGAAGTGAAACTGGAGAGGTGAGTGCAACCTGGGAATACACATTCCCGTGGCTCTGTCAGACTCATCACGGTGTGCTTCTAGGAGGAGCCCCTTGGATAACATACATTAACCATCTACCATATGCCAAATGCTTTGCCAGACCCTGTGAGAACACAAACTAGTAAAGTCCAAAGTTGCTCCTTTGAATGAATTTATAGTGTACTTGGAGAAAAAAAGACCAATGTTCTACAGGTTTTATTTATTTATTTTTTTGTTTTTTCTAAATGATTCCCCTTCTTTTTTTTTTTTTTTTCCTTTTTTGTTAATCCTTGTTGTGGTGATTCTAGTTCTTTTGACCCAGAGAATAATAGAAGGTAGCAAAACCCAATGCAGGCATACACCATGGGAGAGTGTACCATTTCCCACGGGCCTACAATGTGCCAATATTGCACATCCTAATATATACATGCCCTCTCAGTTATCTTTATGGGGTCTTTACAATATAATGATTGTCATTCACACCTGGGCTCTTGGATGGGAATGTGGAGGCTCAGAGAGGTAGAATAATTTGCCCAGGGTCACACACGGTCTTGGAATGAACAGCTGAGCCCTAACTGTTGGGATCCACAACCCAGAAGGGACTCAGAGATGAAAACCTCTATATTGGCTTTAGCCACTAAGTGCGCTTCACAGTGGAGGAGAGGCCACTGATAGTCTGCAGGATCAAGAGATGCCCTGGAGAACAGCACGGCAGCAGAGGCAGATGGCGGGGAAGGACTGCCCCCAGGCCATGGAGGAAAGCTCACATTAGAAGCCATGAGAGTTGAAATTATAAACAGTGACAGTCTAGAACCCCAGTCTCCACCCTCACTCACAGGAGACATTGGTTCCGGAAGCGAATGACGAGTCCCAGAGGAAGCCTTTTCACAAGTTCTCCTGTGACCTTGGTACACCTGCCATGAGCCTAGGGTTCACGGTGCCAGAAGCACCCAGAGAACCAGCAGGGGTTGTATTTGCTCTAGGCTTTGTGAGTTCATAGATTAGGGCTGTGTTGTGCTTCTGGAATGTAGCAAGATCTGGAGTAGAATAAAATGTTTTCCAGTGGATGGTGAGTAGATGCATGGGCAGATGGAGGACATGTAGGGAGGAATATAATAAAATTCTTCTTAAATGCAGCTCATATCTATATGAGTTGGATGTGCATGGCGGCTACAAAGAGATACTTAACATTTTTCAATGTCTTAAATTAAGTAAAACAAGTTGATAGTCTCACTGTTAACTCACACCTGGGTAGCCTTCAGTCAGGGGCCCAACTTCTTGTTTTATTTTCTCTAACTCAGAGAGAGAACATATTTTATAAGTGAGCAATGTGTTACCAACAGCAAGCTTGTCAACTCGGGAGCCTTCTGATCTGAGAGCTTGAGATACTCTGGGTTCAGTTCAGTTGTACAAGCCTCCCTGGGAGCAATTCTGAGAGCCTTAACAGAACCCTGAAGCTTTTGGGTAAGAAAACCGTATCCCTAGACCATCTACTAGCATTCCACAGAGCAGATGAAAACACAAGCTAGGAACACAGCCAATTCAGCCAAGGGCAGGTGCTTCTGCCCTGTTGTGGACTGAACTATGTCCCCAAACCCTCATTTATATGTCAACATCCTGACCCCAACATCTCAGAAGGTGACGATCTGTGGAGATCTAGACTTCAAAGATTTTAAATAAAATGAGGCATTAGAGTTGGCCCTATTACAATCTGATCATATCCTTACAAGACGAGGTAATCTGAGCACATGGAGGGATGCCAGGGACATGTGGACAGAGGAAGAGGCAACAGGAAGGCGGCTGTCTACAAGCCAAGGAGAGAGCCCTCAGGAAGAACCAGCCCTGCCAACAACTTGATCTTGGACATCTAGCCTCGAGACCACAAGACAGTACAACTCCACTCTTTAAGCAAAAAGTCTGTGCTGTGTTGTTCTGACAGCCCAAGCAAACCAAAACACTCTCCCTTTGGTCCACATCCACTCTGCTGAGACTATGAGGCTTGCAGTGCATAGGAATAGTTGCGGGGGTACGGAAGGGGGAACTGGAGGGAGGTTCCCCTGCAATGTACCTGTGGTCCACAGGTCCAGACTTACAATCATGACACAGATGTGTGCAGGGGATGCAATGCACAATGCAAAGACTACGTAACACCACTACACACCATACGAGAAAGCTGTGGAGAGAGCCTAAGAGTTCCCATCACAAGGAGACATCTTTCTTTCCCTTCTATTGCATCTGTGTGAGGTGATGGATGTTCGCAAAGCCCATGTGCTGATCATTTCACAATATATGTCCTCAAACCAACATGCTGTCCACCTTAAACCAAGACACTGAAGTATGGCAATGATGTCTTAGTCAAACTGGAAAAAAAAAAAGTAAAAAAAAAAAATCATTGTGAACTTTCGACTTCGTTAAACTCCCAATTTCCCAAGGCCCAGCCCAGAGGTTCTGATTCAGCTGGTCCAAGACATGATTCAGAACAGGGTGGCCGCAGACCTCTGCTTTGATCTCACAGCCTGACAGAGAGAAGAAAGCCACCACGTAGCACACACTCCATGACTACTTTCTGAATCTGAGCAAACCAACTCTTTCTGACAAGAGTATGAAGCCAAACCCAGATTTTATGGCATTTCTTGCTGCAACAAGGAGTGTTTGGGGCAAGACTGAGGCAATCTGTCTTAGGGAAGACCCTCGTGAGCACATGTACAAATGCAAAAATCTTGGAACGAATGGAGCACACGGTTTACAATCTGAGGGGATTAATGATATATTTTCACTCAAAAATAAATGTTAAAAAACTTCAAGATGTTTCAAATTGTTTTTGAAGTAACGAAAAGCCAGGCCCTCACTTTCTATTATTACATTTTACAAATAGGGATACCTGGTTGGGGAAGCTTCATTTTCTACTGGATCGGGCCACAGAAACACATGGTAGGAGCTGTCAAACCAATGACATTTGCCTAGGATAACAACATAATGGAGTCTTTCATGAAGAATTTATGTACTCTCTTTTTACAACTTCTCTCCCTAATCTCTCCCCCTTCTTCCTTCACCAGTGGGTTGTTTGATGTCCTGGAAGCTACAGCAATTAAGGACACTATCACGATCCACATGGTTTCTCCTGGACTGGGGGATTTAATACAGGCACAGGCATTCAGAGCCACAAAGACAAAGTTACTGAATATGAAGTCCCTGGTTAAAAGCCATGTAAATCAGGCACCAAGAGCAAAAGATTTTATTGGAGATGGTGATACACAAAGACAAAATTTGGCGGGAGTGTAGAAGGCCATCAGCGGAATTACGAGAAACAGTGGAGATGGAAACAGATCCATATTCACGGAATCCTGTGACGCTCCCAAGCTGTCCCTTTGAAGGCACTCACTCTGCTAGTTTATATCCCACAGAGAGAACAAGTAGCAGGGAGGAACCCCCAAACCTCACAGCCACTGGGACAGACCACAAAGGGCCCCCCTTCCTCTTTCATGAGGTAAATGTGTAGCCTTGTCACGGTCCAGGCAAAACATGGTCACAGTTGGTGGTATTAGGTCAAGGGCCTAAACACCCCATAGTGATCACATAGGTCATTTATCCCACTCAGTTTTTTTTTTTTTTTACCATTATTATTAATATATAATGTATTATCTGTTCAGGGATACAGGTCTGTGAATCATTAGTCTTATGTAATTCACAGCACTCACCAGCATACACCCTCCCCCATGTCTACACCCCAGCCACCCCATCCCTCCCACACCCCTCCCTGCTGGCAACCTTCAGTTTGTTTCCTGCGATTAAGAGACAGACAAATGGATAAAGAAGATGTGGTCCATATCTATAATGGAATATTACTCAACCATCAGAAAGGACGAATACCCAATTTTTGTACCA
The DNA here is from genome assembly GCF_964662115.1 of Mustela nivalis. NCBI lineage: Eukaryota > Metazoa > Chordata > Mammalia > Carnivora > Mustelidae > Mustela > Mustela nivalis. The sequence goes on along the minus strand of NC_139020.1, from coordinate 4,734,739 downwards.
ACATGGACGGGTCTGGAGGAGATTATGCTGAGTGAAATAAGTCAAGCAGAGAGAGTCAATTATCACATGTTTCACTCACTTGTGGAGCATAAGGAATAACACAGAGACATTAGGAGAAGGAAAGGAAACGCGAATTGGGGGAAATCAGAGGGGAAGATGAAGCATGAGAGACTGTGGACTCTGAGAAACAAACTGAGGGTTTTGGAGGGGAGTGGGGTAGGGGGATGGGGGATGGGTGAGCCTGGTGGTGGGTATTAAGGAGGGCACGTATTGCATGGAGCACTGGGAGTGGTGCATAAACAATGAATTTTGGAACACTGAAAACATAAAATTTAAAAAAAAAAGAGAATCTCATCCCATTCACTTTTACATCTCACTCAATTTGGCTTTTAAAAAAGGAACCATTTATGGGGCGCTTGGATGGCTCAGTGGGTAAGTCTCTGCCTTTGGCTCTGGTTGTGATCTCAGGGTCCTGGGATCGAGCCCCGCATCGGGCTCTCTGCTCAGCAGGGAGCCTGCTTCCCCCTCTCTCTCTCTGCCTCTCTGCCTACTTGTGATCTCTTTGTGTGTGTCAAATAAATAAAAATAAAATCTTTTTTAAAAAGGAACAATTTAACATGAAAATGTATTTATCATGGTTTCTTGGTAAACTAAAGGTGATTCACAGGGAAGGAGGACAGGTGGAGGGAAGAAGGAAAGAAAATGCCGCTTAAACTAAAAAATAAGTTGTCTTGTTCATGGGATATTCCAAAGCATGGATTATTTGCACAGCCTAACGACATGAAATATGTATCCTCTGCAGAGGATAACGGGTCCAGAGTGGATAGCGTGTAATGAAACCCGCACGCCTGTTACAACCGTGTGTGCTCCGGGCCATGAAATTCACCGTGTTCACCACAGAGAGACCCTTGTCAAGGAGGAGGCCAGGAATCCAGCGCCACCGCACCGTTCCAGCCAAGGAAGGAAGTCGGCTGGGAAAGCATCACGACCGAAGAGAGAGACATATGGCGGGGCAGAAGGCCAGAACTTAACTACCCTGCAAATCCCCGATGGCAGCAGGTGTTTCCCCGATACCCTGACTTCTGATTTCTTGTTCCCAAAGAGAAACGATGAGTCATTGGCTTGGTCTAGAGTCGGTCCTGTGCCCGCTGAACTTCCTCCAAACTCCGCTTCTTTCCTCTGAGTTCATCCTAGATTGTGCTCATCAGATGAAGTGTTCGGAGGTGACAGAAATAGTGACCTTAAACGTAAAATATCCACAAGAAGAGGCGAAGAAGCAGATAGGATTACAGGGAAAATGGAACAGGAAACAGACACAGAACATGGCAAACTAGCAGGTGGCTGAACTTCAGGGGGTGAACAGGACCTCTCAGAAGGCCAGAACGCACGAAAGCTTCGACTCGCCCTTCCAGACTTTCCCGGTGAAACTGGACAGTCCCATAGGCCCCACCAGGGCTTCTGAGCAGCTCAGTGTCCACCTCCCCACTGGGTGCAGGCAAGCATCTGGGCACAAGCCTGCTGGTAGGAGGCTGTACTCCCAGCCAGGCCCTGGGTCTTCTTCCAAGCTTCTCTTTGCTCTTAGCTCTGCGCTAGAACACTTTAAAGACACGAAGTCATTTAAACTTTGCTCTGGCTTTTTCAAGGAGGAAAAGTTCAAGCCACTGAATATTCGCTGAGCGATGTTAATTTATCATTGTGAAGGTAAGTTTTCCAATCCTATAATTATCATTTTATTGGTTTCTGCACGGTAACAGTTCTTAAAATTCACAAGAATGACATCAGCCAAATGTTACTATAAAGATGCATACACTATAATTATAGCTTACGGAGGCCAATCAGTTTGCTCCAAAATTATAAACGCGACAATCTTTGACTTAGTGCCTATGCGGATATGCACTGTTTCTGTGATAATCATACCCTCCTTTCTGCAAAGTGATTTTGAATCTTCTCTGTTTCTCTATCAGACATATTTGAAAAAATAGCCATACATAGCCCATTAAATGTTTCCAATCTAACAGTTCAAAAAAAAATCTGATCCAACATCAGTTTTCAATTAATAATAAAGTAATATGTGATGTATTATGGTGGATTTTTTAAAATTTATTTTCAGCATAACAGTATTCATTATTTTTGCACCATACCCAGTGCTCCAGGCAATCTGTGCCCTCTATAATACCCACCACCTGGTACCCCAACCTCATTATGTAAGTGGTTTTTTTTTTTTATTTGTAAATAAATTTGACTGACTTCTAAGAAATCCCAGTACATTGTCCAAGTTCTGGTTTCCTCACCTAAAATGGTAAAATTGCTAGGGTCCACACGAAGAATGAATAGTGCCAACCTAGTTCTGAGACAGAACCTTTGGCATAGTGAGAATGCATATATGTCACTTAACAAATCATGCCTCTTGATAATTATTCTTCTGAAACTTTTTACTTTCAAAAGTCATCAGATTAGACTAAGGGACAGTCTTTTTTCATTTCACGACTCAGAAACACTAGGACTTTCAACCCAACCATAAATGTGGCTGGCTTATACTATCTGACACATCTGCATGAAAAATAAGACACTGGGCGTCGTCCAGTTGTCTATAAACACCCAGACGCCCTGGAACAACCCACCCATGTGTCTTGCACCTTGAAAATGCCCAATAGTGATGTTCAGCGGACACTAATGTCCTACATGAGAGGAGGGAAAGACATCGACGTTACTAGAGAAGTAAGATGAGTTAAGCTGTACATGCAAGAGAACATATCTGCATTGAGGGAAAAAATAATAATAAATGGAGAAACAACAATGTCAGAAGTGGTATATTTCACATCTTTGCAGCAATTAAAAAAAAAAAAAAGATTTTGAAAGAGGGGAGCCGAAGAGTCAGCAACAACTATACCGCTCAGATTCCCAGGGGGTGATGCTAATGTACTCAACAACCAGTCCAACAGCACAACTCATTAGTTAGATGATGTCATTCAACATTTTCTCCCACCTTATTTCCCTGACGATATATATCCGCACACCCTGGTCACAGAGCACAACTACCCAGCTGGTGACCGAAACTGTAGCACCAAATGGTTCCTATAATTCAGATTTTAGGAATGGCTGGTGCGAGAGTTTGTTTGCTGCTTCTGTCACAACCGAATGATGAGCTGTGATTTGGCATCAGACACTTTCCAGACCTCCCCACAGGGTGGACAGACTTTGAGCCCCTGCCCCTGGTTTCAGAGGAGGTACCTGGGTGGGGCATGCGCTGGGTGCCAGCAGTTTCTACATGGCCTGGACTTCATGAATCAGCGTATTTTTTTAAAAAATATTTTATTTATCTATTCGACCGATAAAGATCACAAGTAGGCAGAGAGGCAGACAGAGAGAGAGGGGAAGCAGGCTCCCTGCCGAGCAGAGAGCCCAATGCAGGTCTCCATCCCAGGACCCTGAGATCATGACCTGAGCCAAAGGCAGAAGCTTAACCCAATGAGTCACCCAGGTTTCCCCAATGGACACTGGTCTTGACCCCAATCCCAGTTCCTATCCACACTTTCAGCCCCTCGCCCATTCACAGTCTTCACCGTCTCTGAACCAGCCCCAAGCAGCAGGGGCATCACATGTACCCCTGCCTCCAACCTCTACTCTGTCCACATCTAAAGCATCCCCACTGCCATGTCCTCCCCACCTCCATGGCCTCCACAAGGCAATGCCATTAGATCCTTCATATTCCTAATAAGCAGACTACTTCCATTTACTCAATCGTATAGAAGACTTCCTATTCAGTTTTCCCTCCCTTCCCCTATGATTCCCTGTGCTATTTCTCATATTTCACATATGAGTGAAACCGTATAATTATCTTTCTCTGACTGACTTATTTCTCTCGACATAATCCCCTCCAGTTCTATCCATGTAGATGCAAATGGTAGGTATTCATCCTTTCTGATGGCTGCATAGTATTCCATTGTATATATGGACCACATCTTCTTGATCCATTCATCTGTTGATGGACATCTGGGCTCTTTCCATAGTTTGCTATTGTGAACATTGCTGCTATAAACATTCGGGTGCATGTGCCCCTTCAGATCACTACATTTGTATCTTTGGGGTAAATGCCCAGTAGTGTAGTTGTTGGGTCATAGGGTAGTTCTATTTTCAACTCTTCGAGGAACCTCCATACTGTTTTCCAGAGTGGCTGCACCAGCTTGCCTTCCCACCAACAGTGTGCACCATTATGTCTCCAAAGAGAGTGGCTGTGAAGCCCAGGCCACCGCAGTCCAGGCCCGGAGTTCTCGGCAGGAGCAGTCCTGTTCCGCTTCGCACCTCACTTTGCCTTCCTGTGCTGCCTGATGGCTCTGCCTTCCAGAGCGGGAGCTGGAAAGGGAGACGCCATTTTTTCCACGTGCACACCTAGAGATTACAGAGGTAGCCTCATTCCGCTTCCAGCTCTCCAGGTCCCAGCAGCAGGGATGAATGGCCCAGAGGAGAAAGAATGTGACTCACTGGGGGCCCAGAGAAAGGGAGAGGCCAAGAAACATCTTATGTGATGCCACAAGGTCATGGCTGGGGCCTCTCTCTTCTTTTGACTGGAGCTGCTTCCAGAGGTCAAATACCGAAAACAAACTTTTGCTTTGGGGGAGCCCATATTTTCATCTGAGCTTCTCTGAGCATTTACCACACATGACGCTAGAGGCCACATTCCCACTCCTCACCACCCAAGTGCTTTGACGAGACAGGCAAGGAGGCTTCTCACCTTGCAGAGCTGAAGGTACTTAGTCGAGGTTTACCCATGTCTGCATGCCCTGTCCCCCAGGAGGAAGCCACACATGCTCCAGACAGACTCAGGACACACATGAAGAGATGCTCGTTTTTTGACTAAGATTGGGAAAGATACGTCGCATAGGCTGCCCCGGAGAGGGAAGGAACACAATAAGCAAGACAAAGGCCCATTTAACAGCTGTAGCAGACACGGGTTTCTAGACAGACGGCGGATGCGTGTTTCTGCCTTTCCAGTGTGGGCTCGGGGTCAAGGGCAGCACCCCCCGCATTGATCCGCTCCCGCGCCACCTGGGTTTCTCACTGTGTTTATTAGTTTCCTATGGAAGCTGCAACAAATTACCACAAACTGGGTGACTTAAAACAACACACATTCACTGTCTTATAGAATTAGAGATCTGGTTCGTAATTGGGTCTCGCCGGCTCAGATCAAGGTGTTGGCGGGGATCTTCCTTCTGGGGATTCCTGAGGAAAGTCTGTCCCCTGCCTTTCCCAATCTTAAGGGGCTGTCCCCATTCCCCAGCTCGTGGCCACATTCTCCATCCTTCAGAGCCCCCAATGGGGAGTAAAGTCCTCTCACCAAGGATCCCTCTGAGTCTGACCCTGCTGCTCCCTCTTTCCTCAGACCCTTGTGATTACACAGGACCACCAAGATACTCCAGGGTACACTCTCCATCGCAAGAGCCTTATTTCCATCTTCAAAGTCCTTTTCAGTGTATAACCTAACAGTGTCCCAGGTCTTGGAAATGAGGACGTGGGCATCTCTAGGATCAATGACTCTGCAGACCACATTTAGTTAAGGACCAGAATCTGGTCCAGGGGTTAAGAAGCAACCTTAGGAATGAAATCATCATCTCTGCCACCGAGGTGCTCAGTCCAGACATGGATGTAACCATAGGAATCCATGCTTATACGATGTGATCACTAGTATAAGCAGACTTGGAAGCTGGTGGAGGAGGACAGAATCTCGCTCCTGCGTTTATGCAGTGCACAACCCCGGACATCCCACATGCCTGTCGACATTCTGCTGACCCGGACACTTGAGGATTATGCCTCTCACTTGCTCCCTTCGTCAGGAAGGTAAAATATCACTCTCATTTCATTTGTCCTCTTTCCCCCTTGCAAAGGTTACCTTCTATCCCTTTTTAGAGTTTTTATTCTATTTTCACACACAAACTCCAATGACTTCCAGGTTCCTCCCAAGTCTCTTGAAGATCCTAAGGTGAAAACGTCCCATCTATTTTGGCACAGCCTGAGCGAAAGCTCTTTTCACTTGCCCTGTTAGAAGCTGCGCTGTCACATGGGCTCTGGGTGTCCTTTCCCGGCCTCCAGTTGACAGGGAAAGCGGAAACATGCTGCTCCACGCTTCCATACAAGGACTGTCGGCATAGGCCCGCGGGAGCGCAAAACGGATCATTCTGTGGGCAACCCCTGCCGCGTGTGGGGTGGCTCCCACCTCGAGACAACGACGAGGCAAGCATATAATTTTCCTTCCTAACTGTCTTTGGGGCTGGCAATTTAAAAGCCGGAGTTTAATTACACGGGACATGAGGACAAAATGGCCAGCCTGGTCACTCCACACCCACAGTGAGGAAAGCAAGCAACAGGACCCTCTCGGCTCAGTTTACGTAAGGCGGGGAGGGTGGGATGTCCCTTATGCTGTCTTACCCTAACCAGTGTAGAGCTGAGTTGAAAGTACTATGTGTCAGGGCCCTAGGAAATGCTTTTTTCTGTCACCCCTCAATGCAGGGATAGCCCCCCACCAAGTGCTATGCCTATCAAAAAAAAAAAAAAAAATAGAAGCTACTATTTTAAAAATTAAATAAAATCTTATTAGTAAAACTTTGTATTGCTTAATAAAACATTTTAAAGTTTTCTCAATGACTCTATTTTAGCCAAATGTTGCAATATAAGGAAGTTTTGTGCAGGAGTGGGTTGATTTGCAATCTACACATGGTGGTCATCTTTCTAAGCCACGGTGGAGGGTATATAAGTCACCTCCACATGACCTTGGGTGGACTGAAGCCTCCAGAGTCTTGAGATGCATCTGTCCCCCGCGGGGATGCTCCGCCTTGTCTTCTACCCCCAGAGGTTACTTTTGGACTGACGTAAGGAATGCATCAATAATTAGCCCTTAAGATGCAATTCTCTGTTGGCCTAATTATTCGGGCCACTTTTGCAGACAATGAAAGCAAAGAAACCAGAGAACAACTCTCTTTACAATGTAAGCGATGGTAAAAGCAACATCAGGGGGCTAGCTCAAGTGCTTTTCAAATGGCAAGGAAAAAAGTGAAGTGGATGAAGTCCAGGGTTTTATTTTTGGCTGAGAACAAGAGAGATGCAAAGAAGCGGCTGAGGATTTAACCTCCAACAGCACAGTCATGACTTCCTGGAGCTCCCACGGACGGACAGAAAGAGGCCTTCTCGAATGCGGCCCTTAGACTAGGGAGCGCTCCTCTGAGAGCCGCGCCATGCTGACGGGCACACTCTAGTGGGACGAAGCAATGCACGCGTATTTGTCCGTGTGTGCATGGGGACTTCTGGAAGGACAGAAAACAAATGAATGGCATCACAAGGGGTACCTAGTTGAGGGTGGGCGTGCACACCTGGGAGTGGGAGTAAGGATCTGCAGCGGGGCTAGAATTTCCTCTAGATATGTTTTAAAATACTTTTTTGAGTTTGGGGTTATGAATGTATCACCTATTTGCAAAGTAAATAAAATAAAGGAACAAGCCGACCCCGATCTCCAAGTCAGGAGATGCTCCTTGCTGGGAACACACTGGTCGGGAGCTGTCACGAAGGAGCCATCCAGCAGCAAGAAGAGGCTTGCCACACTCCGGAGAAGCTGGCTTCTTCTGAGACCTTGCAGGGGCAAAGCCAACCCCAGCAGCAGAAAACACAGCACAGGTTTGCGGAATGACCCATGTTACATTATTCCGCAACGGCGCCTCCTCCCAGGTCCATAACTTCAACATTGAATTTCCAAATATCCCCAGATCTGTGAAGATACTGATCTTCTGGGGGTTTGCGGGGAGGGCTGTTTTGTTTTGTTTTGTCAAGCCCTCTGAACAAATGTGCCTCTCCGACCACTTCTGCCAAGGTTTAAAAATGATCTAATACGTGGTGTGCCCTTCCTAGGAGTAAACATCACATTGCCTCTGAGCCAAACTGACACTCTAATAGGGCACAGTGAGCTGAGAAGGAGTTTTATTGCAAATCCGCACCATGGGGCATCGTGGGAATTCTGCAAGAATCTTCATATTCATGAAGCTTAATTATAGCAAAATTGCCAATCTGTAAAATACGGCTGCATTTGAATACTACTTTCAAGTCTGGAACATGAACAAGGAGACGCCGGTCCCCCTGAGACACCCCAGCAGTGTGTGTACAGAAGGGCCAGTGAAAGGGAATTCGGGGGGAAAGGGAAGACAACTAAAAACACATCAAGAGGCACTCTACTTACCCAGAAAAATGAAAATGCCAATCACAGAAAGGGTCTTATTATGTACTTGTAATCAACCATAACATTCAAATTGGCAAATAAAGAATCAAATAAAATCACAAATTTAAGACATTAGTCCTAAAGATAATACAGATTTTAGTTACAGACATGACTACGGAGTCGCCAAGGCTGCACGCACTCACCCCGTCTGTTCGGTAATAGGCCAAACGAGGCTCTGTCTTGAAGCCCCTGCAATAGCCAACTCGAGATCCTAAGTGCTCCTCCGGACAGGAGAGGAAGCATCTTGAAATAACGGAGCCGGGGGGCGGGGGGCAGGGGGAAGCTTTAGCTGGAGAGGAAAAGAGCCATCAGCAGCACGTGCCTGCAGAGATCTGCCAACATGTCCTACAGGATTGAAAACACGTACCTGGGTCTAACCATTGGACAAAAACGGAGGCAATTAATCTCTGGCAGGACTACGATCTTCAAGCAAAGAAATAACCTCTGCCAATGTGGATTCTTCCTTTCCCCTTTTGGAAAGGTTCTCCAGTGAGCTCCAGTTCAGAGGAAATAGACAATCCCATGGTATGTCTTGGCATTTCCTGTTCACCAGCAGTGGGGATTCAGGTGAATTTCTGTCCATCTCTCCACTCACCCATCACCTGGCTGCCACCCCTCCCTATCTATCATCTCTCCGTCCAGCTACCCATCTATCCACCCACCATCACTCATCAATCTTTCTCTCTACCCATCACTTATTTATCATTTATCCACATCTATCCATCCATCCATCCATCCATCCATCCACCCATCCAACCATCCATAACTCAGGCCATGGCAGCTCTGCACCCTTATGTGGTCAGTCATGGCTGTTTGCAATAACCTCTCACATCACATTTAAAGCTAAGGCTGATAAAGATAACCACTATGGATAATATTTTCAGAAAATATTTTCAAAATAATTTACATGTAAGCAAAGACCAAATTCATTTCAAAATTTAAAAAAAAAAATTAACTGTGAGTAAATCCATTGCTTAACAGAAAAGAACAAACAAATGTGATGTGATGTTGCATGGGGTGTGAGAACAGGAATGTTATTCACTGAGCACCAGCTGTATACTGGGAACCATTTTAAGCGTGAAGACACCTGTCACCTGGTTGTGTCTCCGCGATACCCCCAAGGAGAGAGCTGGGATGGTTATCTCAGGAAGCACATTCTCAGGAGGCACAGGCAAGGAGTAGCAGAAACAGAATGGGGTCGCAGAGCTCTTTGACTGCAAACCTGAGTCCTTAAAGACCATATACACTGCTACCTTTCTCCAAATCTTAATAAAATAACCAGAGAGCGGGAAGGGAGGACAAGAGGGGACGGATTGAAGGAAAGGGGAAGGGAGGAAGGAAGGAAAGGGTAGGGAGTGGGGGGCGGGGTTAGGGAGGGAGGGAGGAGGAATCTGAAAATAATAGGGCATGAGGCCATCAACTGGCCAGAAAGGGTGTGAATTTATAATTAAATAATCATAATCACAATTGCAAACATCAACAATCTCTCATCTTCAATTCTACAGTGGAAAAAATCTCCAAAAGTGGAGAAAAGAATCCTCATGATTCACTTGCCAGCAAAACCGGGCCTGAATTGACGGGAGACTCCATTTGGTCCTTGTTTATCCCACTCAGAAAGAAAACTCCAGAGCTCCGCGGCACAGAAGGATTGGCAGTCTGGCCCCGTGCTCCCCCAGGGGTCGGTGCGGCGGGGGGGGGTGTAGAAAACACTGGGGATGGGCACAGTGTTGCCTGTCTGAAATCCAAGAAACTCTGAAACACATTTAGCTCCCAAGGTTTGGACCAGGGCTAAGAACATGTACATAGTGTCCAGTGACCCAAAGAATGCCCCCGCCCTGAAATGTTCCCGATCAGAGGGACCACGAAAGAACTTGCTGTCAAAGCCAAACCAGCAAGGACAGAAACTTAACGACAGAAGGAAGACATCTCAATAACGGATGGGCGGGGGAGGGGGAAGGAGCCTGCTCTGTTGCCAGGAGAACTCATGGCAATGTTATCGCATTAGGATCTGACATCATCCTCTCTCCCCTCCAGGCTAATTTCATAACCCAGTGTAGTTTGAGCCCAAGGACAGACACTTCTGGACCCTGATTACATTTGTGCCCCCAGACTCACCAACCCTCTACTGGGAAGCACAATATTTTGGTTGCACAGTTTCTGTAGAAAAAATAGAGAGGGTTTAGAGAAATGATTTATAAGAAACCTAAGGGTGAGTCTTCATGTGTGTGATAGCATTTCTACACATTTTTAAGCCCAACACGTAATAGCTTCTGCGGTTTATAGACTCATAACTATATTGTGCAGTATGAAAATAAGCATAAAAATATCAGTGGGACCCTAGTTCTAACATTATTATTTATGAAAAGAATGAACAAAATGTGACAGAGGATAAACCTCTGTCTCAGAAAAGCTTGTTTTGTTATTCTCTTTTCTGTTTAGTTGCAATGTGTTTGTTCACTCGCTGTTTGTCTCATCGAAAACAGTCCTCACCGAATGCCAGTCCTGTGTCAGACATAGAGCGGACGAGGGGGAAGACAGATAAAATCCCAATTTGAAAGGTTTTACGACTAATATGAAAAACTATATGAATTTACTGTGTCTTCTCAGATCTAGAAAACAAACACAGCTTTCTGAGTATAGATGGGAACAATGTTGATTTGCTTATTTGCTTTTATTGGAGTTTAGGCTGGTAAAATAATTAATGACAAGAGATTTTCCTAACAAAATGGACATATCCTCAAACTGTACGGAAACATTGGGGATTATCAGGCAGGAAGGGAGGGAGGGACGGGCAGGAGACCACGGGCACCTCTGCTGTAGCAAGATGTCTGCTCTAAATGTCCCCAAAAGGACAGAATGCAACGTGAAAACAGACAGTGTCCTACGCCATTTTCCAAAACTGGGACAATTCTCTGAGCAAAAGTTCCTTGGCTGGTAAATAAGGGTAGACAACATAGTAAGTAAATAATGGAAGAAATAAAACAATCAGATTGAGATATTTATCACTCAGAATAGTCCAAGGAAGATAGTCTCATTTTTTCAGATTACTTATTCACATAGGATGAGAGCATAAAATCATGTCATCACTCCCTTGGGAGACCCTGCAAAGTAGTGCGATATACGCAATCAGGAAGATAAAACCACGTGAAAGTCACTTCCCGCGTGGATCTGACAATGCAGTCAAAGTAATAGCTCAGGACAAGGCCCGAAAGCGCGTTCTGATCGGATGGAAAAGGACACGCCCCTGCCCCCAACCTGCAGGGCGAGGTCGTGCTTCTTGGAGACCCGGTCGCAGCTGGGAAGCGAATGGAGGGGACCTGAATAGTAGCCCTTAGCCAGAGAAACGGGCTTGGGTTCTACTTTTACTTAAACATACTACCATAAAGTAAGTGCGTGTTTCTATTGCTGAGTGTCTGCGGAAAGGACGCAGCCGCTGCACTGTCTGTTCTCCTGACTTCAGGGCCTGGCAAGTTGCCATGGATGCTGGGCCCTCCGTCCGGAGCTGTAGATCTTCGTCTCGTCTCTTTCTTATTTTGTTTCATCTATAACCTATAATCTATCCATCTATCCACCTATCCGTCTATCCGTCTATCCGTCTGTCCGTCTGTCCGTCTGTCCGTCTCTCCACCTTTCCCTCCTTCCTTCCCTTCTGCCTTCCGCCCGTCACCCACCCATCTATCCATCATCCACCTGCCCCAAATATAAACATTTTTCAACCACTTTCTTTCCAATACGTCTGCCAATGTTTATCCCAGAGTGCCAGACCTCCTTCTTCCTCTACAAAGTCAGGGGCTGGAGCACCAGACAGCAACCATGGGACCAAGACACCCACCGTAATCTACAACGTCTGAAAATGATCACTCACTTGCCCAGCAAAACTACTTCTGCACACCTGTTCCTGGGCCGGGTGCTGGCTTACGATAATCACCCCCCACCTTCCTCAGGCCCCAGGCAATGCCGGTCTGCTCCAGATCTCATCGGTGGACTTGGTTAGATGGGTGACAGGCAAGTGGCTCCTGGGCTTGTGCAGGACCGTGATCTTCAAGACCGGCAGCTCATTAAAGTCACTAGATAAACTTTTAAACTACAGATGCTAGGGCCATGTCCAGACCACTTAAAGTGAGTCTCTAAGAACAGGGCACCAGTATTTATAAAAGGCCACCCGGCTGGTTCTCCTGTACAGTTAGGGCTGAGAACCTACAGTCCTACTGCCCACAACGTGGTCCCTGGACAAGCAGATTCAGCAACACCTGAGAGTTCATTAGAAATTCAGAGTCTGGGCACACCTCAGTGGCTCAGTCAGTCACTTCTCTGCCTTCAGCTCGGGTCATGATCCCAGGGTCCTGTGATTGAGCCCCCGCATTGGGGTCCCTGCTCAGTGAGAGTCTGCTTCTCCCTCTCCCTCTGCCTGCCCTCCTCCTGCATGTGCTCTCTCATTCTGTCAAATAAATAAATGAAATCTTTAAAAATAATAAAAAAAAGAAATTCAGAGTCTCAGACCCTGCCCTGATCAAGAGAATGAGAACCAACTTTAATAAGATTTCCCAGTGATTCATGTGCACGTAACAGTTTAAGAAACATTGTTCTAGGATACAGCTTTAGGTAAAACTTCCCTGAGTTAATAGACTGCCCTGAAGGAGGCTGCCTGTAAAATAAAGCACAAAACTGGTGCTAAGACAAAGCACTAAAGAAGAGGGTAGCCAGTATCAACCTCAGAAAGTAGTTCAATCCCCCTCCGCACACACGTCAAATTACACATTCCTTCAGCGTGGGGGCTGTGCATCTCTCTTAGTCCTAGCGACGTTCAGAAAGCCACACATGCGGCTTGCACACAGGAAGTGCTCATTAAATACCACCTGATTCAGCATCCTGAACAGACAGGGTGCCTCTGTTACTCATCTATTTGGAGACAATACACAAATCTCTCTGCCCTTCTGCTTTTTAGTGTTTTTATCTGTATAATTTGCTTACCTTCTTCACTCTGAGACAGAAGATACTTAGCAACTGAAGCTCACTGATAAGTAATTACACACTAGACGCAGGAAATCTCCTCATCTGGGAAGTTCCATAGGACCAGCTGAGGAACCCACCAACCCAACGGAGCTTATACTCTGTGTAGGCTCCTATTCTAGACATTAACAAAACAGAACAAAAGCCCTGCTTTCTGGTAGCTTATTCCCCACTTCTATGCCCTTCAGGAAACCATGGTGTTTAAAAAAAAAAAAAAAGGCACTTGTAAAATTACTACCGTATTTTTCAACTGTTATTACAATTTATAAGTCTACCACTTACTTTTTTATCGGTATCTAAGGACTTTCTTCAACATATGGCTATAATTTTAAAAATCCAAATTCAATGTCATTGACCACACTCTTTTTAATAAATACTAGAACAAAATAATTCCTAGGATGATTTTCGAAGCTGTTTGTGAAATAGAGGGTTACGCATTGATCCTCCTTAGTTGACTCACCTAGGTCTCATCTATGAACAAAACAAATTTTCCCATTTGCCCCTGCAATTATTTAAAGGGATAAGATGCAAGAATTCACTTTTTAAATGTTTAAATTGTGCTTAAATACATGTCATATCAAATTTACAATCGTAACCACTTTTAAAGATTTTTATTTATCTATTTATTTATTTGAGAGAAGAAGAAAAAGAAGGAGTCATGGGGAAAGGCAGAGGAAGAGGGAAAAGCAGACTCCCTGCTGATCCAGGGCCCCAGTGGAGGGCTCGATCCCAGCACCCTGGGATCATGACCTGAGCCAAAGGCATAGGCTTAACCGAATGAACCACCCAGGAGCCCCACTGTAACCATTTTCAGAGTACAGTTCAGAAGTGTTGAGTACATTTACATTACTGTGAAACCAACACTGTCATCCGTCTCCAGAACCTCTGATCTTGCGAAACTGAAGCTTTAAACTACAGCTCCCCTTTGTTTCCTTCTGCCCGGTCCCTTGCACCCCCACACTACTGTCTGCGTCTTTGAGAATTTGACTTCTCTAGGGAGCACACATGAATGGAATTCTGCAGTACTTGTCATGTTGTGACTGGCCTATTTCATTCGAAAGAATGTCCTCTCAATATCTATCTATGCTGTAAGTATGGGTGCAGAATTGTCTCCTTTCCAAAATTAGTCTCCAAACACTTTTACAAAAGATGGCACGTCTCCTCAAACCACCATCAATTCAAACCAATAGAAGGTCAAGTCAAATGTATGTTTTTCAGGTAACTCGTACCAGAGAAAACGCTAGGTTTTCATCGAGTAACACTGCTATCCCATTAGGACAGAGCACCTCCGGTTGATTTAAAATGGACGCCGAGAAGGGCGTCTGCACCACAAGGCATGAAACAAGTTCTTCATGGAAAGGACATGATTTATATCCATGTTTTAATTAGAAACATGAGCACATAAAATTTCTACAAAGAAACACCAGGACAGTTTTTGACTGCATTTACTTTCTTAGAGAGATATAGAACTTTATTTTCCTCTCTGCATGAGTCTAGCAGGAAATTTACGCACTGCCCTTAATGAAGGAATATTCGGAGGAAGATCAAAGGCAGTGAAGAAAATGATCCAAAGGTTGGAAATTGTAAAACTTAGAAGAGGGTAAAAGAATGTCTCCTAAAGAAGAAAAGACTAACAGAGTAGCCTGGAAAAGAAAAAAAAAAAAAAAAAAAAAAAAAGAAGAAGAAGAAGAAGAAGAAGTCTGCACACACTAAACAAACAAGAAGAGAGATGGTGATGACTATGGACAAAGCAGAAAAATAGACAAAAGAAGAAAACTAGCTCTGGGGTCTGGAGCAGGGCAGTTGAGAAGAAAGCCCATTACCTCCCTTTTTGTCTCCGATGCTGAAACCATTCATTGGCCTTTATTTGTACCAACCTGAATCCGTCAAGGAGAACAGAGTAAAGTCAGTGATGGGGTCGAGGTGCAGTAAGTCAGGTAGAGCCCACGGGGACAGGGAATAAAGGACACAGTGTGATCAAAACAAAGATGTAGGAGTGAGCAACAGGCTTTGAGTCATCTTCCAGAAGATATTTTTGGGGAGCATAAGGGACTAACAGGCCTTCCCGCCCACCCCCACAATAAGGAGATTTCCTTATTATTAAAGCTAATCAATTTCTGAATGATGCCATTACATAATACAGTTTCTCTCCACCTTGTTCACCCTTGTTCATCCACTAAATTCCCTACGCCAAGAACCGGAGTCATCCTTGAGGGTGGTCCTTCTTTCATCTGTTATCTGTCACATGCAGTCTACCCACCAACATAACAAATCCTCCCCAAACATCTCCCAGATCTGTCTTCTTCTCTCTGTCCCCATGTCTACCGATCTGGTTGAGTCTCCAGTATGTCTCACACTCATTCATCCAATGATCCATCCAATGATCCAATGATTCTTTTGCACAGAACAGCCACAGTCACACCATCCCCTGCCCAAATTACAACAGGTTCACATCATCCCAATAAAAAATCCAAACCCCTTGATGGGCTGAGAAGACCCTTTGTGCCCTGGCCCTGCTCACCTCCCAGGCTGGTCCTTCTAAGATGCCTTTGCCTCACTTGAGGACCCCATGTGGCTGGTCCTCTCATGCTCCTCCAGCCCAGCATAAACACACCCTCTCTTTCCCTCTCCATACTGGACTTCCTTCTCCTACCAGAGCTAACCACGATGGTGTCCTGCTTTCCAGTACAATGGACAAAAATTATGTCTAGAGAAGTACAAAATAGAATCCAAATCCAATAAAATCTGAGACACATATATGTCAGATTCTAGAAAAGCAGAACTCTTAGATTTGTTCTACCCGTAGGTGGTGCTTGGTCCTAGGACAACATCTGGCCCATAGTTAACCATTAATCACTGAACCTAAGGTCTAAAGGAACACCACTTTTATATAAATTAGCTTTAGTGGCCTTAAATTCTAACATACTGTTTCCCAAATTGTAATCTGAGGAATATCATGGATGGTCTTGGAAGATAAAAGTAAACAAAAATAAAAATTGCAATGATCATTTGGGATTTGCGCAGCACAGCCCTATCGCAAAGAACTGTGTTCCCATTGTTTAATATGTACTTTCCTAATCCTCTAAAGCCCAGAATCCCCATGAGTGTCTTCTGTCCTCTTAACCTCTACATGGACGCAGCTTAGGAAATGCTGGTCAAAAATATCTCATCAACTGAGAACGAACACTCTCAACTAAGAGAAGCATCACTAATCTTAAAGAACATTTTTTTTAATGGTTCTAGTGTTGTCCCAGAATTTCAGAGCTCATAACCAGGAGGAATACAACACTTCACTTAATGGGTCATTAATTTTTAAAATATGACGTTCCCAATCTGCCTGTTGGTGGCTTGATGACGCGACAATCGGTCATGTTTAACTGTGTACTCTGAAGGTTCAAGTAAAAAGTGGTGTGGTTTGTTATCCAGGTGCTTTCCCTCTGACTTCTTGTTACGGAGAATCTCAGACGTGCACAACAGATACGTATGGTCCTGGTGAGGACCAGGTCCACCACCTGTCTCAGCAGCGATGCCCTCCTGCCACACCCAACCCCCACCCACACACACTAGGTTCATTTGAAGCCGATCCCAGGTATCCAAAAGGTACTTTTTAAGCGTTAAATGTTGACTAATATCTGTTGCAAAGAGTGAGAAAGCCATAGGTCTCACTCCGTTGTACAGCCATACACAAGTATGCACACACACACACACACTCACATCCACATCCACACACACACACTCACATCCACACACACACACTCACATACACATACACGCACACACTTTGCACGTTTACTAAACAAGCAGTCCCAGCTGCTTCTGACCGTAGGCTGCTGTCCCTGAATTCACATCATGGCACGGGAAGGTGCGTTCACAGATCTCTCCCTCACTGTTGATGAGGACTACTAGGTATAAGATATTTGTCCCAGACCACAGGGACTAATCCACTAGCACAGTTTCGACCATCAGATCGGTCTGATCCACACAAACCTGTCAACAAAGCCGGTCAGCAGGCTAGCTCAGAGAAGAAAAAAATCAATACGCCTTTGAATGAATCACATGGCTGTCAGGGAGAATATAGGTGTGCAGGTTGAGACGCACACATCTGGCCAACTTGCCTTCCTCTCTCCCAGCCCTTCTCTCGTTTCTGCCCGGTGTGCCCACCGTCACAGGAGATGTCCACTCCAATGATAGAGCGCCAGTCACTGTCCCTAATTTATACTTTCTGTGTCACATACTTCTCTTAGAAAGGGATTTGAGACTGAGGATAAATGAGTCAAATTTAAATGAAAGAAAAAAGCACTTCATCCTAAATTGCTTTAAATTCTGGTCACATGTGATCATTATTAACAAATACACTTCTCTGTAAAACTGGGTTTTACAACCCACGTCACAACCTCATGTACACAGAGAAGTCTACTGAACCTTTACAGAGGTTCAAGCTCATATCACTTTCAGCATCCTGCTATTTATTACTTGTGGGGTTTAGGATCATGGACACTCATGCTATCACAATTTAACAACCCTCCAAAACAGACATACCCAACATCACACATCCCTGGGCCTTCCGATCTTACTTCTAAATAACTATCTCATGAGGGTACATACCAAAGATCTCTAAATCAATAGCCACTATCAGTAAGAAGTAATTCAATCTTGGACTCCAAACTGAAAACTGAAGCAACTGTGGGTATATATTTCTCCCACATACAGCAAACGGGTCTAAAACTTGATATTATCAGCGGTGAACGCAAGTACATGAAAGGGGCCGTCTGGCTCCATTGCTTTTCCTTGGAAGACGATCCTTACATACACCCTTACCATCCGTGTAGGATTTCTTTTTGAAAACCTCAACATAAAATTAAAGATATTTACAATCAATGTTTTGGCAATTTTGGTAGAGGAAGAGAGGAGCATATACACACTCACCTTTTGCAGCAATGAATCAAATCTAGTAAACAAAGAGCCAGAGATTCAGGAACAGAAACCCGGGCTCATGTGTTCAAAACCATAAATAAATTATGTAAGGGGACCCATGAAAGTCACTCATCAGGCCCCAAGGAATTCAGAGGTTCTGCGCATCTTGTGTGTAAAATTGACTTCGGAGTTCTGTGGAAACCTTTTGCTAGTCACTGAGGTCACGGCCAGCGATGGGGAGGCTCAGGCTCCCTGCACTTGCTGATAGGACGGCACAGGAGTCCGCAGAAGAGGACACGGGTGACACGGGCACTGGGATATTTTCTCCTCCCTCAGTGGCAGGAGACAGAGTGGAATTCAGCAGAAGAGGGGCATCACTGGGACACAGATTGGGACAGAAAATAAAGACAATGCAAAGTGTACAGGCCGTGAATAATGTTTGTGGATCATTTGAAGGATGTATGTGAGGCCGAGATACAGTCCTCTCCAACATTCGATTATTCATGGTGGGGATTTGCAACATAGATATATATATTTTTTTTAATCCTGAATCTTAGGATGATTTTTTAAAGAACAAATTACTTGAAACCAGAGCAGTAGAAACGTGCCACGTGCACCCAGATGGCGCGTTGATTTGGCTTCTGCAGAGGGCTCAAGTCTGGCTGCATTCCCTTTTGGGAAATGGCCCTCCTCAATTCAAAGTTCATTTGGCTTTTTCAATGATAGGGTTTCAATTCGAACAGATAACAATGCCAAGAACTAAAAATTTCACCATCTAATTAGGGAGGGGGAATCTCAGTACGGCCTTTCTTTCCTAATATCATCTGTAGTTTGAAAATGACTTGATGAAGGCTCTTTATAAAAAGCCCCTCACTTTTCCTGGTACGGGAACAATTGCAGTGAAAGCCACCGGTGCCATGGAGTGGGCACAGAAGCAGAGGAAATGTATGCATGGCAAAGCGAGCAGAAGGAGCAGGGACAAAGAAGAGATCAGAAAAAGGATGAGGCTGGAGATTTCAAGGTCAAACTTCATTAAAAAAAGAAAAAGAAAAAGAAAAAACACTACCTGATGTGTCTATCAGAAGGTTTCACCCGGGGGGGGGGGGGACACCCAGTTAGTCTGGGCGAGGGCACGTAAGGGTGGCATTGGGCGGGTGTAGGTGGGTGCAAGGTTGACGAGGAACAGAAAGGTTCCAGAATTCATGCAGGTTTGGGTGGGATGTGTTTCCTGGGGATCTACTGTTTCGTAGGTTTCATTACCTCCTCAGCTGGTCCCTGATCCAAAATAAAGTCTAGAAACATCAATCTAAGGACATTTCTACCTCTAGAGGAATACATTTATATTTTAGCAGCTACCAGCACACATTCCCAGATATGCAATATCTCGTTTGCATGAAAATGCATTTGAAGTATTCGATATTGAAATGAAACTCAAAAACTCGTGATTTTAAGTCTTTTTTCCAAGTGACTTATCCAGAGAAGCACAATTTTCAATGAACTCCTTTTGAATCAGTGGTTCCAAGCACGCAGCGGTGTGGGCGGGTCCTTCACTGCAGTCAAGTACTTCGATCTGAAGCCCTGACCAGGTCCCTCTGTCTCGTCTGTGCACCTCTCCCATGTGCCATATGATGCCGTGGGGCACCAGGGTGGC
The DNA here is from genome assembly GCF_964662115.1 of Mustela nivalis. Taxonomy (NCBI): domain Eukaryota; kingdom Metazoa; phylum Chordata; class Mammalia; order Carnivora; family Mustelidae; genus Mustela; species Mustela nivalis. Next base: position 4,714,907 of record NC_139020.1, on the reverse strand, counting down.
TCAGAGGGTTAAGCATCTGCCTTGGCTCAGGTCATGATCCCAGGATTCTGGGATTGAGCCGGTGTTGGGCTCCCTGCTCAGTGGGGATCCGCTTCTCCATTTCCTTCTGCTCCTCCCCCTGCTTGTGCTCTCCCTCCTTATTTCAAATAAATAAACAAAGTATTTTAACAAATAAAAATAATGCTTTATTACAGTAAGGGCTTAAATGAAAGTAATAAAAGATCTTTAAGTTAGTAGTACAAAACAACCACCCCAAATCCCACCGAGTCCCCACTTCGCCACCTATACTGAGGTGACTGCTTCTTCCTCCATGAAATAATTTTCCAACACAAAATCTGAGCCAGAGATAGAGATGAATGAGGCTCTAAGAAACATTCCCATTGTCACCCAGACTCACATGGGTAAGCCCTCCCGCTAGGCAGCTGCCATTTCTGCTGTTGGTCATGTGACCTTTCTAAAGCCCCACCATCCACATCAGAAAGACACTCTGACCCTCCTCTACACAGAAATTCTGTAGTTTTCAGATGTAGCATCATAAATTGGGGAAGCACGCTGATCCATGTTTGGAACAGGTGCCTCTACACACAAAAGCTATATAGGAGAGATGACTGTGTTTACTGAAGGTGTGTGTGTGTGTGTGCACGCGCACTTCCCTTTAGAGAAGTGAGTAAAGTAAAAGGTAAGGAGTAACAGCTTGGCTGTGGACCTTGTGCATTAGAAAGTGTTCTAAAATGCCCTTTAAAGTCTTGACGTGGACAGATCTCCTTTGTCTTATACACTCACCCACACTATTCAGTGCTAAATTTTAACAAATGTCACAGAACAAGACTGGAAGGTGACAAAAATAAAATCGTTTCATGAAAGTAATGGGAGACAGCTTTTGCTTTAGGACTAACAAGTATTGGGGATTTGGGAATAGCATTTTCCCTTAGAACATTGTCATTTTGTGAAAATCAGCTGTGAAATACCAGGTTGCATGGGATTTGACCTGCCCAGACACTTTGCACTGGGAGAAGAAGTTGATGTAAAGTTGTGCTTCAGAGTAGTAGAAAAAAATAGATAGGAAAGTAAAAGCTCTTTTTTTTTTTTCTTAAATTTCTTTTCAGTGTAACAGTATTCATTGTTTTTGTACCACACCCAGTGCTCCATGCAATCTGTGCCCTCTCGTCTTAAAGCATTAAGAATAATTTGAAAGAAAATACCATAATTTTAATGGAACAGTTGCTCATTCAACATTCTTTCAATGAACATTTATCAAGCTACCTTTATATGCCGGGGACTATAATGTCATACTTGAGGTCAGTGGGAAGGTACAATTTTAAATAAAATCAAAATCAAGAAAGTATCCTAGACAGTTTCATGTATTTGGATTCTTCTCTAGTTGGGGAATAGTCTTTCAAAAAACATGAAGCGTATTGTCCCCAAACCACATGAAATGTCCTAGATATGTCAACTATCCAAAGTCATACCATATTTTAAAGTGTTTTTCTTGTTTAAGTAAGCTACGGCTGTTATAAGTTGTTTGTCATTCAGTTGAAAACTTTTGTTGACTCTCAGACACTTGGGTGTTATGGAAAACCAAAACTTTTCAAAAGGCAGAACTTCTACTTTCTAGAGAGGGAGAAGAGGTAGGAAGACCCCAGGTGAGGGCGTGAAACACGCTGGTCTCAGTATTCTTATTTGGGAAGTGGAGCTGCTGAAAATAACCACCTACAGGGCTGTTAGAAGTTGTTCAGTAGAACGTGACATAGGTCATCAGCCATACACTAACCCAAACGTTTTCCAAGTGTTTCAGTGGAAGCTCAAACCTTTCCTCAAACAGGTCTTCTGATTTCTCTCTGAGGGTAAAAGTAAAGAGCCTCTTAGTCTAGTTCATGGCTCATTAATCACTATCTGATTGCTGTTTAAGAAAAGTAAACATTTAATAAAGCAATTGTTTATTATGATAAACCCCAGAGATAATTAATTCAATAGCATTCTAATGCCTTTACATTGAAATTGCAGGACACCAGATCATTCAGTATACCTGGCATTTTAGTAATTCTTCTTAAATAAGACAATTTCTGCTTTTGCTCCCTAATAAGCTCACACAAGCAGTTTCTTATTTGCTTGGAAATCATGCAATCCCGAGCGCCTGCTTTCTGGACCAGGAGTACTTCAGACAGAAGATGAATAACAACAACAACAACAACAACATTTCTGTCAAACACTGTTCTAAGCATTGTGAATAGATTAACTCTTTTAATCATTACAACCACCTTATGAGGTAGTTCCTGCTATTGTTGCTCTCATTTTCCAGGCGAGGAAACTGATACAAAGAAAAGTTACGCGATCAGCTCAAGACCCCGTGGGGGCTGTGGTGGATTGGGGATGTGGACCTAGACGTCAGCTCGGGGCCCATCCTCGTGCCTTCTGACTAGAGAGACAAATACATGGCTAGAGACCAGGAATTGGCTAGAGACCAGGAATTGGCTAGAGACCAGGAATTATAATTCATGAGCACCTCCCCAGGCATTTCTAATCTTCATCAAAACACTGTGTCCAATTCTACAGAGCGATAATCAATTGTTGACGCTCTCACAGCTGTGACATGGGGACCCAAAGCCAGGTCTAAGTTCAAACCCAAGATGTCACCCACACTGTTGGCAACAATGAAACGTGAACAGAAGCCTGAAGCCTTCCCTGGAAGAGTGACCCCGTCAGGAGATTTTGAAAAATATTTGTTTACTTACTGTACCTGCTTCTTAGCTTCTCCACAAAAGACATCTTGACGACGCTCACACAGAGCAGCATGTGCAAGATTTTCAATTCTTCAAACAGCCCAGATCTGGACAGTCAATAGTGTGCATCGTCACTATGTTTCCAGAAACCAAACAGACTAAAATATTCTATAACCTCCCCCTTCTTAAAGCTCAACACTCATGTGGGGCTTGAACTCGAGACTTCGAGATCAAGAATCACATGTTCTACCAACTGAGCCAGCCAGGGGCCCCTGCAAATACTCTCATTCGTTTCCCACACATCGACACAGGATAGTCAGTGCAAACAGGGCTCAGCTGTAGATGTTTCAATCCTAAGTCATTGCTTATCCAACAAAAATACAGTTGCTTTCAGATTGACTTTTGAATTTGGGATACTTTGGTGGGAAATTTTTTTTTTTTTAAAGATTTTATTTATTTGTCAGAGAGAGTCAGCGAGAGCGAGCACAGGCAGACAGAGTGGAAGGCAGAGTCAGACAGAGAAGCAGGCTCCCTGCAGAGCAAGGAGCCCGATATGGGACTCGATCCCAGGACGCCGGGATCATGACCTGAGCCGAAGGCAGCTGCTTAACCAACTGAGCCACCCAGGCATCCCTGGTGGGAAATTTTTAATTTTTTTCTTGTTTTTTAGTTTTTTATTTAAATTCAATTAGCCGGGATGCCTGTGTGGCTCAGTTGATTAAGCCTTTGGCTCAGGTCATGATCCCAGGGTCCTGGGATCAAGTCCTGCATTGAGTTCCTTGCTTGGAAGAGAGCCTGCTTCTCTCGCTGCCTCTGCCTACGTCTCTGCCTGCTTGTGTGTGTTCTCTCTCTCTCTGACAAATGAATAAATAAATAAATTCAATTAGCCAACATATAGTACATCATTAGTTTCAGATGTAGTATTCAATAATTCATCAGTTGTGTATAACACCCAATGCTCATCACATATTTTTTTTCTAGTATAGTTGACACACAAGGTTACATTGGTTTCAAGTGTACAACACATACCATATGATTTCACTCGCATGGGAAATTTTGTATTGCATATAAGTTTTCAGATGGCTAGCCATTTGGGAAATTTATTATTCATTTTTCCAGTAATAAATGTCCCCCTTTCCCTTAGGGGAGGGAAGCCTAGGACTCTAAATTACAAAAATATCCACTGCTACTGAAAATGGGATCATTTATCAACAGCATGAGAGTTCACTTTAGCAACAGATGGCTTCATGTATGTTATCTACTAATGTGTCAGTGCAACCCAGAAAGCTGGGTGGGGGAGCAATGTAACATGCCGAGTTTTGAAGTGGCAGAATTCAGTTGAGAAAGTGAGTTTATATGCATTTCCTCTATATTAGTCAGCTCAGATTGCCATAACAAAATACCATGGACTGGGGGGCTTAAATAACAGAACGTACCTTCCCAGTTCTGGAAGATGGAAATCAGAGATTAGGGTGCTGGTAGAGTTGGGTTTTGCTGAGAGCCCTCTTCCCTTTTCACTGGGTGTTTGCATGGCTCTGTACCTCTTCTTAAAAGGCAATAGTCCTACTAGAATAGAGCCCAACCTTTAAAACCTCATTTAACCTTAATTACCATTTAAAGACCCTATCTCCAAATATTGGGGGTTAGGGCTCACGAATGTAGAGACACAATTCAGGCCATAGCATGATCTGAAAATATAAGTCATGCAGTTCGCCTATAATCCCTGATGTCTTGGCTCTGGAACATCTTGCTTCTGTCCCCATCCTGGTTCCCAGCCCAGTCTGACACAAGGGCAGGCTATACACAGCTGAGGGGGAAGCAGCTGATGGTGTGGCTGCCAGCTGGCGTTCTAGCACAGCTGGGCAGGGCAAAGGGGACAGCACGGGAACAGTCAATCAGGTATGGGCGCTCTGCACTGAAACCCTCTGTTTTTTGTTTCCTTCCTTTTGAAACGGTTTTTATTTCAGGATCTCATTTGATAGATGTTTGTCAGCTGTCAAGCAGGCGATAGAAAAAGATGTAAAATAGGTATAATAGAGGATCAAAAGACATCAGAAAGATTTGTTAATATACTGGGAGCATCCTCCCAAAATTCATGTCCTTCCTGGAACCTCGAAACATGACCTCATTCGGAAATAGGGTCATCATAAATGTAATTAGTTAAGATGAGATCACAGTGGAGTAGGGTGGGCCCTTAGTCCTATCTGACTGATGCCCTTACAGATGAGAAGAGACACAGAGATATGCACAGGACAGAGGCCCTGTGACCAAAGAGGCAGATACTGTAGTGATGGTGTCTAGAAGCTGAGGAATACCAAGGACCAGCGAAACAGCGAGAAGCTCGGAGAAGTGCACAGAATAGACTGTCCCCCAGAGCCTTCAGGGAGAGCACGGCCCTGCTACATTTTGATCCTGTGCTTCTAGCTTCCAGAGCTGTGATGGCACACATTTCTGTTATTTTAAGGTATGCTGTTTAGCACCCATCCGGTGATACTTTGGAAACTAATAGTTAAAATCTGGAGGGGAAAAAAAAAATGGAGGAATTCAAAGGCAAATTCATTTGCAGTTGGAAGGCATGCTGAATTCTGCTTTAGTTATGCTCTGTTGGAGGCAGCAGGAGGGAGCAGACAGCGCAGAATTAGCAAGCCCAGGAGAGAAGACAGGCCCAACGTTAGGATCATCTACATAGACATGACGGACAAAGCCCCAGGGAAGAAATGAGATGACCCATAAAGAAAGTGGAGATGAAAGGACCTAGGGGTGAAGACTGAGTTTGGGGGTCTATTTACATTTCTGAGCAGGGAGGAAAAGATAAGGAAAGTGATAGTGCAGAAATAATCGAAGAGGAGAAAGTCAACCAAAAGAGGGCAACCAATGGAGGAAGGTCAATGGTGTAGGTTCTTCAAGGAAGTCAGAGAACTTCCCATTGGAATATTGGAATTTGACATTAGGAAGTCCTCGGTGACCTTGGAAATATAAATTTCAGTAGCATGCAAGTGGTAGAAACCAGACCATGCAAGATTAGGAAGAAGTTATTCACTTGCTTTCTCTAGCATTTGGTGCTAGGCACATTCAAAAAGTGATTGTCCTATGGGTGATAAGCAAGGGGCCACCATCACTGAGAAAATTGCCCTGTACAGAAACCAATTAACATAATAGGCCTAGAACTGCTTTCCTTAACAGGCCTGCTCGCAAGGCTGACCCTTGGCTGGTGTCTGGTAATTGGAATTTCAGGAGGATTCCTGCCATCTCACTGTGTCTAAACTATACAAACAATATGGTTTCTTGAATACCTAAATGACTGTCGCCCTTCTGAGAGTCTGGAATTATGGTACATGTCAGGCAAAGGATACCTACCTGATGGATCTCTAGTAAAACCCTTCAATACTGAATGTCTAATGAGTTCCCTGGTAGAGAACATTTTACACTTGTTGTCACTGTTCCCTGCTATGGAGATGAAGTGTGACCTATGTGATTCCATGAGGAAGAATGTCCTGGAAGCTTGCGCCTGGTTTCCTCCAGACTTCTCCCCACATACCTTTTCCCTTTGCAGATTTTGCTGTGTATCCTCTCACTGTAATAAATCTCAGAGGGGGTAAAATTATATGCTGAGTCCTGGAAGTCTTCTAGCAAATCAATGAGCCTCTGGCACATGCATAAACTAAAAATTCTATGAGATTAAATCTAAGACAAAAAAAAAAAAAAAAGCTGGATTGAGAAGTGAAATATTCAATTTGGAATTTTAATATTCTACCATTTTCTTAGGAGAGGGACCAGTAAAACCATTTTCTGTCCACATATAAAGATGAGACAGGGTAAATAGACATTCGCTCTCCAGTTACCAGCTAATCTATGGGAGCTGCAATCAGCAGCCCAAATCCCCTGGTGATGCTTGATAGGAAACGAAGCAGTGTGTTAGGCTGACTGAATGACCCAATGCCTTCATGGCAGAAGGGGTGTTTCATAAACACACACACACACGCATGCGCGCACACACACACACGCACGCACATGCACACACACGCACACACACATACTCTGACATGCTCCAGAATTAATCTGCTACCACATTTTCCTTATTTTTCCTTTCTTCCTCCTTCCTTCCTCTCTCTTTCTTCCTTTCTTTCTTTTTTAAAATATTATATTAACATGTTCCTTTCTTTCTTTTTTAAAATATTATATTAACATGTCTTTAGCCATGTGTCTACTTGTCTCAGAAGTTCAAAACTAAAAAACTTTTTGTTGTTGTTGTTGTTTTGCACTATAATCTTGAATACAATTTCCAATTATGAGAATGGGAATGTGTCTTCTCTCTGAAGGCTGACACTTCACAGGCTTTCTGTTCACCCTGGACCATTCAGAATCTCACTAGTGGCTTATTTCTGAAATGCCAGACTTGAGCCATCCGACCAACCACTAACATCACCTTCATTCCCAGAGTCGGCAGTTTCTCTGCACTCCCCAGGCAGGTTTTAATTACATTCAGGGGGCAGTGGAGTAACACGTAAAAACTAATTTAATGAAAATAGACTTAAGCATGGAGCACTGGGTGTGATGCAAAAAAAAAAAAAATAATGAATACTCTTATGCTGAAAATAAAAAATAAATTTTAAAAAAAGAGAATAGACTTAATTGGCAAAAGTATGATCAAGTAATGGCTTTTAAAAAATAAAGAGACCAGGACCCCCCCTTCCTGTGTGCATCACCATTTTTCAGTTATCCTGACTGTGAAACCAAGACTTCTTTGTTCCTGCAGTTCCCTGGTGCTTGTATTTATTTATTTTTTTAATTTGCCAACATACAGTACATCATTAGTTTCAGATGTAGAGTTCAGTAATTCATCAGTTGCATAGAACCCAGGGCTCATCACCTCCCTGATACTTTTAAAATCCAAGACCAGGCTTTCAGATGGCAACAGGCCTGTCCCCTAAATCATTTTGATGTTGATCTCATTCTCTTTACTCACAAGCACCTTGAGGGCAGAGCTGGGTCTTATCACCATGGTAACCTGAGCAGCTTAGTGGCAGGTCGCCTTGAAAATGCTCAGTGACTATGAGTAAAATAAAAATATGAGTGCCTTAAGAGGCGAGGACGTGACCTCTCTTAGAGTCACAGGTTTCACGGACAGAGACAGCCAGCCACATACAGCCCTCCTTGCTCCCAGCAGCTGCGCCCCCCACTCCAAAAGCCAACAGAGCACATCAAACCTGATCTTAGTTTAAGTTTGCTGAAACGTGAAAACCTTGCCTCCCTGGAGTGACTATATCTACAGTGTAATTGCTTTCCCCATCCTAAAATGCAAAGCAGCATTTTCTTAAATGGCCACCGCTCCTGGGAAAGCTTCTGTTCCTCCCCAGGCAAAAAACACTGCAGGTGTGTGTTCCTGTGATGGCCGCAGCTCTGCCTGTCCCCATGGTCACACCACACACAATGGGGTAATCTCCCCCCTTAGCTCCCTGAGAGCAGAAGCCATCTTGGGGCAGAAGGGAGGGGGGCTTCTTCAAGTCCAAATCCTGCTTTATCTATGGTGACCAGACCCAAAGACTGCATCTCTAAACCACCACGAGTATTTCATGTGAAGTGCTGGGCTAATATCCTTTGATATTTAATGTGGGCAGAAAATTGTTCACTTTTACCCAAAATACAGGAAACCAAATAATCGTCCGTGGACTTGAACTCATTGATCCTAAGAGATAAAATTCTCATTGAGTCATCACTAATAGAGGTGTTCAGATGGGAAATATCGTAACAGAAAATTGGGCCAGTGCTAAAGAGGGAGACAGATTCTCTGGGAATAGTAAAATGTTCACTGTTTCCATTTTCCAAATCCAGTTACCCTTGGGCTGTGTCTTTGATGTTAATGTAGCTAAACCCCCGGTGAGATTCTCAGAATTTTATCAGAGGAAACAGACACAGAATGCTGGGCTCTCTCATTGCCAGCCTCCCTAATCGGAAAGAAACTCTCCACGGGCCACTGAGTGAAACCCAAATGTAAAGCTGTCGATATTGTTCTTTGCCGGGATGGGGTCCTGTGTCTCCTATCAGCAGTACCTCCCAAGGCACATTGCTATCCACACTACTACACTTTTATGGGCTACATTAATATTCTAATATTTAAAAGGCTCTCATTTGTGCTTCGAGGAAGAGAAGTGATAAGGATGTTGGAAAACGAGTATGAACATCATTGCTCTTGCTTTTCCTGCTCCTTTCTGTTAGGTGAGAAGACAATAGATCCAGGCTCATCCCCTTCACGGAGGACAGTAAATGCACAGTGTGCACCTGTCCCTGAGATGCGTTCCCTCCACACATTCCCCAGTTCCTATATCCATCGGCCAGAGGATGAGAGTGAAGGGGGACCACATGGCATCCCATGGTCAGGCGGAGAGCCCAGGGAGACAACAAAGCAGAGCACACGGCAGCATCAGACATTGCGTGCCTCTACCTTCCCTGGGGGAATTATGGGATGCTTACTTTTCACCCTGTGTTCATAGCTCCGGCTGCAATAAATGAATAAGTAAGTAAAATGTCACAGACCAGGTGGCTTCAACAAGAGGCATTTGTTTTTCACAGTTCTGGAGTCTGGTCATCCAAGAACAGGCTGCCTCAACAACTGGGTTGTGGTTACAGCCCTCTTCTGAGATTCAAATGGCTGCTTGCTCCCTGTCCTCATTCAGTGGAGAAGGAGAGCCCTGGTGTCTCTCCTTTTTTTTTTTTTTTCTTTTTTAATTTTTTAAATTTATTTTCAGCGTAACAGTATTCATTGTTTTTGCACCACGCCCAGTGCTCCATGCAATCCGTGCCCTCTCCAATACCCACAACCTGGTTCCCCCAACCTCCCACCCCCTGCCCCTTCAAACCCCTCAGATTGTTTTTCAGAGTCCATAGTCTCTCATGGTTCACCTCCCCTTCCAATTTCCCCCAACTCCCTTCTCCTCTCTAACTCCCCATGTCCTCCATGCTATTTGTTATGCTCCACAAACAAGTGAAACCATATGATAACTGACTCTCTCTGCTTGACTTATTTCACTCAGCATAATCTCTTCCAGTCCCGTCCATGTTGCTACAAAAGTTGGGCATTCATCCTTTCTGATGGAGGCATAATACTCCATAGTGTATATGGACCACATCTACCTTATCCATTCGTCTGTTGAAGGGCATCTTGGTTCCTTCCACAGTTGGGTAACCATGGCCATTGCTGCTATAAACATTGGGGTACAGATGACCCTTCTTTTCACTACATCTGTATCTTTGGGGTAAATACTCAGTAGTGCAATGGCAGGGTCATAGGGAAGCTCTATTTTTAATTTCTTGAGGAATTGCCACACTGTTCTCCAAAGTGGCTGCACCAACTTTCATTCCCACCAACAGAAAGGGTTCCCCTTTCTCCACACCCCCTCCAACACATGTTGTTTCCTGTCTTGCTAATTTTGGCCATTCTAACTGGTGTAAGGTGGTATCTCAATGTGGTTTTAATTTGAATCTCCCTGAGGGCTAGTGATGATGAACATTTTTTCATGTGTCTGATAGCCATTTGTATGTCTTCATTGGAGAAGTGTCTGTTCATATCTTCTGCCCATTTTTTTATGATTGTCTGTTTTATGTGTGTTGAGTTTGAGGAGTTCTTTATAGATACTGGATATAGATACCTTTTGTCTGTACTGTCATTTGCAAATATCTTCTCCCATTCCATGGGTTACCTCTTTGTTTTGTTGACTATTTCCTTTGCTGTGCAGAAGCTTTTGATTTTGATGAAGTCCCAAATGTTCATTTTCACTTTTGTTTCCTTTGCCTTTGGAGACATATCTTGAAAGAAGTTGCTGTGGCTGATATCGAAGAGATTACTGCCTATATTCTCCTCTAGGATTCTGATGGATTCCTGTCTCACATTGAGGTCATTTATCCATTTTGAGTTTATCTTTGTGTACAATGTAAGAGAATGGTCAAGTTTCATTCTTCTACATATAGCTGCCCAGTTTTCCCAGCACCATTTATTGAAGAGACTGTCTTTTTTCCACTGTATATTTTTTCTGTTTTGTCAAAGATTATTTGACCATAGAGTTGAAGGTCCATATCTGGGCTCTCTATTCTGTTCAACTGGTCTATGTGTCTGTTTTTATGCCAGTAGCATGCTGTCTTGGTGATCACAGCTTTGTAGTAAATCCTGAAATCAGGTAACGTGATGCCTCCAATTTTATTTTTGTTTTTCAACATTTCCTTAGTGACTCTGATTCCATACAAATTTTTGGATTATTTGCTCCAGCTCTTTGAAAAATACCAGTGGAATTTTTATCAGAATAGCATTAAAAGTATAGATTTCTCTAGGCAGTATAGACATTTTAACAATGTTTATTCTTCCGATCCAAGAGCATGGAATGGTCTTCTGTCTTTTTGTGTCCTCTTCAACTTCTTTCATGACTGTTCTGTAGTTCCTCAAGTACAGATCCTTTACCTCTTTGTTTAGGGTTATTCCCAGGTATCTTATGGTTCTTGGTACTATAGTAAATAAAATCTATTCTCTAATTTCCCTTTCTGTATTTTCATTGTTAGTGTATAAGAAAGCCATTGATTTCTGTACATTGACTTTGTATCCTGCTACGTTGCTGAATTGTTGTATGAGTTCTAATAGTTTGGGTGTGGAGTCTTTTGGGTTTTCCATATAAAGAATCATGCATGTCATCTGTGAAGAGAGAGAGTTTGACTTCTTCAATGCCAATTTGGATACCTTTTATTTCTCTTTGTTGTCTGATTGCTATTGCTAGGACTTCTAATACTATGCTGAACAAGAGTGGTGAGAGTGGGCATCTTTGTTGTGTTCCTGATCTCAAAGGGAAGGCTGCAAGCTTTTTCCCATTGAGGATGATATTTGCTGTGGGTCTTTCATAGATAGATTTTATGAAGTTCAGGAATGCTCCCTCTATCCCTATACTTTGAAGTATTTTAATCAGGAAAGGATGCTGGATTTTGTCAAATGCTTTTTATTTTGCATCAGTTGAGAGGACCATGTGGTTCTTCTCTCTTCTCTTATTAATTTGTTCTATCACATTGATTGATTTGCAATTCTCACTTCAGACAAATTAGATTTTAAACTAAAGACTATAGTCAGAGATACAGAAGGACACTACACCATTCTTAAATGGACTATCCACCAAGATGATCTAACAATTGTAAATATCTATGCCCCCAATATGGGAGCAGCCAATTACATAAGAAAACTGTTAATCAAGATAAACAGTCTTATTGATATGAATACATTAATAGTAGGAGATCTTAACACGCCTCTCTCAGAAATAGACAGGTCATCGAAGCAGAAAATCAATAAAGAAACAAGAGCATTGAATGACACATTGGACCAGATGGACCTCATAGATATATACAGAACATTCCACCCTAAAACAACAGAATACTCATTATTCTCAAGTGCACATGGAACCTTCTCAAGAATAGACCACATACTGGGTCACAAATCAGGACTCAACCGATACCAAAAGACTGAGATTATTCCCTGCACATTCTCAAATCACAGTGCTTTGAAACTGAAGCTCAATCACAAGGAAAAGTTTGGAAGGAACTCAAACACCTGGAAGCTAAAGACCACCTTGCTTAAGAATGCTTGGATCAACCAGGAGATCAAAGAAGAACTGAAACAATTCATGGAGACCAATGAGAATGAAGACACTTCGGCCCCAAACCTATGGGATACAGCAAAGGCGGTCCTAAGGGGGAAATACAGAGCCATCCAAGCCTCCCTCAAAAAAATTGAAAAATCCTTTCTGATGGAGGCATAATACTCCATAGTGTATATGAACCACATTTTCCTTATCCATTTGTCCATTGAAGGGCATCTTGGTTCTACCAAACTTTTGTAGCAACATGGATGGGACTGGAAGAGATTATGTTGAGTGAAATAAGTCAAGCAGAGAGAGTCAATTATCATATGGTTTCACTTATTTGTGGAGCATAACAAATATCATGGAGGACAAGGGGTGTTAGAGAGGAGAAGGGAGTTGGGGTAAATTGGAAGGGGAGGTGAATCATGAGAGACTATGGACTCTGAAAAACAATCTGAGGGGTTTGAAGTGGCGGGGGGGGGGTGGGAGGTTGGGGTACCAGGTGGTGGGTATTATAGAGGGCACGGATTGCATGGAGCACTGGGTGTGGTGAAAGAATAATGAATACTGTTATGCTGAAAATAAATAAATTTAATTAAAAAAATTAAAAAATCCAGAACACACCAGCTGTCTCTACACCTTAAAGAACTGGAGAATCAACAACAAATCAAACCAACCCACACATAAGAAGGGAAATAATCAATATTAGAGCTGAGATCAATGAGTTAGAAACCAGAGATACAGTAGAACATATCAATGAAACAAGAAGCTGGTTTTTTGAAAGAATCAATAAGATCAATAAACCATTGGCCACACTAATCCAAAAGAAAAGAGAGAAAACCCAAATTAATAAAATTATGAATGCAAAGGGAGAGATCACAACGAACACCAAGGAAGTAGAAACAATCATCAGAAGTTATTATCAACAGTTATATGTCAATAAGCTAAGCAACCTAGATGAAATGGATGCATTCCTGGAAAACTATAAACTCCCAAAATTGAACCAGGAAGAAATTGACAACCTGAATAGACTGATATCTAATAACGAGATTGAAGCAGTGATCAAAAACCTCCCAAAAAACAAGAGCCCAGGACCTGATGGATTCCCCGGGGAATTCTACCAAACTTTCAAAAAAGAAATAACACCTATTCTCCTGAAGCTGTTTCAAAAAATTGAAGCAGAAGGAAAATTTCCAGACTTTTTCTATGAAGCCAGCATTACATTGATCCCCAAACCAGGCAAAAACCCTACCAAGAAGGAGAATTTTAGACCAATATCACTGATGAATATGAATGCTTAGATTCTCAACAAGATCCTAGCAAACAGGACCCAACAGCACATTAAAAAGATTATCCACCACGACCAGGTGGGATTCATCCCTGGGCTACAAGGATGGCATCTCTCCTTTTAAGTACACTGATCCCATCATGGCGGGCTCCACCTTCATGGCCTCCTCAAATCCTCATTCTTCCAATGCCTCCACCTCCGAATACCATCATGTTGGGGGTTGGGACCTCAACATATGAATTTTAAGGGGATATGGACAGTCAATCCAGAATAAGACCATTGGAAGATTCTTTCCAAAGATCGTTTAAAATAGATGAATTCATTTATGCTCTTAATTTGGTGATCTAATGACCTCATATGACAAGAGAAGCACAACTTGACTCCTGAGTCTAGAGAAAGGCCAACTTAAACCTCCCCTGGAAAGAAATCAATGCATGACCTCATGTATAATAAGCTAATGACACAACTGTTGGAATGGCTAATGAATCCATGCAGATCATGTTGAAACCCAGACAGACATGACCGGTGCTTCTTACCACTGCAAGAACATAGCCCAGTCATTGATTTCCTCAACCAAGGTAAAGGGCAAAAATTAGTAAGACATGCCCATATAAGCCCTTCATTTCTTTTTATAGGAATTCATTGATATTTACTTTTTTTTTTCCATTAGAAGGATTTCCTAGGTGACAGATAGTCACTCACCTTAGCCTAGATTTCCAAAGAGCCCTGGCCTAGAAGGTCTGCAGAAAGTGGATGCCTGCTGACCAGAATCAGGCCTTGCCTCTTTGGCCTCCCTCCAGGGAACTTGGACCTAGGAGGCTAAGTGCAGGGGCAAGAGTGGAGGCCCAGGGCACATACCTCTCCCTGAGCCAGTGACCTCTCACCATGAGCCCTGTGCGAGCAGGGACAGTGGCCAAGGCCCTGTGTGGCCTGTGGGAGCTCCAGCTTTCTTGGATCAGTCCCACTCCCAGTCTTCTCTCCCCACTCTACCCACCACAGTGGAGTCTCACACAGCCTGTTTTCATGGAGGATTGATTCACTGCCTTCTTCCATCAAAGGAAGTGACGTGTGCAGACCAGACATGTTTCCTGGGAACATTCCCAGTCAGATCCACTGAGGGCTGTGCTGTATTGGAATCCCAGAAAGACTTACACGAGGTCATGTCCCCTGCCAACCACCATATCTAAATCAGTTTAGCAAGGAGGCACCAGGGCTATCTGTTTATTTAAAGTCACAGACAAATTGACCTTTTAAGGCCATCTGCTGTGCATCCCATCTGGAGGTCCTCCTGCTGTCTACAGGACAGAGGCGCCAGGCTCATCCTCTGAGCCTCGCAGCTTTCTATGTGTAGTCACCTGTGTCCCACCTCACTCAGGGCCTGGCCGCCAGCAAGAAATGCAATCTTTCTCCACCGAAACCATTCAGAAGCAGCTTATTAATTAAGATCCTCAGTGTCTCTTAACCATTTTATCACCTCCAATGACTTCTTGATCTCCTTCCCTGGGCATTTTTGGCAGTCCTGATGGGTGGAGCTTGGGGGCTGGAAACAGGGCTCAACAGTAAGCCACTCTAAGTTGCATTATAAGGATAATTTGAAGATTTCTTGTTCTCAGATCCTAACACCTCACCCGGGCACTGTTCTCAGGTTAAACTCCTGAGAAGTCAAACAGCTTGGACTCACACTCTTTCTGGGTGTGTCTCGGTCTCTCTGTCTCTGTCTCTTTGTGTCTCTCTCCATCTCTCTGTGGACACACACACACATGCATGCACACACACATACACACCATGTGAGCCACATGGAGCATGCTTGCTTAAATGCCTACTTACAAACCAACAAAAGCTTCCTATTAAAGTATCCCTCAATGAGATCAAAGCCTACACTATATTGGTTTTCTGGATGCTTTTGTGCAAAAAAGGAAAGCCAAGTGCTTATCCCTGGCCCACATTGTTTTTAAGTTTTTGCCGAAGGGTAAAACTCCCATGCATAACTGAGGAGATGTGGGCATCATCAGAACCCAACAGCAAGACGCCAGTTCCGTGTCTGCATATCTGTACCCTCTCTGCTCACCAGATATAAAATTCCTTTTATTTTATTTAATTAGGTTCATGTTTGAAGAAAAAAGTCTTATTCACATCAATTGCAACAAGATGAAACCTGCATGGGGATACCAGTAATTAAAGAAGTCTAAGAAACATAAGAACGCACACAGTGTATTTCTTAAATATAATAACCTCTATTGCGAACATACAAAGCATCTATGGATATAGATGTCCATATCGATAGGTATATAAAACCTTCAGTAGCTACTTCTTTTTCTCACCCAGATCTCCAGTGGTTCTCCCCTTCCAGGAACATCTCACTGAACAAAGGTGTACTATGTGACCTACCTTGGCCAATTAAATATTAACAGGAATGACATAGGTCTCCTCAAGTAGAAGCACATGGAGGCAGAATGTAATCCTCCCCTGTTCTCTCCCGCTCCACGGCAAACCCAGAGGCTGTCTGATGTCTGTTCTACGATGGCCGAGCCTCCATCAGCCCAGGCTGCTGAGTGTGGGAGACTGCAAATCCTGCCCCCCATCCTCCCGCTCAGTGCACCCACAAGCCCTCACTACGTGCGTGTGAATGCCCTTCCCTTCTGGTCCTGGGCTCAGCCAGAGGGACTCGTCATCAGATTTCTCCATCTGCTATTAAGAAACTAAAGTGACCTCGGAAGACAAGTCCTTAAAACCATCAATCAGAGACAACAAGGAGGGGTGTCCAGCTGGCTCCCTCAGGAGAGCACACGATGCTTAGTCATAAGTTCAAATTCCACACCAGGTCTAGAGATAACTAAAAATAAATAAATAAAATTTTTGAAAAAATACAACAAATACAAGTGTACAGGTGAGTCTATTATGATTATTTGCAATCACATTTCAGTCATTGAGCTCAGTATTTTCTCAATACTTTAAATTATGACGATTATCCTATATAACAGCAAGGCCTCTATCATTCACCAAAGTTCAAGGGGCTCTGACTGGACGGTGTTAAGAAAACCTGAAAATGTCTGTTACATGCCAGTTTACTGGATATATTTCAAAGATCAAAGATACAATTTTTTCAAATGGGTTAATGACTGCTTTAGTGGTCACTGTACAGGAACCTACACTGTCTAGAGAATCAATAAACTGAAAAACAGAAATGTTATGTCACCATGAGAGCTTAGTTCCAATTTCACATGTCAATGAATGGGCAAAATTTTGGTGGTATTCAAGAGTTGCATGAAAGCACGTGTGTGTGTGCACACTTGCACACACATCCACACAGATGTCTAGAAAAGCAGTCATTTATAACCTATTATAGCACATTGGGTACTTATCACCACTGTTCTCCAAAAGCAGCCCAAGGTCACTCACTATCCAAAAATGAACAAAGTAAAAACACTGAACCCTTTCCAGGTAGACAGCAAGGGGGCAAGAAATCTACTTAAACACCATAAGACTAAACTATAATATCTTAGAAGAAAATATCAGTTGCATCATTTCCAGGTTCTGAAAACAAACCCATAAATTATACACACACATACACACACACATATATACACACATATATATACATACAAAATATGTATGTATATATATGTATATATACACATACACATATTCTGAGTAGAATCTTCAAGAAAGAGTTCAGAGACATCACATAGCTCTTCAGACATTTGAAAGGGTCACAGCAGACAAAACCAGAGCTTCTGTTTTCCAGATTATGGTTTCAGGCTATCAGTCCTAAGTATTAACACCGAAGATTCTCACAGATGCAAAAACCTTATTGCCCAATTTTCAGGAGCAGAAATAAGCCAAAATTGCCTCAGAGAAGTAGCATGATGGCTGTATGTACAGTAACTTATTTCTATCTATCAGTCAATTCACAGAAGAGTATCGCAATCGAGCCACAAAATCTAGCAACCCCATTCAACACCTGAAACAGCCTCGAAGAAGGTGAGCCCGGCACCCTGTGCCCCGGACACACCTCGCCTACCTGAGATGAGTGACACGGTGTCTTTCTCCCAGGAGACGACGGTGACGTACGCCTCCACCGAGGAGGGGATAATGCACTTGAAGACCGCAACATTGCCTCTCATGGTTTTCTGGTCCTCCACACGGACTGTATAGGGCTCCCGTAAAACTGGAAGGCAAGAAGACCCTTGGTAAGACACCCTGGCAGGAGTTCATTGTGGGAGAACCTCATTCAGATACAGGTGCTGTGGCTTACATGAGGAATTGTACCACCTATAGTCATTGGGGGAAGAAATCAAAGAAATCGGTGGTTCATGCCTTAAAGACTTTCATCCCATACACAAATAAACGACACTGTTTTCTAAAGGGCAAGAGTATATCTAAAAACAGCTATCTGCCTCCTCGGTGCTCCTGGAGGTAGAAAGTAGCTTCATAAAGAAGTTGTGAGCATGGGATACTGCTCTTCCTGTCCCCCAAGGACAAAGGAAGAATTTTCTGACTATGAAGAAAGAGTTGGAAAAAATCAAGAAAGGCAACCTCTCCTGAGATTTATTTAAAACTACGTGACAAAGTAACTCTGCATAAGTGATTTTTTTTTTTTTTGGCAGTTGCAAAACAGTCTTGGAAACAACTGTTCCTCTTCCCGTGACTTCAGAAGGATGTTGCTTAGCGAGCCTACCCCAGCACCTCCCAAAATAGGAGTATCCCTGAAAACTCTCTGCGGAGCCATCCATGAGCTGGCTGTCTGGGTGAGAGGCAGGGTGGCAGTGGATTTCAGAGCCTACCCTGCAAGCCCACCTGCCTGGGTTCATAGCCAAGTCCAAACACTCACACAATGAGTGAGTAGCCTTGCGACCTAGACAACAGGGATTTTGGTGATAAATCTACCACTGGGGGAATGTAAGGACTCAGGTAGTGTGGGTACAGCACTCAAGGTGGTGCTCGCCATGAGCAGGTGGGATACGGCTCTGTGTACCAGCAGCTAGAACCGCATCCACACCATAACCCGACATGAGGAAGACCTCTGTGTCCAGGAGAAGAAGAAATCAGGGCTGTAACCCAAACCATGCCTCACCCCAGCTGGTGAATATGGATGCAAGTCTCACTTCTCCACAGCTTTATTTTCCTCAAGCTTAAAATGAAGGGGTTGAGACAGGAAGATTCTCACAGTCTGAGTTTTAGAAGCCTGGTTTTCTATGATAGCCTTAGAGACAACTTCTCTCACCATCCATTCAGCTTTCCTCGAGGTTTAGTCATTTACTGGACAAGGATGTGTTGAGAAAACTTGCCATGGAATTACTTTTTAAAGAAATTAGCATACCAACGAAAATAAGAATGAGTTTCTAAAGGGAACTCTCTTCATAGGCAGAGGTGAATGTTCTAGAAGAAGCATTTTTAAGATTGGCACTGGTTTTGTGACAGGCTGAATATCTTAGTATAGAGTGTGGCCTTATTCAGAGTATTGCTCCCCAAAGCCCGCTTTTAAAATCAATATTTAACATTTTCCCCACTTGGAGAATTTTTTTCACTCCTGTCTTAAACCAGAGAGATTTTCGGAAGTCTGGGACTCTTCTGAGACCCCCCACCTCCACACTCCCCATTAGCAGTCTGACACCATGTGCCAAATGGTGAGTCCACACCGCTTGTAAAATCTCCCCAGGGCGATAGCTCAGGGTGCCCAAGAGCCTGGCCTCAGGAACATCGCCATTAACACAGGGGCAGGAGCTGATTTTGCACAGGAAAAGAACTCAGTCGGTAGCACTTCGGGAAGAGCGGTGGTCCACACTCTTGGTCGGAAAGAGGTGACAAAGAGGTAAAGAAGCCAAACTCCCTCAGGAATGAGGATTGGATTGTGGTGGAGGGAAGACAGATGAGAGGATGGGGTCGAGAAGAGAAGAGGAAGGGGCTGGACAACATGGCCAAGGGCCAAAGACTCCATCAGCACAGGGAGAAGATCACTGGAGCAGGTGCAGGAATCCAGTGGAAGTCTCTTGTGTGATGCTGGTTGGGAACTATAAGATCGCTTCATCTCCCCAAACTTCCAGGGCACTCTGCCTCACACGAATGGCTCAGGTGGCTTCACACGAATTTCTTGGAAATTAAAGCCAAAGAAGACCAGGGCAAGAGTCGACGCCCATCCAGTGACAGAGGAAGCACTTTCCCAGAGGGCCTAAGTGCTGGTCACCGGAGCCAGAGAGAGGGGCCCAGTGGGGACTTGCCCTTTTGCACCCAAAGTCCTGCCCGCCCAGAACTCCTCAGTCCAGGCCTCTCACACATACCATGGGGCACCTTCTCCCCTTCAGCTGCCCATAGGTCTCACCTGCTCCCTCTATCTCCCATGTCAGCCCCAAGGAGCCCAGATCTTCTTGAAGCCAGGATACAACTAGGTGCACTGCATCCCACCCAGTGCAGAAAGAATGGGGCAGGGAAGGAAACACTCCACTCCCTCCCTAGATTCTTCTAGAAAGAGAGACCACTCAGGGAACCTTGAAAAAAATTAACTGTAGAACTTCTAACAATGCTTGGCACATAGTAAGTGCTGAATCAATGCTTGGAAGGTGACTAAATAAAAATCACAGAGCTTCCCTGTTGCAAGTACTTCTAACCCTACTGTAGAATAAAACATGTTTTTATTGTGTTATGTTAGTCCCCACACAGTACATCTTTAGTTTTTGAGGTAGTGTTCCAAGAGGCAGTGTTTGTGTACGACACCCAGTGCTCCGTTCAATCCCAGCCCTTCTTAATACCCGCCACCAGGCTCACCCATCCCCCACTTCCTTCCCTTCTACAACTCTCCATTTGTTTTCCGGAGTCCATAGTCTCATGGTTCATCTCCTACTCTGATTCCCACCCTTCTTCATTTTCCCCTTGTCCTAATGTCCTCCATGTTATTCCTTATGTTCCACAAGTAAGTGAAACCATATCATAATCAACTTTCTCTGTTTGACTTATTTCACTCAGTATAATCTCCTCCAGTCCCATCCAAGTTGATGCAAAAGCTGGGTATTCGTCCTTTTGATGACTGAGTAATATTCCATTGTATATATGGACCACAACTTTATCAATTTGTCTGTTGAAGGGCATCTCGGTTCTTTCCACAGTTTGGCTGTTGTGGACATTCTGCTGTAAACACTGGGTTGCATGTGGCCCTTCTTTTCACTGCATCTGTACCTTTGGGGTAAATATGCAGTAGTGCAACTGTTGGGACACTATCTATTATTTAAAAAAAAAAAAACAACTTGAGTTTTCATTATAGATCTCTTCCTTATTGATGAAAATAAGGTAGGCCCCTGAGGCCCCACCACTTAAGAAGCCAACACTGCTCTCTAACAGAATATACCTCTCATAACACAAGTCTCCCAGGATCACAGCAAGCCTCCCCAAGGTACTTGCTGCATCTAGTCCTTACTACCACCACTTAGGGTAACAGAGACTGAGTTACAGACATAAGATCCAGGCAAAAACTAAAACAGACTGACATCTGTATTACAGGGAAGGGTGAGCTAAGCCTTAGGACCTTGTGTCCTAAGATGGGCTCTCTTTGGAAGCAGGTCAGAGGTGAGGAACTGGGGGAAAGTGGCTGACTGTAGATATGGTCCCAGGAAGACCAGAGAGGGAGAGGCTGGGGATGTAGGGAAGGGCAAGACCTAAGCCAAGGTGTGATTTCAGGGCAGTTCCAGCCTCTACCTGAGCCTGAGGAGAGCTGTGAATGCGAGTTACACTTTGAGCTCCTCTCACTCCATACCTGGAGCTGGAACTTAATCCTTACAGCAGTCTGGCACTGGCTCAGGGCTGGTCTCAGGGCCCCGCATTCCCAGGCACTCCCCACTCTGTGTGTGTGAAGTGGCTCCAGGATACCAACCATCCTCTAAGGGCTCTCTGTGTGAGCTGTCAGCAACCAGCAGGCTTGCACAGGTGCCCTAGACCCCACTCCTCAGGCACACACAACCCACCAGCCGCAGGGCTCCCTCCTGCCACCATCAGGATGATGAACCATGCCATAGTTGGGGTGGGGGAAAGCAATCTCCCTTCCCTATTCCCCCTCCCATGATGTTCAGGTGACCTCTAAGGGATTATAGCCTCCATGCTAGTTTGGGAAAGGGGTGGCTTCCACCATACCCCACTTTAGAGCATGTGCACCCACTCCTACCCACACTCCTGCCCTGGCCAGAATGGAGGCTGCCAGTCATTTCTAGACAGGGGCAGAGAGGAGAGGCCAGGCAGGGCCAGAGCACTCAGCATTAGAGAGCCAGTAGTGGTCATAGTGGGGTTAGGGAGGTGGAGGCTAAGTGGGGCTCTGGGCACCCAGAGACTGGAGAAGGGGTCACTGAGAACCTATCTGGGGGAGGTGGCATGAGGCAGGACCCTGCAAGAGCTGAGGCACTGAGCTCCCAGAGCACGTTCCATTGTCCCATTATCTTCAGTTATGAAATGCAAGTGGAAAGAGAAAAGCATTCATGTTTCAAGATGGCAACAGAAGAGCATTGAGCCAGAACTCCGGGACCTTCTCAGCACTGGGCCCTGTGAGACTGCTCCCATCCCGGGACATCAGTCCCATGTAGCAATTGGACAATGGGGGATGATGGGGTGGAAGTAAGTCAAAGGAGAGTTTGAAGAATTGGGCCCTGCAGAGGAGACATGTCTGGGTGGCCCTCTTCTCCTGATGGGCTAGCCTCAGATTCTGCCTACCCCTCTGATTCCTATGTCCAATGTGAGAAAGCATCAGCAAATGCTCATGGGTTGGCTTTCTCTGGAACACCAGAGGACTTAAGGCTGGTCTTTCCTGTTTAGGAAATGGTCATCCGAGGCACATTGTGACCTAGAGGCACATTCGTTTTATATAAATCTGGTTTTGTTCTATTACATTTTGTAGCTGATAACTTAATAAATTGAGGTGTGCCTCAAATAATCAATTACATCTTGAACACACCCTCATGTCAAGCACTGCCTCAGGGACTATGGAGATCATAACACTTATGGAATGATCATCTGAAGAAAGAAAATTCAGGAGGCAGAACAAGTAGAAGAAAAGAATAAAAGATGGACAGGCACAAGTGAGAAAGCGGGGTGGAACTGGCGAGCCTGAGTAGCTGGTATGGAAGGGGGCACTTGAGCTGGCACTGAAAGACCAGAGGACTTATAGGTGGAGAGGAAAGAGAGAGAAGAACAGTGGTGACACAAGCAGGGAATATTCCAGAGATTGTGAGGTACTGACCCAGCACTTTTTAGCTACACTGGCTTCCAACCACAACTCCTATGCACAGGCAACAACAGGTTCACAGAAATCCCCTCTCCCTTGTCTGAAAATGGAAGTAAGAGCAACCTCGCAAGACGTGCCGATTAAAATACAGAAAGCCTTAAAGTACTTGGCACAATGTCCAGCACATAACCGCTTTAGTCACTGAGTCTCTATGATTGCCGGCGAGAGGAGCTGATCCAAGCTACCAGAAGCTGAAAGATGAGACCTCTTTGAAGCCACGGTTGCTTTGGAACCTGCAGCCAGAGCCCTGGGAAGGGCTCCGCAGCCTCTCTCTCTTTGATCGCGGCTTCACATTCTCTTTTCCCACAGACAGGTTTCCTCTGCTTTCCTGGTCTGCGTGGGAGGAGGGAGGATCCTCGACCCACAGTTCCCAGGCATCCTGAGGAAAAATGGGTGATCTTCCAAGATTTCTGTTTCAAAATCAGAAAGCAGAGAAACGGATGGAACAACCTGGTTAGTTGCTCTCCCTCAGTACCATCCACTTGGAGCAGAGGTTCCAGACTCTTGTGTGATGTGGCTGCAAGAGACGGCTAAGGGGCTTGCCGTGGACTGGTCAGAGTGGCAGCGAGATGAGCAGCTACTGTACTCTATGAACATCAAGACAACCCTTGAGTGACTAGGTCAGCCCAATATTATTACTTGCTTTCTCTCAAGACAACTTTATCAAGATACTATTGATATACACTAAAATAACACATTTACTGGTGGTTTTCACATATGTAGACCCCCATGAGGTCACCACCACAATCAAGATAATGAACAGACCCATCAGCTGAAAAGTTAACTTGTCCTCTGTGACCCGTCCTTTGCACCCCCTTTCACAGGCAACAACTAACATGCTTTCCATAATTCTAGATTAATTTACACATTTTAGAGTCTTACATAAATGGGCATACATTTTTATGTGACGTATTTCACTCAGTATGGTTATTTTGAGATTCCCCCCTGCTACTGTGTTTACCAATACGCTATTCCCTCCTTATCTGTGGTTTTCCTTTTTGTGGTTTCAGTCACCCATAGTCAGCCGCGGTCTGGCAGCACAGGATCCTCCTTCTGACCGTACTATCAGAAGGTCAACACTATCCTCATTCCACATCACATTGCACATATCTTTCATCTCACTTTGTCTCATCCTGGAGGCATTTTATCATCTCACATCACCACAAGAAGAAGGCAATAAGCTACAGGTATTTGATATTTGGTATAAAGATATTTGGGGAGAGAGACACCATTCATATAACTTTTATTACAACACAATATTTTAATTTTATGATTGCTGTTTGTTGATGTCTTACTGTGCCTAATTTATAAATAAAACTTTACCATAGGAATGTATGTATAGGAAAACACACAGTACATGTAGACTTTATTACTATTCATGGTTTCAGGCATCCACTGTGTACGTCAGAACACATTGCCAGTGGATAAGAAGAGGGACACTGTAGTCCATTCTTTTTCATCCAATTTTATGGGTAAACCACAATTTGTTTACTCAGTTGTCTGTTGATGGGCTTTGACTCATTTTTAGCTATTACAAAAACAGCTGCTATGAACATCCATGTAAAAGTCTTTGTATGGACATATGCTTTGGTTACATACCTAAGAATAGAATGGCTAGGATATATGGCAGATATTTATTCATGTTTTAAGGAGATTGCCAAACTATTTTCCAAAGTGGCTATATTATCTTACATTATCACCAGAAGTGCATGAGAGTCCCAGCTAATGTGTCTCCTCACTTACACTTGCTCTGGCCATTGTTCTTACTTTTAGATTGGTAGAGATATCTATCTCACTGTGGTTTTAATCTGCATTTCCTCAAAGGTTGATGATGTTAAACGTCATTTCATGTGCTTCCTAGCCATTGTATATCACCTCTGTTACAGTGTCTCTCTAAAACTTTTAACTCAAGGGGCACCTGGGTGGCTCAGTGGGTTAAGCCTCTGCCTTCGGCTCAGGTCATGATCCCAGGGTCCTGGGATTGAGCCCCACATTGGGCTCCCTGCTCAGCGGGGAGCCTGCTTCCTCCTTTCTCTCTCTGCCTGCCTCTCTGACTACTTGTGATCTGTCAAATAAATAAATAAATAAATAAATAAAAATCTTTAAAACTTTTAACTCAATTTTAAATAGATTATTTTCTTATGATTGAGTTTTTAGATTTCATTATATTTCTGGATAAAAGCCCTTTAACAAGTATATATATAACAGGTATATTTTCTGCCAGGATGCAACCTGCCTTTTTATGCTAGTAGCAATTATTTTAGAGGAGCAAAAGTTCTAAATTTTGATAAAATCCAATATAGCAATTTGTTCTTTTATGGATTGTGCTTTGGGTATCATACCTAAAAAATCTTTATATAATCCAAGATTGCAAAGATTTTTTTTTCTATCATTTCTTTCCAAAAGTTCATAGGTTTATATTTGTATTTATGATCCATGTTATGTTTTGTATATGATACAAAGTATGGATTGAAGATCACTTTATTTTTTCAATTTTTTGAAAATGGACATAGAGTGCTTCCAGCATCATTTGTTGAAACAACTATCCTTTCATTGAAATGTTTTGCACCTTTGTCCATATGTGTGCCAATTTCTAGACTCTGTTTCATGTTACTTATGTTTAAATAAGTATTAAAAGTCAAGCAGTGTTAGTTTTCTTAAATTACCATCCATTTTTCAGGGCTCTTATGGCTGTATTTCCATATAAATTTTAGAATAAATTCATCAGTTTCTATTTGCAAAAAAAAAAAAAAAAAAGTCTGCTGAGGTTTTCTTTTCTTTTTTATTTTTTATTTTTTTAATTTATTTTCAGCATAACAGTATTCATTGTTTTTGTACCACACCCAGTGCTCCATGCAATCCGTGCCCTCTATAATACCCACCACCTGGTACCCTGACCTCCCACCCCCTGCTCCTTCAAAACCCTCAGATTGTTTTTCAGGGTCCATAGTCTCTCATGGTTCACCTCCCCTTCCAATTTCCCCCAACTCCCTTCTCCTCTCCATCTCCCCATGTCCTCCATGCTATTTGTTATGCTCCACAAATAAGTGAAACCATATGATAATTGACTCTCTCTGCTTGACTTATTTCACTCAGCATAATATCTTCCAGTCCCGTCCATGTTGCTACAAAAGTTGGGTATTCGTCCTTTTTTTTTTCTTTTTCATTTATTTATTTTCAGCATAACAGTATCATTATTTTTCACCACACCCAGTGCTTCATGCAATCTGTAATACCCACCACCTGATACCCCGACCTCCCACCCACCCCCGCTACTTCAAACCCCTCAGATTATTTTTCAGAGTCCATAGTCTCTCATGGTTCACCTCCCCTTCCAATTTCCCCCAACTCCCTTCTCCTCTCTATCTCCCCATGTCCTCCATGCTTTTTGTTATGCTCCACAAATAAGTGAGACCATACGATAATTGACTCTCTCTGCTTGACTTATTTCACTCAGCATAATAGTGCCTTTCTGATGGAGGCATAATACTCCATAGTGTATATGGACCACATCTTCCTTATCCATTCGTCCATTGAAGGGCATCTTGGTTCTTTCCACATTTGGGCGACCGTGGCCATTGCTGCTATAAACATTGGGGTACAGATGACCCTTCTTTTCACTACATCTGTATCTTTGGGGTAATTACCCAGTAGTGCAATGGTAGGGTCATAGGGAAGCTCTATTTTTAATTTCTTGAGGAGTCCCCACACTGTTCTCCAAAGTGGCTGCACCAACTTGCATTCCCACCAACAGTGTAAGAGGGTCCCCCTTTTTCCACATCCCCTCCAACACATGTTGTTTCCTGTCTTGCTAATTTTGGCCATTCTAACTGGTGTAATGTGATATCTCAATGTGGTTTTAATTTGAATCTCCCTGATGGCTAGTGATGATGAACATTTTTTCATGTGTCTGATAGCCATTTGTATGTCTTCATCGGAGAAGTGTCTGTTCATATCTTCTGCCCATTTTTTGATATGCTTGTCTGTTTTGTGTGTGTTGAGTTTGAGGAGTTCTTTATAGATCCTGGATATCAACCTTTTGTCTGTACTGTCATTTGCAAATATCTTCTCCCATTCCGTGGGTTGCCTCTTTGTTTCTTGACTGTTTCCTTTGCTGTGCAGAAGCTTTTGATTTTGATGAAATCCCAAAAGTTCATTTTCACTTTTGTTTCCTTTGTCTTTGGAGACATATCTTGAAAGAAGTTGCTGTGGTGGATATCGAAGAGATTACTGCCTATTTGCTCCTCTAGGATTCTGATGGATTCCTGTCTCACATTGAGGTCTTTTATCCATCTTGAGTGTACAGTGTACAGTGTAAGAGAATGGTTGAGTTTCATTCTTCTAAATATAGCTGTCCAGTTTTCCCAGCACCATTTATTGAAGAGACTGTCTTTTTTCCACTGTATATTTTTTCCTGTTTTGTCAAAGATTGCTTTACCATAGAGTTGAGGGTCCATATCTGGGCTCTCTACTCTGTTCCACTGGTCTATGTGTCTGTTTTTATGCCAGTACCATGCTGTCTTGGTGATCACAGCTTTGTAGTAAAGCTTGAAATCAGGTAACGTGATGCCCCCCGTTTTATTTTTGTTTTTCAACATTTCCTTAGCGATTTGGGGTCTCTTCCATTTAGATTGTATTGAATCTATAGACCATTTGAGAGAGAACTGACATCTAAATAACACTGAATCAATCCTCCAAGTCATGAAAAATAATTTTCTCCTTTTACTTTCATCTTCTTTATTTTCATTAGGTAGTGCTTTATCATTTCCAGTGTACAGATCTTTCACTTTTGGGATCAGATAGATCCATAAGTATTTCTTATTTTTTGATGCTATTTTAAATAGTATTTTTAAATTATCTACCAATTCGTGTGTGTGTGTGTGTGTGTGTGTTTATTTTACGTACTACTGTTTTGATAAACTCATGTATTACTTCCAGTAGCTTTTTTTTGTAAATTCCATCAGATTCTCTACATATATAATTGTCATCTACAAATAAAAACAGATGAACATGTTTCTTTGCAATCACAATGTCTTTTATTTATTGTTCTTGCCTAATTGCACTGGCTACCATTTCCAGTTCAATGCTGAAAAGAAGTGGTGAAAGCACACAGTCCACATCCTTGTGTCCTTCATCTTTAGAGGAAAAGCAATTTTTTACCACTAAGATGTTAGCCATATGAAGATTTCTATAGGTGCTTTATATTACCATAAGGAAACTAACTTCTATTCCTTGTTTTCTGAGAATTTTATCATACATGAATGATGTATTTTGTAAATGCTTTCTGCATCGATTGAAATGATCACATGGCTTTTATTTTTAATATGTTAATATGGTAAACTATCTGGATTAATTTTCAAATGTGAAAGTACTCTTACTTCTGGAGATAAGGCCAACATGATCATGATGTATTATCCTTTTTCTTTGTTGTTGAACTCAGTTTGCTAAAACATTGTTTACAATTTTTACATCTATACTCACTAGATATATTTGTGCTTTTATTTTTCTCTTGTAGTGTCTTTATCTTATTTTAGTAGCAAGGTAGTGTTGATCTCATAAAATAATTCGGGAAGTATTTTCTCCTTGTTAGCTTTCTGGGGAGTTTGTGTAGAATTTTTATAATTTCTTCCTTGTGTTTGCTAGAATTCAATACTAAATCCATTTGAGCCTGGAATTTCATTGTAGAAAAAAATTTTTTTTGCTACAAATTCAAATTATTTAAAAGATACAAGTCTCTTCAATTCATCTATTTCTTCTTGAAAAAAAATTTGTATTTTATGTCTTTCAAGGAGTTTCTTATTTCATCTAAGTTGTTGAACTTATTGACATACACTTGTCCTTAATAGTTTATTATAATTTTGATATCTGTAAAATATATACTGATATCACCTTCCTCTTTCTTGACTTGGTAATTTATCTTCCTTCTTATCTTCTTCAATCTGGCCAGATGTTTCTCAAATTTATTATTTTGTTTTGTTTTGTTTTGTTTTGTTTTTTCCAAAGAACTAAGTTTTTGGCTTCACTGATTTCCTATGTTTTATAATCTATTGATTTTTACTCTGATTATTATTCCTTCCTTTCTACCTATATTGGTTTTAATTTGTTCTTCTTTTCTAGTTTTAAGATGGAAGCTGAGTCCAGTATTTGAGACCATTTTTTAATTTCTATTCAGGGTTTTTTAGACTAGAAATATTCCCCCAAGCACTGTTTCAATGGCCTCCCCAAAATTCTTACTTTGATATTGTGTTTTCATCTTCATTCCATTTAAAATATCTTCTAGGGGCACCTGGGTGGCTCAGTGGGTTAAGCTGCTGCCTTCAGCTCAGGTCATGATCTCAGGGTCCTGGGATCAAGCCCCACATTGGGTTCTCTACTCAGTGGGGAGCCTGCTTCCTTCCCTCTCTCTGCCTGCCTCTCTGTCTGCTTGTGATCTCTCTCTGTCAAATAAATAAATAAAATCTTTAAAAAAAATATCTTCTAATTTTCCTTCTATTTATCTTTTGCACAGACTATTTAATATCTCACTATTTGGGGATTTCCTGGAGTGAGTGATTATTATCTCAACTCCATTGCAGTCATAGGACATATTTTATATAATTTTAGTTTTTAAAAATTCATCTAAGACTTTCTTCATTCCCTATAATGTGGTTTATATTGGTAAATTTCTATTTTCTCCTGAAAATAATGTGTATTGTGCTATTGTTGGATTCTTTGTTCTTTATTTAAATGTTAATATGGTCAACTATTTAATAGTGTTGTTCAAATATTCTTTATCCTTGCCACTTTTACCTACTGTTAATTAATAAAAAAGGAGTATTGAAATCTCCATTGATAAATTTTCATTTGTCTGTTTCTCTTCAAATTTCTATCAGCTTTTATTTCATGTATTTTGAAGTGCTGTTGTAGGGAGAATAAATATTTTGAATAGTCATATCTTCTGAATTCAATGACTCCTTTGTATTATGTAATGAATCTTAGCCCTGGTATTATTATTTTTTCTGAAATATACTTTGATATTAATGTACTTACTCCAATTTTTTGATGTTTTTCATTAAACATATTTGATTTGCTAAGCATAGTACATATTTTCCCATCCTATTACCTTTAACAAACCTGTATCTTTGTATTTAAAGTACATTTTTTAAGCAGTATTTGAAACTAATCTAGCAATTTCTGCCTTTTAAACCAGATAATTGGAGCATTTATATTTAATGTGTGTATCAGTAGGGTTAGGTTTAAAACCATCATCTTTTTTTTTTTAAGATTTTATTTATTTATTTGAGAGAGAGAGCATGAGCAAGGAGAAGGTCAGAGGGAGAAGCAGACTCCCCATGGAGCTGGGAGCCCGATGCAGGACTCGATCCCAGGACTCCAGGATCATGACCTGAGCCAAAGGCAGTTGTCCACCCAGGCATCCCAATCATCTTGCTTTTTTAACTTCTATTTTTACCATCTATTCTTTGTTCATTTTTCCTATTTTTTATTCTTTGTTTAGAATTGAGGATTCTTTTTAATTATTTCATTTCTTCTCCTTTATTATGAAGTTTATTATTCATAATTCTCTGTTTTGCTATAGTGATTGCTTTCCATTTTATAACATACATCTCTAACTTATCATAATCTATATTCAGGTGATATTATAGCACCTCACTCTAAGGAGGAAAAAATAAACCTTATAAGAGTATACTTCCACATCTTTACTCCAGACTTTAAGTGTTATTATTTTTATACACTTTACTCATATATATGTTTCAAGCCCCACAATACACTTTGTTGTTGTTGTTTAAACAGTCTTTTAAACAATCTTTTAAAAGATTATAAGTACCAAAAAATTATGGTTTAAAGAAATCTACAGATTTGATGTGAACCCCATCAAAATACTAATGGCATTTTCACAGAACTAATGACGTTTTTCACAGAATCCTAAAACTTTTATGGAACCACAAAAGACCATGAGTAGTCAAAGGAATTTGAGAAAGAGGAACAGAGTCAGAGGTATCATGCATCCTGATTTTAAACTATACTACAACACTATAGTAATCCAAAAATATGGTAATGACATAAAAATAGACACATAGATCAAAGGAACAGAAAAGAGAGCCCAGAAATAAACCCATGCATGTATGGTCAATTAATCTATGATAAAGGAGGCAAGAATATACAATGGGGAAAAAACAGTCTTTTCAATAAATGGTGCTGGGAAAACTGGTGAGCCACATGCAAAAGAATGAAACTGGACCACTTTCTCACACAATATTAACAAACTGAAATCAACTCAAAATGGATTAAAAACTTGAATGTAAGACCTGAAACCATAAAACTAGAAGAAAACAGACAGTACTTCTAGAGAAAGAACAAAACAAACAAACAAACCATAAGCAGTAAGCTTTTTGATATTTGTCTTAGCAATACTTGTTTGGACCAGTTTCCTCATACAAGGAAGAAAAAAGCTAAAATAAACAAATGGGACACCAATGAACTAAAAAATTTTGCATAGTCAAATAACCATTAACAAAATGAAAAGGCAACTCATTCAATGGGAGACGATCTTTGCAAATCAAACATTTGATAAGTGTTAATATCCAAGATACATAACAAACTCACACAACTTAGTATCAGAACAACAATAAACACCAAAAAAATAATCTGAATAAAGATTGGGCAAAGGACTGGAAGAGACATTTTTCCAAGAATGCTCAATATCATTAATCATCAGGGAAATAAGGTATCATTTCACACTGCTCAGATTTGCTATTATTAAAAAAAAAAAAGAAGAAGAAAGAAGTGTTGGCAAAGATATAGAGAAAAGGGAAACCTCACATACTGTTGGTGGGAATGGAAAGTGGTGCAGCCACTATGGAGAACAACGTATGGAGGTGCCTCAAAAATTTTAAATACAATCCAGTACTTCTACTTCTGGGTATTTATCTGAAACAAAAACACCAATTCAAAGAGATATATGCACCCCCATTACCTGGAGTGTTATTTATGATAACCAAGATATGGAAGCAACTTATGGGTCTATAGATAAATGGATAAAGACTATATGGTGTGTGTGTGTGTGTAACTTTAGAAAAATATAATTAACTTTAGAAAAATATAATTTACTGATCATGGTTACCACTGTCATTTTCTTCTTCTCTTCAAGTAGAGCCCACACTCCATCAGGTGTCTTTTGTCTTCCAATTGTAGGACTTCCTTTAAGATTTTTACTAGTGCAGGACCACAGCTGGTAAGTTCTTTCAGCTTTTGTGTGTTCGAAAAAAACCTTTATTTTTTAAATAAAAATATTCTACTTGATATAGATATACATTTCTAGATTTACAAATTCCATTTCCTTTCAGTACTTCAAAGATGTTTCCTCTCTGTTTTCTGACATTGATTCTGAAGGGAAATCTGCTGTCATCCTTGTTTTTGTTCCTCTCTGTGCAGTGTATCTTTTTCCTCTGGCTCTTTTTCATGTTCTGTCTTTAGAATGCTCCTGAGAAATCTGATTATGATGTGCCTTGGTGTAGTTTTCTTCATGTGTCTTGTGCTTGGGAGTTGCAGATCTCCTTGGATCTGTGAGTTCATAGTATTCATCAGATTTGAAAATTTTCGACCAGTATTTCAACTGTGTATTTATTTTGTTTGTTTGTTTCACCATCCATTCCTCTGGGGACTCTATTTGTATATCAAGCTACTTGACATATTTTTTTCCAATTTTCTTTGAAATAGATTTTATTTTTTAGGCCCATTTTAGGTTTACAGAAAACTTTTGCAGAAAGTACAGAGTGTTCCCCAAAGGGATACACTCCTTTTACCCACCCAGGCAGTCTATCTCATTATTAACATGTTCTTTAGTGTTACATCTTTCTTACAACTAAGGAGCCAGTATTTATATGTTATTATGAAGTAAAGCTCACAGTTTACCTAGAGGTTCCTTCCATGCTCTGCAGTTCTATGAAGAGTGTTCTGTATCCAACATTAAGGTATTCTCCAGAAGTTCCACTGCTTAAAAATGTTCTGTGATCCATGCATTCATTCTTCCTCTCCTCCCCCGCAGACCCTGGAAACCACTAATCTTTTTATTGTCTCTGTATAGTTTTGCTCTTTCCAGAAGGTCATAGAGTTGTAATCATACAGTTTATAGCCTTTCAAGGTTGGATTCTTTCACTTAGTGATATGCATTGATGGTCCAGATTTTCAAGCATCCAATCAAAAATCTATAAGATTATTAGTCATAACATCTTCACAACAAGAAGTAAAATTAAAACAGAAGACATGACTGTCCATCTTGTAGATTCTCATGGACATAGCAATCCTGTGTTTATTAGACATGCACTAGGTAGGGTTTGGGGTCAGGAAACCCAGAACATTGATGAGAAGAACATATTCATGTGTACGTGGAAGGTGGCACAGCCACCAGATGAGAGGATGTCATCTCCACCCCCTAAAACATGCAGTGTCACACAAAAGCATTCAATTCCATGACAAATCTCCAAAATGGCACTTAAACAGGAGAAGGCATTGAATTCCTTTATTTGACAGGAAACCCAAGAAAGAAATAGCAGATTAACATGTACAAGCATAGCTGTTTGAAGTTTCGGGTTTTTCTGTAAGTGACACTTTGTAGATTATAAACATGTTTCTATAACACATCATTAACATTTCCAGCCTGCCAAGTAAAAGGCACTCACTCTTTCTGTTTGTCAGGCTTAGAGGTCTCTGTACAAATTTCATTTGCTTTATTTTAATTATTTGGGGTATCAACTTTTCATAGCTCTTGATTAAAGACGATCTTTCTCTTTCTTTCTTAAGTGTGTTCTTGCTCAGGTGCTGGAATTCATGAACGTGTCACAGAGATCAAAATATAGTTGGGAAAATGACTAGCTAGCAGAATGAACCGTACTCTAATGTTTGATTGCTTACATCAAAGAGATCATATGCACGGATTCAGAAACATTTCATAATTTGCTCATGTTGTGAAGTCTTCAAGCAATACCTACTTGCTTGCTGCAGAAATTATTACAAAGATCCCACAGCTACCTAGTGCATAAGACAACAATCAAAGTCACATTCTCTTTGCCCTGGCATTGTATTGTGTCAGTCTACTGTAGCACTTACAAGGTGAAACGTAAAAAAATTTAAAACACTGTTTGCTAACTAGAGTCTAGCTGTGAGCTTGTTTTCCAGGGCTTTGTTAAATCTGTAAAATAACACAGTATGTCCTATATGTATACCTTTTTTTATGTCTATGAATCTCAGACTGTGTTCCTGAGTTGACATATAAGAATGTAATTTTTAAAATATATAATATGTCATTATAAAAGGGACACAATAAACTCAGGATTTTCTCTTTGGCAACATCCTAGCAATATGGGACATAGTCAAAACATTATAATATGTTAAAATGATCCTTTTTTTTTTACTTCACAAGGAAGACAAGAATATCAACTGATTCTGTTTCAGTTACATCACACTTTAATGCTAGGGTCGTATCCCACGTGACCTGTGTGTCCTCCTTCCTTCCCTTCTCCTCCCTCCTCCCCCACTGCCAGCCTCTAGGGTAGGTTACAAGAGTCGGGTGGAGGAGTAACAAGAACAGGAAGCAAACACACTGGGTTTGAGACACTGGAAGTCTGAGTTAGAGTATTGATCAGTCAAAATACAGGGACACCTGGGTGACTCAGCTGGTTAAGTACCTGCCTTCAACTCAGGTCATGATCTCAGGATCCTGGGATCCAGCCCCACATTGGGCTCCCTGTTCATCAGAGAGTCTGCTTCTCCCTCTGCCCCTCCCCTGCACTTGTACTCTTTCTCCCTGACAAATAAATAAGTAAAATCTTATTTTTTTTTTAAATCAAAACACAATACATTTGGGCTACAGTTAAATCTTACCCACTTGCTATCACTCATTTCATGTCTTAGCTCCAGCAACACAAGGCATTTTGAAACCCAGTAAAGGGATGCTCGAACTTCTCAAAGAATTCCCCGATGGTGTCAAAATGAAGTGACCATAGGGTTTTCATTGGTTCTCAGCTGATGGCACTTTGCCATTTGTCACTGTCCACCCCGTAACCCACTCCCACGCCAGACCCAACCCCGGCCCCAAGCAGGCATAGAGGGAACAAAGCAGAGGAACCGTACTCACCAGCCTTGATGTGGACATCCTGACTTCTAATTTTCCCTGAAGGATTTTCAGCTGTGCAATAATAAGTATTATCATGGATTAAGGTACTAAAGCTTGAAGGAGGGAAGGGAAAAATTTGGAGAGTGCCGTTGGGGTGGACGTGGCGGATCCCGGGGACATCGTAGATCTCCTCGCCCGTCGCTAGGTACCATCTGAGAGACACAGGAGGGACGCCTGCAGCGGGGCAGGGCACCAGGGTCCCCGTGGTGCTCGCAAACACTACCTCTTGCAGAGATGCATTGACAAAGTAGAGGCTGGAGTGAAGGTCCTCACTGAAAACTACAAGAAAACAAGACGAGAACTGGTCAGTAAGGCTCGTGTTCTGAACTTGGCCTTCAGTCACTCTGGCCCCACAAGGTTGTTTTGAGAAAACAATCACAAGGCTTGACTAAAATGAAATAATTCAAAATTGCTCAACTACTATGGACAGAGAAGCTGGTATTAAAAAATCAGCTACCATCCTCACTTCGTACCTTGTACACCAACTGATAAGTCATCCCTGACCTTAACTTGTAATGGATTACTTACCAGCCTGTTCCCCACATCCCCTTCTGCCTCCACAGTACTGACCATGACTGGGGTTTAGGCTGTGTAATTTGTATTCATCTATTGTTTTTCTCCCCCTCTAGAGCCCGAGTCCCAGGAGAACAAGGTCACGATTTGTTCATGATCTAACCCAGAGCCCAGAGCCCAACACCCTGCCAGTGTAGGGCGAACAGAAGCTAAAGGAATCAATGATGAGGTCCACTTGCTAGGACTAACTGGCTCTGGTTGGGAGGTACACTGAGAGATATTCTGGAATGAAATCAGTCACAACTTTGAAAAATTAAATCTATGTTTGTAGGTAAAACATTTTATTTTATTTATTTATTTTTAAGATTTTATTTATTTATTTGACAGAGAGTGATCACAAGTAGGCAGAGAGGCAGATAAAGAGAGAGGAGGAAGCAGGCTCCCGGCTGAGCAGAGAGCCCGATGCGGGGCTCAATCCCAGGACTTTGGGATCATGACCTGAGCTGAAGGCAGAGGCTTTAACCGACTGAGCCACCCAGGCGCCCCTGTAGGTAAAACATTTTTAAAAGCACAATCAGTTTTCTAAAAACAGTATCAATCAATGATGCATTTTTTTTTAATTGAAAAGATGCAGCAATAATACAGGGAACTTTGATGGAAGTATCACTCAATTCCACTAGCCTATGACAGTTTCTGTTCTGATTTTTATACTTCCTCTCCTGGTCCACCGGCCTACATGCTGTACCCACATGATTATTTTATGTAATAACGTGTACATGCAAAATACGCAATTGTTATAGGCTGTGCTTCTTTCTCCTAACATTATCTCATATACCAAATTCCGTATTTCTATACAGACCTTGCAAGCAAATACTGGATCCACATTTTCCCTAATGATTTTCTAGACTATTCTCCTGATCTTAGTTATTTTTTTATTTTATTTTTAAAAATTTTTTTTGAATTTCTTTTCAGTGTTCCAGAATTCATTGTTCATGCACCACACCCAGTGCTCCATGCAATACATGCCCTCCACAACACCCACCACCAGGCTCACCCAACCACCCGCCCCCCTCCCCTCCAAAACCCTCAGTTAGTGGTCTTAGTTATTTAAATTGTTTCTGTTTTAATTGCTATCAATAAGCTATCTACAAACCAGTTCAGACATATTTGGCTTTTTAATTCATTGACTGAGTGCCCATGTTGCACTCAGTAACAAATAGTCACGGAGAGTTATTTATGTGAACAAAGGGTACAATTTCTAGAATCCAAAAATTAACCCAAAGATTTTAAAATGTCATAAAGACCTACTTCTCAGATGTTACCACTTCTATTTGACTTCCTAAAAACAAATCCTCACCACATAGACATAAGAGAGAAAAGAAGCTCTCTCTCAATCCTTGGATTTAATCTCATTGGGCAGAGATGAGAATATTAGGGAGAACCTGTACCATCCCAGGCCATGTTATGAAACTCAAGCTGTTATTCTATTCTTGTGAACAGCAGATCTGCCAGGAGTAAAACAGGCTCCCCTTGGCAGAAAAAGATGTGCCTCCTCAGAAAGGTTGTCACTTGACCAAGGATTCAGGTCTAGGAGGTCGCAGATACAGGATTCAGTTTTTCTGATGAAGCTCGAACCTCATTATACAGTTGCCTTTACTCTACAAAGCCAATTCCCAGGGAAGCTCTGTTTATGTGATTCAGTGTCCTCTAGCCAGCTCCCATGAATATCCACCTACTTCCTCTTCTGTCTCTCTCTCGGGAGGCACTCACCAGTTTGCTCACCAGGGCCAGCACTGGCTATCTGTGAGCTGACAAACAGAGGGGATGCCATGGGTCAAAAGATGACAAAGAAAAATCCATTTTGTAAGTGATAGGTTTACTCAAAAAGAAGACAGGCAGGGGTGTTCATCAAGTAGTAACGGTTTGATGGCTTTTTCTGCCAACCATAACTAAAGACTTTAGCAATGCTCCATAAATCAGAATATGAAAATTATTGCTAACTAAGAAATTGGCTCTGATCGGAAGCACAGTTAATAGTTAAACATTACAGCTTTCAACTAAAATAAAAACGCTGATAGTGGCACCATGATTTTACATTTGAGCTTTCTAGGAAACTGACATCACCCCAAACACATTGTTAGGAGTGAGGTAACTGTCACTCTTCGAGGCTAATTAATTCCACCCAGATCCTTTTTTGTTCCCTCCCCACATGACTCTTCTGTCAACTGGATTTGGGTAATTCGAACTAAATAAAATTCAGTCATTTTTGAATTCTTTCTCTTGTCTCATAAAAGTGGCCTTGTTAAGAATAGAAAGTCTTTGAAAACGTGAATGTATATAAGGAATATTTCATATATAAATGTGAAATTATTTAAATGACTGAAAGAAAAATGCAAAATAAATGTTTAATCCTAGTACTTAAGAAGATAAGTGACCCACAGGGGATTACTGTCACTTCTCCTTACATTTTTTAAAGGTATTTCACATTAGTCTTTCTACTTCACACCACTGGGTTTAATAATGTAACATAAACTCATTCTCTAAGATACACATCATATGGCTACAGGCAAGAGAAAACCCAAACTACATTCCAGCAGCTTCTGTTTCTTCCATCTAAGGGGCTATCCATCTGCTTAAATAATAGTACTTCATTTTATGGCATGCTGCATGCACTTTAAACACAGCAACACTTGCTCCCTCCAGTAAGGGCATGGGCAATCTCACTGTGAATTCTGTGTGTGTGAAATTTCCCTGAAACTAACTGCAGTTTAATAATAGAAAGCTAAACAAAACATTCAGAATTATCTTGCCACACAACGTGGCATATAAAATCCTGGGGTGTGGACACTAAGGACGCTGATGGAAGAGGCTTCGGAGAATTGTTCTTTCATCAGCAGATTTCTGCATGGTTTATACTGTTATAACAGATGGTATAAGCAGGGCTCCCGTGACAACGTAAAGAAGAACATTACACTAAAAAATAGAATAAGTCTATATTGCTTGCTTTAAATTCCAGATCTGGCCAGGTGAAGAGACATGAAAGAAATGTTAGAGAATGCAATGACATGATCTCTCCTTCATGTGAGAGAATCTGCCCTATACCAGTCTTCAGGCAAGGCCCCAGGAATGAAAATTCACATGAGTCTGGGTACTGATCTCAAGGAATTTTTGGTCTAGAGGGTGCCACAGTCAGTAAAGAGATCACTGATAATTTTTCCCTGAGTGTTGTTGCAGAGTTATTCACAAAATTCTACAGGAGCATAAAGGAGAGAGACTACCCCAGCCTGGGGAGGAGGAGGGGAAATCTCCAGAGAGAAGAGGAAAGGAGATGCTAGGCAGAGGGCCTATAAGTGTTAGGACACGGAGTCATCAAAGACAGGAGAGAAGCAAGAAGATTCTGGGTAACAGAAACTTCATGGCTGAACTAAGAGTGATGCATAATTTGAGAGAGGAAGCTTGAGGTTCTTTATACTACTTATTCTGACACACTTGCTCATCACCTACTATTGACCTGGCACTGTGCTAAGGGCTCAAAATACAAGAACAACCAAAACTTGGAGGGTGATCTCGGGAAGCTTCCATTTCAGATGCTTATAAGTTTGGATTATAAGCATGAGCTAAAAAGCATGAGCTTAATTCTGCGAGCAGCAGGAAGTCCCATCCATAAGTATATACCCAAGAGAAATGAATACACATTTCCATGAAAATGCCTGTACACAGTGTTTAAAGCAGCATCATTGACAATAGTCAGATGTGCAAACAACCGCAGCGTCCATCAGCTGAAGAACCCACCAACAAAATCTGGTGTCTCCCATGAGTGGAGATGTATTCAGCAGCAATGAGAAATGAAATACTGATGCATGATACAGACACAGATGACCCTTGATAATATCGTGCTAAGTGAAAAAGTGCCAATCACAAAAGACCACACACTCAACAATTATGTAAATTCACATGAAATGCCCCGAAGAGACAACTCTGTAGGAACAGAAAGGAATGGTTTCCTTAGAACTGTGGGTGAGGGTGAGGGGGGTTATAGGGTGGTAGTTAAGGGATGCAGATTTTCTTCCTGAGATGATTAAAATGGTCTAAACTTGACCATGGTGAAGATTGTACAGATATATAAATTTACTAAAAACCACTGAATTGTACAAATGGGTAAATTTTATTGTACGTAAATGATATTTCAGCAAAGTTGTTTAAAAAAATAGAGAATCTGTAAGTTTTGATGCAGAAAAAAATTGACACTTTCCCAATTTGTAGTTTAAAAAAGTAAACAATGAATTTACAAGGAGTGGAGACTAGAGACAGGAATTCCGATAAGGCTGATATGGGCATGACTACTAACTGCCTGGTCATTGGCAAAGGGAAGAAAAAGGGTAACTATATGAACATGTCTGATGTGATCCTGCTGGAATGTGTGGGCAGGGCCTTAGAAAGAATGAGACTGAGGAAGAGGAAAAGTCATTATTGTCAAATTCAATAGTTTTCATGCCTGGCTGTATCATTGCTATGTGAATGAATATAGAGAACATACAAGGCAGAGCTGGTTGGGCAGAGAAAACAATAGCATCAGATTCACTAAGGTTAAGAGGGCACTGACTTTGGGACACCCACTAGTGAGGTGGGAAAAAGGGTCTAAGACCCCAGAGAGAGATGTCCTAATCAGGGAATCTGAAGCCTGCCATTCAGTAAGACATACCAAGGAGAGTGTAAAAAACAAGAAGAGACAAAAACCAGAGATGGGGTAGGTCGGAGACTAGATGAAATAGGTGAGGGGATTAAGAGTACAATTATCTTGTTGAGCACTGAGTAAACATATGGAAGTGTTGGATCACTATAATGTATATCTGAAACTAATATAACATTGTACATTATGCTGAAATTAAAATTTGAAAAGTAAAATCAAAGTTAAAAAGAAAACAGAAATGGAGGCATGCCTTGGATGGCTCAGTTAAGTGGCTGGATTCTACTCAGGTCATGATCCCAGGGTCCTGGGAGTAGGCCCCACATTGGGCTGCCCACTAAGCAAGGAGTCTCCTTCTCCCTTTTCCTCTGCCCTTCCCTGCTGTTTATGCTTGCGCTCTCTCTCTCTCCCTCTCTCTCAAATAAATAAATAAAAATCTAAAAAAAAAAAAAAAGCAGAGATGCATCTTCAGGGATACTTAATATATAAAAGATGAGCAAAAGAAGGAGCAAGATGGCAGAGAAGTAGAAGACTGAGATATCATCAGGTCCCAGGAGTTCCACTAGATAGTTATCAAACCATTCTGAAAACTTACAAAGTCAACAGGAGATAAAAGAGTAAAAGAGTAGCAATTCTAGGAACAGAAAATCGACCACTTTCCGGAAGATAAGACATGTGGAGAAGTGAATCCGAGGCAATATATGGGAGTAGAGTTTGTGGGGAGAGGGACCGGCTCCCAGCAAGTGATAGGGCAGTGGAGCACAAAATCAGAACTTTTAGAAGTTCGCTCAACTGAGGGAAATTGCTCCAGAGGCTAAGTGGGGGGTGAAGCACTCATAGGGACAGTGTGGTCTCAGGACCCTCAAGGACACAAAAAGACTAGGGGTGCCTGAGTATGGCAGAGCCCCCATGTATTGGAGTGGGGATATTGGCTACAGAGACAGAGTTGGAGCCGAGGAGTGAGCTCTCAGCTCGGGGATACCTTAAACCATGATCCGAGGCACAGTGCCCGAGCAGGGACTCCACAAGTGGCAGATCCTGGGAGACCCCCTCCTCCTCCTCCAGGAGGAGCAGAGTGGGAGCGTGCTGCAGGAATCTGCTGGGTTTGGAGACTCCAAACAGGGCATGCACCAGAGATAGAAACACTCAGTCACAGGCCAGGTGAGCTCTGAGTGCAACCACCAAGGAGATGGGAGGGACTGACTGCTTTTCTCTGAGGGCACACAGAGGAGTGGGGCTCAGAGCTCTCAGCTCCACTGGCCAGAGATTGGGAGGCAACATTTTCATTCCCGTCCTTCAGAGCTCTACAGAAAGTGTTCAGGGAACAAAAGCTCCCGAGGGTGAACCCAAGCAGATTACTTAGCCTGGCCCCTGGCAAGGGTGGTGAAATTCCACCTCAGGCAAAGACATTTGAGAATCACAGCAACAGGCATATCTCCCAGAAGATCAGCAAGAACATCCAACCAAGACCAAACTCACCCACCAATGAGAACTGTGGAACTCCAGAGCTAAGGGAAATGCAGCGTATAGAATTCATGGCTATTTTCCCATATTTCTTTAGTCTTTCAAAGTTAAAATTTTTTAATTTTATTTTTTTCTTATTCTATTTTTTAAAATGTTTCCTCTTTCCTATTTTAATGTTTTTTTAAACTATTTTATCTTATCAATGCCTTTTTAAAAGTCTTTTTTAAATCTTCATTGTTAAAGTCATATTTTATCCCTTCATTGTACTTAACCTTATTTCTTGTATACATATAAGTTTTTTTCCTTTAAAATTTTGGGATACAATTTCTCCTAATAGATCGAAACATACCCTAAATTTAGTGCATATCCTTGTTCTAGTCTCCAGCATGCTCATGTCTTTCCTCTTTTTTTTTCTTTTTTTTAATGAACTTTTTATATTATCAATTACCTTTTTTAGAATTTTTAAATTTTCATCTTCACATTCATATTCCATCCCTTCATCATGTTTACCCATACATATATATATAATATATATATATATTATATAAATATTATTTAATATATATTTTATTTTGTGGTGAGTATGTGTGTGTGTATATATATATATATATGCACATTTTTTTTTCTATCTTTAAAATTTTGGGAGGTAGTTTCTTCTAACAGGGCAAAATATACCCAAAATCAAGTGTGTGGCTCTGTTCTATTCACCAGTCTAATATATATATATTTTCTTTTTCCCCCTTTCTTCTTCCCCCTGTTTTGGGTCTCTTCTGATTTGGTTATTGTATATTTTTCTGGGGTTGTTGACACATTTTTAGTATTTTCTTCTGTCATTCATCTATTCTTACCTGGATAAAATGACAAGGCAGAAAAACTCACCACAACAAACAAACAAACAAACAAACAAAAAACTAAGAGGGAGTACCAAAGGCTAGGGACCTAACCAATACAGACATTAGTAATATGTCAGAACTAGAGTTCAGAATGACAATTCTCAAGGTGCTAGCTGGGCTCAAAAAAAGCATGGAAAAATTCCTTTCTGGAGAAATAAAATCCCTTTCTAGAGAAATAAAAGAATTAAAATCTAACCAAGTTGAAATTTTTAAAAAAGCTATTAATGGGGTGCAATAAAAAATGGAGGCACTTAGTGCTAGGATAAATGAGGGAGAAGAGAGAATCAGTGATATAGAAGACCAAATGACAGAGAATAAAGAAGCCGAGAAAAAGAGATAAACAGCTACTGGACCACAAGGGAAGAATTCAAGAGATAAATGATACCATAAGATGAAATAATATTAGAATAAAAGAGATCCCAGAAGAAGAAGAAGAAGGAAGAGAGGGACAAGAAGGCATATTGGAGCAAATTATAGCAGAAAATACCCCTAATTTGGTGAAGGGAACAAACATTAAAATTCAGGAGGCACAGAGAACCCCCCTCAAAATCAATAAAAATAGGTCCACACCACATCATATAATAGTAAAACTTACAAGTCTCACTGACAAAGAAAAAAATCCTGAAAGCAGCTTGGGACAAGAGGTCTGTAACATACAATGGTAGAAATATTAGGTTGGCATACCTACCCACAGAGACCTGGCAGGCGAGAAAGGACTGGCATGATATATTCCGAGCACTAAATGAGAAAAATATGCAGCCAAGAATATTATATCCAGCTAGGCTGTCATTGAAAATAGAAGGAGAGATATAAAAGCTTCCAGAACAAACAAAAATTAAATGAAATTTGCAAACATCAAACCAGCCCTCAAAGCAAAGAGAGAGCCTAAAAGTAACAGAGACAATATACAGTAATAGTCACCTTGCAGGCAATACAATAGTACTAAATTCATATCTTTCAATAGTTAACCTGAATGTAAATAGGCTAAATGCCCCCAATCAAAAGACAAAGGGTATCAGAATGGATAAAAAAACAAGACCCATCGATATGCTGTCTACAAGAAACTCATTTTAGACCCCAAGATACCTCCAGATTTAAAGTGAGGGGGTGGAAAACAATTTAAAACCATGCTAATGGGCATCAAAAGAAAACTGGGGTGGCAATTCTTATATCAGATAAATTATATT
Organism: Mustela nivalis; assembly: GCF_964662115.1. NCBI lineage: Eukaryota > Metazoa > Chordata > Mammalia > Carnivora > Mustelidae > Mustela > Mustela nivalis. Next base: position 4,671,116 of record NC_139020.1, on the reverse strand, counting down.
TTAATCCAAAGACTATAATAAGAGATGAGAAAGGACACCATATCGTACTTAAAGGGTCTATCCAACAAGAAGTCCTAAGAATTTTAAATATATATGTGCCTAACATGGGAGCAGCCAATTATATAAACCAATTAATAACAAAATCAAAGAAACACATCAACAATATTACACTAATACAATAATAGTAGGGCACTTCAACACCCCTCTTACTGAAATGGACAGATCATCTAAGCACAATACCAATATAGAAATAAAGGCTTAAATGACACACTGGACCAGATGGACATCACAGATATATTCAGAACATCCCATCCCAAAACAACAGAATACATATTCTTCTCTAGTGCACATGGAACATTCTCCAGAATAGATCACATCCTGGGTCACAAATCAGGTCTCAACTGGTACCAAAAGATTGGGATTATTCCCTTCATATTTTCAGACCACAATGCTCTGAAACTAGAACTCAATCACAAGGGAAATTTTATTTTTTTTTAATTTTTTTTATTTATTTTATTTTTTCAGTGTTCCAAGATACATTGTTTTGTTTTGTTTTAAAGATTTTATTTATTTATTTGACAGACAGAGATCACAAGTAGGCAGAGAGATCACAAGTAGGGGTTGGGGAGCAGGCTCCCTGCTAAGCAGAGAACCTGATGTGGGGCTTGATCCCAGGTCCTGGGATCATGACCTGAGCTGGAAGCAGAAGCTTTAACCCATTGAGCCACCCAGGCACCCCCCAAGATGCATTGTTTATGCACCACACCCAGTGCTCCATGCAATACAGGCCCTCCTTAATACTCACCACCAGGCTCATCCATTCCCCTTACCCTTCTCCCCTCCAGAACCCTCAGTTTGTTTCTCAGAGTCCACAGTCTCTCATGCTTCATCTCCCCCTCTGATTTCCCCCAATTCACTTTTCCTTTCCTTCTTCTAATGTCCTCCATGTTAATCCTTATGCTCCCCAAGTTAGTGAAGCCATATGATAATTTTTTGTTGTTGTTGTTGAACAAAATATTTTAATATAAGCTATTAATATAGATTTAGGGGGCAATACATGGTATAATTCTTAATTGGTGATATTAAATAATATCAATCTAAAATACTTTCAAAATGAATTTGAATTTTAAAAACTGTGAAATTGTTCAAACTAAAAACTTTTCACTATTAAGGTTTGTTTTTTCCAGTTGTAAATTCAAGATCTACTTTACTTTTTTTAATTAATTTATTTATTTTCAGAAAAACAGTATTCATTATTTTTTCACCACACCCAGTGCTCCATGCAATCTGTGCCCTCTAGAATACCCACCACCTAGTACCCCAACCTCCCACCCCCCCTGCCACTTCAAACCCCTCAGATTGTTTTTCAGAGTCCATAGTCTCTCACGATTCACCTCCCCTTCCAATTTACCCCAGCTCCCTTCTCCTCTCTAACACCCCTTGTCTTCCATGATATTTGTGGAGCATAACAAGGGGAAATTTATAAAGAACTCAAGTACATGGAAGCTAAAGAGAGTCCTACTAAAGAATGAATGGATCAACCAGGAAATTAAAAAAATAAATAAATAAAAAATCATGGAAACAAATGAAAATGAAAACACAAATGTTCAAAATCTTTGGGATTTTAAAAAAAAGCAGTCCTGAGAAGAAAGTATATAGCAATACAAACCTTTCTCAAGAAACAAGAAAGGTTTTAAGAAAACACCTAATCCTACACCTAAAGGAGTTGGAGAAAGAACAGCAAAGAGAACTTAAGCCCAGCAGGAGAAGAGAAATAATAAAGATCAGACCAAAAATCAATGAAATGGAAACCAAAAGAACAGTAGAACAGATCAACAAAACTGGGAGCTGGTTCTTTGATAGAATTAATACGATTAATAAACCCCTGGCCAGACTGATCAAAAAGAAAAGAGAAAGGATCCAAATTGATAAAATCATGAATGAAAGAGGAGAGATCACAACTAACACCAAAGAAATACAAACAATTATAAGAACATATTATGAGCAACTATACATCAGCAAATTTGGCAATCCGGAAGAAATGGACACATTACTAGAGACATATAAACTATCAAAACTAAACAAGGAAGAAATAGAAAACCTGAACAGACCCATAATCAGTAAGGAGATTGAAGCAGTCATCAAAAATCTCCCAAAAACAAGAGCCCAGGGACAGTAGGCTTCCCAAAGGAATTCTAACAAATATTTAAAGGATGTCTATTCTGATGGAGGCATAGTACTCCATAGTGTATATGGACCACATCTTCCTTATCCATTCGTCCTTTGAAGGGCATCTTGGTTCTTTCCACAATTTGGCGACCATGGCCATTGCTGCTATAAACATTGGAATACCCAACTTTTGTAGCAACATGGACAGGACTGAGAGAAAGAAGTCAAGCAGAGTCAATTATCATATGGTCTCACTTATTTTTAGAGCATAACAAATAGCATGGAGGACATTGGGAGTTAGAGAGGAGAAGGGAGTTGGGGGAAATTGGAAGGGGAGGTGAACCATGAGAGACTATGGACCCTGAAAAACAATCTGAGGGTTTTGAAGGGGGGGGGGAGGTCGGGGTACAAGGTGGTAGGCATTATAGAGGGCACAGATTGCATGGAGCACTGGGTGTGGTGCAAAAATAATGAATACTGTTATGCTGAAAATAAATAAAAAATAAATTTAAAAATAAATTAATGTCTATTCTTCTGAAACTGAAACTGTTCCAAAAAATAGAAATGGAAGGAAAACTTCCAAACTCATTTTATGAGGCCAGTACTAACTTGATCCTAAAACCAGACAAAAACCCCATCAAAAAGGAGAATTACTGATCAATATCCTTGATGAACACAGAAGAAAAATTCTCACCAAAATACTAACCAATAGGATTATTATAAGGATTATAAGGATAATTATAAGAAATATAAGAATAATTATAAGAGGGGCGCCTGGGTGGCTCAGTGGGTTAAAGCCTCTGCCTTAGGCTCAGGTCATGATCCCAGGGTCCTGGGATCAAGCCCCACATCAGGCTCTCTGCTCAGCAGGGAGCCTGATTCCCTTCTCTCTCTCTCTCTGCCTGCCTCTCTGCCTGCTTGTGATCTCTGTCTGTCAAATAAATAAATAAAATATTTTTTAAAAAGATTAAAAATAAGAATTATAAGAATTATAAGAATAATTATAAGAATTATAAGGATAATTCACCGGGACCAAGTGGGATTTGCTCCTGGGCTGCAAGGTTGGTTCAACTTCTGCCAATCAATCACTGTGATACAATACATTAATAAAAGAAAGAACAAGAACCATGTGATACTCTTGATAGATGCTAAAAAAGCATTTAACAAAGTACAGCATCCTTTCTTGATCAAAACTCTTCACATACCTCAATATCATCAAAGCCTTCTATGAAAAACCCATAGTGAATATCATTCTCAATGGGGAAAAACAGAGAGCTTTTCTGCTAAGGTCAGGAACATGGCAGGAATGTCCAATATCACCACTGTTGTTCAACATAGTACTAGAAGTCCTAGTCTCAGCAATCAGACAACAAAAAGAAATAAAATGCATCTGAATCAGTAAAGAAGAAGTCAAACTCTCTTTGCAGATGATATGATACTTTATGTGGAAAACCCTGAAGTCTCCACTCCAAAACTGCTAGAACTCATACAGGAATCCAGTATTAAATCAATGCATGGAAATCAGTTTCAATTCTAGACACCAACAGCAAGACAGAAGAAAGATAATTTAAGGAGTTGGTCTCATTTACAATTGCACTCAAAACCATAAGATACCTAGGAATAAACCTAACCAAAGAGGCAAAGAATCTGTACTCAGAAAACAAAAATACTCATGAAAGAAATTGAAGAAGACACAAAGAAATGGAAAAGCATTACATGCTCATTGAGTGGAAGAACAAATATTGTGAAAATGTCTATGCTACCTAAAGTAAACTATGCATTTAACATTATCCTTATCAAAATACCATCAACTTTTTTCAAAGAAATGGAACAAATAATCCTAGAATTTATATGGAACCAGAAAAGTCCCCAAATAGTCAGAGGAATGCTGAAAAAGAAAGCCAAATTAGTGGCATCACAGTTCCAGACTTCAAGTTCTATTACAAAGCTGTCATCATCAATACAGTATGCTACTGGTGCAAAAAACCCCCAGACACATAGGTTAGTGGAACAGAATAGAGAGCCCAGGGGTGCCTGGGTGGCTCAGTGGGTTGGGCCTCTGCCTTCGGCTCAGGTCATGGTCTCGGGGTCCTGGGATTGGGCCCCACATTGGGCTCTCTGCTCTGCAGGGAGCCTGATTCCCCCCCTTCCTGCCTCTGCCTATTTAGGAAAATTGGACAGCGACATGCAGAGGAATGAAACTGGACCATTTCCTTACACCACACATGAAAATAGCCTCAAAATGGATGAGAGACCTCAATGTGAGACAGGAATCCATCAAAATCCTTGAGGAGAACACAGGCAGCAGCCTGTTTGACCTCAGCCACAGCAACTTATTCCTAGAAATACAGCCAAACACAAGGGAAACAGAGCAAAAATGAACTATTGGGACTTCATCAAGATCAAAAGCTTTTTTACAGCAAAAGAAACAGTCAATAAAACCAAAAGACAACTGACAGAATGGGAGAAGATATTCACAAATGGCATATCAGATTAAAGGCTAGTATCTAAAAACTATAAAGAAGTTATCAAACTTGACACCCAAAGAACAAATGATCCAGTCAAGAAATGGACAGAAGACATGAACAGACAATTTCAGGAAAGAAGACATCCAAATGGCCAACAGACACATGAAAAAGTGCTCCATATCACTCAGCATCAGGGAAATACAAATCAAAACCACAATGAGATACCACCTCACATGGGTCAGAAGGGCTAAAATTAACAAGTCAGGAAATGACAGATGCTGGAGAGGATGCAGAGAAAGGGGAATCCTCCTACACTGTTGGTGGGGATGCAAGCTGGTGCAACTACTCACTAAAACAGTATGGACGTTCCTCAAAAACTTGAAAATAGAGCTTCCCTACAACCCAGCAATCTCACTACTGGGTATTTACCCTAAAAATACAAATTTAGTGATCATGGGCATTTGAATATTTATAGCAGCAATGTTCACAATAGCCAAACTATGGAAAGAACCTAGATGTACATCCACAGATGAATGGATAAAGAAGATGTGGTCTATACATACAATGGAATACTATGAAGCCATCAAAATAAATGTAATCTTGCCATTTGCAATGATGTGGGTAGAACTAGAGGGTATCATGCTAAGTTAAATAAATCAATCAGAGAAAGACAGTTGTCATATGATCTCTCTGATATGAGGAATTTGAGAGACAGGGTAGGGGGCCATCAGGGTTAGGGAAGGAAAAAATGAAATAAAATAGGACTGGGAGGAAGGCAAACCATAAGAGGCCCTTAATCTCAGGAAAGAAACTGATGATTGCTGGGGAATGGGGGAGTAGAGATAGGTTGGCTGGGTTATAGACATTTGAGGAGGGTATGTGCTATGGTGAGTGCTGTGAAATGTGTAAGCCTGGTGATTCACAGACCTGTCCCCCTGGGACAAATACAGCATTATATGTTAATTTAAAAAAAAAAAGTGAGGGGTGCCTGGATGGGTCAATGTGTTAAGCCTCTGCCTTCAGCTTGGGTCATGATCCCAGGGACCTAGGATTGAGCCCCATGTCAGGCTCTCTGCTCAGTGGGGGGTCTGCTTCTCCCTCTCTCTCTCTGCCTGCCTCTCTGCCTACTTGAGATCTCTCTCTCTGTCAAATAAATAAATAATTTTTTTAAGGTGAGCAAAGGATATCTGACCAAAGACTGGCACCCCAATCCATAATGGACTCCTCCAAATTAATAAGAAAAAGAGAACTTGATTTTTTTTAAATGTACAAAAACCATTATACAAGTTGTCAATGTACACATGAAAAAATACTGAATGTAAACACTAGTCATTAGAAAAGTCTAATTAAAAACATGAGGAGGGGTGCCTCCATGGCTCCATGGCTCAGTCAGTTAAGCATCAGCCTTCAGCTCATGTCATGATCCTGGGGTCCTGGGATGAAGCCCCACATCAGGTTCCCTGCTCAGTGGAAAGTCTTTCTCCCTCTCCCTCCGCCTCTCCACCCCTCCAGCTTATGCTTGCTCTCCCACTCTCAAAAATACATGACCCTTAAAAAAAAAAAAAAAAAAAAAGAGTTACCATTGTGTCTCAAGGATTTGGAGCAAAAGGAACCTCATTTGCTGCAGGTGAGAGTATAAACTGATAAAATCAGTATGGAACACTGTTCACCAGTATCTTCTAAAGTGGGACATATGCATATCTTTTTTTGAAAGATTTTATTTGTTTATTTGACAGACAGAAATCACAAGTAATCAGAGAGGCAGGCAGAGAGAGAGAGGAGGAAGCAGGCTCCCAACTGAGAAGAGAGCCTGATGCATAGCTTAATCCTGATACACGGGGATCGTAACCTGAGCCAAAGGAAGAGGCTTCAACCCACTGAGCCACCCAGGCGCCTCACATATGCATATCTTATGACTCAACAATTCACCTGCTAGGTATTTATCCAACAGAAATGTATGCACACACTCACCAAATCACACATACTAGAATATTCATAGCAGTACTGTTTGTAAATGCCCCCAACTGGAAATTGCTCAAATATCCATCAGTAGTAAATAATATGATATATTTGTACTCTGCATCACTATATAATTGTAGGAATGAATAATCTGTAACTACAAAAAAAAATAAATAAATCTCATAACCACAATGTTGAAGCAAAGCAAATAAAGACAAGAGTAAATAATATATTATTCCATTGATGTCAAGCATAAAAACAGAAAACACTAATCAATGATGTTAAGAATCACAGGTTGGTGGGCACAAAGAATGAAAAGACATATGGGCAACCAGGCTGCCAGCTATGTTCATTTTCTTGATCTGGGGGCTGTGTACACTGATGTGCTAAGCTAATGAAAATTTCACTGAGCTATACACTATGATGTATACATGCTTATATACATATTCTATACTTCAATTAAGAAGCTAACTATTTTAAAGAAATGGAAAAAATAAAAATCCATCCTGAAGATTAAGAGAAAATTATGAAATCAGGAGCCAAAATCTGAGAGAGAATGATGCCTTAGAAAGAAAAGCATAGCATTTGAGGAAGTCAGCCAGTGGTTTTCAACAGTATCAATTGCTTCAGAGAGATCATAAAACATAAGAATCAAAACAGGCCATTCGATTTGTAAATTGGGTATATTCATTTTGAATGGAAATGTCATTTAGGACTAAAATACTTTTATTGATTTTATAGGAATATGTGAGTGGATGTGCTTAGTAAAATGCATTGCTTTTCTAAAGGTATTCCAAGATGAAAAGGGATATAACTTCACCTTAGTAAATATTATCTAGAAAGCAAAACCCTTCACTGATTCAGACACTCCAAAATGTTTTTATATTTGAATAAATGCTTTGTAATTTAGTGTCATTTTGATCAGACGATCTGAAAGCAGATAAATGAATGGTCTCATAATGGCTTGGAAAGCATTCCAAACTTCTATAAAATAATTCCACAGCAGGCTATAAAAATATGCTCATATGTTATGCATTTAACTCTAATATATTTCAATTATTCTATCTATTCCCCAGCACTGAAGAAATGGTGCAAATCCTCTTATGAATAACAACTGGATAGAACTTCTCATTGGCATAAAATTTTGAAATATGATATTCAGTTTCTGTCCATGATAAAACAAAACAAACAAACAAACAAAACAGGAACTGGATTTATCCTCCCATAAGTAAACATTTCAAAGCAGAACAGTAAACCGTGAAAAGAAGGAGACAAATGAGCTGGGCCCTATATGTGCCCAGCTTACTGCCCAGAGAGAGTTTCCAAAGCCTTTTAAAAGGAAAAACCCAAGTAGAACATGGTGGAATTTATGAGCTGAGAGAGCCAAATGTGAGTTGTGGGGAAGCCAAGACTGATAGATGTACAAAGCAGAGAGAAGGAAGTTGCACAGATTTCCTCCAGGGAGCTCCAGAGACCAAAAGAAGACCCAAAGAGACACTTTGATGAGTCTTTAGCTGTGTACAGATATTTGCATGTATGTGAGGAAACTGCTGGATAAGAAAAACCAGAAAAGGGCAGGTGGAAAATCCCTGAGGCTCCCATGGAGAAGTGACTGGTTCATATTCTAGCTGGCTAGAGTGGAAAGAAGCAATGCTTGAGGTATCAGATAGAGTACTCCAAAGTGTAACAGCACAACACTGAGGGCCAAATGGATCATAACAAAGCCTAAAAGGGATTCCAGAATGGATCTCAGAAGGAATGGAATTGATTCCAAGTAACTTAACTGCCCAGAGAAACACATTTCAATACTAGTTAATGGAAAAGAACAAAATCTAATCATCAATAATGTAATATTTTCAATGTCTAGTAGTCAATTAAAAAATGAACACAAACAAGAAAATATGATCTATCATTGGGAATATATTCATTCAATAGAAACAGACAGAGAATGAGAGATGATAGACTTTGCAGGCATGAACCCTAAGTAGCTATTATAAGTAATCTCCCAATATCTTCAAAAGGGCAGAGAAAAGCAAAGGCACATTGATGAAAGAAATGAAGACCATACAAATAACCAAGATAGAATATCTTGAGATTAAAAATACAGTATACACGGAATGGGAGAAGATATTTGCAAATGACAGTACAGACAAAAGGTTGATATCCAGGATCTATAATGAACTCCTCAAATTCAACACACACAAAACAGACAAGCATATAAAAAAATGGGCAGAAGATATGAACAGACACTTCTCCGATGAAGACATACAAGTGGCTATCAGACACATGAAAAAATGTTCCTCATCACTAGCCCTCAGGGAGATTCAAATTAAAACCACATTGAGATATCACCTTACACCAGTTAGAATGGCCAAAATTAGCAAGACAGGAAACAACATATGTTGGAGGGGATGTGGAGAAAGGGGGACCCTCTTACACTGTTGGTGGGAATGAAAGTTGGTGCAGCCACTTTGGAGAACAGTGTGGAGATTCCTCAAGAAATTAAAAATAGAGCTTCCCTATGACCCTGCCATTGCACTTCTGGGTATTTACCCCAAAGATACAGATGTAGTGAAAAGAAGGGCCATCTGTACCCCAATGTTTATAGCAGCAATGGCCACGGTCGCCCAACTGTGGAAAGAACCAAGATGCCCTTCAATGGAAGAATGGATAAGGAAGATGTGGTCCATATACACTATGGAGTATTATGCCTCCATCAGAAAGGCACTATTATGCTGAGTGAAATAAGTCAAGCAGAGAGAGTCAATTATCATATGGTCTCACTTATTTGTGGAGCATAACAAAAAGCATGGAGGGCATGGGGAGTTAGAGAGGAGAAGGGAGTTGGGGGAAGTTGGAGGGGGAGGTGAACCATGAGAGACTATGGACTCTAAAAAACAATCTGAGGGGTTTGAATTGATGGGTGGGTGGGAGGTCAGGGTACCAGGTGGTGGGTATTATAGAGGGCACGGATTGCATGGAGCACTAGGTGTGGTGAAAAAATAATGAATACTGTAATGTCGAAAATAAATAAATAAATAAATAAATAAATAAATAGTAATGCTTACTTTTGTAGATAAAAAAAATATATAGTATACAAAATGAAAACATGCAAATGAAATTAACAGCAGACTAGACCTTGCTGAGGAAGGTATCAGTGAACCAGAAGATACAGCAGTAGAAACTTCACACACACACACACACACACACACACAAAGTCTAAGACAGTAAACAAAAAATTAGTGAGGGGTGCCTAGGAGGCTCAGCTGGTTACATGTCTGACTGGTAATTTCAGATCAGGTCCTGATCTCAGGGTTGTGGGCTCAAGCCTCATGTCAGTTTCCATGCTCATGGGGACTCTGCTTGATATTTTCTCTCCCTCTGCCCCTCCCCACTGCCCATGCACATGCATGTATCCTCTCTCTCTCTCTCTATCTCTCTTTCAAAAAGTAAATCTTAAAAAATATTAGCAAGATGGTGGGGGGCTATCTCACATGCCTAATATATGTATAATTGGAGTTCCAGAAGGACAAAGTGAGACAGAAAAATTTTAAATCCAAAATTTTCAATACTTAATGAGTATTAGAACTCCAAATATCCCATAAATTCAATGAACACCAAACAGAAGAAACATGAAAAAAAAAATCACACCATGATACATCATATTTACATTTCTGAAGGCTGATGATAAAAAGAAAAATCTTAAAGGCAGCCAGATTTTTAAGTAAAATACACATTATAGACAGAGAAATAAAGATAAAAACAATGGCTGACTTCTCAAAAACAACACAAACTAGAAGAGAGTGGAGCAAAAAATAAGCATGAGGGGAAAAAAACTTGCCAATCTAAAATTCTATACATAGCCAAAAAAAAGAAGCATACTTTCATAATGAAGGTGAAATAATAATGACTTTTCACACATCCATAAGCTAAGAGAACTCAGTGGTAGTATAAGAAGTGTTAAAGGAAGTCTTTGGGCCAGAGAGAAAATACAAGATAGATATTTATGACCTCACAAAAGAAATGGAGAGTCCCAAAACATGGTATGTATATAAGTAAACATAAAAGGTATATTTCCCCATTTTAAAACATTGTCAAAAGACAATTTATTGTTTACATCAAAAATGATAGTAATGTGTTGGGGATTTATAACATATATAGAGATAAAATGAATGACAGTATTGGCACAAAGGCAGGCAAGAGAAGGGAAATGACAATCTACTGCTGTAACTTCTGTCTATTACACACTGAGTGTTCTAATACTGTTTGAAAGCAGGCCATGTTAATTTAAAGATGTATATTATAAACCCTAAAGTAATCACTTAAAAAAAAAGGTAAAGCAAAACAGAAATTAGGCATTTTCCCCTTTAGGTAGAGAAAATCAATCGTTAAAAAAATGCTCCACTAATCCAAAAGGAGACAAGAAAAGAAAAAAAGAAAATTATGTGGAATAAATAGGACACAAGCATCAAGATGGCAGATTTAAATCCAAACAACTGATGTTCACATCACATGTAAATGGCTGAGCATGACAATTCAAAGGAACAAATTGTCAGAATGGGTGAAAAACCAAAACCTAACCATAATTATCTAGGAGAAATTTGCTTTAAAATATAAAGAAACAGGTAAACTAAAAGTAAAATGGTAGGGGCACCTGGGTGGCTTGGTGGGTTAAAGCCTCTGCCTTCGGCTCAGGTCATGATCTCAGGGTCCTGGGATTGAGCCCCGTGCTGGGATCTGTGCTCAGCAGGGAGCCTGCTTCTCTCTCTCTCTCTCTCTGCCTGCCTCTCTGCCTACTTGTGATCTCTGTCTGTCAAGTAAATAATAAATAAAATCTTTTTTTTTAAAAGCAAAAAGATTAAAAAAAAAAAGTCCCAATCTAACACTATTTCCACACCCCCAAAAAAACTGGAACAACAGGTGTTGGTGAGGATGCAGAGAAAGGGGAACCCTTGTGCACTGTTGGTGGGAATGCAAACTGGTGCAGCTTTTACTCTGGAAAACATATGGAGATCCTCAAAAAATTTAAAATAGTGGTGCCTGGCCAGTTCAGTCAGTAAGCATGTGATTTTTGTTCTTGGCGTCACAGGTTCCAGCCCCATGTTGGGGATAGAGCTTATTTTAAAAATAACTTAAAGAAAGTTAACAATAGAATTACCCTACAACCCAGCAATTTCACAATTGGTTATTTACCCAAAGAATACAAAAATGCTAATTCAAAAGGATACATGCACCCCAATGTTTACAGCAGCATTTCCTGCAACAGCCAAATTAATGGAAATAGCCCTTGTCCATTGATAGGTGAATGGATAAAGAAGAGGTGGCATATATACACAATGGAACATTACAGCCATAAAAAAGAATGAAATCTTGCCATTTGCAACAACATGGATGGAGCTAGAGAGTATTACATTAAGTGAAATAAATCAGAGAAAGAAAAATACTATATGATCTCAATCACATGTGGAATTTAAGAAACTAAACAAAGATGCAAGGATAAAGAGGTAAACCAAGAAACAGATTCTTAACTACAGGGAACACAGTGCTGGTCCCAGAAGGGAGGTCGGGGGTGGAATAGATGATGGGGATTGAGGCAGGCACCTGTGGTGATGAGCACCAGGAAGGTATGGAAGTGTTGAATCCCTGTATTGTATACCTGAAACTAATATAACACTGTGTGTTAACTAACTGGAATTTAAGTAAAAACTTAAAAAAAAAAAAAAGACAACACAAAATTTTGGTAGGATTTGGAGCAACTGAAACTCTCATATATAATGATGAGAATGTAAAACTACACACTTTGGAAAACAGTCTGGCAACTCCTAATAAAATTAAACACACAGCAACAAAATAAAATAAAATATAAAGAAACAGGCAGATTAAAAGTAAAAGGATTTTTAAAATTGTCTGCTAACACTACCAAAAACAAAAACAAAAACAAACAAACAAACAAAAGCCCTGAAAGGGCCACAATATCAATGGATATTGATATCAAAATATCAAAATAGATTTCAGGATAAAGAATATTCCTAGGATGGCAATTTTCTAATGAGAAGGTGGTCAGTTCCTCAAAATGACATAATAATCCTCAATGTTTTGTACCTAATAAGAGAACTCCAGAATACGTGAAGGAATTCTCCTGGAATCACCGTGAGCTAAAGCAAATTAAAGGCTTCTTTTTTAGCACTAACTGCTCTAGGGGTGATTTATCGGTGTTTTTGATTGACAGGGAATCTGCCTTCTTGTATTTCGATGTTGGTAAATTATGCATAGAAAAAAATCAATCCTACCTCATTCTGATGGTTGACTAGAGTCCAGCCACACTGGACCCCCCAGTGCCTTGGGTCCCCAAACCTCTTCCCACTTCAGAGCCTGCACAAATACTGGGCCTTTTGCTGAAATGTTTCACCACCCTTTGTTCCATGTGCTACTAATCACTCTCTCAATTTCAGCTAACACATCAATCTTAGAAATGTCTTCCTGAAAAACAATCTGAGGGTTTTGAAGGGACGCGGGGTGGGAGGTTGGGGGAGCCAGGTGGTGGGTATTAGGGAGGGCACATATTGCATGGAGCACTGGGTGTGATGCAAAAACAATGAATTCTGTTACGCTGAAAATTAATAAATAAATAAATAAATAAATAAATAAATAAATAAAATTTTAAAAAACTAAAGAAAGAAATGTCTTCCTGGTCTTCCACCTCCCTGACTAGACACCTTGTCCTACCTCTCAGCTTTCTGCATGATTCATTCATAACTCTCTTCTTAGTTTTTTGGTGTGGACCCCCCACTGAATTGTAAATTTACAAGAGGTACACTACATAGAGATGACACAGCTGTATTCCTGGCACCTCGTGTGCCAACTAGGACATATAGAAGCTCTCAAACTCTTACTGAATGAATAACTGTTCAAAAAATATATAATGGTTTTCATACTGTATATGGCCAAAAACTATCCTTTTAAGAAACCATATTTAATCTGTATTTCATATGCATCATCTATTATAATCAAAATTCCATTATATAGATGTCAAGGGACAGTGAATAATTCCTCAGATATTATAAGAAGAACACATTTATGAGATTTAGCTACCATGTGTAAAAAATGTTCTTTTCATCCAATATTTGCACTGATTTTTCAACAAGGGAAAAAAGGTTCAATTTTGCTATGTGTTTTACAAATCCCTGGAGGAAAAAAAAGTAAGAAAAATGTTAATGTTTTTTGCTCAAAAAATGTCTAAGTATTGTTTGCAATATCCTTTCAGAGAATTATTTCCATATGTGTACAGGGAATTCATTTTAGAAATAAAGTCTCTCCATCCCTTTGGATGGATGAAAGTCACTCTCAGTAACATTGCTGGCGGTTAAGTGTACAGTTTTAGGGACGAACGGACACTGTAATGAGTAATCTGCATGTAGTTTGCTATGTGCCAGCATTTACATTTTGGGTTCAAAGTTATTCAAAGGCTTGAGAGTGGCTGGGAATTTGGAAAGAGCAGAAGGCACTCTGGGAATTATGACCACACGCAATAAAGAACATGAATAAACCAAAATGATGTCAATGACTCCTTAACGTTCGGCAGCATCAGGGAACAAATTTGGGAACAAAAATAGGACAAATTAATGAAAAAAGCATCGCAGCAGATTCACATGAGAAATTTCAAATTTTAAAAAATCATCAGGAAAAGAGAGTGGGAAATAAAGCTAAAAACATCATAATGTTGACAGCATTGTTTCCTGAAGATGAAAAGCCTGGGGGAGAGTGAAAATATTACAAGAACAAATGTCCAAAAACACAGCAAGGTGAACCAGGAACAGACAGAACCCTGCAGCAAAAAAATGAGACTCTCGAAGTGAGGGGCGGAAGGAGGTTAACTGAAGCCGAACCACCTGTCCTATGGTTAAAGAGCAAAACAAACTGAAATATGAGGTTGCAGTGGGACCCCAATAGAAAGAAGTAAAGTCTAACTCCAGAAGTGAAATCTTAAGTTACAGTGTTCAGTGAAAGCACTAAAGTATAATGATGATAAAACAACAACACATGTTTCTTAGTTAATCTCATTGTTCAGCATCATTTTCTTTTGCTAGAACGTCGCTGAGCTCAGGGGCACTCAATTTTCCATTTTGCTCCAGCGTAAGGACTTCCATAAGCCTCCTTTTTTTTATGAATTTATTTTCAGCATAACAGTATCCATTATTTTTGCACCACACCCAGTGCTCCATACAATCCGTGCCCTCTATAATACCCACCACCTCCCACTCCCCCGCCACTTCAAACCCCTCAGATTGTTTTTCAGAGTCCATAGTCTCTCATGATTCACCTCCCCTTCCAATTTCCCCCAACCCCCTTCTCCTCTCTAACACCCCTTGTCCTCCATGCTATTTGTTATGCTCCACAAATAAGTGAAACCATATGATAGTTGACTCTCTCTGCTTAAGGATGAATACCCAACTTTTGTAGCAACATGGACGGGACTGGAAGAGATTATGCTGAGTGAAATAAGTCAAGCCTACTTTTTAAAGTAATTTATTTTTCCAGGTAATGCACAGATTTTCCTTTGTGTTTCAGTAATAAAATGAGTGACCATCTGGATAACTGCAGAAATAGCCTAAGTGGTAAGTGACACAATCTTTTCAATTAAAAGGACTCTTAGAAGATTGACTCTAGTCTAAGCTGGTCCCTTCAGTTCACCAACCTGAGTGAGAGACCTGCTCATTGGCTTCCTCTTGTGTGACTTTCTTCAGCTTCCTCCAGTATATTAAATCACAGACAACTCATCTACCATCATTACCAACTCATGGCTGACACCATCTTACCCCACTTCCTCTTTCTCCTTAAGATTACGTACAAATGCCTTTACTACCATTTTTTTTTTCAGTTTTTTTTTATTAATTTATTTTTTTCAGGGTAACAGTATTCATTGTTTTTGCACCACACCCAGGGCTCCATGTAATCCGTGCCCTTTACGGCCATTTGAATGGAGTTTCAGGGGGCAGGATGAATGAACAATGACAGAGTCTAGATGCTCAGGTCCCTTGTCTTACCAGCAGTGTCCACTGTCTCCAAAGCAGTGACAGGAAGAAACTGTCTCTGCATTCCAGGTATGATACAACTCTCTGGAACACTGGGGAACATTGCACAGAACTCACCTGTCTCCACCATCATCTATATTCTTGTATCAACTGATCTAGTCTTTCACTTTTTTGCCCTTGCTTATCAAGATACTGTTCATTTATGGGACTTGATTCATTCTTTGCTCAAACATTTATACCATGGACACATTATCATCCTTGCACATCATCTGCTTGCACAGATCTGAGTAGACAGATAATGCATTGGACACTTACAGAGAATTCAGGCCAGATGTCCATGGACATAGAAAAGCATTTCTTTGGACAAAGGTGCCATCGTCCTTGGGGTTCTCCACACTCGAAAGCCGCTATCTGACATACAACAGTATGAAGGCCAAAGACCTGATATTTCACCTCTGAAAGCTGATGTGCTCTTCATAGAAAAAGTCATGGGGCTGACCTAGAAATCTACACCCAGAGCATCAAGCCAGTAACCAAAGACATTTTTAAATAACGCAAACCGCAAAATTTTACCTTTCACGCACCCTATTCAGAAAGCGACTGGAATGAATAAATAAGGCAACAAACCAAGGGAGAGGAGTCTACCACGTACAGAGGAGATAGAGACTCAGACACAGGTGAGGATTCCATGAAAGGAACTTCCAAGTGGCTGAAAGTTTCCAAGATAACAGCTGTAGAGTGGAAACTAGTCCAGGCAGGTGCAGAGAGAGGGCTCCCACAGATGTTTCAAAAAAAAAATTAAAAATAAACATTTAAAGAGCCTGATGTATCTGAATGTATTAAAAGGAGTCCTTAGTCCTGTCAGAGAATTTAGGGGATGACTTAGTTACACATGTCATGGAGACTAAGTAAACAAAAAAGTCAGTGATTATTAATCCCAGGGAAAACACAAAGCTGTTATAGACAGGAAAAGCATTCATAATGTGCTAGGTGGCTCAGCTGTACCTAATACTTACATGATTATAATAATGTAAACCCAAAATATTGATTTAACCCAAAATGGTAATATAATTACATGAAAAAAGTAGTAGCAGATAAGGAAGGAAGGCACTCAGAGTGCATAAAATTAATGTAAGTAGGCATCTAACCCGCAAAAATGAAGACTTTCTGTGTAAACAGAGAATTTGAAAATATCGGTGTGAATAGGAAGAGAAAAAGCTTAAAAAGGAAAAAAAAATATATAGAGAAAGCAAAGTCAGTAGATGAGTGTATTTCTAGAGAGGGTTTCATTCCAATCACACTAAGAAGCAGCTCTAACCAACCCTTAGGTAGAGCAGCACCCCCCACGTGTTGAATCACAGGGTGCCTGGTGTTCACTCCACATCAGCCAGCATTGAGCCTAACAGCAACCCATGGGCTTTGGGTGATGGACCACGGGATGTAGAAATCCCATCCATACAGCATTATTTGGGAGTCTCCAACACTGAAGACTTTAGAGGAAAAGATCGGTTGACTGGAACCCCGGTAAGCTGTTGCTCTAATTTCCTAGTCCCCTCCATGACACCCGTTTTCTGGGATCCAGCATTCTGAACACGTCACATTCATGCAATTCTCACCACCCTCCTCTTCCATGTGATTCTTTTTCATATTTGTTAACATTTCAGAAAGAGATCAATAAGAATCCCACAAGGTACAGACAAAAATATTGTGTCCATAAAATATCTGTTTGAACAGAAGAGCTAATGGCCATCCACTCTTACAGACCCTCTGCCCAAACGCTTCCGGCCCCCCTTGACACACATTTTCCTCATCCTCTACATCCACAACACGAGGAAGTCCATCAGCTACACGTCCAAAACATGCTCAGTCAGCCACTTGCCATTTCTTCAGCCATTTCCCTGGTCCAAAGCACCCCCACATGCCCCTGGATTATCGCAGGGCAGAGAAGCCCCTCTGGCTGTCTGGCATCCACCACCTACCCTTCGTCCCCTGCACACATACCCACTAATCCATCCCCCAGAGCAATCCAGGCACACATGCTACACTGTCTCTCTCCCCTGCTGAGAACCCTCCGAGGTCCCCTTCTCTGACATAAAAGCCATTGTTTTCATGTGGCCCATGCTTGCTGTTCCTTCTCTGCTATCACCTCCTACTCCTCACCTTGCTCCGTCCACTCCAGCATCCCTGCAGTTATTTTGGCCCCTCCAGCATCCCTGCAGTTTCCTCCCTCAACCTGGGATGCCCCTTCCCCGGAATGCACTTGGCCGTTTCCCCCATCTTCTCTAGTCTTTGCTGACCCCCTCCTTCTCCATAAGGCTTGCCCTCCACCACAGTGAGAAGTCCCAACTGCCCTCAGCAGTTGTCACTTTTTAGCATCCTACGTAGTTTACTTACTTGTTACAGTTTTCGGATTTTCTTTCTCTCCCATTCCTTAAAGTTTAAGTTCCTAAATGGCAGACACTTAGTTGGCTGAATTCCCTGACAGATCTCAAATTCCTCCAACCGTTCCTAGCATGCAGTAGAACCCCGAGAAATGCTTCTTGAACATACGGCTGCTTGGTCAAAGTCCGCCAAACATAAAGGAATACATCTCCGTGAAATAGAACATTCTAAAACTAGCTTTCATGATAAGTGGTTAATTATTTGCCTGTACATGCATAGACCACGTCACCTATACCAGTGCATTTTCTTCCACCCCTGCCTCCTTAAATCACCGGAGAGGGTACTGGTCCGCACTGTACAAGATCAGAAGACAGAGGCCAAAGAGAAGGAAGGGCATCCATTACACAAAAGCTCACATCTGTGCTCGGCACAATGCGAGGAGGAGAGCATGTCCCCTTTACTTAGTGGCTGCAACCATGTGAGACGTTATGGTCATCTTGACTTAACATGGCTTCTTACCCTCAGTTCCACCAAACAGAATCACCAAGTCCATAACTAAACTTCAAAATTTGGTTAAAGCTGCTCTTACTACCCTCGTTCTGGGGTGTGGTTGAATGACTGCTATTTACTGAATATGTATTACATGGAATATTTTAGTATAAAACAGATCCACAGGGGTTCCCGGGTAGCTCAGTCAATTAAGCATCTGCCTTCGGCTCGGGTCATGATCCCAGGGTCCTGGGATCCAGTTCCACATCCGGCTCCCTGCTCAGCGGGGAGTCTGCTTCTCCCGCTCCCTCTACTCCCCCACCCCCACTCTGCTCTCTTTCTCTGTCTCTCTCTCAACTAAATAAAATCTTTCAAAAAACAAACAAACAAATCCTCAAAACCAATCTCACAGGCAGCTGTTGCTGCTATTTTCACGTTAGAGATGAGAAACCATATGAAGTTTGAACTCTGCAGCAAGACACACTGGGATTCGCTCTCAGGAGTCATCTAAGCGGGGACCGTGGCTGGGCCCAGACTCCTCCAAGCAGGAGGGGCACCTTCCGGGTGTTTTCCTTCAGAAGGGAGGCAAAGGCACCTACTGATCCATGTTCAGCCCTTCAAAGGCCAAAAATCCCCAAGTCGGACACCTTTGATCCAAAGATGGCTACAGAATAACAATGTGCAATTCACATTATCGGGTGGGCCTGTCCCGGTGCCCTGCACTTGCTAGAGCTCGATCCAAAGCCTCCTCACCTTAGCCTGGGTCACCCACCATCTGTGGATTCCCTTACTGTCAGCAATAACCTCCTTAACCTGGGGCCATACAAAAACCCCAAACAAACCTTGGCCCCTGGAGCTTTGATGGTAGCTCTTCCTTCTTTTCTTCTTCTTCTTCTTTCTTCTTCTCCTCCTTCTCCTTTTTCTCTTTCTTCTTCTTCTTCTTCTTCTTCTTCTTCTTCTTCTTCTTCTTCTTCTTCTTCTTCTCCTTCTCCTTCTCCTCCTCCTCCTCCTTCTTCTTCTTCTTTCTTCTCCTTTTCCCTCTCCTTTTCCCTCTCCCTCTCCCTCTCCTTCTCCTTCTCCTTCTCCTTCTCCTTCTTCTTCTTCTTTTTTCATTTGGTTTCTATAAAATCTGAATTATCTACCTTGGTGTACTTCTCCCCAAGGTTAAAACTGTGGTTACACATGGAAACAACCAAGCCAGAAAACATGCCTTTTAGAGTGGTTTCCTCTAATGATATCTGCTGGTCCTGAATCCATAGTCCAATGTAGATTGTTCAGAATACATGGGGGTGTTACTGCTCATTTCCAGATGAGCCAGGGTCCTCCCTGTAGGGACCAAATATCAGCTGGCATTCATTAACTTTGATGGTTTGCCATCACCCTGGAATGGATTTGCTGAGTCACAGAAACTTCCTAAAAAGAGCAGAATCCCATCTGACTTGCTATTAAGTATTCATCACAGAATCGAGTTTGAGCATTCTCAGGGAAACCGAGGGCACTGCTAATAACCCCAGAACCTGTACGATGCGGCTCGGGCTTCACCAAGCAAAGAGCCCACAGCCACTCAAGTCCCTTTGCTAATAGACCTAATATATACCAACCAGCTGTGTAATGGGCCCAAGCACCCCCTGGGGCACAGAAGAAAGTCATAAAATAGAGTCCATTATCCTGCACTGGAAATTTGACTTGATTTGGATTTGACACTTCATTTAGAGAAATGTCCTGGAGGCATATCTTTTCTAGAAGGTTGGGGTTGGACTGGGTGGCTGGCTGTTGCCACATTAATTCTGCAGAGCATTTTTAAACTTAAAGGAGTAAGACTTTTAAAATATTCCCTTCATGATGATTTCAGAAGATCAAATTGAGTTGTAACGTCTGGAAGTTATTACTGGAACATTTTAAATTAAACCAAGCCAGCTTCACTCATTTCCAAGAGGGAACATGAGGGCAGTGCCAATCCCAGCATTTCCAGGGTTGGATAAAAATCAGATCTTACCTGTAAAGACAAGGGTTCTAACCTCAGAGGGTATGATATGGAAGAAATAAGACCCACCCAACCTATCAAAGACCCCCCCCCCCAGGACCACGAGCCTGGCACATTCGGGATCCTGCTACATCTGCCACCACATGAGAACAACCTGGAGTGAGATGCGAGGAGGTTTCCAGTGCAACTCAAAGTTGCAAGAGAAGAGGAAAAGATGGAGCTAGAACCCAGACGAAACTCCTGCCTCTAAGTCGGTAGTGTCTTCGTTTGTCTATTTGGGGAGGGCTGTAGTATATTTACAACACGGTGCCTGCAACTCACTCATGATTACCGAAGCCCGATGTGGGTGCCATAAGGAAATATTAAAAAGTGAGCCTATTACCACTAGGAAAATTTAAGCCAATGGAAAGTAAACCCATTAAACCCATGATCCTAAATCTAAGTAACTACCACAAGAATAATTTTCATATTTGCATATTTGGACCAATATTATACACCTAAAAACAAAATCATTTAAAATTTTTAATTGCTTCTTTAAATCAGAAGAGGCCAGTGAACTGGGAAAACGTCAGAATCCCAATTGGGAATGTATGGACACTAGGAAGGGAGCCCTGAGAATAAACATCTGAGGAAACGTTCAGGAATGGGTCGAGGTCAATCTTACAGAGATCTTGAGGTTATCATGACACTAGATTTGTCCTAACCTTGACTTACTTAATATATTTATTACACAAACAAAGACAACATAACGCTAGGAATAATAATGTTAACAAGAAGAAAAGTTCATCCAGCACTGCGCCAGGCAGGGTTCATTGTCTCCCGTAATCCCCCACCAGTCCCCAGGGAGGGGTGCGACTGCTGTCTTGATGAGACAGAGGGAATGGGAGGCAGGACACTAAGGCCACACTCAGAGTGGGGTCAGGGGAAGAGCACGTGTAAGTCACTCCAGCAGCCATAGCAAAATACAGACTTGGCAGCTTAACTAACACACGTCTATTCTCTGAGAGTCCAGAGGCTGGAAGTCCAAGATCAAGGTGTCAGCAGCCCTGCTTTCTTCTGAGGCTTCTCTCCATGGCTTGCTCATGGCCAGCTTCTCTGTGTCCTTACATGGCCTTTCCTGGGCATGCTCATCCCTGCTGTCTCTCTGTGGGTCCCAATTTCCTCCTCTTACAAGGACACTAGTCATATTGGATTAAGGCCTCATGTCAACTTACCCACCTCTTTAAAGGATATATGTCTGATATAGCCACACTCTGAGATGTTAGACATTAAGGCTTCAGCATTTGAATTTGAAAAGAAGGGTCACAGTTCAGCCTGTGACAGGTGGAGGCACGAGGAGAGACAATTTGGGACAATGGGACAGAAGAATCCTAAATATTTTGTAACCACTGCTATGAACAAGAATATGAGATGGTCTCTGTGGCCCCAGGACCCTCCAGAAGGAGGCCCGAGGCAAAGATTTTGTCTCTGTGTAAAGTGGAATGTTCTGACAATTAGAGCTGTCGACTACTGAGGTTAGTGCTGCAATGTTTCAGAAGGTGGGAGGTGGAGATGGTGTCTTGGTGAAGTGGAGGGTGATTAGACAATGTCCTGATTTTTACCCCTTTCTGTTAAGAAGCAAGAAATATGTTAAAAGATGCATATTCCTCTGCCTTGGAAAAGATATGTTGATTCCATAACTTGGTCCCTGTCAAAAAGAAAACCATGAGCCAAAATGAAATCACGTAGACCAAGTCGCCACGCCAGGACTTCATCCCTAACCTAACTGCAGTTCCAACCTCCCCCGGAAATGCAGTCCTAATCACCCAGCGAGGGATGTTCTGATGGGAACCAAGGAGGTAACCTGTCCCATGGACCCTCTCCCTACCCACAAAAGAAGAGGAGGGAATCTGGGGATAAGATCCCGGCTCCTTCCCTGGAGGGAAGGTGACCCTGCCTGAAATGAAACAACCCTTTCTTTGGCTAATAATTTCCCTGTTTCACGCTCCTTCCTATAAAAACCTACCACGTGTATAACTTGAATTCATGCCCAGATCATGAATTGGTTAATAAAACCAGTCAGATCTTCACATTTACCCAGCTGAATTTTTGTTATCGAACACCTTAGAAGCTTCTTTTCTGAGTGATGGGGACAAGGTCCTGGAACTCGTTGCATATTAGCCTTCATTCCTAAAACAGTTCATAGAATTATTGACACCATTTCAAGTGAGCATGTTTTGCAAAATAAGTTACTTTTTTTGCCCCCAAACTAGGCCTAATCAGCAGTGTATCATATAAGCAGAGGATTATAGCTTGACTCCAAGGTAAAAACATTAAGAATGATGACTATAAAACACTTTTGGGGAGGAATCACATGTGAGGAAGGTAATCTGTGTGACTCTTATCACTATTTAACGGTACTCTGTGCTAGCGAGGACTGGGCTTGGGGCCAGCCCCACGGTTAAGGTTTACTATCATTTCCACTGTTTTAAGAGTCTCTCCTTTTTGTGCTGGGTGAGATCCATGGGTCGGGCAGGTCAGATGAATGCATTAAATGATTTGGAGGAATAACACTGGCAGCTAAATATTTATATGGAAAACGTTCACATCCATTTTTCTCCCAATATCCAAAAAACATTCTCTAAAATCAATACCACTCTCCACACGAGGCCCCACTGTGCCAAGGGACACAGAGCCAGGTCGCTGCTGCCCTTGCAATAACCCATAGATGACAGTGATTACGAGAAGGGGGCAGGTGGAGAAAATGGGAGGGAGAAGGCCTACACAGGGAGCCCCGATGGGGGAGGGGAAGCAGTAGATCCTGCCTGCTGGGATTCGGGGGAGTCCTGGGGAGGATACTCTGCCCTTTCTTCCATTTGGGGGGTCCCTGCATTGCAGAAACGCTTCTCCACGGGGGGCAACTTGGCCATGCGTGGAGACACCGTGGATCGTCACAGCAGGGAGCTGCGTGGTGTTCCAGAACCTACAGCATAGAGGACAGGCATGCTGCTAAACAAAGCACAGGACAGGCCCCCACAATGAAGAGTTCCCCAGCCCCAGATCGCATGGTCCACAGGTGAAGAAGCCCGAAGTGGAGGGTTACACCCATGGACTTTCAGACCCTGCCTCCATCAGACAAGTGGTGAGTTTGGGAGCAGAAAGGAGCGTGTTACCTCTCGCTCCCCCGCCTACTGGCCTCTGTTTGCCTGCAGGGAGCACCCCTCTGGGTCTGCAGTCACCCCCATGGTGAACCGCCTGGTTCTGGGGTTCACACTGAAGACTGTCATAGGAAGATGCTATTTTGATCTCCATCTGACAGTTCTCCCCCACAAATCCCAGGCCCCCTCACCATCTCTCTTAATTGGTTCCAGGTGTGGCAAGGGAACCAGAAAAAATCTCGGTTATCTGTGACCCTCGAATCTAAAATGTACGGAGGGGCCTTGATGTACTGAGTGCTGCCTGTTATATGCAACAGATGAATCACTAAATTCTACCCCTGAAACTAATAATGCAGTGTATGTTAATGAAATTGAATTTAAATAAAGAATCTTAAAAATATAAGAATCAATTAATTGATTGATTGATTAATTAATTAAAATGTATGACAGTCCTCTGCTAAATTCTCCAAACGTCAGTGTGTAATACAAGATGAGTAGATGAAGCCTGGTGAGTACTCAGATGTACACAGACGTGGGGTCATCAGGAGACCACGTTAGTCAGCCTCAGAAATTCCAAAGTACGGCAGGGTGCCTGGGTGGCTCAGTGGGTTAAACCTCTGCCTTCGGCTCATGTCATGATCTCAGGGTCCTGGGATCGAGCCCCACATCGGGCTCTCTGCTCAGCAGGAAGCCTGCTTCCCCCTCTCTCTGCCTGCCTCTCTGCCTACTTGTGATCTCTCTGTGTATGTCAAATAAATAAATAAAATCTTAAAAAAAAAAAAAAGAATTCCAAAGGAGGCCTGAAGACAAAATCGAGGATCTCAAATACAAAGAAACCAATCCTAAGGAGAGGCTCTTGGCTTTAATAGCCACTAAAGAGCTGGTTCGACTACTCTAGAAACGTCTCCTCTGGAAATGTCTCCAGCCACGTGCTGGAGCAGCAGAGCACGACCCAGACCAGATCTGTGGGCCTTTCCTGCTATATTGCACTGCAACGTTACCATCTTTAATAATGTATGTGCTTTCTGCACCAGCTGAATCATTTCCGTCTTACTTAAAATTTGACAAAGTTGGGCGCCTGGGTGGCTCAGTGGGTTAAAGGCTCTGCCTTCGGCTCAGGTCATGATCTCAGGGTCCTGGGATTGAGCCCCACTTCGGGCTTTCTGCTCGGCAGAAAGCCTGCTTCCTCTCTCTCTCTCTCTCTCTCTCTCTCTCTACCTGCCTCTCTGCCTACTTGTGATCTCTCTCTGTCAAATAAATAAATAAAATCTTTAGGGCGCCTGGGTGGCTCAGTGGGTTAAGCCGCTGCCTTCGGCTCAGGTCATGATCTCAGGGTCCTGGGATCGAGCCCCGCATCGGGCTCTCTGCTCAGCAGGGAGCCTGCTTCCTCCTCTCTCTCTCTGCCTGCCTCTCTGCCTACTCGTGATCTCTGTCTGTCAAATAAATAAATAAAATCTTTAAAAAAAAATAAATAGATAAATAAATAAATAAATAAATAAAATCTTTAAAAAAAATTTTGACAAAGTTGGAAATTATCTAAATGAACCCCAGAAGGAAACGATTAATTCGGGAACGTCAGTTAACAGGGTACTGTGGATCAAAATTTGTATTTTAAAAGGCCATGAAATAACACAGAAACTGGTTTGCATTTGGATTTCAATTGAAACAAATAAGTTTATATGTAGAAAAAATGCTGTAAGAGATATTCTAGAATTATGGGAACTAGTTTCCCTTATCCTGGTGTCTTGTCTTCACTAATGGATTTCTTGAATTTTGACTTTTCATTATAAAGGCAACTTTCAATTTCACAGTAAGGCAGAAATTAGGCGTATTATAGGGTTACAGGATGCTTGTTAAAAACAGATAGCTTCATAAGGAAATACTATTTTATCCCCGTTACTGGAGTCGTTTGTACCTAAAAGCTCAGCAGTCTATCCAAGTGGTGGGTAATTCATATGTTGTGGATCAACTCCTAATCACAGGACTACGGCAGTAAGCAGAGAGGAGGCAGGAACAATCCTGGCTCGATCCTGCCATGGCATCGTCCTGGTCTCCCCTTCTGATGAATCGAAAAGCCAGGACTTACCAGGAAGAGAGAGCCTGGGGCAGCTGCTTCCCAGCTGCTTCAACTGACCTTTATGGCCCTCACCAACTGCTTTCTGGAGTTTTCTCTGTTATATGCAGGGCACACTCTGCTTGATCCCTGTCTAGCTTAATAGCCGTGGGACTTGGGGTAGATTAATTTATCCAAGCCTCAATTTATTTATCATGAAAATGGGACTGATAGAAACTGGCTTAGATTTATGTTAGGTACATAGTGTTATTTCTGGCCAATAAATGTTTAATGAAGGGTAGTTACTATTATTAACATTAACACAATGGCGATGATAAAGAAAACTATGCTCCTAATTATATAGCCACCTGGTTAAAAATTAGTACATTTCAATGGGCCCAGTGTTGTTGATGGACGTTGCTTACCAGCAGGAATCTGTTTCCAGCTGTTTCTTCCCCACCCCTTCACTGGAAGAGCAGGGGATCTTTCTACCCATCTGTTCCTTTCTTTGGCCACCCAAACACACACACACACACACCCCTGATTCCTCCTACAAGATTGGTGAGGAACACTCCAGAATTAGACTTGGCTCCCCCACATTCCAAACACATGACTTCAGGCAATGTAAAGATCTTTGGGTGCCTCTCATTCCATGTCTTTGAGATCGAGCTCACTGCAGAGCTGACTTTGCGATCAGTAAGGTAGGCACTCATGGTCACTGACTGTTGTCCTTTGTCTTCATCAAGAAGACAACCATCAAGATGCTGTTTTTTATAACAGGGAGACAGGCTGTATTTACTGGAAAGGTTTCACTTAATCACCTTGACAACAAAAAGGGAACAGAAATAAAAAGAATACAAGAAGCTTGTGATGACTAATTTTACATGTCAACTTGGCTGGGCCACAATACCCAGATATTTGCTTAAACTTTATTCTTTAAGGCAGGTTTTTTGAGGGTTTTGTTTGTTTGTTTGTTTGTTTGTTTGGATGAGGTTAATATTTAAATCTGTGGACTTTGAATCAAGCAGATTACACTCCCTTATGTGAATGGGCCTCATCCAATCAGTTGAAAGACTTAATCACCCAAAAAGACTGACTTGCCCTAAGAAAGAAGGAATTCTATCAGCAGATGACATTTAGATTGAACTACAACTCTCCCCTGACCTCCAGCCTGCCAACCTACCCTGCATATGTACTTAGCAAGGCTCCACAATCACATGCACCAATTCCTTAAAACAAACCCCTAACTATACACACACACACGTATCACATACACACACACTCTTGGTTCTGTTTCTCTGCATAAACCCAATACAAACTCAAAACCAGTGTGGTTTACAAAGGATAGGTACGTTCTTGTCCAATTCTGGCATGTTTACTCTGGGCTCCCAGACTCGCTCTTCTACACCTTGTCCCGGAGAACACTCCTCAAGGATTCGCACCTTGAAGGCAACAACAGTGTCTCACACTCTTCAGGTTTTCCAGAATTTTCTTGATGGTCCCTCACTCCTTAATCCAGTGGCTCTCAAACTAGAGGATGATCAGAATCCCCTGGAGGGCTTGGTAAGAGACTGCTGTGCCCCACCTGAGAGTATCTGATCCAGTCTATCAGGAGCAGGCTCTGAGCTCCCAAGTGATGCTGATACAGCTGTGAGGGGTCACACCTTGAGAATCAGAGCCCTAACTCCAGCTGAGGAGAAGCAACAGCACAGAGAAACACACCTCCTACTTAACTGAGGCCCAGGTATGACATCAGTTCAATTCAATTCAGTTCTGCAGGGACTAGTCACAGGGATCTCCAAGCCCTGCCCACGAGGGGCAACACCAACTCTATCAGTCATGGCAGGGAGTGGGCCATCCCTGCCAGCATCTGGTCCTTCTTTTACAGAACTAGTGTTGTTGTTATGGGTCCTTCTGGAAGGCTGTGTTCTCTTTTTCCAGATCTTATGTCAATGGTGCTTGCTTTGCACATGTAGGCTGAGGATTCCCTCTTGTCACCTTCCTTTATTGGAGTCACTGATAAAGGGAAAGAAGGAGTGCTCGAAATCTAGGCAGGTGCCAACAGGAGGACCATGGTCTGTAGCAATGCCGGGAAGGAAAGGCTTGGTTCGGGGTCTGGCCGCTGAGGACCCTGTGTGGAGAATGGTGACTGAAGGAAGCATGTTCACGAGCAACTTCTCCCTCTCTTCCATGAAGTTAAGCTGAGGGTATCGGTTTACAGGACACCATAACAAAGCACCACAAACTGGGGTCTTAAGCAGCAGAGATTTTCTTTCTCACGGTTCGAGGCCAAAAGTCGGACACCAAGCGGTCTTCAAGGTGTTGGCAGGTTTGTTGACTCCCAAGGCTTCTCTCCGAGGTGTGTAGATGACATCTCCCCATGTCCTCATCTGTTCGTCGCTCTGCATGTACCTGTGTCCTATTCCCCTTGACTTATAAGGACGCAAAGCATATCAGATTAGGGCCCAGCTTAGTGACATCATTTTAACGGACTGGCCTCTTTCAAGGCCTCTCTCCAAATTCAGTCACACTTTGAGGTGCTGGGGATTGGGATTTCCGTGTAAGAATCTGGGGGAGACACAACTCAGCCCATAACGCTGAGGATAAGATACTGCTTGTACTTCCCACAATCACTGCTTCCCTTTCAATATGTGGATTCAAGTCTTTTCCAGCAAAGAAAATCTACATCTGACAGGTTAGTCTCATTTGCTTTCTTCGCCTCAGTTTACAGTTTTCAGACCTGGTTTTCAGCAGCCGGCCCACTGTCACAGGTGGAAACACTCATCAGGCAGATCACCTCTGAGGGAGATGTACCCTCATCTTGCCATCATTTAAAGCAAGAGCCACAGTCACCCTGGGGTGCCTGGGGGCTCAGTCAGCTAAGCATCGGACCAATCTTGCTTTCTGCTCAAGTTGTGATCTCAGGGTCACAAGATCGAGCCCCACAGTCCACGCTCAGCAGGGAGTCTGCTTGGGATTCTCTCTCCCTCCACCCTTCCCCCCACTCATGGACACAAGCTATCCCTCTAAAACAAATAAATAAGGGTGCCTGGGTGGCTCCATGGATTGGGCCTCTGCTTTTGGCCCAGGTCATGATCTCAGGGTTCTGGGATCAAGCCCCTAATCGGGCTCTCTGCTCAGCAGGGAGCCTGTTTCTCTTCTCTCTCTGCTCACTTGTGATCTCTCTTTCTCTGTGTCAAATAAATAAAATAAAATCCTTGAAAATAATAATAATAAATAAATAAATAAATAAATCTTGGGTGTGGGGGGAGCCAAAACCACAGCAATCCATGACTAAGCCAACGCTTACGAGCCTCATACTTGAGAATAGCAGTAACCCACGTAGGTGAGCAGAGGTCACACTGCAGCCAACAACCCTTTAAAGTACCTGCTTGAAGCACCTGAAATAGTGCACTATAAATGTTGCTATCAAGGAAGCTGAAAGCCCTTATAGGGTGGAATGGTCCTTCCAGATCTGAGATGTGACGTTCCAAACATTCACCGTCAGCTCTCAGCTATGCCTGCATCTTGCAAAGCAGAAGGGCACTGTGGGGATGGTTTGGTCTGAACCCTCAAGCTGTGTGTTTCTTCCCAGCCAGGGTAAGGGGTAGCCCAGAGAAGAAAGTCAGGAAACTGCCCACAGCATTTTCTGTCCACAGATGCCCGCCTCTCCAATATTTTCCCTATACCCGAGAATCATTACAAGCTCCTCTTTGAACTTTGAGATGTCCGCGGGGCATCAAGCCTCACTTACATCTCGGTGTAAACTACTTTAATCCATCATCTATTGCATTAGTTGATTGGCATTGAGTGTTTCAAAAATGGATGATTTCAGTTTTGATAAAGCACATGGGAAGAAGTTTTGGATCCATCTGGATGAAGTCAGTGTCTTTGACCCAAGCAAGGCAGGCTGGGGACCACAGACTTCTGGGTGGTAGGGACACCAGGGTAAAAGGAGGGCTCAGAGGGACAGGGAGGACAGCTGGCCAGGAACAACTCCCTTGAAATCCCAGCTGGAGGCTTTGGAAATAAGTGGAAAAATGTCTCATGTGATGTACAAATTCCTAGTCCAAATATCTGACGTGGAGAATTGTGCAAAGGTGGGCAAATCTCAGGCTGGTGTCACTTTACAAGTCTGCACTGATCAGCATGCAGCCTCCCTGTTCAAGTTAATCCAAGCTATCTCAGTTAGGTAGGCGCCTGGGGCCATGAAGGAGGACCAGGGCTATTCCCCTTGCACAGAAGTTAGCAGGGAAATCGGGCAGGAGCTCCAAGGACCCTGCTACACCTGTCACCTGAGGTCAGAGCAGGAATAGCAATCAGAAAGGGAGAAAGGTGAGCACAAAATAGTGAGAGTGGCCTCCAGTTTCTCAGAGGGTGTGACATTGGGACACACTAGAAGACCAAGCATGGCTTGAGCAAAATTTTTCACCTGCTTGGCTTTTTAATTTTCTAGCTAAAAACAAAACAAAACAAAGCAAAACAAAAACACAAAGATTAAAAATGTCTACCCTAAAAGGCTAGATAGAAGGAATGGATAGAAGGAATGATATTACTCATTTTAAATTCTGAAGTAGGTGATTAACACATCTTACATCTGCATAAAACACACACACACACACACACACACTTCTAAATTGATGTCCCCAACTATTTTGCTCCTGTGCATACCAAGGGGACCTACCTTCTCTACTAACTTCCAAAGCACTGAGTCTCAAAGTGTAGCTCCCCAGACCACCTGTGTCAGCCTTACCTGTGGCCCTGTTGGAAATGCCTGCCCCCATCGCAGACCTATGCAGTCAGCAAACTGCAGCCCTACAAGTTTCCTGGGTAGTTCTAATGCATACTGAAGTTTGAGAACTACAATGCTGGTTGCACAGTAGAATCACCTGGGATCCCTCGAAAAAGAGTCTTATACCGAGGCCCACCCAGACCAAATAAATCAGAATCTCTGTGAATAGGATCAAGGTCCAGAACTTTCTTTTTTAAGATCTCCCTCAGGTGAGCCTAATGTGTGGCCCATGCTGAGAAACCATCACTCTGGGCTCCATGAATGAGCCTTGGTGGCTCTCACACTCCAAACCTGTTCATTCCTTTGCTTCCTTAAATACCAATGCCTGCTCTATGCCCAGCGCTATAGCAGGTAGTAGGGATACAAGACAGACACGGACCATACACTTCTGGAGATTAGATAGAGTCTGGTGCCCTAGAAAGCCCACCATTTACAACCACACAAGTTATACACTGTACAACTCTGATGGGAACCCTTCACGTCTTTATATACAACCTGTAAAGCCACACACAATATCCAAAATCGAAGCTCAAGGTCATCTTGGCACCATAACATGTACATGACATAAATTACAAGAGGTTTAGACTCAACTCCTGGCCAAGTCTTCAAAGGGAGTCCCAGCAGGATCAAGGCCAAAGGATTTATTTCCCTCTGCTATGTACAACTCTTATATTTATTAATGGAGGAGGGACATTGTATGAAGTATGAGTTTACTGAGCATGATGGTTTTATTTTGTAGTAAACCAGCACCGATATAAAGTTTTTTCATTGGAATTAACTTTATTCTCATTGTGGTAGACTGAATAATGGCCCCCAAAGGCCTTAATCCCTGGAGCCTGTGAAATTTTTCTTACAAGATGACAAGTCTTCATAGATGTGATTAAGTTAAAGGTTGAGATTAGGAAAATGATGGGGTGGCCATAGATGTCATCACAACTATCCTTGTAAAAGAGAGACAGAGGTATATTTGATATAGAAGAACAAAACAATGTGACCACTGAAACAAGATGTTACACTGCTCACTTGAAAGATGGAGGAGGGAGCTGGGAGCCAAAGAACACACCCTAGCACATGCAATAAGACAACAGATTCTCTGGAGGGAACATGGTGCCCCCAACGCACTGATTTTGGCCTAGTGATTCTGATTTCAAAACTCTGACCTCCAGACTGCAAGAGAACAAATGTATGTATGATGTTTTAAGTCATCCAATTCATAATTATTTGATACAGCAGCAATATAAAACTGATATATTTATATGTACCCAAATAAAGAAAATCCACAAGAATAGAACAGAGTTTGGAAAGAAGTTCAAAGCAGCTGAAATTTATTGTATCCCCTTTAGTGGGCCAGGTTCTGTGCTGGTTATTTTATGTGGATTAGGTCTCAAACTCAAGACAAG
This sequence comes from Mustela nivalis, assembly GCF_964662115.1. Lineage (NCBI taxonomy): Eukaryota > Metazoa > Chordata > Mammalia > Carnivora > Mustelidae > Mustela > Mustela nivalis. Next base: position 4,639,251 of record NC_139020.1, on the reverse strand, counting down.
AAAGGTGGTATCATCACCATCACCACTACCATCATCACCATCACCATCATCACTACCATCATCACCATCACTATCACCACTATCATCACTATCATCATCACACCACCACCATCATTATCTTCATCATCACTACCACGGCCACCACCACCATCACCATCATCATCATCACCACAATCATCAACATCTTATCTTCACCATCACCACCATCATCACCAACTTCATCACCACCATCTTCATCTTCATCATCAACATCATCATCATTAATATTTATCAATATTTCTATTTCATATTTTTGCATCGAGTTATAAAATTCTACTCTAACTAGGACATACCAGGTTACCAATTAATGGTCTTTATGGCCTGAAAGCAAAGTGAAGCACTCACATTTGAAGAGCAAAAGAGCAGATGTTCTGGTAGCAACTTGAGAAGAGCAGCCCACAGATGAATGTGATGGGTGGTCCCACAGACACTATTCATACAGAAATTAACATGGTAAATGCTATTAATAACTCCCCATTCAGCACCATCTTGCCCAGAAGAAATTGTTTCTGCATCATCAACTCCTGGCAGCAACTTTGCTCTATCTAAGTTGCCATTTCTCAAAACAACGTCCTTTTATCCCACTTGGGACCTGTCACCTGGAACAAATAAGGTCTTTACGAGTCCTGGAAAATGAGAGAATTTTCTCCACAAACTGTATCTTTCTGTACTTGTTCCCTACCCTGACATATAATACAGGAGATTAACCTACTAGAGAGGTTGAATTTCACATCTCCCCAAAAAGAAATGAGGATTTTCTCATATCAGAAGGGAAAAATGTAACTTACATAAAGAAGTAAAATCTGAGATAAAGAAAATTATTTTTTTTAAATAAGTAAGGCTTCAGGAATTTTATTTCAGAATTTACACTTTCATAAATAAGAATTCTTCATGACACTGAGAGGTAACCCAGATACAATGTTTCTGTGTGGTCAAAATTCTCAAGATCTCTCACAAGTCCTAGATCTAAGGAACTCTCCCTCTCACCCCTCAAAATCTGTAGTTGTCCCTCTAATATAAAGAGGTAAAAATTCTCTAAGTGGATTAATACATTAAAAGTTCCCTAAGTGGATTAATACATTAAAAATAAGTCCAAAAAAATAGCAATAGTTATGACACCTTACACTTATTTAGTAATTCTCATATACCAGGCATATTCTAGGCTTTTACCAATAGTAAATCCTTACTCTTCCCATTATATGGAACTACTTCTATCATCTCTGTTTTACAGATGTGGGAACTAAGGCACAGAGCTAATAAGAGGTATAATTCTACACTAAGGATATTGGCCCCAGAGTCTTATTACACAATGTTTTAATATCTCAACAAAGTTTTAAAAGCACTTTCAGAGAAATGTGGATATCTTACTTCACAATTTACACAAAAGCCTAAAGAGCCAAGAGGGAAAGGACTCAACCTATCAGAAACACAGGCTAATTATTAAGCCATAGTCACAGAGTCAGAGGGGTGCTGAAGTAGGACCACACCAGTCAGCCTCTTGAACAAACTGGAGACACCAGAAAAGACCTGCTCATATGTGGATACCAACATGCACGAGGGAGGTTTGGAAAACCAAAGGAGGAGATGCCCATGAATGATGCCGGGATGGTGTGTTACCCCAATGGGGCCAAAGAGATGGAATCTCAGTCTCTCACCAGACAAAAATCCAACCCAGATGAATTAAGGACTTAATGAAATGAAAGCCAATACAAACCATTCTAGGGGGAAAAAAAAGAAAGAAAGAAAGAAAAAGTACAGCAGGAAGCCATTTTTTAAGGTACAAAACACTCATCAAAAATTGTTAAATGACTCTGAGATCACCTATTCCTCAAGGAAAGAACTAAAAAGGTAAAATATAAGCCACAAATGGGAAAATACTTAAAGTACTTATAAACATATAACCAAGAAGGGACTAGCATAAACAATATATAATCAACTCAAAAAAAGAGAGAGAGAGAGAGAGAGAGAGAGAGAGGAGAAGAACATAACCTACCCAGTAATAATACAAATGGTCTGAAGGCATCAGCAGGCATCTCATAGAACCGGCAACATGTGTGGTCCACACACGTGAAAAGATTCTCAACCTCATTAATTAAAAGGGAAGTGTAGATTTCACATGAAATTGGAAAAAAAAATCGGAAATCTGACAATGCCACGTGCTGGCCAGGACCTTGAGTAATGGGAAATGGAAAGAAGTCTCTGTAGTATATAATTGTACAAAACCCAAATTGGTTTTCTACACAACAGCCTGTCAAGAACAGAATATATTGTTTACCGATTATATACCCATATCTATCTGTTTATCTATCCATTTATCTATCCATTTATCTATCCAGCTATCTATCTATCAAATATCCTCTTACCTAGGGATACTATAGATCAAATTTTCCTTTTCTTTTTTAAATCATCAAATTTCCTTTCTCTACTAGATCATTCCAAAGTGCATATATACACGCAAAGTGTTGTTTTTCCTCCTCTCGCTCCTATCTTGGCTTCACTTTCCCCTCCAGCCTCTTTGTCTCCCACTCTGAGCAGGTTTTGTCCCCACAACTCCACTGACACTGTCTCAGAAATCACCAGGGACTGCCCGTCCCCCTGGCAGGGATCCTGGCCACTACTATAGATGCCTGGTTCATGTTCCTTTCGTGACTCTGAACTTGAGTGTCCAGGCCCTCTGCTCTTGGACCTTTCTCTCCCATCTGTACACCTGCTCCCCTGATGCTCACACACGCTTAGGGTTTCTGTAGTGTCTCTAGCTTGGTGTCTCCTACATTTTCAGATTCTAGCCCAGACCTCTCCTATGAAGCCCCCTCCATGCTTCCCCACCTCCAAAGACATGGGAAATTCACATCCCAAGCTCACCTCTGCCATTCTACTGCTCAGCCTGCAGCATTCAGAAATGGGATTAGAATTAAAAAGCAATTTCTTTCTCTGTCAGCCCAAATCCCACCATCAGAACAAGCCAACACACAACCCCTATATACGTACCCCAACAAGGTGACCCCCTCTCATGGGGTTGTGCCATCTCTCATTAGCGATGAGGGCCTCCTCCCTGAGGGCTGGCTGCATGTCATCCTGTGTCTCTTCTCAACACAGACATGGTGTCAAAACGCCAGCCCACATTGTGACACCACATCGCGGCTCACACCCCTCTGGTGGCATCCATGTCCTGCTTCCTCTCTGTCCTTACCTCCTCCCTCTATACCCTCAGCTTACCCTGCTCCCCTTTATAGCACTGGAAACTCCAGACCCAAGACTGCTGAAGAGCTGTTTGCTCTACCTACAGTGTTCTCCCCAATATCTCCAAATTCTCTCTCTTGCCCCAATGTAAGGTTCTCACTCAGAAGTCCCCCTTTTAGACTCCCTACCTGGGCCTCCATATGTCCCTAAAATGACCCTTCTTCACGGTTTCACTCTCTCCTTATACCAGTTATGTGCCACATAGTCTACTGACCTTGTGTCCTGCCCCACCTCTCCCCTTAGGATGAAGCTATGTCAGGACACGGCGTTTGCCTGTGGTGTTCGTTCTATTTCCCCAGCACCTAGAATCCATGTGCAGCATGTGTTAATTGCCCAGAAAATTATCTGTTACATGGATGGTCAAATGACACACATTATTTCAGAGCAAGAATGCAGCGGAGAACGAACCCCGTCCCAGAAAGACACCTCCTCTTTCACTGCAATGGCATGAGGGTCACACACATCAAGACAAGACGTCACTTGGGGCTGTGAGCACACGTGATACCATGAGAGAGAAAAGCAGGGGCTCACTGACACCGAATTCAGGAGGGCGTCCCTCCTTGGGAAGAGAAGTGATCAAAGAGGGACACACGGGGGCTTTTCCAGGACACTCCTGCTGTTTGTTTGTTTGTTTGTTTGTTTTTTGCTCAATAACTTTTTATTACCTATCCACTCCTGTTTCTTGGTTCTATGCAAGCTTCCATTCTGTTAGGGTTACAAAATTTTAAGTCACATTTTAAAGAGACAAAAAAAGTCATTTAGAGTGCATCCAACCACATCACTTCTTGGGAATCTGATATTCTAATACAACTGGCCCCACCACTGATCTGCTCTGTCGTTTATGGGGCTGCAATGCAAACTCACTGTGCAACCAAACCAGGCTCCTTGTCTTTAGTTCCATAGTCCAGCTGGATGACAAATCTCACCCCAGATGACTGACCTCCAAGAAGAGTCACAATAAGAAAGGGAAGGCTGTCTCTTGTTTTGAATCCCCCGACAATACCTTGTACATGTCAGTAGTGAAAAAAAAAAAATCTAGTGATTAATTATACAAATCATAGCTATGACTTAGTAGCATGAAGGTTATGAGAATGAGTTTCCAAAGCCTTTGTCAAGAGTGGGTGCTTCCTTTCTGCTGCATCCTCCACATTGTCTCAAAAGGCAGCACATCTTCCTCCTACCTGAGGCATCTGAGCCTCTCTCCCACATGAGCTCCTGCAACCAAAAACTGATCTATGAGGCAGAGACTCCCTCAAAATCTTCCTTAGGGAAATGACCTGTGGCTCCACTGATATCTGATAATTTGTCATGAAGACCAAGAAGATTGTGAATCTATACAAGTGGCTCTTCAGCCTCCACTGTGTGGCAAAGCTCAGGTAAATATACATTTTGCTTCTGTCTCCTGTATGACAGGACTATGCTCTTTTGGAAGCCAGCCTGTCTGTGCTCCTGTCCTATGGCAGATACTCAAGGAACAAGCTGTTTTACTTAATCAATATATATTTTAGGAAAGTATCTACAAAGATCCATCCAGTTTAGTGTATGGAGGTTTCCTTTGGTCTGTTGGGTCCAAGAAAATGACAATGCTCCATGGAAAATATGGTTGTACCTGATGAGTCCAATGTGGCAAGGCAAATAAGACCTTTATTTCTGGACTACAAAGACTATGGGTTGGTCAAAACCTTCCAAGCTCAGCCACAACAGTTCTCTGTGCTCCAGAACTGTGTTCTCCAATATGGCAGCCACTGGCCACATATAACTATTGAATTAAAATTCACCAAAATTAAACAAAATTAGTAATTCCACTCCTCACTCATTCTATCCACATTTCAAGTTCTCCACAGTCAAATCTTCCCAGTGATTATCAGCCGCTAAATGGCTTAATGTTCTAGAACACTTCTAACACCATGGAAAGTTACATTGGAAAACACTGGTCTAGCATGTGATTTGAAGCTAACAGTATCACCTTCACCAGGGATCACTGAGAATAAGGGTTTTTTTAGAAAACCTTAAAACTACAGAAAGGGCTAAAATGATTTAATAAGGATTAAATAATAGAGACACAAATTATAGTTTAAGAAGCAAAAATATAAATGAAGTAACATTTGATGGGAAAGGGGATGAATAAATTCTCTACTTAAAAATGAAACAACACAATTTTACAAAGGATAAACAGATAAAACTGACACTCTTTGGACCTATATTGTACAGAGTTTAAAGCAAATGCATTGGTCAAGAAATAGACTAATCCATTTACAAACTAATTGGATTGTTAGGTGGACATTACTATTAGAGTAGCCTGAGGTAGCACTTCCAACTAATGGTAGTAATTGCTTTTAAATAACCTTAAGATGAGTGCAGTCATCTCAAATGTCCCATTTAACTCCCTTTCCTATTGTAGAAATTATGCTATAGATCAACCTAATGGGGGACACATACCTAATATGCACACAAAGGATAAGTAGAATAGTCAAGAAGTGAAAAGAGAAAAAAATGAAGCATTGTAGAATGAATTAAGACAAACAGAAATCTGAACTGCCCTTGGAGCAGAGCCCTAGTCATCACTTAATGGTTCGTGGCTCTGCAGTTTGCTAACTTTATAACCTTGAGCTTGCTGTTCGATCTCTCCACACTTCAAATACCCATCTGCAAATTGAAGGGAATTGTGTGAGTGTGGGCATAGAATCCATGAACATGGCAGGGACAAGAATGGAAAGAAAAAGTGGCCCAGACTTTCTGGCCATCAGGCCAGCTCCATGCTGCCGTGCTCAGCTCAACTGGAGAGAACAACATGTTCCCAATCACCACACTCTTTGGACTCATGTCCCACCCTGATGCTGCCCCACCACTATCCTGTCCTCCTGATGTCATCACCAGCCCCTGAATGCACAGGACCTACCACCAGAACCACCACAACAGTCTCCTCTTTGTTGCTTCTCTCCGGTCCATCCTCTACTGTACTAACAGGTACAGCAGCAAAAGCGTCCCATCTGACACGTTACAGTGTTTTACCCCCAGATTCCCTCAGAAGACCCTGAGACAGGGATTCAAGTGAAAGCAGTCTATTTGGGAGGCATTTTCAGGAGCCTTAGGCACTGCATGGGCCGAAGGATTCAGAAGATGGAAGATGGCCAGGGAGGGTGAGTTTCCAGACAAGCCACCACTCAGAGCACCTGTAACCTCATCTTCAGGACACTGTAAGACCCAGAGTAGAATCACACCACAATTAGCCTGCCTGAGAGGCACAGGCATGTGTCATTAACTCCTACAGTCACTCGTTGAAGGCCTCTCCTAGGAGTCAATCCCGAAGCATTCTTGCGGGAGCCATGAGGCAAAGTGTGGCCAGATATCTGACTATCTGCCAGGAAATGCTAATGTCTGAGAGGGTCTGGGCAGGCACCAACAGTATCTGCTACAAAACCATGCATTTTCATTTACTAATTGCCCCATGGCTCCTTCATCCACCAAGGAGATGGTGGCCACTGGCTCAGAGAGGACAGATATGCCTAGATTCATCTCTGAGCTCCTGGTTTTGTTTCTTGAGTCTGAAATAAGAGTTTGAAACCCAGGCTATATGGGGCAATTGAGAGAAAAAAGAATTTTTTAAATCCTAAAATCTTCATCCTATAGCAAGGAAAAGTAGAGCTCGGAGGTCCAGTGATAGAGTTCAGCTATAAAACACAGTGGGGAGAAGACCAAAGATATGACCTCAGGATGGAGACCCAGCATCCTGAAGAGAGGTGAGAATGGCAGTATGCAGGAGGAGGAGAGACATGGGGATAAGATGAAGTTCTTGAGAGAGAACTGGGTGGTTTGAGACAACAGACACTCTGAGTAGGTGGAGGGGGACACCAAAAGGAAAGGGAAAAACCCCATCTCCTGGGAGGCCAAAGCAGTGTGGAAATGGTGAAGGGAAGGACACAGCAGAGGGGGGTTATGGTAGCACCGTAGTTTGCCATGACCTGGGTGTGGTGTATAGGGGATCACCCAACACACACACACACACACACACACACACGTGCGCGCATGCACCATATGCACATTAGCTGACATGCAAGTTTAAGAGCAAAACAGGATAGTAATTAAACAAATGGCATCTGTGTAACAGTTGCAATATTCTAGATACTGATAAACACTTTCCAAATTTTAACTCATTTGATCCTTAAAACCTGCATCCCTAGGAAGGAAGTATTACCATTCCCATTTTGCAGGTAAGGAAACTGAGGCAAGAAAACCTGGTCACTGTGAAGTGTGTAAACCTGGCTATTCATAAACCTGTGCCCCTGGGGCTAGTAATACATTATATGTTAATATTTTTTTTTTTTAATTTAAAAAAAAAAGGTGGTCAAAGTTCCTACCATTTGTGTGTCCTGGAACTAAAATTACAACCTGGGCAATGTAACCCATAAGCCTGTGCAACTGATTTCTAGAATATTCCGTAGCTTTGTAAGAACAGTTAACAAACCGATATATACATTATTTTTATTCCTCTACAAAGGCCCAAGATCATGTCACTCAACTTCTGTGATAAATTACTTGTGAAAAATAGCTGTGGTGAGTTCAGCCATTCCTCTGTGCAAACAAATACTGTGGTCTTGACCTAGAAGAGTCTTGAGGCAAACAGTTCATTCAGGCCTTGAGCAAAGCACTGGCGTCTAAAAGGAGCATTAAATGCTAGGAGACACACCCTGGCAGCTCAAAGGCAAAAACACAAAACCTAGAAAGCTTTAGAACCTGCTCCCTCTTCTAGATCTAAGTGAAAAGGCTAATTTGAAAATGAAAGGACAGGAAGCATCCCTAAACTCTCGCTGAAGTATTTAAGACGTTCATATGAGCTAACTAGCAGGCAGCACTAAGGTCCCATCAAGGAGAAAGCCACCATTGTCACCCAGAGGCATGCAAAGCTCACCCAGTGAAACCACAGGAGAGCTGCATTTGAGAGGCTGGCTCAGCCCCAGCGATGGATGGGGAACTGGAACACCCAGGGAGACTTTCCAAATGTGACTTTCCTATCCGTGTGACAGAGTATATTCACAATCCCTTGATTTAAACCCGGTGGGTCGAGAATGACCTGCGACGGTCTCTTCCCTTTGCCATCTCATGGCCGGTCTTGTGGGATTCGTCCAGTCCTCCCCATGTGCCTGGCACTGGTTTGTGTGAAAGACTCAGTAGACACAGCATTGTGGGCAGAACTGGGTCCCCCAGAAAGGTTTGTTCAAGCCCTGATCTCAGTACATGTGAATGTGTCCTTATACAGAATTAGGGTCTTTGTGGATGTAATCCAAGAGCCAGAAATGTGGGGACAGGGACGCCAGGAAGACACCATGTGTGACAGAGGCACACACTAGACTGAGGTGGCCACAAGCCATGGGCCACCATCAACCCCAGAAGCTGGGACACGTAGAACAGATTCTCCTTCTGATTCTCCAGAAGGAACACATCCTCCCAACACCTCAATTCCAATTTTCAGCCACCAGAACTATGAGACCATCAATTTCTCTTGTGTAAAGCCACTCTGTGGTACTCTGGCACAGCCCTGGGAGGTAGGTACATATATCTTCTGGGAAAGAAAGAAAGAAAAACACAAAGTACGGAACCAAAACGAAAACACAGGAAGCAGGAAAGACAGTAACTTCTGGCATAAAACAGATGAATTATATTGGTCACACCTATTCTTCAGAGCCAAATCTGCGCTTTTATGAGCTGCTTGTTTGGAAGACTGGGAGCACCAGCTCGGTGACCTTCGGAGAGCAAGGTGCTAAGCTAGCTCCTGAAAGAGGCTTGCCCCCAAGACTGTACATCACAAGTTGTCTGGTGTTCCTTCCATCCGAGACATACCTGGCAGAAATTCAGGAGAAACGGGCTTCTTCACAGGGCCTGACTGGGACACTCTCCCACCCAGCCAGTGATGTTAAGGAAAACTTTGGATCTGTAACTCTCCCTCTGGCTTGCATCCAAACACTTACCCTAGGGAATAAACTACCCCAAACAAAGAACCGGGATGTGCATTTGGGACATTACTCAGTGGAGCGGGGTCCAGGCTACACAGTACTTTCACAGCAGTGTTGGGAATGGGTGGGGGATGGAGCCATGTGGGAGAGAGAAGGGGGCAGAGAAAGGAATGGAGAGAGGGATGGGTCGAGGGAAAATGCTCCCCCCAGCGCAGGGCAGTAGCCTGCCCCACTTCCTCCACGGTGAGTCTTCCTGGAAGGGACCAAAACCAATAGCCTAGGTGGACCCCAGGCTCAGTTCTAGGCTCCTCAGGCTTGCAAATTCTCCCATGCCTTCATCCCAGCCCCACCACTGCCTAAAACCCCATTAGTCAGGTATCCCTACTGCCCCTAATTCCTCCGAAATCAGGGACGCCTGTTAATGAACTCCATTCTGGCCTCCTCTTCACCCTTTGGAGTCTCTATGGGTTAGATTAGACTTTTCTTTTTTCTTTCTTTCTTTCTTTCTTTTTTTTTTGGAAATCTGAGTAAAACAACCAGTTGAATAACCCTTAGAGTCCTTTAGGCTGTGTGTCTCCTCTCTGTCCTGCCGGTGTCTAGCAAATATCCATGTTCTTGAGGGCAGCCTATTGGTGGCCCTGTCTCATCCTCTTCCTCCCCTAGTTAAGAGACACCAGGGGACACAGGTCCTTCTTTATTCTTTTTAAGATTTTATTTATTTATTTAAGAAGAAAACACACACAAGCAGGGAGAGAAACTGCGGGAGAGGGACAAGCAGACTCTCCACTGAGCAGGGAGCCTGATGCGAGACTCAATCCCAGGACCCCGAGATCATGACCTGAGAGCAAAAGGCAGAGGCTCAACCCACTGAGCCACCCAGGTGCTCCAACACAGACCCTTCTATGCTGTCTTCAGCACAACCCCAGTCCTATTTGCAGATGGCTGGTTTAGTTGGTGAGGCTGGTGGACCCTAGGCCACTTGCTAAATGAGGGTGAGAACCAGCAAACCCTGCCTCTACTACTGGAGGCCCAAACTAGCCCACTTCCTCCTTCCTGGCCTCTCTGTGGGCCTGCTTCCTGGCTGAGGCCAGTCTGCAGCCCAGGGTGGCACCCCTGCCTTCAGTACCACCCCTCCCCCTGCACCCTCCATCTCAGCACTACCACCCCAGGCCTGCATGCACCTCTAGAAACCTGCAGAAAAGCAGGCACCAGGTTCCGTAAGTTCACAGCCATCCACTCATCGATCCTTGCCTCCATCCTGCTCCAAACATTATAGCATCACTCCCTTTCTCAGATAGGAAACCTGAGGCTGAAAGGGGGCTGAGCTTGCACAAAACCTGCAGATCACGTAGAACAGAATCTGGATTTGCTTCCCACCACGCTTAACCCCAGAGACAATGCTCTTTTCACCAGAAGTCCCAGCAGCAGACCCTCCAAGAAGTGAGAAAAGGTCACTTCCAGATGCTCAGTGTCACCCGCAGCGTGGCTGCCGCAGAGGTGGAGGCAGCTCGTTTCCCTGTGAGTCCGCTCCATCCCCATGACTGACGCCCGGCCTGGCTGTCCTCTGTGCCTGGGGAGCTGGGTGCGACTCTCCCAGCGGCCTCCGGGAGCTGCGCCCTAGCCCTCCCGCATCTCCACTGCCTGCCTGAACCCAAACGGCCCTTCCGTGCGTCCCTACCTCCTCCCAGCCTGTCTTTTCTGGCTCCAGAAGACTGCCTGTAAGGCATGGGTGTGGCCCCCTCCACCCTCTCTCTAGCTTTCTCTCTTTCCCTCTATCCCTCTCTCCCTTCTGCTTGCCTCGTCAGGACCCAGATGATCTTCCCATCTCAACATCCTTAACTTAACTGCATCTGCGAAGTCCTCCTCGTGCTGTAGGTTGGTACTCCCCGGCTCCAGGATTGGGACGCTGTGTGACCATCACTCAGCCTACAACAGGACCCACCTGTGCCAGGCCCCAGGCCGCAGGCCGCAGGCCCCAGGGAGAGCTGTGCAGACTCACAGGGTAGGAGCCAGAGCTTCTAACGTTTTATATCCTGAAGGGCCTTCCTTGTCCTTGATGACACTTGATATGCATTCTTAGACAACTGAATGCTCAGTGTAGTGGCCCTTCAAAATTCATATATTGAAACCCTAACCCCCGTGAATGCAGAATGTGACCTTATTTGGAGAAAGGATCTTCACAAAAATAATCAAGGTCAAATGAGATCTTTGGGGTATGCTGTCATCGCAGAAGACTGGTGCCTTTATAAAAAGGGGACATTTGGACCTGGACACTCACACAGGGAGAAGGCCGTGTGAACATGAAGATGGCCACCGACAAGTCAAGGGGAACGGCCCGGACCACAGCCTTTCCTCTGGGCGCAGAGAGAACCGACACCGTGAACGTCTGTTCTTGAAGACAACCAGCCCATGGGGCTTTTCTGCAACAGTCCCAGTGAACTAATGCCCAATAGTAAAGCTCCTAATTAAAGAGTGTCCTGGGACACTGCATATGGGATTTTTTTGAGGACTTTATTTATTTATTTACTTATTTGTTAATTTATCTGAGAACGAGAGCTCACAAGAGGGGGTGGGCAGAGGGAAAGGGACAAGCAGCCTCAGTACTGAGCACTGAACCCGTGTCGGGGCTCCATCTCACAACTCTGAGATCATGACCTGAGCTGAAATCACAGCTCGGACGCTCCACCAAATGAACCACCCAGGTGCCCCACAAATAAGATTGAAATAAAACAAACTTGTCAGAAAGTTCTATGCCACCACAAGTATTTCACTCCTTGGCGATGCAGAGGAGGTTGGTGGCGTGGGAGTCCTCAGGGCACCACTTCCTACCCAACGTTCTTGCCATCTCTCAGTGCACGGAGACAAGCAAAGGTCGGACCCTCCCGCAGCAAGGCGGTCGCCCTCAGGACCCCCGGCTCCCTCCCGCACAGAGCACAGCCGGGTGGCAAACTGAAGGGACAGTCAGGTCCCTCCCTTGTGCCTGGTCTGCCGTCCCGCTGCTGGGACCCCCAGTCCACCAAGTCCCACCTGGCATCTTTACTCTCCAGGGTGTCCGTGGTCACGAGTGATCTCTCCAATTAAGAACAACCGCAAAAATGTCTCCTGAGAACAAAATCAGAGGCACCAAGACAGGTGCTGGGAGGAGGACTTGGGGGTATCAAGACATTGCAGGTAGGATACAGCCACTTGACAAGACCATCCCTGACACCTTGTGAGATTTGCAAAAAGCCTTTTTCTCCAGAGGTGGGGGGCACTTAATTCAGGACCATTTTGCTAGGTGTGTCTAACAAAGAGTCTCTGGAAGCCACCAGTGAGCTGGGTGTTTATGTACTTTGATGTCCATACCCAAAGCTGACCGCCCCCCCCTGCCCTGCCAGCGCATTTTATTAAAGGCAGCCAAAGGTCTTAATTTCTCACTCCGCATTTTCTTCTCCAGATGCCCCTCATTTCTCATCTTACACACCACTGGCCAATTGTGGGGAAAATAATTAGCTTCCCTCTACCCTGCACTAATTACGAAAGCATCATTTACCCAACCCCAAGCCCGCTCGCAGAGCAGCCCACCCCCACCCTGCTTCCCAGACCCGCGGGGAGGCCAAGAGCGAGCGCGTTCCGGTGACAGCCGGCAAGCCGGCCTCTGGGAATAAAACATTTTAGCACTTCATAAATTTCTAACAAGGTTTCAAATTGCTGCCGCTTCCCTCCTCTCAGCTCTGTCAACTAGCGAAAGGGAGGGGGACTAATTAAATCTAGGATGGGAAGTACTACGGGTAAGATCGCTACTGATTAAAAATAATGAACTGGTAGGACCAAATCACAAGATAAGGGGACATTCTCCGCATTTCTCCCATATATGAAAATACGAAGGACACTTTCGCTACTTTCTTTATGTTTCGTATTTATGGGTCACAGCAAAGAACTCCATAAATACCAGAACAGAGGATCTTCTGTACCACATGCTTATACTTGATGGAAGGTGAGACCACAGGCACCAACACTGCGTATGAGCAGTAAGGCTTGATCTCATTGATAAAGTAGGTCATTTCAAATCCTTTTCCCATATGATCTTTACTGCGAGTAAATGATTGCTGGTGAGGCATCAAACAGAGAGAAACATAACCTTGAAAACCTCACGGAAATGACAGTTTCCAGGTTTTAATCACCATCGCTCATTTTTTGAAAATATCAACAAAAATAAGAGTCTTCATTCTTTGGCACTCTTAAAAGCACAGATACTCGACGGGGACTATGAAGGCTTTCAGTAGAGGCCGTGCTGGAGACGGAAGGGAAAGGAACACACGGCGGGGTTTCACTGTCACCTCAAGCACATCAGCAGCCCGGAGGGAGGAGTGAGTTCAGGCCAAACTCGGGGGCGGACAGCTCCTGCCAGTAACTCGGTAACTCGGGGTTCACATCCCTGAGAGCAGGTGCACAGCCAAGCCCAGAGCCGTGGCCAGGCGGGGGATGACTGCGACTCCCTGCACCCACAGAGGTGCCCCTGACTCTCACTCCCCACACACAGCAGCCCCGTCTGCCTGCTTCACCCATGCCGGTTGTCTTCCTCGGCCTGAATGTGTTGCCCTTTTGGATGACGTATAGACGCAAGCTTCTGCAGCTAGGAAAATGCACAGAGCATGTGCCCTACCTACATATGAGAACATAAACGATCTCTCGAGTATCAGCCTAGCTGAGGTTCAGAACAGAGACCTCGGGACTGGCTATCTCACAATGGCTCCCGACCACATTTCAAATGCAAATGGCCACTGGGTATTAATTCCGGCCTCGCTAATACTTGGTCCTGGACATCATGGGTAATTGAGAGGAAGAACTGCCAGTTCTGCTGGCGGCGGCCCCATGGGACATTCGGGATCTTACGAGCGATGGACCCCACAGTGACGTGCCGTTGCTGGTTTGCCAGTTGTGGTCTTGGGTACGTTCCTCACTGCCGTCTCTTCCCTCCCTCTTCCCGCGCCCCTGCTCACTCTCTCGCTCTGTATTTCCACCAAGAGATGTATCAAATTGCATGTTTCCCACATACGCAGAGGTTTGGCGACAGGGACAGAGAAGAAAATAACAAGAATAACGAAGAATGTGGCTAAGGGGAAACGGCTCAGAGAACATTTTGCGGCTGACTAATGATGGCACGCAACAGAGAGGTGGATTTTAGAAATCCAACCCGGCTTTCGGCACACAGGCTGTGTCTCCACTAACGGAAATGAGGTCACCCCAGGTCCACTTTGCACCCCAGACTGAAGCTCCAGACCACTAGAGGGGACCGCCCACCTGCTCCATCAGTTTACGGTGACCCTCTCTTTCAGGACTGCAGTGTGATCATTCTGAGAACGGCATCATGGTACATACTTGTCCTGCATTTTTATGCAAGTTTCCCCGCGGTTGTATGGGCATCGTCTGACCCAGCACTGCTCACCATGACATCCCGTCTTCCACCAGTGGAAGTGGTTGCTCTCCACCCCTCCCTGCCATTCCTGCAGCACGTGCCTGGGGAGGACAAGGAGGGCCCAGCCACTGTCTTGGGCTTAATGGATGCATTCAAACTGGGTTTATTCACATCATACACAACTTCCACCTCCTGGCGTTTGCCAGGTTCAGAGAACATCACAGGACAGTCTTTCCCTGCTCGATGTAGAAACCCATCAGCTGCAGCAGCTCTGCTGCTCCTTGACCACCCAGGCTGGAAGTGCTTCAAGGTAGAAGCAGGCTTCCTGAGGAACGAGGAACCAGGATCCGTGCTAATTGTAATCAAAGTGAAGCCAGCAGGGGAGCCCCGAACCACAGCACTGCCTGGGGATGGAGGGCTTATGGCGAAGGAGCGAAGTAGAGCTTCTCCTTGGAAGGGACAGTGAGGGCTTCGTGGGGTATGGCCGAAGTTTCTCCAAATGGGAAGGTTGTCGTGGGAGTTGATTTTTTTTAAAAAAAAGATTTTATTTATTTATTTGACAGAGAAAGAGATCACAAGTAGGCAGAGATGCAGGCAGAGAGAGAGAGAAGGGGAAGCAGACTCCCTGCTGAGCAGAGAGCCCAATGCGGGCCTCGATCCCAGGACCCTGAGATCATGACCTGAGCCGAAGGCAGAGGCTTTAACCCACTGAGCCACCCAGACATCCCCGGGGGTTGGAATTAAATATGGAAGTTAGAGATCTCCTTCAATGTCAGGGTGAAGTACTTTGGGCCCTAAAAAATTATATCCATCTCTAGAGGCAGCTGGGGGATGTTTGCTCATCTGATTAACTCACTGGAGTTGACATCTTAGAATCTTGGGGGTCCTTCTCCCTGTCCTCTGCAATCTCCACCAAGGCTCTGAGTGGTCCTATGGTTCCAGATCCCCCCCCAGGAATATTCCTGAAACAGAGTGACAATTATACCTCTGTGATAAACTGTTTGTTGCCCCATAACTATTCTTTTTTAAAAAAAGATTTTATTTATTTATTTGGAAAGAGACTGAGTGAGCAAGAGAAAGAGCATGCGTGCACACAAGCTGGGGGTTGGGAGGGAGAGGCAGGGGGAGAAGCAGACTCCCTGCTGGGCAGGGAGCCCAACTCTGGGCTCCATCTCAAGACAATGAGATTATGACACTTAATCGACTGAGCCTTGCAGAATATTTTGGGGGTCCAAAATATTCTCAATTGTTTAGATTTTCTAAGCAGTCTTCTAGAAAGGATGGGGCAACCCCTTGGATGCCCAGACCCTATTTTCCTCTCGGGGAATGTGGGGTGTCCTGACCAGAGACTCAAAGATGACCTCGGATACTGAGACTGGCCTGTTGTGTTGCATCCACTGGGCAGAGAAAGTGAGTCCCCCCAACACTCACCCCAGAACAAAGTAAGAGTTGCTAATACTGATGTCATCACAGCAAGACCCCACAGAAAGCCCTGAATCCTAAGCCACCTCCCATTCAAGCACATTCAGACCATCTTGTGTTCAGTCCCAGAGAACCCTGAGTTCATTCTCAAGTCAAACCTAGGAACATCCTCTAAATTACATCCTCCTAAAAATAAAAAGGAGGTATTATGTAACTGATCTTCATTATCCCTGGAATACAAGAAGTTGCCTTTCATGTTTTTTTAAAGGAGACTTTTCCCTCAGTGCACGAAGCCACACCAACCTTGCGGGAGATAGATGTTATCACCATCCCCACTATCCAGACGAGGAAACAGAGGCACAGAACAGTTAGGGAAGCTGCTGGAACCACACAGCTAGTATGAGGAGAAACAGAACTTCCAACCCTCAGATATTTTAACCCAAGGAGGAAACCTTTTAGCAGTTCCCAAGCAAAAGCAAAAGCATATTGAGGGCATGAGGAGAGTGTGAAAAATAAAAGAAGAGGACAAAAGTTGCCAAGTTGAGGAGCACATCAGGACCTAGGGAGGCTTTTCTTCTGGAAACTCACAGAAAGATTTAGCATGTCTAGAAAGAAGAAAAGCAGCCATGGAAGGCAAGGGAGTGGGTTGAAAAGTGTCGAGGGGCATAAGGCAACTTGGGAGGGGGCATGGCCGTGAACTTAGCATATGGTCCCAGACAGGCCAGCCTCAGACGCACCTGCTGGGAGCTGCAGAGCATCAGTGGTAAATGGGGCTGGGCAGACAGAGGTTTAGGCTCTAGGTAGTAGGAAAGAGCCTGGCTAGATGTGCTGAGTGCAGAAGGGATAGACGGGCTGCGAGTTCATTCTACCAGGCATCCTCTTTGAGCTGACACAGGTCTAGGTGTCCTCCAAGGACTTCGGTCCTGCTCAGGCTGCTGAGATGGAGGGAACAGGGTGCAGGGGAGTACTACTGGAATGGAAAAGCATGAAGGGCATCTCAAAGAGCATTGTGCCTTCGACAGCTTTTTTTTTTTTTTTAAATGGGGAGTTTTGAGAGCAGAACTCCTTGAAAGTGTGTTTATCACGTGTGTCCCTACCTAGGCCCATGAGAAAGCTATCTCTTGGCATCTGCACAGGGTAAGACAGGGCAAACCCTTGACCGCATCTCCGCATGGCATATTTGCACAGTGAGTGGAAGTGAACACCGGGACCAGCTCAGTCCGCCTTCTCTGTCCCTCGGCGCGGGGCTGGTTTCTGCCTAAGCTGCACCTCTAAGGAATCAAGCACAGGCGACAGGAAGGATGAAGATATCACGGGGAACCCTGAACAATACACTGTTTGCTCTCAATTACTGCAGACAAAACTCTGAAACCATCTGTTTGATTTGTGGGGCTTTTGTTACTGCCTCTAGAACTGTTTTTGACTTAGAAAGGCATTCTAAGTGGGCACACAGGGAATGCCACTGAAAATAGTCAGCTAATTTCATTTCACATGTATGTTTTATGTCCAGGGAAAATGCACATGTTACACCCAGTGGAGAGGAGGGGGAAAAAATTGGTAGACCAGATTAGGGTGTCAGCTTTATGGGAGTGTTTTTTTATTATTTTGTAAACTATGACTCTGTTCGTATTAAAGAGGCCATGAAAAATAGTCATTTTTGCTACATGTGCTGATAACAGCAAAATAAGATGGACAGAAATTGATACAGAATTTTTTTAATAAGGATTGATACAATGTCCTGCTGCATCAACAGCAAATTTGATTCCTAGTTTTTGTTACTAAATGCTTTGTGAGTAACAGATGAAAAAGCAATTCAATGATCACAGCCTCTTACTTTTCTTTGTCCTAAGGGTGTCTCAGACCTCGGTCCTACACCTCCAGCTGCTCCGGGCTGTGCAGGGAGCTTAAGTGGTTTTTGGAGGTGCCCAAGTGCTACCCCTGCATCCATCCCAGTGTCTCTGTTGCTGATCCTGGCACCTGGTACTTCTCTGTTGCAGGTGAAGGCGACGTCCCCCTCCCGACTGTGGACACCAGGAAGAATGGTGGGCATCTCAAGTGCTGTGCAACATGGTACCCTTGGGGGAGTCTCCTGCTAGGCAATGTGGTTGCCACTTGTCACACATCAGGATTTAGATAAGGAAGTAATCGTTGACATGATCAAAGAACCCGTCTTCCAGCTGAGTGTCAGCAGCTACTACCCCCTCAACTTCACCCAGACACCCCTCACCTCCAAAGAAGTGCTGGTTTGAGAACCAGCGTCCCCTGGAGGACGCCCCCCACTCCTCCCTGGCAGCCTGAGGTCCATAGCAGGCTGACCTGGGGTTCAGGGGTGACCCCACTGCCACAGCCAAACAAATGCTGCAGACACTTTGTGCTCCAGGGCTCTCCTGGGAGGTCAGGCTGAGGCCATCTGGAACCCCAGCACCGGCACACCTGCTCCTTGTGCTGCCTTTGCTCAGCAGCCCTTCCGTAACCTGCACGAGAAACCCCTTCTCAGTCTCTGCTTCTTGGAAACCAACGGTATTGGGTCCCTGCAGCAGCTATGACAAGTCCCCACAAAGGGAGTGGCTTAAAACAGCTGGAATTTGTTCTCTCACCATCGTGGGAGCTGGAAGTCTGACACTGAGGTGGAGGTGGAGCTGAGGTTTTGCAGGCTCTGAGAACAATCCCCCCACTTCTGGTTCTGGTTCTCTCTCGGCTTCTGGTTCTGTCTGCAATCCTTGGTGCACCCTGGCTTGTAGGTGTCTCAGCCCCATAGATGCCCCCACCTTTGCAAGGCCTTCTCCCTGTGTTTCTGTCTAAGTCCACCCCTGCCTCCAGCTTTCTCTTCTAAGGACACCAGTTAATGAATTTAGAGGCCACCGAAGATCCAAGATGGTTTCCTCTCTAAATCATCACTCCATCTGGAGACCTTATTTTCAAGTCAGGTCACATCCTGAGGTTCTAGGTGAACACAAATTTGGGGGGATATTATTTAACCCGTTTCACCCACTCAGACAACTGAGCAAAGTACCTATAAGCCAGGGTCAGCAAGAGAAAGCACAGGTCCCTGATCTTTGCCCCGACCCCACAGCAAGTCACACAGGACCAGGACACTGTGACAGACATGAAGTGTGTGAGTTTCAGGGGTATTCCCCTCCACTGTGCTGCTCTCCCTGACAAGGTAAGAGTGACACTGGATCTTATAAGCAAGGGAAAAGTTAGGCCCCCAGGCCACCATCAGTGTGAGTTTGCAGCAGCATCTAGGAATCTCGGCGAGCCTCTGGAAGCTGAGTTCCCCATAGGAAGGAAGCCACCCGTCCCAGGGGAAGCTGAAACTTGTTTGAACCCCCCATCACTGGCAACAGAGAGCAAACACAAGCAGAGACACTGTCAAGAATGCCAGAGGCAGATCCCAGAGTTCCTTCAGACCCCCGTGGTTGGCCCACCACCTTCTGTAAGGACAGTCAGTCTGCGACTTGCTTACTGTGACAGCTTGGCTCTAAGACCCATCTTTTCTCTCTGAAAGTCTGATGTAAAACACAGAGGCAAAGAGCAACAAAGCGACGGGCAGGAAGAACCCACGTACTTCCCAGCGGGCAGTGAAATGTGAGACCCACGGACAAAAGCCGCTGCGCCCAGAACTGCACTGAGGTTGGTGGTGGGAACCACAGTGAAGACCCATGGCCCTCACACCGCCATTGACGGGAGTCAGTCTTGGGCCAGCGTGTGATAATGAACCAGTGGAGTACCCTACAGAGCCCAGAAGATGCCCAGCACTCTACTAAGAACCTTAGGCATCAGTAAAGTGTCTTCATACCACAGCCGCGTGGATTCTGACCGAGTCTCGCTTGTTTCTCCAACGAATCTCAGTCCAGTTTAGGTGGCGTCTTGCCATGATCCCTCAATGAGCTCACCTTGGACCTCCTAAAAGGTCTCGAAAGACAGGCTGAGGTATCCCATCCAAAGTCCCTTGCAGCTGTCACTGGCCTGCCGCTCCTTCACGTGTCTGCTCACTTGATAGAGACTGGGGGGGAAGCTGGTAAGCGAAGCCAGTTGTATCTACTGTCCTCACAGTGCCTCTGTGGGTGAGGCCATTGAAGCAGAAGTAAAATTACACTTCTGGTAAGTGCCGCAAAGGATCCGCAGGGATGGGTGATGCTAGGAGGCTATTCACCAGGACAATTTTATCTATTCAGGGGTCAGAGGAGAGGGTCAGGGGCCGAGAGGGCCCAAGGGGAAAGGTCCTTCATTTAGAGAGAATGGGATGTATGCAGATCCCTGAGAGGCCACAGGAAGCCAAAAGAACAGTAGAATCAAGATGGAGCATGATTTCAGATGAGGCTGGAAACCTGTATGAGGGCAGAACAACTTAGAACCTTAGAGACGAAGGCAAGGACCCTAGTCTGTGTTCTTTGGACAATGAGCATGCTTTCTAGAGGGGTTAACGTGGTGAGAATGTTAGAAGAAGCAGACTGGGCTATGTTTCATGGAGGACAGGAGCGTGGTGTCTTAAATCTAGGAAACAAACTAAGGGTCACTAGAGGGGAGAGGGTGGGGGATGGGATAAACTGAATGATGGGTATTAAGGAGGCTTGTGATGTAATGAGCCCTGGGTGTTGTGTGCAAGTGATGAATCCCTGAACTCTGTCTCTGAAACTAATGATACACCATACGGTAATTACTAAATCAAAACAATAAAATTAAAAAATAAAATAGACATACAGAAATAGAAAACATAAACCCTAAACAAGCAGAGAAAAAAGAACAAAAATTCATGACACAAAGAAAGACAAGAGAAAGTCTGGAGACAATAAAGTCAAAAACAAGTAAGGTAGGAGAAAGAAGTCCCATGTGCCAATTGTGACAATGAATGGGACGAAACTAGAGTGCACAGTCCTCTCTAGAAGGGCCCAGGAGACCCGGACAGCAAACCAATGGTTTCCAGTACACCAGACTTTAACTTTTTAACCAGGATCATTTCGATAAACACATGTTATATTCAACTGATGAATCACTAAACCCTACCCCTGAAACTAATAATACAGAATATGTTAACTAAACTGAATTTAAATTAAAAAAAAAAAAAAAACTTTCAAAAGGGCGTCTGCGTGGCTCAGTTGGTTGAGCGACTGCCTTTGGCTCAGGTCATGATCCCACACTTCCAGGATCGAGTCCCGCATCAGGCTCCCAGCTCCTTGGGGAGTCTGCTTCTCCCTCTGACCTTCTCCTCTCTCATGCTCTCACTCATTCATTCTCTCTCAAATAAATAAATAAAATCTTTAAAAATTTTTCTTAAAAAAAAGTTTCAAAAAATTTTTTAAAAAAAGAAGCTTTCTAAAAAAAATCATAGGTAGAAGTTAAAGGAAGCAACAAATATAAAATATATAATCTGATTATTGACCCATATTAAGTAGTGAATAAAAGTACTATTTATTTAAAAAGAGAGGAGAGGAAAAAACTAGTCTTGGCTTAAGTATGAAAAAAGAGAATGGAGAGACACAGGCTAATATCAAGAGTCATTATGGCGGCCTATGGGAGTGACGACAGACACATCTAGAGTCCGTTTTTTCAAGGCCATCCTCAACTGTGTCCACGGAACAAATTCTGAAGAAGAGAAATTGAGGCCAAAGAGTTTATCATTTTCTCTCTCTCTCTTTTTTTATTTTATTTTTTCAGTGTTCCAGGAATCATTGTTTATCATTTTCAGTAGGTAGTGTTCCAGGTTCTCTCCAGGAAGTCTACTCCCTTCAACGGTACCACGTTATTTATAAATAGTCTCGCTGTATCCCTGTGGCATATGAACCAAGGGCAGGCACTGTTTTGGATCACATGAGGGAGTGACACAGACAAAACTCCTGTCCTGGTGGATCTATCCTTCCACACCAGGAGGGGAAGAAGGCAGATGACATGAAAATTAAATCAAGAAATAATCATTTCTGGCAACAAATAAAATAGGGAAAAATAAAATAGGTGAATGATGGGCAGGGACTTCAGGGTCTGCATCAGTGAAGGTCTCCTGTGCCAGGACTAGAGGGACCCGGCAGAAGAACCTCCCTGCCAGGACTTGAGGGACCTGGTAGAGGAATGGCCTTGAGCAGGCTATGAAGAGAAACTCCCAGGACACAGTCCAGCGGCCGAAAGATGCCCATGCTTCCAGTGTATGATAAGTGAGGGACTGAGTGGGCTCTTTCCAAAGAAACCGCTCAGACTCACATACACACCTATGTCTGTGGGGAAGGGAGAGGCAACAAAGACAAGTGTGAACATGTCAAACCCGTAAGTGTGTCTTCCTACCCAGGAGGCAGGGATCTCACCTTGAGTAAGCGTCATTATGTGTGCTGGACTTCATACACACCACCTCTCTGAGCATGACAATGAACAGCAGATGAAAACAACGTCACCTCCATTGTCACATTCGGGAGCAGAGTCTGAGCAAGACAAGCCACACAGCTTACAGTTTCCAAGAAGCAGAGTCTGGCTTTAACCCCACACTGCTGCTGTTTTTGCCACCATGAGCCAAGGGACATCGACTTGCACACTAAGGTTGGGATGGGGCTTTAGGAACCAACAAGCAGCCTCTCCAGCAAGTGTATAAAACTAACACAGGGACAAGGTTTTCATGACTTAAACTGACCATAGGATTTTCTGAGTCACCTACTCCCAAATTATATGTACATTATTTATTACACATCGTAGATATAAGATAAAAATAATTATTTTTAAGGTTTTATTTACTTATTTGACAGAGAGAGAGGTGCAGGCAGAGGGAGCAGCAGGCAGAGGGAGAGGGAGAAGCAGGCTGTGCACGGAGCAGGGAGCCCAGTGCAGGACTCAATCCCAGGACTCTGGGATCATGACCTGAGCCGAAGGCAGATGCTTAACTGCCTGAGCCACTGAGGTGTCTAAGCTAAAAATAATGATTAAGAGAAAGTAGAGAGCAGAGAAAATTTAGTATGGCAGCATCCTATGTTGAAGAAGCGCATTACTGGTAAGAATTAAATTTTAATTAAGTAATCACTGCTACATCTACATTCAGACTAGAAACTGTTGTGTCTGACAGTCTTGCTACCTCATGTAATAATAAATTCGGATTCTACAAATTACCAACTCGTCTTTCAATTGAGAGTGATAATACTTGTAGGGACCATTTCACAGTAAGTTTTTAAAGAGGAAATGGGGCTTATAAAAGCACTTTGGGGTCCCTCTGGGATACACAAGCCAAAAGTGGGTGAGTTCAAAGGCTTTGGAATGTCTTCAAATGAGCTGGAAGAGGGAAGTGAGTGGGGACCACCAGTGCACGACACTCTGAAGGATCCTCACACAACATGGGAGCCATAACTATTTGAAAAGAAGACTCAAGAAAACATCTGAAAGGAAACTCCAACCAACTACGGGTATGTGATATCAGGCCGTGCAAAGGTTTCCATTTTGAACGCAGAGTTGACTACACTGGGAGTCACATTAAAGGAATAATGTTTGCATAATTAAACAGAAAATTTTTCAACAAAGATCTGGGCCCATTATTGACTAGAATTAGCAAATTTCAATGAAAAGAAATCTCCTCAGCCCTTGTCTTTGGCTGTAGGAGGTAGATATGAATTTTGGACTCTGCAGGATCATAGAGGCACAGCTGGAACGAATTCTGGAGACAGAACAGAGACAGAGCCATGATGGGACGCATACTGCCTCTCCCTAGCAGCACTGGGGCATAGTCCCCAAAAGCCACCCCAGCCAAGGTTAAGATCACCCTCAACATGTATGGATGAACTTGAAATCTCTTACTAGCAGCAGTTAAAATGCATTCATTCATGCTTTTGAAAGTGGTAATTTACTTTTTTAATGCTCACAATAAAATATTTTTTAAAGTATGGAAAGGCATAAATTAAGAGCCAGAATTTACCTTTACAAAACTCCCAACCTCAAGTACAAAAGGAGAAAACCATAGGTAATATTTTCCTATGAATCTTCCCAGATCAGAAGTATACAGGTATGTTAAAAGTACATAATATGCATGTACATTTGAAATACACAAATGAGATTAAAATATTCATGAACATTTGAAGACTGCTTGTATTCAGTAAATGCTATAAAATCCGTAGACACTTGGAATTCTGGGAAAATATTTGTGATGGTAACAAGAAAGAAATATAACAAAAAATGATAAATATAACAAATAAAAAATATAGAAATATAACAAAAAGATATAACAAAAAAAAAGAGAACTTCTTCTCTCATAAGGAATGCTTATTTTTGCATTCCTCATTTTTGTCATTTGAAGATCCACTGTTTTATATCAGTGCCCATAGGTCTATCTCATTCCACTAATTTTAAAGGCAGTATATTTTATTTTATCAAATTGTTGCTTCCTGTTTAATTGTGACCAATATTGTTGCATGAATAATGTTGTACACATCTCTCGTGTGAGAACAGCACAGAGCATTCCAAGCAGAGAGCATGCTGGGTGCTTCCATTTCCCACTGCCTGTCCCCATATCCATGCTAATGCAATGGCAAATTTCCATTTTTACCCATCTGGTAAATAAAAAGATGGCATGGTGTTGATTTAATTTGCAATTCTTTAACGTGAGAGTCCATGTTCATGTCCTTCCTGGACATCCAGTTTCATCTGGTGTTATCTGCCCATTCATATGCTTTGCTCACTTTTCTATGGGGCTAGTAATCATAACCTACTCATTTTAAGCATTCCTTATGAGAGAAGACGTTCTCTTTTTTTTTGTGATATCTTTTTGTTATATTTCTATATTTTTTATTTGTTATATTTATCATTTTTTGTTATATTTCTTTTTTGTTACCATCACAAATATTTTCCCAGAATTCCAAGTGTCTACGGATTTTATAGCATTTACTGAATACAAGCAGTCTTCAAATGTTCATCACGCCTAGAAAGTTCTTCCCATTCCAAGACTTTTTTTTTTATTCAAATATATTTTCTATCCCTTTTTGGTTCATATACATCTGTAAATATCTATTTCATTTATTACTGATTTGGATATCAGAACTGAGGTACAGACTCAGCTTTACTTTTTTTCCTAAATAATAGCTAGTTGCTCCATTTGTATTCACAATAGAAGCACCCTTCCCTCCCTGATTTGAGCCATCTTTGTCGTATAGTAAGTCCCCACACATCAATAGGCCTATTCCAGACTTGTTTCTCTTCTATTCACCTGCCTCTGCACCTAAGACAAGCTGAATAGTAGGTATCAATCATGTAATGCCCACCTCACTCTTCTTTTACAAAACCTTCCTGTCTTCTCCCCAAAGGCCTGGATGCTGGTTTAAATCCCAGCTCTTCTGCATCTACTCAAGTGTAGGTTCCTAAAGCTCTCTTTCCCCTACTGTTCTCATCTGTGCAGTAGTAACACGCAGAGAACCTGTTACATCAGATTCTTTCTTTTGTGGAGCGAATGTTTTAAAGCTACAAGCACATAGTGGATGTTACAAGAACCCCAACTGTGAGAGTCATCATCACTGTTATTTTTTTCTCTATATAGATGGATGGTGCTTTGTTGTGTGCATTTTACTTTTGGTAATTTTGAGGTTTTATATTTAGCATTATCCCTTCTAGTGATTACAATATTAAACATGCATTACCTTGCTTGGTGGCTTCAAGCAGAGTCTATCAGCTCTCGCTTATCTACCTTTCCTCATCCCTCCTCATCCCCAGTGTAATATACATCAGTCCACATTTTCGTGTTTAATAACACTGAAATTCTATACCCATAACTCTGTAGCTGTGTAGCCTTAAAAGCTCAACAGCACCCCTTTGGCCACTGCTCCTCCATTCCTGAGTTCTTTTGGAGGCTAATTTGGGTGACTAGATATTACCATCAGTCTGCTTCTTTCCAAATCAGGTGGGGACATGTATGCTCTTGAAGTTTTCCAGAAATCTTTGTCTATTCTCCTTCCCTGGCCCTACTGTTCAAGGGATGAAGGCTGGGATTAGCTGTTACTTCCTGAGTTTGCCTGCCTCCTGTTACCTAAGAGAAGACCCATTTCTTGAAAGTCAGACATCACCTCCTGCCCCATTCTTAGCTTCTGTGCACATTCACCTTGCTATGCTTTACTTTGGGGCAGAATGTTCTGTGACCCAGACTCCCATTTTACCCAGGATCTCACCTCCAGTTTAATTTCTCAAAGTGTTAGTGAAATTTAATAAGCATATGTGTGCACACACAGTTGGAACTGAGCTCTGGCTGCATTCTTCCAATGCAGCCTTCGACCTTTCTAAAGGTCGTCCCAGCCACATTCATCCAAACAAGGGATAAAGATGCCTGTCCCCCATGTGCACAGACTCAGTGAAGTAAGTTAATGACAAAGATTCATTACTTGTAGGGCATAAAATCCCAAAAGGTGATCCTCACAAGTCAGGAAACATTGATAGGAATAATCCTTCTTGAAGGACTTGTCACACACTATCTATATGAGCACTAGAATGATCCAGAAAGTCTGGGCATCAAGGTGAGACATTATGCTTACAGTTGTGAGAATGGTCAATATTTATGTACATTTTACTATGTGCCAGGTACTATTCTAAGTATTACATATCTTCATGAAGCTAGGGGCCTGCTCTCTACCCCTAGGCTATAATGCCTCCTGAGTGACTGGGGGGAGGGGCATTAAAAGAATGACCTCAGCATGTTCTGACTACAGCTTCCGCTCGCCATCTACCTCAAGTCCTCCGTGGGCCCATTCATTGAATGATTGTGGAATACGGTAATCTGCCTCTAGCTCAGACTGGGAAGACTTCCAAGCATCTTCTGTCATCCATCTGCATTTCTTATGTAAAAAGTCAGTGGCCTCAGTTTAAATTTATATCATGCATTATTTATAGCAAATGTCCACATTAACCCAATAGAGTTGAAGAAACAGCAAAATGGGAGGATATCAAATCACCAAATTTGCTACCAACTCCCTGTGAACAGGCAAGTGATTTATCTTTCCTCTGCCACCACTTGGGCTGCTTGGAGGAAAAAGGCACCAGTGAGCAGAGTATTCTATTTTATAATATTTTGGATAGATGGCTTCCCTTACTTAGAAAGACTGAGCTCAAAAAATGTTCTTTAGCCTTGTGAAAAAAATAAAACCGTGGTTTCTAGCTTCACATGTTAATATTGCAGACTGAAAGGAAAGAGGCACAGTTGATTTTTTTTCTCTCTTTGAAAGGAGATTAAGGAGCAGAGCAGAGAGAGGGTGGGACGGAGGAAGGGGAGAGGGAATCTACATGCATGACTTGAGTTTATAACAGTCTGTTTTTCCTATGCATTTGCTGTTTGTTGTGGACCCAGCTTCTCAGGGGTAACAACAAGGAGAGAGTTGGTGGTTATCAATCACTACCGAATGGCTAAGTTCGAGGCAGCCTGGAGATGGATGACCAGGGCTGGGAGCTCTGATTGAATAGCATGCTGAGTAAAATATTGGTAGCACCAGGTGCCCTTTAAAGAGTTCCACCAGAGGAGGACATCACAATCAGAAAGTCAAGGAATTATGTCCATTATCCCAAAGAAGGATCAAGGATATCACCTCCAAGGACAGAACAAATTTCAGATCCCTATCTTTAGACGATGACCTTCAGAGAGAGGACCCTTCCCCTGAGATGACTGCTGTGAATTTGACAGTCACAGTCCAAGCCAACAATTTGCAAGGTCCACCACTCCAACTGCTCCTTCTTAGCAACAGCCCCCTCTTCTGTCTTAACACTTCAGGCAATGGAAAGCCAGACAGGTGCAGTGTCATGGACCGATCGGTGTTCTCCCAATGTGTATATATTGAAGTCCTGACCCTCAGTACCTTGGGCTGTAACTGTATTTGTAGATAAAGCCTTGAAAGAGGTAATTAAGGTAAAATGAATTACTAGACAACTTGACCTCAGACTTCCAGCCTCTAGGACTATGAGTCACATAAAACACAAAGAGCAAATTGTCAAAAAAACCACTGCAATTATACTTCAAGTTGGAGCAATGGAATGCATGCATGAACCTGGATGGTATTTTAAACTCACCACACTTCGACTTGCTTAAAAATGTCTGCCCTATATCCACAAGCATGAAACTATTGAAAGCAAGTGATCGTTGCACTTGGACAATTCCTACTTTGAAGAACCTATTGCTTTCCACAGACCTCTGTTTGGGGTCACAGCCCAAAGTAGTGCCAAAATGGATTTCCCTCTTTCTTCTCACATCCACCTTTAAAATACTGGAAAAGTCAAATTTGATTCTGTATAATCTAATGAACCTGCAGTGTTTCAGGAGGTAAGGAAAAACTTTGTTTAAAGGCAGGGTTTTTTTTTTTAATAATTCATGTGCTATATTTTATTAGAGGATATATAAAACATCTTCATATTCATTTCTAGAAATAAGTCAATATTCATTAGCATCACCTGTGTATTAACAGTCATTCTAGATAAGGCTATACCATGGCATACTGTATTAACTCCATGCTTTTGGTTACCCTCTTAAAATACACCAGCTAGTCCTCTTGCTCATAAAGTCTCAAAACACAAAAAATTTCCAAATATAATGAATGATCCCACACTAAAAAAAATTTTTTTGGAAGTAGAGACCAGTATGATTAAAGTAGAAATCAATTCACATTAGGGCAAAGCTTTTTGTTTTGAACCTCAAACATCAGCCATTTCTGACGAAGTTCAAAGCTGTCAACAGGAACCAGCACATACACAGGGACAAGTCCGTGGGACACCTCAACTCTGCCACCTTCCCAATTGATTGCTCACTGCCCTCCAGTAGTGATGACACACCAGCAAGAAGGCACTCTCGCACAGAGGACTCGAGGGGGTGAAGAAATAAAGGGACCCATCCATGCACCTCCAGTGGCCTCACCACAAAATTACTCTTATGGTCCCACCTGCCTCTGGGACTCCGGAAGTTTCTAAAATAAGGGGAAGGAATGGTCTCCCCTGGCCAGCACACTTACCAGAAGAATATTAGTGAAGGCCTCTAACTGATGGAAAATAGAACATGCTATCAGTAAATGATATACATAATTGATGTTTTTATACGTCACTTGAATCCTGGTCTCACCTGTGTCTTCCCATTACCATCATCTAGCTTCCCCCAAACTCTTGGGTGTGGTATCTGATGAGGTGTCCATGGAAAATAAAACTCAGAGTCCATTCATTCATTCATTCATTCAGTCATGGAATATGTGATGATCTACCCATGTAATGCCAAGAGAAGCAGGGAGCTTAGTGGAAAGGGAGAGACCTCCCATCACCCACACCTCACCCAAAGAGTACGCTCGGTGTTTCTCTCCTGTGCACACATTCCTCAGTGTCTTCCACTGAGATGATACCCTGTCCCTACTGCCGATACAGGATTGTCTCATCTAAAAAAAACACTTAGGTGTGATGAACCCTGGGTGTTACACACAACTGATGAATCATTGAACACCATATCTGAAACTAATGAGGTACTATAAGTTGGCTAAGTGGATTTAAATTAAAATACATAGATGACAGATCATAGATAGATAGATAGATAGATAGATAACACTTAGATGGAAACTGCCAACACACAGTTGCCACACTCCCAGGCTCTACGACCTTGACCCCTGAGTGAAGTTTGTGAACTAGCAGCAGCAACATCTCAGGGAACTTCTCAGAAACACAGTCCTGAGCCCCTCCCCGGCCCAAATACATCAGGGTGTATGCTCCAGCCAGATCCCCAGGAGACCTATATGCCCACTGAACTTTGTGAGCACTGCACTCAGACGCTATACCCAAAGTGTAAGTGCTTTCCTGGGAACTCTGCATCTCAGTGCTATGTTAACAAGAGGGACGTTTGGTCAAATCTTGTAGAGAACCACTGGTTAAAGCAAGTCACCAATTTCTTTACCATGGGAATTTTCTAAGTCTTTGATGCTCATTTTAAATACTCAAAGGAAAGAAATCACTAGTAATTATAATAAGAAGAAGAATGATAACTAGTATTTGTTCAGTCCTTATTATAAGCTCTGCTCTAGATAGAACTATAAATATGAATATAGAGAAAGAATCATTTTACTCTTCAAAGGAAACTAAAAATTAGGTATTATTGTTCTCATTGTTCAAATTAGGAATCTGAAGCTCAAAGTGGCTAATCAATTTTCCCAAGATGGCACTACTAGCAATTCACCAACTGGGTTGAGAACCTAGCCCCACCTGATTCCAAAGCCCTAGGGCTCGATTCGAAATTTGTGGCAGTTTATGTATTTTCACTGAACTTCCCCCAATGTGGCTATAGGTTTCTTTTTCTATTTTATTAAGATCATATATGACTAGTCCATAAAACACAGTTTGGAAAAGTCTTTCCCAGACACAAAATTTTCCATAGTGCCTCAGACCCACACTCCAGGGGCAGAAGTCCCCAGCAGCATGATGCCAGGGCACCATCAAAGGTGATGTCAATTTTAAAGGTAAGACTTATATTCTGGACATTTAGGGGGTCACAAAACTATGTAAGGGTTTTCTCTAGACCCAGTGCACTGATCCCATCCTGTTCAGCTATCTGTGTTTATCAGCATGGCACAATCATACATGACCTCACTGCCATTCTGAACCTATATACTGAGCCCCTGATGAGTGCCAGGAGCTATTTACTGTCATAGGAAGCTCTTCGCACGTACAATTACGATCTTCTCAAGCCAAAAGTAATGTGACTCAGCCACAGCAGCCACTCAAGCACTTGGTGATACAACATTCTCTCTGTGGGTAGCCTAAGGGAAGTGGAGGGATCAGAATTCAAGGTTGGATCCAGAAGATACAGAGGAAAACAGACTATGATCTTCATCTTCTCCACTGCACCCCCAATTTTATACGGAGGACAACAGTATTAAATGATCATTAGTGGAAAACCTCAAGTAGGAAAAGTAGTTACCGAAAAATGGACATTATTGTTCATAAACAGGAGGGAAGATGCCCTCCGCTAGCCAGCAGAGTCAACCCGGAGTGAAGGGTTGGGTCTGCTCTACAGAAAGCTGACTGTCCATCTGTGTGTACCACCAAGCAATCTGACACCAGAATCAATTTTTTTTTCCTTCCTTCGCCTCTCCTCCAAGAATTCCTAAAAGATTCACAATAAACTAAATGTATTTAGCTCTAACATGAATGCAGGTTAATTTCCCAAGCAAATGACATTACACAAATTGATCTGAATTTTTCTCTACATCTGTATTTCTGAGTTCAGAATAAAAACAAATGTTTAACCAGCACACATTTCTTTTTAACCAAAAAGACATTATGAAAATTCAGGCACTGGGGATGTGACACAGCCTATCCTATCTGTTTATAAATAAATATGGTTCTCCTTGGGGGCAAAAGGGTAACTTTGATGTGGAGCATGAAGAACTTTCATTTCATGGCTTCTCTAGGGGACATACTATATCTTGGCAGTCCCAGGCACAACAGAAGTCAAACCATGTACTTGTAAACACAGCACAGCTCTTACCCACATCAACCCACTCCTGTTTCATTTTGAATCGTAATCACTGATTCTGGTCTCCAACTTCCCTGTCCTAGAGCTCATCACATTAAGTGATTTCTGCCAATGGCTATTTTTAAACACTTTCTCCAAACTGCAGTGTCCTATAAATTCAGCGATTTGGACACAAACAATACATCTAACTCCCTAAAGACTGCATGTGGATTTTGTTTTCATACCAGAATCCCTTTACTGTAAAAACATACGGAGGGGAATCTATGATGATTTAAATCTAAAGCCATAATCCAACTTATTTTTTAAAGCAGATTATTGAGGAAGGCATGAGTCATCGATCAAAAATGTCTCTTTTTTTACATGATTTTATGGTGTAATGGAACAATACAACAGCCCCTTAGTTTGAGATTTTACCATTAAAAGAATTATTTTCTACTCAATAATCAGAATGTTTCTACTCAACAATCTAGAATTCCCACTAGAAAAACACTAATACTTTAAGGTCACTGCTTGGCACATAGTTGACACTCATTAAATCTGAAACAACAACACATTGTTAAGAACTTGCAAAGAAAAAAAGAAAAATAAAGGAAAAAAAAAAAAAAAGAACCCGCAAAAAGCATTTTACTGTAAATGCTTCATCTTACCCCTGGGGATCATTTGCGTACCCCCATACCTGCTGTAAGTATACAGACAGACCTGCTGAGGCTGAGGATACTTTCAAAAGACAGAACAAAATCAGAGAAGCACTGAGACAACCCAGAACAGGAGGGAAGATTACCCATAGACATTCATGATAAAAATGAATCACACTTCTAGAGAATCAAGTCAAATCTGCGTCCTTTGGCTCAAAAAAGAAAAAAAAAAAAACAATGGAATAATTAACTGAGGTGGACAATAAATCAGGTTTAACACCAACTCAAAAACCTAACATGCTAGATGTGACAACAATGACATTTAAGTGGCTGTGTGGCTTTGTAAATAATTGGGACAAAATTTCATAATCATAGCAGCTGCTTCATTATGTCCTGATAAGCTGCCTAGGTAATTAAAATGTCACACATGATGCAGAAGAGTAGATTGATTTTTTCTGCTCCACTTCTTAAAGTCAGATGTTCCTTCCCAGCCTCAGTGCTCCCTACTTGGTCTGTGGTCTGCGTGGCTTTGATGGGCTCCTCGGTCGGCCGAGCATCACTGGTTCTTATCAGTCCCTCCCAACTGGAGCCGAGCCTTTGCTTTTAAGATTTGATACCGGGATGCATGATTCATGTTTTTCCCAATATCAGAGGTTCACAAAGCACTGTCCAGAACTCACAGGACCCTCAGCCCTTATAGTTAAAAAGTACCCCCAGGAGATGAATGTTTACCTTGATAGCGCTTGGCATAGGTGGGCTCACCCCTAGGCCCTGATTAAAGTCCAGTTTCTCTTATACATAATGAATCCCATACTGGTCCTTACAACTTGTGTTGCTCTTTTTCACAATTCCTCACCCTTCCAGATGCTTGAAATTTAAACACTGTATTGGGTAAACTCAAGTAAATGATTTTCATCATGGCCTTCTGAGACTCACACTCCCATCATCCTGTTGTATATGATGAATAGGCCATTTGGGGTTGGTGGGTTCTTGAAGAAAATCATGTGTGTGTGTATGCATACATGTGTGC
Organism: Mustela nivalis; assembly: GCF_964662115.1. Lineage (NCBI taxonomy): Eukaryota > Metazoa > Chordata > Mammalia > Carnivora > Mustelidae > Mustela > Mustela nivalis. The sequence goes on along the minus strand of NC_139020.1, from coordinate 4,606,106 downwards.
ATGTACACAACTGACTAAGTGCATTTCATACAATGGAACACTGAAGATGCTTGGGATGCTATAGGATAAAGTATAACAAATAACTTAAATGATAGATAGATAGATAGATAGATAACACTTAGATGGGTTTCTAGGGATCCTTTAACAAATGAATAGTAAATATTCCACTCTTCTTTGTCATTAGCCCAGAACGTACACCTGATGCTTCGTGTAATGGCAAGAACATCTTAGGGAAATATGTTTCACACCAACTGGCTGATGGAAGCAGAAGCCTTTATAAGCACTTGCATAGAGGGATGGAAGGTGGGATGCATTTACATCTCTCTTCTAAGAGGCCCGAATAAATCAAGGAGGGAAATAGATAACATGCAGGACTGTGACAATATCCTCTTAAGTAGTCATAGTCTTGCTAGTTGTTTATATAATAAATGGAACAATAAAGTATCAATATATGCCATTTTCATTCTTAAGAGTCAGGATATAGTGAAATAGTTTCTTGTCCTGCTCCTAAGGGACCACATAACTCTTTGCACTAGAAATAAACGTGCTTCTGCTCACATTGTCTTAAACCCAAGCTCAGGAACCAGGGCCACGAAGCCCAAAACCACAGGGATCTCCTCAAGCTTGTGGAGTGACCGAGGCGTGTTTCCCATGTGGATCCTGTCCCTTCTCCCCTCACACTGCTCAGCAAAGGAAACTGAAAGATGCATACTTCAAGAACACAAATCAGAAAGGGAAAAAAAATACTCATTATTTCCTTAGAGGTCTATTTGATTTTCTTTAGATGTGAAAATCCTTATTTAACAGCTGTTAGGCAGAGGACCTTGTGCTGTGGGTGGAATTATGTCCCCTCAAAACTTTATGTTGAAGTCCTGACCCCCAGGACCTCAGAAATGACCTTGTTTGGCCATAAGATTATTGCAAGTATAATTAGTCTGGAGTAGGGCGGGACCCTAGGTGAGGATGAGTGGTATCCTTACAAAAAGGGGAAATTTCCACATGGAGACACGCAAACAGGGAGAAAGCCATGCAAAGATAAGCCAAGGATTACCAAAATTGCCAGCAAACCACCAGAAGCTGGGAGAGGGGCTTGAAACAGATCATCCCTTCCAGCCTAGGAAAGAGCCAACCCTGCTCTGGTCCTTGATGTGGGACTTTGGCCTCCAGATGGAGGAGACAGAGTCTGATTTAAACCTCAGTCTGTGGTGTTTTGCTAGGGCAGCCCTGACAAACTGACAGTGCACCATAAGCCAAAAAACATTTTAACTTTGTATAGAGATGGTTACAAACTTGCATGTATGTGTGCATATGCTGCCATGTATGTGTGCACAAACACATATGCGCACGCACACACACACACACACACACACATGTGTAACCTGCTAAGATGCCATCACATGAGGAGGAGCAGAGAAATCCCAACACACATTTTAGGCTGACTTAACGATGTGGGATATTGACTACCCATTTAAATGGATTTGTTTACCCATTTACATTAACGAGCATTTAAATGCAACAGATATAATTTCAGGTGACTTAATGTGAATGAATAAAAATCAGTCATACTGGGAAAAAAATTTAAAAAAAGAATAAAAAAAAAACAGCAGGCTGACTGACAAAGACAATTTGGGTAAAATTAAATTTGTAAGAAATCTCTGGGAGCACGCCAAAGGGCAAGTGAGCTCATTATGCAAAGTCAAAGTGACTTAGAGTTCTCATTCTCCCCAGTAGAAACACACATACCTATGCACGTGCACCCATGCACACGTGTGTACACACAGGTACACACCCACACATGCCCACGTGCACACACAGGCACACCTGCATGGACCTAGGCTGACCTGCCAGATTCCCCTCCCATCACCTTCAAGTTCTCCAAACACATGGTCTCTAACTAGGCCAGGGGGAGCCACCGTGTGCACCTCTCTCCCTTTCCTACAGGGATTCTCCTTTCCCCGACAGCTCTCTGCCCTTCCCACGAGAGAACACCTTAGTTGTCTGGCTTCTCTAACTTTTGCTTCACTTGTCCATACCTCCCTAGAAAGTCACTATCTTCCTGTCCAACACAGGCATCTTCTCAGCAGGTGGAGGTAGGAGGCAAGAATGCAATTAATTTTTATGTCTTTATCTTTTCCTTCTACCTTGCCAATGTTTCCAAGTTAAAAAAAAAAAAAAATTCACCCTTTAAAAAAAAAAAATCAGTTTTCTTGTAAGAAACCCTGAGGTGTTTTGCACTTTCTGGTGTCCCTGCTTGCTCAGGGCTCAAAGTGGTTCTTCAGACCCACAGAAAGAGAGAAACATGAAGAATTCCAAGGGATTCCTTGGGGCCAGAGCACCTGATTTGGGCCCCAAATCAGCTCTGGGCTGAGACTACCACAGTCCCACCCACAGTTTCGGGAATAGGGGAGGTCTCTCAGTCTCCTCCAATGAACACAGTGGTTGGCTTATCCAGTTCTGGAAACCAGATGTCCATGATGAAAGGGCCAGCAGCTTTGGGTTCCTCTGAGCCGTGCCCCCTTGCCTTGTGGATGGCCAGTTCTCACCGTGTCCTCACACGGCCTCTACTCTGTGCACACTCCTCCCTAGTATCTCATCCTCTTCTTATAAGGACACCAGCTCTATTGACTTAGGACCCCATCGATGACCTCTTTAACTTCCAGTACCCCTTTCAAGGCCCCATCCAAATACGATCACACCAGAGGATTCAGGACTTCGATGCATGAATCTGGGGAGGACACATTTCAATCCAGGACAGGAGGCATGGACAAATGTGTGACTGAGAAAAAGGAAGGACAGAGTCTGTTGCCAAGAGTCACAAGATCAGTTATCTTCAGGCAGCACCAAGACCAGATAAGGACCCACACACAGGGCAAATCAAAAAACATCGCATCGGCCAAACAAAACACATCCGTGGACTGAAGACAATCAGTTTTCAATCCCTGTTGTACAATTTCTGGCAACTGTCTTTCTTTCATTGAAGAATAATTGGCATCCAGTAATTGCATTAGTTTCAGGTGTATAACATAGTGCTGTGACAGTTATCTACATTACACAATGCTCACCATGACAAGTCTAGTTGCCTTCTGTCACCACACAAAATGATTGCAACATTATTAGCTAGGTTCCCTTTGCTGTACCTCACATCCCTCTGTCTTATTTATCTTAGCTCTAGAAGATTCTACTTCTCAGTCCCCTTCATCTACCTTACTCAGCCCCCCACCTGCCTACCCTCCGACAACTACCATTTTGTTCTCTGTTTCTAGGAGTCTATTTCTGTCTTGTTTTCTGTGTGTGTTTCCTTTATTTTTGTTTTTTGTTTTTTTAGATTCCACATATAAGTGAAATCCTATGGTATTTGCCTTTCTTTGTCTTATTTCACTTTGTGTAATACTCTCTAGGTCCATCCAGGTCATTGCTTCTGGCAGGATTTCATTCTTCATATGGCTACACAGTATTCTATTGTACATAAATATTGCATCTTCTTTATCCATTCAGCTATCAACAGTCATGCAGTTTGTTTGCAAATCCTATTATAAATAACACTGCGATTTTTTCAGTGTTGTCATTTTCTTCAGATAAATGCATAGAAGTGGAATTGCTAGACTATATGATACCTCTATTTTTAGTTTTTTTTGAGGAATATACTGTCTTCCATAACCGCAGCAATTTACATTCCCAGCAACAGTATACAACGGCTCCTTTTTCTCTACATCTTCACCAACACTTACTATTTCTTGCCTTTTTGATCCTAGCCATTCTGACTGGTGTGAAGTGACCTCTCACTGTGGTTTTGATGTGTATTTCCCTTATGCTTAGTGATGGTGAGGACCTTTACAAGTGCCTGTGACCACCTGTATGTTCTCTTTGTAAAAATGTTTATTTGGGTCCTCTGCCCATTTTTCAATCAGATTATTTTTTGATACTAAGTCTTATGAGTTCTTTATATATTTTGGGTGTTAACCCCTTACTGAATATATCATTTATGGATACCTTCTCTCATTCAGTGGGTTGCCTTTTTGTTTTGTTGATGGTTACTTTCACTGTGCAAAAACCTTTCAGTATGACATAGTCGTGGATGTTTATTTTTCCTTTTGCTAACCTCGCCTGAGGAGACAGATCCAGGAGCAGAAAAAAAACAAAACAAAACAAAACAAACAAACAAACAAAAACAGTAGGTCCAATGTCAAGTAGTTTATTGTCTATGGTTTTCTTCTAGAAGTTTTACTGTTTCCAGTCTTCCATTTAAGTCTTTAATCCATTTTGAGTTTATTATTGGGTATGGTGTGAGAAAGTGGTCCGGTTTCATTCTTTGGCATGGAGCTGCCCAGCTTTCCCAGCACCGTTTAGAGAAGAGAGTGTCTTCTCCCCATTGCATAGTCTTGCCTCTTTTGTCATAGATTAAATGACCATATCGGTGTGAGTGAGCTTATTTCCGGTTCTTTATTCTGTCCCATAGATCCATGCATCTGTCCCATAGATCCATGCGTCTGTCCCATGCCAGCACCTTACTGTTCTGATTACTACAGATCTGTAGTATAATTTGAAATCTGGAGGTTGGATACCTCCAGCTTTGTTCCTTCTCAAGATTACTTTGGTTACTGGTGGTCTTTTGTGGTTCCAAACAAATTTTAGAATTACTTGTTCTAGTTCTGTGAAATGCTGTTGATATTTTAACGGGAATGCATTGAATCCATAGATTTCTTTGAGTGTAGGAATATTTCAACAAAATTATTTTTTTTAATCCATGAGCACAGTATATCTTATCACTTATTTGGGTCATCTTCAATTATTTTCATCAATGTCTTATAATTTCCAAAGTACAGGTCTTTTACCTCCTGGTTACATTTATTCCCTGGTATTTTATTCTTTTTGATGTGATTGTAAATGGGACTTAATTTCTAACAGTTCACTATTACAGTATAGAAATGCAACCAATCTTCCATGCTCATTTTTTTTGTCTTGTGACTTTCTGAATTCATTTATCAGTTCTAATAGGTTTTTTTTTTAATTTAGTTTTTTCTTTATTTTCGGCATAACAGTATTCATTATTTTTTCACCACACCCAGTGCTCCATGCAATCTAAGAGGTTTTTTAGTGGAGGATTTAGGGTTTTCTTTTTTAAAATTTTTATTTATTTTTAAAATTTCTTTTCAGTGTCCCAGAATTCATTGTTTATGCACCAAACCCAGTGCTCCATGCAATACATACCCTCCATAGTACCCACCACCAGGGTCTCCCAAGCCCCCACTCCCCTCCCCTCCAAAACCTTCAGATTGTTCCTCAGAGTCCACAGTCTCTCATGGTTCATCTCCCACTCCAATTTCCCCCAGCTCACTTCTCCTCTTCTTCTCCCAATGTTCTCCGTGTTATTTCTTATGCTCCACAAGTAAGTGAAACCATATGATAATTGACTCTGCTTGACTTATTTCATTCAGCTTTAGGGCTTTCTATATACAAATAGTGATAGTTTTACTTTTTTCTTTCTAATTTGGATACCTTTCATTTCTTTTTCCTGACTAATTGCTGTGGTTAGGACTTCTAATGCTGTGTTGAATAAAAATGGCAATAGTGGTTGTAATTGTCTTGTTCCTGATTTTAGAAAAAAGGTTTTCAGTTTTTCACCATTAAGTGAAATGTTACCTGTGGGTTTATCATATATGGCCTTTATGACATTGAGGCCCATTCCTACTATATCCACTTTGTTGATAGTTTTTATCATCGGTAACTGTTGAATTTTGTCAAATACCTTTTCTGCATCTATTAAAATGATAATATGATTTTAATCCACTGCTTTGTTAATGTGGTGTCTCATGGTGATTGACTTATGGATATTGAACTATCCCTGCATCCCTGGAATAAATCCCACTTAACCATGGTGTATAATCCTTTCAAGGTATTGTTGAATATATTGTTCAAATATTCACTAATACTGAGAATTTTTGAGGATTTTTGTATCACTGTTCATCAGACATATTGGCCTGTAATTTTTTATTTTGTAGTATCTTTTGTTTAGGTATCAGAGCAATGCTGACCTCACAGAATAAGCTCGGAAACATTCCTCCCTCTTCAATTTTTTTTTCTTTTGGAATAGTTGAGGGGAATAAGTATTATTTTAAATTTTTTTTAAAGATTTAATTGACTTATTCGACAGAGAGAGATCACAAGTAGGCAGAGAGGCAGGCAGAGAGAGAGGAAGGGAAGTGGGCTCCCTGCTGAACAGAAAGCCCGATGCGGGGCTCGATCCCAGGGCCCTGAGATCATTAACCCACGAGCCACCCAGGCACCCCGAAGGGAATAAGTACTAACTCTTTTTTAAATGTTTGATAGAATTCACCTGTGAAGCTCTTGGTGTTGGGCTTTTGTTTATTGGGATTTTTCTTTTATTTTGCCTTGGGGGTTGTGTTAATTACTGATTCAATGTCATTACCAGTAATTAATCTGTTCAACTTGTCTATTTATTGTCGATTCAGTTTTGGAAAATTGCATGATTCTGGGAACGTATCCATTTCTTTCTAGATTGTCCAATTTGTTGGCATATAGTTGTTTGTAGTAGTACTTTATGATCCTTTGCATTTCTGTGGTATTAACTGTAACTTCTCCTCACTTCTAACTTTGTTTGAGTCACTTTTTTTTTTCTTGATAAGTCTTGCTAAAGTTCACAGATTTGTGCTTATCTTTTCAAAGAACCAGTTCTTGGTTTCAGTGATCCTTTCTAGTTTTCTTTTTAGTTTCTATCTCATTTATTCCCACTCGTATCTTTATTATTTATTCCTCCTGCTAACTTTGGGCTTTGTTTGTTCTTCATTCTCTAGTTACTTTAGGTGTAAGGTTAGATTGAGGTTTTTCTTGTTTCTTGAGGTGGGTCTTTATCACTGTGAACTTCCCATATAGAACCTCTTTCACTATGTCCCGAAGATGTTGGAACATTTGTTTTTGTTTTCATTTGTCTCGGGGTATTTTTTATTTCCTCTTTGAATTATTTTTTTGACCCATTGCTTATTTAGTAGAAAGTGTTTCAGTCTTCATGTGTTTGTGGGGCATTCCCCCAGTTTTCTTCCTATTACGGATTTCTAGTTTCATACGATTGTGGCTGGAAAAGATGGTTGATATGATTTCGATCTTCTTAAATTTATCGAGACTTGTTTTGTGGGCCAACATGTGATCCATCCTGGAGAATGCACCACATGCACTTGATAAGAATGTGTATTCTGTTGTTTTTGGATGGAATGTTCTGTATATATCTGTTGAGTCATCTCATCTAATGTGTCATTTAAGGTCAATGTTTCCTTATTGATTTTATGTCTGTCGGCATATCCATTGATCTAAGTTGGGTGTTAATGTATCCTGCTATTGTTGTATTTGAATTTCTAACTTTAAGTCTGTTAATATTTGCTTTGTATGTTTAGGTGCTCCTATGATGACAACATAAATATTTATAAGTGTTAAACCTTTTTGTTGGATTGATCCCTTTATCATCACGCAATGCCTTTTTTATCTCTCGTTATGGCCTTTGGGTTTTTTATTGTTTCTTGGGGTGTTTGTTTGTTGTTGTTATCATTGGGTTATTGTTGTTTTTTTTTCTTTTGCTTTCTTTTTTCCTCAAATTTTTATTTAAATTCTAGTTAGTTAACACATAGGGTAATATTGGTTTCATAATAGAGTTTAGTGATTTATCCCTTACATATAACACCCAGTGCTCAACACAAGTGCCCCCCCTTAATGCCCATCACACATTTACAGCATCCCCCACCTCCTCTCATCAATGGTCAGTTTATTCTCCATCATTAAGGGTCTTTCTCTTTTTTTTCCCTTTCCCATATGTTCATCTGTTTCATTTCTTAAATTCCACATGTGAGTGAAATCATATGGTATTTGTCTTTCTCTGATTGATTTATTTTGCTTAGCATAATATAATCTAGCTCCATCTACGTCACTGCAAATGGCAAGATTCCATTCCTTTAGATGCTGAATAATATTCTATCATATATAGATATGTATGTGTGTGTATATATATGTATGTGTATATATATTTTTATGTATATATACACATATTATATGTATGTATATGTATATATGTGTGTGTGTGTGTGTGTGTATATATACACACATAAAATTTCTATCCCTTACATACAAACACACACACACACTACACATATCACATCTTTATCTATTCATCAGTCAACAGACATTCGGGCTGTTTCCGTAGTTTGGTTATTGTTGATAATTACAGACTTTGTTTTAAAGTCTACATTGTCTGATATAAGTATTGCTACCCCAGCTTTCTTTACATTTTATTTTTCATGGTATATGTTTTTCCTTTTCTTCATCATCAGTCTGTGTATATCTGAAGTGAGTCTCTTGTAAGTAATACATAAATGAATCTGGTTTTGCAATCCATTCTGCCATGCTGTGTCTTTGACTTGAACATTTAGTCTATTTATATAAAGTAATTATTGAGAGATATGTACTTGTTGCCATTTTGTTAATTGTTTTCTGATTGTTTTTATAGTTCTTCTCTGTTTTTTTTTTTTTCTTCTCTTGCTCTCTTCCCTTGTGATTTGATTACTTTATTCCATGTTGTGTTTGGGATTCCTTATCTTCTTGTGTATTTATTATAGGCTTTTGTTTGTGATTACTACTAGGTTCATATATAACAACCTATATATATATATCAGTCTATTTTAAGTTGGTGCTCATTCAAATGATTTCCAAAAGCACTACATTCTTTTTCTTTCCCCACCCCAAGTTCTAGGTTTCTAACATCATATTTGAGATATTTTTCCTTTATGTACACCTTAATTATTATAGATATAGTTGATTTACTTCTTTTGTTTTTTTAATCTTTATAACATGTTTATAAGTGGTTTATCCACCCCACTTACTATATATTTGTCTTTACTGGTGAGTTTTTCCTTCATGTATTTTCTTTTTTAAAAAAGAAAAATATTTTATCTATTCATTTGAGAGAGAGACAGGGTGTACACAAGCAGTGGGACAGGCAGAGGAAGAGAGAGAAGTGGACTCTGACATGCTGAGCTGGGAAACCGACATGGGGCTCGATTCCAGAACCTGGAGATCAGGACCTAAGCCAAAGGCACTTAACCATCTGAGCCACCCAAGCACCCCTCCTTCATGTATTTTCTTATTCCTGGTTATAGTCCTTTCTTTTTCACTTAAAGAAGCCCCTTTAATATATCTTGTAAAGCTTGTTTCATTGTGAATTCCTTTAGCTTTGGCTTGTCTCGAGATATTTCACCTCCCCTTCAATTCTGAATGATAACTTTTCTGGGTAAGAGTATTCTTGCTTGCAAGGTTCTTCCTTTCGGCACTTTGAATACATCATTCCATGCCCTTCTATCCTGTAAGGTTTCTGCTGAAAAACCCACTTATGCTCTTACGGGCATCCCTTTATATTAATTAACTGCTTTCTCTTGTTGCTTTTAAGATTCTTTGTTTATTTTTAAAGTTTGGCATTTCAATTATTGTAATGTTTCTTGGTGTGGATCTCTTTTGGTTGACCTTGTTTGGGATTCTCTGTGCTTCCTGGAGCTAGATGTCTGTTTCCTTTCCCAAGTTTGGGAGGTTTTCAACTATTATTTCTTCAAATAAGTTTTCTGCCTTTTCTCTCTCCCTTCTTCTTCTGAGACACCTATGATGTCCGTGTTAGTAACTTAGTTTTGTCACAGAATTCCCTTAAACTACCTTCATTTTTTAAAATTCTTCCTTCCTTTTACTGTTCAGTTTGGGTGATTTCCACTACCCTATTTTCCAGATCACTGACGTTATCTTCTGTATCACCTAATCTGGTCTTTATTCCCTCTAGTGTATTTTTCATTTCTGCTCTTGTATTCTTCAGCTCTGACTGGTATTTTCTTATGTTTTCTATCTTTTTGGTGCAGTTTTAACTGTGTTCATCCAGTCTTCATACCAGTTCAATAAGCATCTATATGTCCATTACCTTGAATTCTTTATAATATAGATTGCCTATCTCCATTTCATTCAGTTCTTTTCCTGGGGTTTTGCCTTGTTTTTTCACTTGGAAAATATTCTTCTTTCTACTCATTTTGTGTAACTCTGTTTGTTTCTACACATTAGGTAGTTCAACTATGTCTCCTATCTTAAACAAGTGGCCTTATGTGGGAGATGTCCTGTGGAACCCAGAAGCACAATCTCCCCTGACCATCATGGCCAGGAGCTTGAGAGGTGTCCCCTGTGTGGACAGCATGTGCCTCCTGTCATGAAAGGACATGACTGTTATGTGTGTGCTGGTGGGTGGGGTTATTGTTCCTTCAGCTGTGAGGCCAAACTGAGATGCATGGTTGTGCTAGGATCTCAGTGAGACACACCCTCTGGCATGAACAACCTAGAGGGAGGATTCCAAAATGGTGTCCACCAGCCTTGGGATCTGCTGGCAGAAAGAGATAGTAAAAATGGCTGCCAACAGTCTTAGTCCCCAGGCAGAGGCATGGCTTCCTCCCACTTCTCTGTAAGGAGCTCCAACATTATTAAGTAGGTCTTTTAACCTATGGTCTATGTGCTTTTTGTTCTGGCATTTTTGTGCTGATTTCCAGTTTGACTGAGTCTGCACTGAGCCCTCTAAGAGTGAGCTTTCCTTTCCCTGTAGTTCTATACTTCTCCTGGGCATATTCCCTTGCAAACATACTCCCTGGTTTTCAAACCAGGTGTTTGGTAGCTCACCTCTCTATCAAAGCATCTATGGATTGGATGCCTGATGTAGAAATCAAATCTCTTCCTTCTCAGTGAAAAGTTCCATACCTTTGAGACCCTTCACAGCCATGGAATACCATGTCTGGAGTGTAGTTTTCTCCTTAGGCGGTCTGTATCTCTGACTCTTTTAGCTGTTTCAGTTCTGTCCCCTCTCATAGAAGCTCTGTTCATCCAGTTTCTACACACCCTTCTGAGAGAATTATTGCAGTTGTAGATTTGTTGTGTCCATGGAAGGAAGTGAGTTCAGAATCTTCCTACACTGTCATCTGGCAACTTTCAAAATCAGTTGAAAACTGTCTGGACTAGCACTGGTGACCCAGTGGTTGTTCACTCATTTTGTGTTTACTCTTTGTTGAGTAATGAGTATTCCATTTCTTATGGAATGGGGACTGGAGTGGGGAGGAGAAGCTGATTCTTAGCACATATTTAGTTCCTTCAGATGTATATGTAGGTACAAAGGATAAAGTACATATATCATTCAATTGTCTTCAAAGTTTATTGCTAACCCTTACTGTCCATATATAGAATAGAAAGAACTCATCTCTACAGGCTGAACTAAAGCATAAGGTGACAGATGTTTGCATGTAGTTAACAAATCTGACAAATTGTTAATGTGCTAGATAAATATTACCAAATTCTTAGATCCTCACACAGATGGCAGGTAGGTTTCATGCCACATGCCTATTCTGATCAACGAGAAGTAACTGCCTTAAGTCTTGTGATGAGAAGAATTCTAAGGTTTAGACTGAACATACAAAAATAGTGCTTCATCAATTCACCATACCTATCAGAATGGCAGAAGCACAACTTTGCAGCACCAGATCATGGAAGCACAGGAATCAAACCAACTTTCTAGGATACTCTTTTCTTGATAAGGATTCAGTGGCTTCAACCAGACAAATCTCTTGCTTGGCAGGTGCAACAAATGGAAGAGTGGTCTCCTGTGCTTTATGAAGCCACCAAACACAGAGAATACAAATTGTTTCCTTGGGCATAGAAGAAAATTAAGATCATGTGTAATATAAGTAGCACATCCCCTCTATGATGTTAATGTGAAGCCCAGAGAAACAAATGCTTATTAGTTTTGTTGTGAGGTTGTACTTAGGATTTTGTAGTTTTGTTTTTTTAATTATCTCTGCAATAAGCATATTGATTTTTTTTCCTCTTTAAATAAGCAATACTCTGTGTGAAGAAGCCAACCTTTCTTGGCACTACCTTTTTTTTCTGAAGATTATTAATTTCTTTTTAATAGACCTCATACTGAAAATCAAATTTTTATATCACAAAAGGATTTACATTTATCTTGAGCTGCACACTCTTCGTCGTCTATCAAACTGAGTTTAAGTTTCTAATTGAAATAATTTTTCAAGTGTTGAGCAATAAAGAGGCAATAAGTGATATACTTAAATTATTTATTCATCTTATTTATAATTAATTCGGTTTTGTTCCTTGCTGCACAGTGAGGCTAACCCAATGCCTTTGATTTTCAAATCTTCTCTGTCATTAGGACAACAATAGAAGTGGCTGCTTTTCCCACCCTACTTGTGTTTCATTGGTCCCTAGGGACTCAGGCAACATCAATTTAAATCACAGTTAAATTTAACACTTTGTTTTGCAACATGCTGCTCCAAAAGTAGAGTCCTGAATACAGTGTGCCTATTATTCTTAGTCAAACTCGGGGGGTTCGGGGGGTTACCCACCTGGTACGATGAGCCATTGCATTAACAAAGATCTTTCCCTTCAGCATTCAAGTACAGCATATGCTGTTGTCTACACTCTTCCTTCTAAACACTGAGACTGAAATATCTTTAACATATATTATGCAATGGATCTTCAGCTAGTTAATCTGGCTAGCTGGTTTGTAGACAGTCACCAATTCTTTTTCAATCTCTTTGTCTGGTTCTCCCTCTGGCAACATAGATTCATGCTCCACATTGAATTCATAAATTCCTGCCTCACCTAAACCATTTTCATAATCACAGTTCCTCTTATTTTAGAAGATTTTTAAAATTTATTTATTAAAGAGAGAGAGAGAGAAAGCACAAACAGGGGGAAAGGTAGAAGGAGAGGGAAAGCAGACTCCCAACTGAGAGTGGAACCCCACATAGGGCTCGTATCTACAATTCTATGATCATGACCTGAGCCAAAGTCAGACATTTAACCGACTGAGCCATCCAGGCACTCCACAATTCCTCTTTCTGATTATAATTGTTACTACCCAAAACTTAGCAGTGACAGAGCCAGGATTCATACCCAGAGTCTTCACGATTATCCAGTACACTCTCCTGCCCCCTAAGTACATGCCCTGTTATTAGAAGAGGCCCTAAATCTATTTGGTGGGACTCTGTCCCCTTTGCCCTCAAACTGGAATGAACATACTACTCAGCGCAGTCCGTGGGTCTGCCACAACAGTATGAACATAACCTGGGAGACAGGTAAAAATGTAGACTCTTGGCCTCTTTCTCCAGAATCTGCATTGTAACAAAATCATCAGGTGATGTATGTTCACACTAAAGTGTGAGAAATGCTGGTTTAATATACCCGCAGGAATATCACCCTTCATGAAAAGGCCAGATCAAAGGGCCATGAACGGGAAATGAAAGGGCAGAAGCATCACCTTATTTCCCTCTGTGGTTAGAGATCGGGGGAGGGGTCTGTGCAATAACTGCATGACAGCACTTGGATACCTTCTGGTACCTGCTCAAGCACCAAATAACACTCTCGGATGGAGCAGCTCCCACCTCACTGCTGGCTCCGCTGACCTCTTTTTCACAACTCAATGGCTTATTTACTGAACAAATAAACATGAGGGCCTATTAGTCCTCATTAGGGATTGTTAGCAAGTGAGGAAAAAAATGATACATTGTGCTTACCTTACTCTGCTGTTCTAAGATCCCATTATTGGTTTATCACCCTTTTGATGAGTGACATTGACCATATCAGTACACACCACAGCTTCCCAAACACAAGTTATTATAATAATCAGAAGAGGAATATAGTCCTTACCAGGTGGTACACAGCTGAAAACTCAGCCATGATCTCTTCTCCACACATCCTAAAACCCAGTGGCAGTGAGCCAGAACATTCAAGTAGTCATGGAAATGAATAATAATCTTTCAAGATGGCGGATAACAGAGGCAGAACAAGTACCCATGCATCAGAGACATGTTCTCCCCGGTGAAAGTTAAGGGTTTTGACAGGCTGGTTTATGAATAAATTCATGACATGAGACATTTCCAAAATGTCTGTTAAGAACCGTTTCAAAATGAAGTCATCAAAATTACTGCAAAATGTATACTTGAAATTCAAACAGCCGGGGGGAAAAGTGTGCTTGTTATGTAGAATTCATTATCAGTATTTCAGAGTGCAGCCTCTATAAACATTTGTTTAGGATTGCTTTTATGCAATTGTTTGAAACATAAGCAGAGAAAGAGCTGAATGGGAAATTCCAGAAGCCCAGAGCTTATTCAGCTTGGGTTTTTTCCTGCCTTGTTAGAAAGAAATCATTTCTTTTTCTTCAAATTTTAATACAATTGGAGAAATCTGATTTTTTTTTCTAATTTATCTGTTTATGTTATTAAGAGTAGGGACATCACTTTAATGTGGAAAATGGAAGCCATATACTAGGTATTTTCTCTTTCATTATTACCTGGAGGGGAAAAGGCTATCATTAGACGCAAATTACTTTTCACAGTGTTTAACTCACAACATAAATGTGTGCACATTCACAGACTCACATAACACTGATTCCCTGTGTATTCTGAACTCAGACTAGAGCTGCTAAAATATGAGATTACAAAGTCAAACAATCAAATTAGCCAACAGAGGAATTTAAGGGTCAAAATATGCTAAAGGAAAAAAAAAAAAACTATCCTTAACGTAGAATGAATTAAGTGGTTGATTATGGATTAGAAACACCACTGCTCCACCATGAGGAAGGAAATTTGCATTTGCTGAAGAAAAGCACCATCTTCCCACATACCATCATCACTCAAGAAAATAAATCTGTAAATAATAGAGAACTAAAATCACCACAGACACAGCCAGGAGAAGCCAAATAGTTTAGGGTACATAAAATTTAAAAATACATATATGTCAAAAAAAAAAGTGCTCACTATTAAAAAAATAGAATGTAAATGATGACCTTCAAAATTGTTTGTATATGTTTAAAAATTAATATACATACAACCATAAAAGCTTGCAAATCCATTTTTCAAATAACATATCAAAAAAGAAATGGGCAATGCACATGAACAGGCAGAAATAAAATTCCAGGGACAATGTAAATGACCATTAGGGGGACTAGCTAAGTAACTGTGGAAGATACATATAATAAAATGGAATGCTGCTATTATAACGCCACATTACAGAAGAATTTATATTGGTGTGGGGAAATATTCAGAAAATAGAATAATCAGACAAGCACCTGATTATTAATATCTGCGTAAAGTACCCTACATATTAACAGAATCAATTTCCACATAGTATAACTATGTTTTCCTGCCTTTT
This sequence comes from Mustela nivalis, assembly GCF_964662115.1. NCBI lineage: Eukaryota > Metazoa > Chordata > Mammalia > Carnivora > Mustelidae > Mustela > Mustela nivalis. Next base: position 4,590,869 of record NC_139020.1, on the reverse strand, counting down.
TGGCTTGTATTCAAGTGTTTCACAAATTTTGCCCATTAATCAGATATTGTTCTCCAGTTAGAAAAAATTAATAATAAACATTAAAAAATTAAAAGAATTTAAAACTGAAGCAGTTTGAATAAAACATTTTAGCATACATGATGGGGAAAATACTTCCCAATCATATTAAAGTATATCTAAACCATTGATATATCTTCCTTTTAAGTGTAAACTGGTATATTTTGGACAAATATCATTGACCCACATGGATATTTTTAGATATCAGCAGCTATGTTGAGGACAAAGTTGAGTCATACATGTATGGAGATAGACCAAAAGGATAATTACATTTCCTAAATTCAGAGTCTGTGTGTGCAAGATCAGTCTCCTGTCAGAACACCAGTTGTAGCCTGGAGCATGCTGGGTTGACGGGATCAGACCTCTGATGCTTTATGTTGGATCTACATCTACATCTACAGGCTGCGGATGGGTTGAGATGGGAACTATCACATCAACTCAAGTTCACTGCCCACATCACCTCCTCTGATCCAAGAAAACCAATCATGCAAATTCATCAGGGTAACTGATCAGTGAAACATAAGGGGAAAAAAACTAAAAATAATTTATTCTACAATATTATTGTTTTGTCACCAATGTGTTACACCAACACAAATTTGGTGGCTTCACACAACACAAATCTATTCTCTTATAGCGCTGGAGGCCAGAAGTCCAAGATCAGTTTCACAGGGCTAAAGAGAAGGTGTCAACAGACCTGTGCTTCTTCTGGTAGCTCTAGGGGAGAATATATTCCCTTGACTTCTCCCATGTTCTGAGGCTGCCTGCACGCCTTCGCTCATAGCCCCTCCTCACATCCCTCCACCCTCTTGTTTCACCATCACATCTCCTCCCGTCCCTCTGATTATCTGCCTCCCTCCTAAAAGGATCCTTGTGAATACATCAAACCTTCTAGATAATCCAGCTAACTTCCCCATGCCCGGAACCTGACTTTAAATACACTTGCAGGGGTGCTTAGGTGGCTCAGTCAGTCAAGCATCTGCCTTCAGCTTAGGTCATGATCTTGGGGTCCTGGGATTGAGCCCTCCATCAGGCTTCCCTGCTCAGCAGGGAGTCACTTCTCCCTCTCCCTACCCCTCTCCTCTGCTCATGCAAATAAATAAATAAAATCTTTTTTTTTTTTTTTAAATAAAGAAATAGGGTGCCTGGGTGGCTCAGTGGGTTAAGCCGCTGCCTTCGGCTCAGGTCATGATCTCAGAATCCTGGGATCGAGTCCCGCATCGGGCTCTCTGCTCAGCAGAGAGCCTGCTTCCCTCTCTCTCTGCCTGCCTCTCCATCTACTTGTGATTTCTCTCTGTCAAATAAATAAATAAAATCTAAAAAAATAAAAAATAAAAAAAATAAAATAAAATAAAGAAATAAATACATTTGCAAAATCTCTTTGGCCACATAATAACCACAGGTTCTGGGGGTCAGCACACAGCTGTCCTGGCAGATGTGGCCATACAATTCAGGCCACACCTGCCTGGCAGCGAGGCAAGGCCCAACCTACAGAATCCCTCTTCTTAGAGGAATGGCTTGGTACGCATCATCGAAATGCTAGAATTATGACAAACTATGCTTCTCTTCAGAAGCACTAAATTGAAGGTAAGTCACATGAGTGGGTTTCTAAGAGGGAGAGGAATATTCATTCTTAAATTTCCTGCTCTTTCTCCAAATCTCTGCTGAGTGCCTCACAGCTGAAAACCCGTGTTTTAAAAACAATTACGACAAGTTCGCCATATGGCAGATACAGATGTGAGCGGCAGCTTTGGCTTCACAAATGCAAATGATGGCTTTGACTTTCTGATGGCCTCTCTGCTGAGATGCAGAGAGACTGGGAGAGCACAGTCTGGCCCCCCTGCCGTGTGAGCACCCATGAGCCACCCCAGTCACCCATCCCAAGCTGGAGAAAACAAGGACAACCAAAGCAATCAATGGCAGTGGCTGAAACACCAGTAGAGAAAAATCTAAAACCTCTAGGCTCTTCACTATGGCGGTGCCACCACGCGGAGGACGTCCAATCATGAGATGCTTCTGCCTTCACAATACTTACCCGCAACCGACCTTAAGCCTCTGCCTTCTACCCTCTTTCTCCCCATGAGTTCATCCCCTACAAAGGGAACACTCTGTGTCTCCATGATCACCAGCCATCTGAGTTGTTTGGTGATGTGGTTGTTGTTACTGAACTCCAATTTAGACAGCGTAGGAAGGAATGAAGGGAGAGAAAAAGGGAAAAAGCCAACTTCCCACCTGTAGGTATCTAGACCCTAAGTGTTGCTGGAGAAAATCACACCACTGGGCAGACTTGTGTCATAAAAAACATGTGGTCACTAACCTACACAGGCCCCTCTGTGTTTCCAAGGAGAGGTCCCTCTCCCACTCTCCAAAATGGCCCCTTTCCCTTCCATAACCTCTTTAAGCCTCAAATTCCTCATTCTCAGGAACCAGTCTTCCCTCCTTCTATAAAAAGAAAAGTGGGAAATATCTTTAAAAAAAAAATCCCTTTCATGGCCTCACCAAGCCCCCCGATAGACGCTACAGTGTCTGGTCCATTCTTCCTCACGGGGGTTCGGAAGGACAGAATGACATGTCCAGTACAAGCCAACCTCCTTCTACTGTGTCCACACAGAGATGGGGGACCTGCTCCTGCCATTCGGAGAGTGGGCAAGGCCTTACTGATGCTTGGTTCGGTTCAGAATCAGGAGGAAGCCCTGTGTGCAAACCTTCCTTCACAGAGGCTGACAAAGCCTGGGGTTAGATGTAGTGTGGGGTGATGAAGTCTCACATTGGCTTCTCCCTTTCTCTTAACTATCTGGCTCCTCGCCTCTCCATCACCGCTGACTCTCTGCTGACTCAGGTCACCTTCTAGTATGTCCAGGTGGAGTGCTCCCTCTACCCCCACCCCTCTCCACTACTGACTGCCTTCTCTTGCCCGCATCCCCAACAAGCATTCCCTGGGGAGATGCAAACATCCCAGGCTCCGTGTCTTCACTTCTTAGTCACTCCACAGCACAGTCTGACCCTCTCCACCTGTCCTATTCCTCTTGATTTTCCAACATCTGTGGAAGCTGCTTCTCAGTCTTCTTTACTGGGTCACCTTTCTCTGTCCAATCCCCAAATGCTGGTGCTCTTAGGGATTCTAACCCAGGCCCTCTTCTCAGTTCACCCTACACGTGCTCTTTGGAGACCTCAGGCATGCCCCTTGCCTAAATTACCATGTACAAGCCAACTGTCTACTCCACTCCTGTGTGTCTCTTGAGTTCCAGACCTGCCCCTCTAGCTACTACTTAACAGCCTGCTTGAAGGAACTCATAGGCATTTCTACTGACCAGGACCCCACTGGAACTCACACTCTCTCCTTACTCCCAAACTGCTCTGACTCCAATGTTTTCTGCACCAGGGCCAGGGACGTCCACCCTGCTGTCCAAACCAGACTCTTCTAAATACATTTCGAATTGGCTCACTCCTCCCCAGCCGCACTGCTCAGCTCATCCAAGCTCCCACTGTCTCTCCTCATGAGTTGTAACTGCCTCCTAAATGGCCTTCTAGAATCCATTCTTGCTCCTTGCAAGTCCATCCTCTACTCCGCTACCTCCTGTAATAACCTGATCACCTTATTTCCTTGGCTAACTCCTTGAGTTACTACCTGGTTGCATTTGACCAAAACTTCATCCTTGATATGAGCTTTACAATTTGTCCAATGCCCACGCCTCCATTCCTATCTGCGTCCCTCTCCTTCTCGGGAAGGTTCCTTCTGTTTGTTCATGCACATCTCCTCCCCGACCTGGTTCTCCAAACAGTATTGACTGTGTCAATGAAAGGCCTATGCCACCTGACCTCTGATGGGCTCAGGGCAACGGGAGCCCCCACAGAGTTCAGAGCTCCACTAGGAGCATGGACTCACTTATGAATCCCTGGCTCACTCCCCGAGGGGTTTCCTAAGCTTGTTACCTCCATCAACCAAATGTCACCTGCCCTGTCAAAGGGGCCCTCTCCTTCCAGGTCCTGGGAACTGGTCCATCACGCTCTGACCCCACCAAGCATCCAAGACAAGTTGGCCATTGCAGGACCCAGGGGATTCCACCATCATTTGTGTACTCCCGAGACCCAGCCCACACCTTCATATGTGGTCCCTCTGTTAAACATTCCTGGTGCTTTCTCATCTTAGAGTGCCATTACATTCCTGTTGGAACCTACTGGTCTATCTCATCCTCTGAATCCAGGCCTGCTGACCTTTCCTCAGATCCTTTAGCATGCCATGTTTCGTATCCCTGGAGACCGTGCCACAATGGGGGTTGATCTTTCTGCCCTGCCTGATCCACAGGCTAGATTAAGTCCCTCACTACACGCTCCCAAACTGCAGTCGACTTTGGTGCTAATGCCTTCTGAAACACTACCATTCCTGAGCGTCTCTTGAACATCATCCCCACAGGGACAGGGACCATGTGGATGGCACCCAACTCACTCGGCACCCAGCGCCCTCTAGGAACTCGATAAATAGTGTTGACCGACAAACTCATCTCTCCAAGTTTACCATCCTCTGGTGAACATCTGATAATATTTAAAGTTCCATTCTAGCTCTTGTAGAATATACGTAGCATTGCTACATAAACAGCTTTGGATATCCTCGGGTAAAGAGCAACATCCTTTACTTCTAAATCCAGGAGGTATTACACTCAACCTTCATTTTGGACCTGTCATGAGGTCCAAAACATTTATGAAAGTTACAATATGTACAGACATATTTAAAGGCTGGATCCCATTAGTTTTGCATAGTAGACTCCAGGTAATATATAATGAAAAGCATCAGAAATATATGATTAGTGACTCATAAGTATTGAGCTCTGTTGCTGGATGATCACCTAACTATATGGTGTCCAAAATTTCCTCATGATAAGGACACATCTATGCCCTATAAACCTGGAGGCTAAACATAGGTTCTCATACCTGCTTTCTTCCAGGCCAACCTTTGGATGAGCCTTTCTATGGCCTCTTAGGAACTGATTCTTGTCACTGGTCTTCTGAGTACTCATCACAATTATCAACCAAATTGCAGGCTCTTGGTCTTCCCACACTCACACACTCACACCTCTCTGGGGGATGATTCTTCTTTCCCCTTCTCTACCAAAAATCTTTGGTCCACTCCTTAGACCTGCTCTCTCCAGAGATGTGGTCACAACACTCACAACTCTTTGCCAGCACATCAAGAAGGGGAAAACTTTGGCTTGCTCACAGACATGACATATCAGGATCTGAAGGTAACAACAAAAGTAAAGTGGCCATCTTGCCAGTGGATAGTGAAGGACCGTGAAACCAGGGCCACAGTGACCATGATACCAGGACACAAGCGAAGAGGGCAGAGAAAAAACAGGCTGGAAAAGATAGGGGTGGTGATGAGGTGGGGACAAAAGCCTGGATTCTATCCAGCTTCCCTCACATCCACAAGAGGGACCCTCGTACACTCTGTGTGACTGGATTTTGTTGTCTGTAGTAGATGCTGTGATCTGCTGCCCAGATTCACACTTCAGGATTTGGGTGCTTGGCCCCTGCTTCCCAGGCACATCACCTGGGATGTGAACACCTGAGAGCTCACAGCAGAATCCCTTCAGGGAATTGACCTCATCCAAAGGAAGACATCACTTATTCGACGATTGGTCCAAGACAGTGCAGGAGCCCAGCCCAATCCTGGACGACTCTGAGGGTCTCCTCAGCTGCAGATTGATTCACGGGATCTACTCAGTCTTCTCCTTTGCCCAATCCTCATGGCCCCATTTCCTCACAGGTGTGGCTCCTGAGAACATTTCCCCCAAATATCCTGCATGCAGATCTTCCCAGGATCTGTCTCCCTGGACCCGAACTAAAACATAAACAGAACTAAGAAATAAACCCTCGTTGCTAAAAGACTGAAGCAATGGAGGCTCCGTCCTATCGTCCTTCATCAGCATTCCGACTTACCAGGCCTCAGAGAGACCAGCAGGCCCAAATATGCTTATTAAAGCTGATTTTTGACCTTGAGATCCCAGGCAGGCCCAGCTTTTATACAAGAACTGCTATAATATTAAAGTTGAAAAAGTTTTCGGGAGGTCACACATTCACCTGCTGCTCAGCGTGGGCTGAATCATGCCTAGAGCCCATGCTGTCCGCAGACGGCAGGCCCTCTGCCTTGTGGAGTGGTGTTACCCATCCAGACCATCGAGTCCACCCTCCTCAACCTGAGTCTAGCCTCTAACTTCCATCTCAGAGACTGCTCTAGCCGCCTTTCCCACTGACCATTCCCAGGGCCACTGGAGTGTCCCTGAATGATCTCTGATGTTACTTCTCTCACTGGTGAGAGCCCTGCCCCTCCCTAACAGTCTGTTGGCATCCAGCCAGCTCTGGTTAGTTGGGATCCAGACCAAAATGCTCAGGGGGCCCAGGAGAGCACAAATGCTACCATAGCAGAGGCAAAAAGAAGCAGGTGTCCCCTTGTCCCAGGGCAGGACCAGTGGCTCAAAAGACTAGACAAGGGGCAGTGTCAGTATGGGTTCTCCAGAGGCAGATCCTAATTCAAGAGTTCAAGTGCAACATAGCTACCGTCCCTGCCACCCAGGGAGATATACTGTCAAGTCTTCCATCAGAGTGAGTCTAGAGCTTTGTCCTGCAGGACAGCTCTGAGCCAGTACAAATCACACACTCAGAACTCTTACTTGGGGTTGAAGGGCATCAGATTATTTATACACCTGCCATGGACTGGGTATTTGAGCTGCCCCCCCCCAATTCATATGCTGAAATCCTAACCCCCAGTGTGATGGCATTAGGAGGCAGGGCCTTTGGGAGGTGATTAGGTCATAAGGGTAGGACCCTCATGAATGGGATCAGTGTCCTTATACAAGAGGCCCCAGAGAGCTCCATCTCCCTCTTCTCCTGCCATATGGGAGCCCTCAGCAGAACCTGACCATGCTGGCCTCCCAGTCTTGGATTCCCCACTCCAGAACCAGAAGAAACAGGTTCTTTCTGCTGATGAGCCACTGTGTCTGTAGCACTTTGTTTTAGAAACCTGAACTGCCTACGACCTGGCACAAGTCATTGCTTGCTGGTGCAGGGCTGCTAGGTGGGTGCTAATTCTCTGAAACTCCTGGCCTGCCCTATATGGATGATCAGCCTTGCGGGCCAAGCCCATGGGCCGCAGGAAGCAGACACTGGCAGTCGGAAATCTTCAGACTACATTGACACAGTAAGACACAGTAAGACCTGGACACATGGGTGGGTGTCAGTCCAGCATCTGCTAGGGCAGGCAGCCCTTTAGATGACCAGCGTGTCCCACATCCTGTCCATTGTGCCCCTCCCCTCCTGCAATGGTGTAGACCAAGCCAGCTCCCTTCTATGGCTGTCGGAGTCTGGAGGTACTATGATGGACGTCAACACCCAGACAGAATATGCTGGCAGGTAGGGCTAGTCCTATCAGTGCTGATTTCTAAATCTGACCACCCACCTCTGCTCAACTTTCTCTGCACTTTGCTTAAAAAACGACAGGAAAAAATGAGCCACTGGTTTGAGTGAACCTGTGACCTCAAATGTGTACACAAGCAACTAATGAGCAGAAGAGAAGATGTTCCACGCTCTGCCTTTGGGGACATGCAAACGACAACCACCACGAGCTACCACTTCGCACGCAGTCGGATGCTGTAACGGAAAAGATAAACAAAACCAGCGCGACAAAGAGGGAGAGGGGCCTGAACCCTCCCACACTGGCCCTGGGAACACAGAACGGCGCACCCATTTGGGAAAACAGCTTGGTAGTTTCCCCAAAAAGTTCAACATACGTTTACCACTTGACCCGGATAGCCTGGCCCAGTACACACCAGAGAGAAAAGGAAACATATGTGCACACAAAAGCTGCCACATGGATTTTCATAGCACCACGTTCCTCATAGTGGCCCAAAAGCGTAAACCGCGTGAATGTCCCTCCGCTAGAGAATGCGTAAACAAAATGTGCCCATCCATATGATGGGATACTATCTGGCAGTAAAAGGGAATGAAGCAGTGGCATGTGCCACCACACGGATGAACGTCAGTGTGGAAAGTGACAGAGGCCAGTCCGCAGACCAGAGATTGATATGAAATGAGCAGAAAAGGCCTATCTGCACTGAAGGCGAAGGAGAGATGGCTGCAAGGCTGGGCTACAGGTGGGAGCGGCCAACGCCTGCAAGTGAGAGCGCAGCATATCTGGGGTGATGTGGAAGTATTCTGGGGTGATTCTAAAATGGTATTGTGGTGTCATCTGTACAACCCTATAAACCTACTAAAAAATCTGTGGATTGCACACTGCAAACAAATGAATCCTATGCCACATAAATTATACAATTATATCAATAAAGATGTTAAAAATAAGGGGCGCCTGGGTGGCTCAGTGGGTTAAATCCTCTGCCTTTGGCTCAGGTCATGATCCCAGGGTCCTGGGATCCAGCTCCGCATCAGGCTCTCTGCTCAGAAGGGAGCCTGCGTACCCCCCCTCTCTGCCTGCCTCTCTGCCTACTTGCGATCTCTCTCTCTCTGTCAAAAAGGTAAATAAAATGTTTTTAAAAATCTTTAAAAAATCTATATATATATATCCGGAAGTAGGTAAGTTATAAATAAACTGAGCCTGTGGTAACCCAGCACACACCCCCACCCCACCTCAGACTCCGTCTGGGTCCCCAGTGAGATTTCAGGCTCCTTGTCAACTGGCATTTTCATCTTTGTTATCTTCGGCACAGAGTTCCTTGCCTATAGTGACCCCGCAACAATTATTTGTTGAACGGAACCCTAGTGGAGCAGGGCAGAGGCTTTTTTTTCTGGACATTGGAGTAATGCTTTAAAAAAAGATTCTACAAAATCCTTTCCCCAAATGGCCTCTTGTAAGTGACTCACTGCATCTAGGAAAAATGCAATGATGTGAGCATGAGAAGCAGGCGTGACATTTAGCTAAGGACCCAGCAAATCAGTCTTTGGCGGGGGGGATCCAACAGCCATCAGCAGTGAATACGGTGTTGCCTCCTGATTCTGGGCCAGCTCACCCCAAAAGGGACGGCCAGGCATCTGCCAATGCTCAGTGCCAGAGGCTGTTGGCTCATCCGCTGTAACCATCAGATTACTGCCCACACAGCTGAACTTGGGGGCAAGGAACACAGCTGAAGCTGTTTTGCATTTTTATCTAAAGGTTGCTGTGCATGTCCTTGCAGACAACAGCGACGCACAGAACCTCCATCCTGATGAATCTGTCCCCAGAATCTGACCCCTCAGAGGCTCCCAAGTAGCAAATAGTCTGCACCCGGGAGTGCACACAGTAATATTCTGGGGGTTGGAGGGGAGAGTCCTCCTAGAGGAACATCAATTGCTGGGCTTTCTCAGCAAAGGGACGTATACTAAAAGAGAAGGATTTGTTGGCCCGGGAGGCCCCACCTATTCCTGATGGGGAGCTTCTGATCGGAATATAGGTGGGCGGATAGAGTGTCTAGGCTGTGGGTGTCAGATCTGGGCTTGGGTCCTGGCCCCATCAGTCACCAGCTGCCCACCCGCAGCCTCCCTGGACCTATTGTTCCACTTGTGCACAAGGCCATTGCTGGTTGGCAACGAGCTGTACAGTGACCAACGGTTTCATGTGGGAAATATTCAGCTAGGTGCTGGGAACCCCCAGGGAAAAGCAGGTCATTAAGTTAAACGAACAGAGACGCTGGTGCAGCCAGTCATCAAAGGTGTGCCCCTGGCTGGGGTTTCAAAACTCTTTTCCAGCAAGCGTCTGCCAGAGAGGAGAGAGTCTGATTCATCTTTGCGTGTTGAACATACAGTCTCAGAAAGGAAGAAAGAGAGCCCTGTATAATATTTGAAACTCAGACTGATTTTTGGGGGGGATTATGTCTTAGCCAGGACCCCAAAATTAGTACCTGCTGCTGTGTGTTTTAGAAAGCCGTCACTTCATATGAGACACTCTTCTTCAAACTTTTACCCTCCAAGAATGAATTCTGACTTCACTCAGCCACATGTCAGATACCTACCAACTGCTCAATCCTGATCGCTGAATTTTAATGTACTTCATTGTTCCCACAAGTTCACCAATATGCATCATGAAGAGAAACCGTGTTAGAAAGATATGAATTCACCCAAAGATGGGCCTAACCAGGGACAGATTCTTTCCTCCAGGCACTGGAAAGGGAGCCCCAGGATGGCAGAGCCTGTGGTCCAGGGTTGGGGAAGCAGATTAAGGAAATCTTCAGGCAGGGGATGAATCCCAACCTCCAAGAGAAATAGGGTAAAACTCGGTGAGCCTTGAGACCAAGACAGACTGCTAGTCAGTTCTAAGTCTCTTCTCCGGTCTGGCCTTACTTTCTCGTCTCAGATACATCTGAACCATCTTCCCCCACATCTTACGGCATGGCAATCTGTGGCGGATGGAGGAAGAAGACAGCATTTGGTTGGGACGAAGGACTATTCACTTTAGAAGTGACTCTGAGTTCCAAGTGGACGTGTCTTGACAATGGAGCACACTGATCTGAGACTCAGAATAGAACAGGAATTAGTAAGTCATGGGCGTGCATCTTATCATCTAAGAAAAGAGCAGGGGGGTAAAGACAGAGTGGTTGAGCACTCAGGGATCTTAATGCTGAAAGACCAAGCATGAGCTGGCAAAGACTAGAGAGAAAAGAGAAAGCCAGACAGTGAGGGAGCCTGGGAGCCAGGGAAGAGGCTGTCACAGTGAGGAAGGGGTACTCGCCTGTGCTGAAAAGGACTGTGAGGACTGCGTGTCAGCCAGCTATGGAACGTGGCACGACGGCAGTCCCCGAGGGCCTGGGGGCAGTCTGTCTTAGTGAAGGGACAGGGCTGCGTAGAGCTGACAGATGGGGCGCTGAGTGAGTACAAGGTAAGGACATGGAGGCAATGAGTGTCGACGTGCTTAGAGAAAGTGTGCTACTCGTGAAAGGAGAGGTAAGGGGGTAGGCACAAAGGGAGTAAACAGCGAAGAGCAAATCTGCATGAAAATGCAGCCAAATATATAGTCAAGAACATAAGAGGTGAGGCTTTCATCCCACAAAAGGCTAGGGGATGAACTGGTTGAATTTGCAGCTACATTGCTTTGACCCAAAGACCATCACTGGGCAAAAGGACAGAAGCCAATGAGACCAAACACTCAGCTATCAATCTAAGTAACTAAAACAGGAGCACAGGGGCATGAAGCAGGCCTGATTCACTAGATCTTCTGGTCACTGCAATTTTCCAGCGGTCACGTAGACACAGCTGAAATCCACTTCTCCAACCAAGCGACCACATTAATACCCAAGAGGAAGTGGAAAGCAAAGGCACTAATAAGCCTGTGTGACCAGAATGCAACTGAAACATTCTGAAATATGGCTTTTCTTGGGCCCCAGACCAGGGTCTAGGTGTGCCAAGTGCACAGTTTCCCTGCACCTGGAGAGCCACAAGACCATGACACCTCTCCAGCTGTGTCCGCATCCAGGTGCCCCTCTCAGACCCTTTTTAGAAAACAGGCTCAGTGTTCAACCGGAGGCTATCCCACTTGAAGGTTTACCAGAGTTGTCGCTGAAGTCTTAAGACTGACCCATGTGGGAGCCCCGCCTCCCAGCGTAGTAGAGAAAGGATCAAAGTTAGGAATGTTGGAATCTCTCATGAAAAGACTTGCTATGAAAAGAAGTACTGCTTTTGCTCCGTTACATCTAAGAACTGTTTTAAAAGCTCACACGAAGATGGGCCATGATGAGCAAGGATACTGTTTATCTCTACTGTGCTGGTGCTAAAGGCTTAGCAGCAGCATTGACAAATAGCCCACGGATGTCGAGAGATTTTAGTCAGTCTTAGGGTAAAGAGAGAAGAAGATATAACAGAAGAACAAGAAGAAATGTTGACTGGAGACTGATTGACCGTCCACTAGAAGCAACTAGGCCATCCAGCTAACAGGAGGTAGACCAGATAACTGAAATGCCTGGGAGCTTCATACACTGACCTTTTATGAGTAAAAGGGGGCACTGTGAAGGCCTATTTATCTCATAGGAGCAAAAAAAAAAACCCAATCACAATGTTTAAAAACATCACTGCAATTTACAAGTTTAAAAGACGCATAAATTAAAAGCCAGCATTTGAGAAGAATCACATATCAAATCTTTGAAACGTGAATTGACCTGCTCCTGCAGGAAATGTTCAAACACTACAGCAGCGTGAGGGGACAGAACGTTAGAGCTGACTGTAGAAAAGGGACCAACTGTCACCAAGCTCGACCTTCCCACTGCTGCCATGCTGTTTATTTCTGGTTGCCGAAAACAAAAAGAAGTCTACATCTTAGAAAGCAGCCCTCATCTGAACTATCTATACACTGTGAGGGGCCCATCCTTCGGTGCTTGGTAACTTCCTCAGGACAAAGAGGAAGGAACAGACACCACAAGGTAAGGCTCTTTCTACCCGCCAATTGGAGCTCAGTGATTTCAGTCTGCAGGCTCCAGTCCTGGGGCCCACAACCCAGGCTGACACAGAGAGTGCCTCCTGCAGACCCAAGAACCTATTCAGGGAATCTGAGCAAATGGAGGGAGGTCCCTTTATCTCCCAGGATACAGCTGGCACCAACCTCTGCTGGAAAAATTACAAGATGACATTTTCCAACTCTCATCAAGTCTCCTCCACTTAATGAGCACCAGTGTCTTCTGGGCCGGCTGAGATTGTGTCTGCTTCACAGAAGAGAAAGTGGTACTAAGAACAGCATGGCCGATGCCAGGATAACACCCTTTCTCAAAGTATTTCACTTTTCTCAAAGTATTTTCACTCGGTTACTAACCCTGGGCCTAAGTTGGAAGATCCGGGCTCAAACGGACGTTGAGCAAAGTTCCAACCTTCCTTGATTCGGTTTTCTCCTGAATAAGGGCCGAGAGCAATAAAAGAAAGGATTGCCAACGAGAGCAAAACACAAGCGTCCTAGTACAGTGCCTGATATTTAGCAAGCACTCAGCAGACCATCGCTCTTGTTATTATATTTGTCACTGGTTGTTGTTACCCCACAGATAAGGAACTTGCTGAGATCCTTCTAAGACCCCAGAGGCAAAGACTCACCAGAAACAGAAGGAGCCAAAAGTTAGAGACACAGCCATAGCTCTTACTCCCAGTCTAGCACTTCTTCTGATCTTGGAAAGATGGTGGAAAGATCTTGGAGAGAAAGATCATGGAAAGACCTTCTGATCGTGGAAACAGCTTTTCAAAAATCAACAAGTTTTATTAAAGGATAGAAGCTTTGTGTTACACGTGTAATTTACATAAATGGAAGCTAGAGTCCTATAGAAAAAGAAGTCTGGTTTGAAGCTTGGGCAAAGGCTTAAAAAAAAAAAAAAAAAGTGGTTTCTGTCCCTGACTATGTGAGGATGAAGTCAAAATTCTGCAGAGCTACAAGCCTTCCAGCCTCCCTAATGGAAAGGGAGGGGCGATGACCCACATCAAGAAGTGAGTGACAAGAGGGAATGTGGTCACCCTCTGCATCAGAGACCATCAGTACCTCCACAGGAACCAAAGTCCTAGTCCAGGGGACCACATTTTATGATTTTTAAAGCAGCATAAGAGGATTGTCCTCAAAACAAACCTATTTTCCTGAGACCATACACTTTGAATCTCGAGAATAGGGACCCATATTTATTTTCTTTGTCCAATACTCATACTCAAATAACATCACCAAGGCCTCAAACACACTAAAATTCTTCCAGGATACAAGCAGAATGTTTCCAAAGGAAAATTCAGAATCAAAATCTACACTTGCTTTCCAGCTCTGCTCCCTTTCCAGTGTGTCTGTGACGTCAGATGCTGAGCACCGGAGGCGGGTCCCACAGCCTTCAAAGTCATTCCCGTCACCTGTGCAACAGGGAAGCCTTGAAATCTCACACGGCAGAAGAATGGGTTACCCTTATTTAAAGATATGCAGTAAATTAGATTTTTTTTTTCCTGGTGCCAACAATTAGGAATACATACTTCCCGTTTCTAAGCAATTTGAGGTTTAATTAGGATTCTCCAAGCCCCATTTGTCTTAACAATGTGACAGCTCCCTTCCCCTTGCACACCCACACTCTTCCTTCCTTCCCAGTCCTTCTCTTTTGTAGCATTTTATTCCGCAGAAATGCCAGGAGGGAAAAGGAAGCAAGCGTAAGTGCAAATGAGAGCACTTGTTTCTTCTCTGAACATGCCACTTTCAAGGCACCTTTGATAAAAGGTTATTTTCCCTTGACTGACAATTATCTCTAAGCTAATTATTAAAGTGTCTTATTAAAATGTGCATGTTTGAGGGGCTTCCGTGGGAAGCAGTGACAAAACCCCCCCAGAAGAAGATGACATCACAGGAGTAGTGTGCAGGAGAGTGCCCTGTTTGTCCATTTAAATTAGTTTCATCGTCCATAACAAGTGTTTAAAAAGCAGAAAAGCAAGGGTGATGCATAATGCATTGTGTCATGATGCATAATAATTAGGCCTGCTCCCAGCCACCCCGGCTCCCAATACTTAAAAATCTCTCTGAGTAAGCATTTTGTTCTAAAGGCTTTGACAAAAATGCCATTTAAGGACTTTCAAATTTACAGCCAGGCAATTTGTCATCATTTACAGGAGAGGAAAGAAGGTGATGGGACTGGAACGCCAAGCACATCACCACTCACAACCTCCTGGTGACGAAGTCTCCCCGGGCCCCAGATCGGAAGAGAGGCAGAGGGTTGTCCCCACGGACCCGCACACACACGGACCTCCCGGGGCCACACGTGGCTCTTCTGTTAACAATACAACAGAGCCACAGCCCACATCTCGCTCTGGGCTCACGCAGGAGCAGAAGGATTTGCTCCTGGAAGAGCCAATGGACTCTTGGTCGGTGACTCAACGTTTGGAGAGCCCCGACTTCCTCCCTGCCTTTCCAGTTCTCCACTCAGATGGGCCGAGGATGGCATGGCCTTGGAAACATTCTTTATCCCAAAACTTTCTTTTGAGGTGCTATGATCATCCCTAAGAGGACACCAAATTTATGTAACAACCAAAACTCCTTGGGAACAAGAAATGGATATATGAAAAAGAAAACAGATGTTTTTGGTTTTCTTTGTTTTTTTTGTTTTTTTGTTTTTTTGGTTTTTTTGTTTTTTTGCAATGAGACATTGTTACTTTATTTTTTTTTTTAAAGATTTTATTTATTTATTTGACAGAGAGAGATCACAAGCAGGCAGAGAGGCAGGCAGAGAGGCAGGCAGAGAGGAGGAAGCAGGCTCCCTGCTGAGCAGAGAGCCCGATGTGGGACTCGATCCCAGGACTCCGAGATCATGACCTGAGCCGAAGGCAGCGGCTTAACCCACTGAGCCACCCAGGCGCCCCAAGACATTGTTACTTTAAAATGACCAATTATTTTATAAGAAAGGGCTTCTTCAAGATTTAAAATAACACTTAGATCTGAAGGGCACCTGTGCTATTTCTCACTGAAGTAGGAAAAGAAATCAGAATGTGGGATCTCATCAGCTGTACGTGGCCCATTTTTGCTTTAACCCATTCATTTGACATTGAGCACCTTCCTGTATGTGGGATTCTTTTCCAAAGCCCAAGGCTACTCGTCCACAAAAGGCTGAGTGAGGAATAAGAGAACAGTAAGCCGCCTAAAGGCTGATTATTTTCAGACGACTAAAGAGTTAATGTAAACGATTTAATCAGTGAATAATTAATGGAGTCCAAAAGGCAAACTCAAGTAACCAGAAAAATTCTCTTTCAGCTAATTTAACATTGTATCATAACTGAACACAGATCGCCTTGAGCCACAGCATTGTACTGGCCTGAGCCCAGGGACGGGCGCCTTCTGTCCCCGTGTTCATTCCTCCCAGACAAGAGGGGGACTGTCCCCATCACTAGAACCTCTTTCTGGATCTTCACAAAAGACAGGCAGTCCTGGGAGAAAAACGCAAGGACCAAACACGTAGTGACCGTGGACATGTTCCTCACCATAGCCAAATTTAGCTTTCGTTAAGCCATGCATGTAGGAACACAGAGCTGATGCCAGTAATTACTAACCCTGATGAATTTCTAGTACAAAGAAGCCATCTCAGTCACCCCAGGAGAGCATAATGGACTAAGCAGCCAGGACAGAGTGCCTACATTCGGATCTGCTTTGACCTCCACGTGACTTCCCAGTTTCTTCTCCTCTCCGCCCCCTTCATGCATTCAGCATGATGAAAATTACCTGCAACCAGGAGGCAGGTCAGCTGGCTGGATCCTAGCTCTGTCCAAACCCTAAGGTGTCTTAGGAGAGCGGTCCACTACACCCCTTCGGTCCCCTCCCCTCTAGCCTCTCAAACAGAAGCTGGAGGGGCGGCCACCGAAGTCCCTTCTGTGTCTCACTGTCCAGGGCTCTAAGGACTCTGAGGCATTCACGCCTCATTCGAGAAGTAGGGTGACACTCTCAGGACTGTGATAAGGTGGAAATTTGTGGAGAAAGAGTGTGCCCGTGAGGATCTATGAATGGAGGCTTTCTGCAGGAGACCATCAGGGTAAAAAAACCACCTGGGTAAAAGGTGAGAGTCACATGTGTATAGTGAGAAAAAACAAAAACAAAAACAAAAAACATTACGTTCAAGTTGAAGTCCAGAGGCAGGAGAAAAGAAGGAACCTTGCAGTTTTGATGTACGAAGTAGCATCCATTGCCTCACGAAACCAAGAACTTCTCCAAAGTAGAATGACCGTCTTTATTCTATTTGTCTTCCACTTAGCAAATGGCTTTAAACTCCACTATCAATAATCGGAGAAATATCTTCTCCCCAACATGGCAAACATGTTGACTCTAATTTCTCAAAACGACACCAAGTTTTGATTTTGCCAAGCTGCAATTTTTTATTCTTCCCATACTAGAAGCCGGGGTCTTGTCAGAGCCATCGTCCACCTCCCTCCAGGGCTCACCCCTCAGCCCGGGACCACTACGCACGCCCAGCTCCCGGTCCCCCCCATGTCTCCCCAAACTCTGCCCCTCCTGTGCGCCACGTGCAGAAGGATCTTGCAAAGACACCATTCCATGAGTCACTGCAGTAGCAATTTAAAAAACAGAATCACTCTCTTTAAAGAGGGGAAATAGGAAGTTAAAAATGTAAGTCTCTCTTTAGGAAGGGTGTCTCATCAAAGGGCAATGATAGCAAGCCCCCTGGACATTCCAATGTGCTGAAGGGAAGCTAAGACCCATCGTGAAACGGAGTCAGAGAACTAACATACAAATCCAATTTATATCCTAAAAGGTTAAGGGGAAGGTCTCAAATAAGACTAAATTTAACTAGGTTATAACTTTGATGAATAATTAAACTTCTTTTTTTTTTTTTCCCCTAACACACCTCATAGAGTGGTAAAGATCCTCTTCTGGGCAAATAATCTTAGCACAGACTTTGCCTTGACTCATTCTGTGTACAGCGTCCACCCGTCTGTGTGTGCAGACAGCAAGACAAGATATTTTAGATAATTATAAGATCATAAAACATGGCTGGTGTTAGCACACAGAGAAGTCGTAAATTCTACCTTTTGTAAAGCTCTTCGTTTATGAGTGATGGGGAATTCCCTGCGTTTTCCTTATTTTATTTCTTCCTATTCATCTTTTCCGGCCTTAAACAAAAACCCTCTCCTGTCCATGATGCAAAAACTTAGTGCCCATTCTGGGATTCGGGAAGGAGCTGCAGCCATTGCTGCCTTCAGACCACAGCTGTTGGCCACAAGTCTGAGTCGGGCACACACGCTTCAGACCATTTCTAAATGGCTCGCTACGGTGGGGAACTCGGGGTCCCCCACACGGCCCTATGCCCAGAGTCTTTCAGATCTTCTCGTGGAAGCCTGAAGTCTGCTCCTCCGCCTCCCACAGAACCATGAATCAGTCTCCAGATTTATAATGCTCACCCCAACGTCCAAGCCTCCAATCTACGTGCACGCACACGCGCGCACACCCACACACACACACACACACACCATTGCTGCCAATGTCCCCCTTCCTCAAATTGCTGTCCAGCCCTGATCCATGCCCCACGGGACTCGGCTAATGCTGCTCTTCTTCCATGAAGCCTTCCCTGACTTCACCGCACAAAGCAAGCTCCCTCCTTTTTATTAAATGTACTAAAGGCATTCCTTTTCAGGACCATCAACAACTCATTTTTAAATCTGACTAAACTACATTACCCAGGTAATTTTCTTATCAGTTTATGATACCTTCATTTTTTTAAAAAGATTTTATTTATTTATTTGAGAGAGAATGATTGAGAGAGAGCATGAGAGAGGAAAAGGTCAGAGGGAGAAGCAGACTCCCCAAGGAGCTGGGAGCCCAATTCGGGACTCGATCCCGGGACTCCAGGACCATGACCTGAGCCGAAGGCAGTCACTCAACCAACTGAGCCACCCAGGCGCCCAATACCTTCATTTTAAAAAGATCTTGTTTCCTTATTTATATATCATGATTTCCCAACGAAATGGCCAGTTCTCCAAGGGCAGAAATCTTTTTTTCTATTTTTCTTCTCTTATTTTATACTCCCAATGGGCATAAGATATGCACAGTATATATTTTCTGGTTACATAAGAAATCTCTTCCTAAGAAAACCCATTGGTAAGTTCATGTTGGTTCCATGATCAAACATTAGTAACATTAGTAACATTCAGTCCCTTGAGATAATCACAGCTCATCACAATCTGTAGCATAAATCATATATATGTATGATTTTCAGCAGCCACTTTGTGTGTGGAGATTCCTTAAGAAACTAAAAATAGATCTTCCCTATGACCCTGCAATTGCACTACCGGATATTTACCCCAAAGACATAGATGTAGTCAAAAGAAGGGTCATCTGTACCCCAATGTTCATAGCAGCAATGGCCACAGTCACCAAACTGTGGGAAGAGCCAAGATGCCCTTCAATGCACGAATGGATAAGGAAGATGTGGTCCATATACACGATGGAGTATTATGCCTCCATCAGAAAGGATGAATACCCAACTTTTGTATCAACATGGACAGGACTGGAAGAGATTATGCTGAGTGAAATAAGTCAAGCAGAGAGAGTCAATGATCCTACGGTTTCACTTACTTGTGGAGCATAAGGAATAACATGGATGACATGGGGAGATGGAGAGAAGTGAGTTGGAGGAAATCAGAGGGGAAGACAAAGCATGAGAGACTGTGGACTCTAAGAAACAAACTGAGGGTTTTGGAGGAGAGGGGGTTTGGGGGTTTGGTGCGCCTGGTGGTGGGTATTAAGGAGGGCACGTATTGCATGGAGCACTGTGTATGGTGCATAAACAATGACTCTTGGAACACTGAAAAGATAAAATAATTTTTTTAAGACTGAGTTTTTCAATTTTCAGTGCTGAAAGCACAACTCTTCATCAGTAAATACAAAAGCAAAGGAGTTTTTAATAAATGCATTGTAAGAAATACTGCTTAATGGGACACCTGGGTGGCTCAGTGGGTTAAGCCTCTGCCTTTGGCTCAGGTCATGATCCCAGGGTCCTGGAATCGAGCCCTGCAAATGGTTCTCTGCTCATCAGGGAGCCTGCTTCCTCCCCGCCCTGCCTGCCTCGCTGCCTACCTGTGATCTCTGTCAAATAAATAAATAAATAAATCGTTAAAAAAAAATAAAGAAATACTGCTTAATCTAAGGACACACAGAGCATATGTGAGGAAGTGTGAACACGTGTGGAAGGCACGGAGAGAAAGGAAGAAAGGAAAGGAGTTGACAAAAGAGATAAACCAAAAAAGAGACCCTGTAAGTCACACAAGAAATGAGACCACGAGTGTGGATTATGAACTGAGCCATAAATTATTTTGAGGTTGAAGTTATACTAAGTTGAATTCTGCTGGATCTAAATTTGACTCATTTAAGAGTGGAGAGATTTTGAGAAACGCACAACATGGAATAAAATTTTTAACTTAGAATTTTTTAACCCCATCATAGATTTCTGTGGCGCACAGTATACAAATAGGAGAAAATGGATGTTTGGGTGCCAACGTTCTGATCTGGTGCCTCTTAAGGTTAATCTAGTTAGGTCACACAACAGAAACATGAGGTCGCCTCCGCTTGACCCTTCTTTCACCGGTGACTACAGAATCCAAACAGGTTCACAAGAAAGGGAACCAAAATGTATCTAGTTATCAACAACTAACAGGCGGTGGTTGCCACAGTGACATTGCAACCCAGACTCATGGTCAATGTTAAACTTTCGAATGCTTTACTTTCAGGAGAAATGGGAGAACTAAATGAAATGAAGATTGTGGGTCTCTCACTGGTTCGAATGTATTCGTTCCTCTCTTGGGGTGAACCCTTGACCTGTACCAACTACTGTCCAATTTCCAGGCTCTCTCAGGTTGTAACCAAATCATGCAATGCCTCTCGTTGGACACTATAAAACTCCACATATAGCGCTCAGGCAGGCAAATTCCATATAGTACCCCCACTAAAAGAAAACAAAAAGAAATATTCAAGGGAAGGAATCTGGGCAGCAATGATTTTACAAGACTACAAACCTACTCGTCATTCATGCCTTTAGGTTGCCAGCAACTCCACATAGTGAGATGGTCCACGGGGATAATCTAGACCCCACCTCTCCAGCAGCCACACTCAGATTCTCACTACCAATGTTCCTGTTCGACCCTCCTCCCTCTCTGTCAGCACCCAGCCCCCACCACCATCCCAGTGCCTGACTGTCCCCTTTCTGGGCAGCCAACACAGGCTGCTTGGCCACCCTTCCATCAGGGTTCCCAGCTCTGCCTTCCTGGGCACCCCAGACAACACATGGCACCGATCAGTCATATGACTCAGACTATGATTTTTACACAAAAGCCTTAGATACAAATTTAATTTGATTCCAATCCTCCATGTTCTGCTCCTGTCCCATTTTATTTTTTTAAAAGATTTTATTTTTATTTATTTATTTCACAGAGAAAGAGAGAGCAGAAGAGGGGAAAGGTCAGAGGGAGAAGCAGACTCCCCACGGAGCACGGAGCCCAATGTGGGACTCGATCCCAGGACCCTAAGATCATGACCTGAGCCGATGCTCAACCAACTGAGGCACTCGGGCACCCCTATCCTGTCCCATTTTAGATGTGTCTTCTCCTCCGACGTTGCACAAAAGCTGAATGGAGCTACTGCCCTCCTCCATCCAGAACTTTCCTGCTTTCCCTCTTTGCACCTGCCATCTCTTTCCGGCCCACCTTGTCCAGTGAAAATATGCACCTTCTTGAAAGGCGAGTCTTGAAGCCTCCTTCTCCCCAAAGCACTTTTTAAACAGTCATATCAGAAGTTGTTTCTGCCTCCACAAACCCTGCAGAACCTTCTCCACGTGTCCGACATGGTGATCATTACCGCAACCAGCCTTTTCCGCAGTCGGGAATTATCCTCTCTTCCCTGGGATTTTGCCATGACCCACGGAAAACCTACAGAAGTGGTCTTCTTTCTTGTACCATTCTCACTCAGTCTGGTGGTGACAATGATTTTTTTTTTAATTAAGGTATTTTTTATTTTTCTGCCTCTGAGAATGGGTCAGAGTTGAAAATCGTAGGGTGTGATGCTTGCTGAGCTTCCTATCAGTATGCATGTCCAAATCTTCCACAGGGAGAAGCTCCTGGTATGCAGAGATGCTGTCACCCCATCGGGGGAAAAACAGTATAGGATTAAAGAGAGCACTATCAAGCCCCTTAGAGCTAGAGCCCTGTAAAGAACATTCACTGACTCAGTCAGTCAGTCAGCAAACACTCGCTGGGCACCTGCAGGGTTCAGGAGCTCTCCTGGGGCCCAAGACCCAGGCAAGGCCCCTGCTTCCCTGGTGAGAGGAAAGAGGTCACAGACAAATCACCACATTATCGCCAGCACCCATAACTGCTCAGAGGAAACAGAGTGAGGCAAAGAAAGCCACTCTACTTCACCTCGTAGAGGCCGCTCCTAGGAGACAGCATGCGGGCAGAGGACGGAGTGAAGTGGAAAAGCAGACAGTGGAAAGTTCAAGAGTAGGTCATCCCAGGACGAAGGGGCAGGGAGTGGGAAGCCGAGTCGCTGAGCACGGACGACTTCAGCCTGTTGGAGCAATGCCCAGAAGTCCCTCGTGGCTGAAGACGAGGTGGCGTGGGGTGTCCAGCCTGAGCCATGTCCTGGAGGCCCTTTGGGTTACAGGAAGGAATGCTGGGCTTACTTTAGGGGTGATGGGAGATGTCCCTACTGGCTTTAAACAGAAAGGTACTGCGGTCACATGTATAATTTAAGCAGGTCCTGTGGACACTGGATGGAAATCCCGCGGCAAGGCGGGAGCGCGCGAGGACAGACCCCTTGTCCGGTTCCTGCCGAGCCTCCCACAGAGCACAGCAGCCTGAGCTGGATGTGGAAGTGGAAGACACGGTCATATTCTGAAAGTCAGGTCCCTGGGACCTGCTGGTGGTGTCCTTGAGTCGGGAAGGAAAGGGGCCACCAAGGGTGACGCCAAGGCTCTATCCTGAGCAGGGGGTGAACAGCAATTCTCACCGAGGACGACAAAGACCTGGGACAGGAGCAGATGTGGGGAGAAAAGTCCAGAAACTCTTGGATGCCTACAGGGCTTCCAAGGGGAGATGTGCAGTCGGCAGAGGATTGAAGGGTCTGAGTGGGGGCGCGGAGGGGGAGCCGTGGATGGAGAGACGAATGTGGACGTCATCAGCATACACATGGCATTTCACGCCGCAGCCTAAACTAAATTACAGGAGGAGTAAGTAGGGGAGGGTCTGTGACCTGAGCCCTGGGGTGCCGCATCCCTTCTTCGCATCTGACCGCAGAAGAGACTCTGCACAGACGACAGGAAGCAGGAGCCAGAGAGGCAGAAGACAAGCTCACCGTCGACGCCACCCAGGATCCCAGGGAAGGTGTTTCAGGAGGGACAGTGACCGGACCTCCTGTGTCGAAAGCATCTGGGATCTAAGAAGTCGAAGACTAGGGACATGGGGGTGACACCGTCCAGCGGTGTCAGTGGAGCCGGGCAGACGACCCTGGACACAAACCCTCACCTCACTGCGTGAGCAGTGCCGCTGGGCGCCACTCTTGTGAGGAGTTTTGCTCTAAACGGTGTCAGAGAAGGGAGGGGGTGAGGGGAGCGCTGAAGGGCGGGTTTGCCGGGAGCGTGTTCTGTGTGTCCGTGTGCGCTACACGTCCGTGCCTTTACGTGTTCGTAGTGTCGGTCCGCATGTTGGTGTGCCGATGGGCGAGAGAAGGTCCTGTGGTGCGTTACCCACGAGACAGGGAAATCGGGACGTGCCTGAGAGCGGGAACACAGACATGAGGCCAGACCCTTATGTGGACAGGAGGCAGTGCGCTTCTGCCCGTGGATGGAGGCCTCAGCCTGTGAGGGGCGGGGCAGGTGCCTCCGCGGTCAGGGGCGGAGGGCAGCATACATGGGGGTTGTGGTGCTGAACCTGAAATGGACGCTCATGTTCAGTGTTGCCTCCACGTCGGTAAAGTCGCAAGGGCTCCAAACGGCCAGGTCCCTAGTCCTCCTTTCTCGCTCTGCTCCCCCAGACACAGACCCCCAGCCTCATCTGCCTCCTCGTCGGAGGACCAGGCTCAGTCCCCGTTCACCCTTGAGCCCAGGGTCCATGCCTTCCGCCCCGTGGGCCTGCAGAGTTATGGCGACAAGCCAACCATATCCTCTGTGTGAAGCAAGGGGCTCTCACCCTCAACAAAGCGAAGCCTCCTCTGTGGCTCCCTCCGTCCTGACCGTGGCCTTGCACCGGTGGACATCCCGTGGGCAGTGAGCCTCCACGACTAAAATCTGGCTGTCCACCTGCTCTGTTCAGGGTCCAGAGTCAGGGTCCCATCATCTGCATAACTGAGCCCCTCCCTCACTCCCGCGGTGAAGGGAAATGATCACACCTGGGCAAGACACCACGACAGGACACCGTGATAAACGGGGGGCCCTGTGGGGGAGTCCAAGCAGTTCCCTGGCTGCAAGTAGACAACAAAGAGCAGTTTGAGGTTTGCAGAGGAAGGAGAAGGTGGAAAACCGTTTACCCACAGAAACAGGAAGCTACAGGCGCCCATGCAGGACTGAGGGTTGACCTAAGGGCCCACTCGAGGTGTGCGGCCTCTACCTCGGACCTGTGAGAACAGCAGGGCGGGTCTCTCCAGGCCGGCTCAGCTGCTCTGCTGTGGCAGCATCGTGGTTGGCTTGGGTCTCATCAGGTGTTTCCTAAAGTCTCTGAGACAAGGGGAACTCAGGGTAGGCGCAAGCACCAGGATGAAAGGGACCGGAGGAACCGTTGTTAGAGTGAAAGCAGCAGCACCAGCTGTCAGGTGATGCGCCAGACAAGACTTCGAGCACCGTCTACCGGAATCTGGAGGGTTTAGTTTTCAACCCAAGCACCATGGGGATAGACCTTGGAAGGCAAGGAACACGTGCCACAGGCTGCGACGTGGTGATGACCGGCACTGGGCAGCACGGGACAGGCAGCGTGGGCTTGGCCGTCCCTCACCAACTGAGCATCCTAGTTCAGGAAAGAGCTGAGACCCTAGAAAGGTTGTGACGGGGACAGACCAACCTTGAAAGTCCCAAACTGGACCCACACTTCCCCATTTTTCCATCATCTTCCTCCAAGAAAATGCTAAGAAAATGGTCTGGCCCAACCCAAGCCCCCAGCATACCCCATATTCCCAGCTCCCCAGACAAGTGTCGCCACTCCCACCAGTGTGCGTGCTCAGGACCCAGCCCAGATATCCAGGGCTCCCTAATGGGCAAGCTGAGGCAGGGAGTCGACACGGGCCTTCTGGAATGAGATTGCCCGGGTTCTGATCTTGCTTTCACCGCTAGCTGGACAAATGACTTCAGAAAGCCTCTCGACCTTCCTATGAGGTGATGCACTTTGATTCCCCCCAAGTGATAGTGCCCACTTCTCAAAGACCTGACTGAAAATTAAATGAGATGATACAGTGAAGCACTTAGCGTAGCCCCTGCTGAGTGGTCAGCATTCCGGAAGTATCAGCGATGACTATAAATAGGTACAGTCAGCACGCCACCCAACAGTGACCCTACAGGCAAACGCCCGATATCTTCTCACCTCTCTGTGGTCAGGGCTTCTGTGATTTGCGTGGTGGCTGAGTGGACAGAAATGCAGGCAAACTTTGTGACAGGAGTCCAACTGGGGGATCCCGGCCTTGACTCCATTAGCACCTCCCACCAATGACCTCAAGCCGTGACCCCAAGATGCCACGCAGTCAATAAACAGTTCCCCCATCTAAGGGACGCTTGGGTCATTCAAGCTTTGAGCACTGATGGGGCTGGCTATTTTCATCATATCTGGGCCGTGGATCTTCCTACAAGTCCTGTTTGAATGTCACGTAAACATTGAACAAGAAGACCATTGCCACGGCACGGCAGGTGTGTTCACAGGCACGCACACCCATCCACCGTCCTCACTTACTGTGAGTGTGAATGTCCAGCTTGTGTTTTTTCAGCTCTTTGGGATACTTGCCCCATGGACAAACCAGTGAAATAATTCAGCTGCACTGATAAGATTCAGACTTGTGGGCACAAAACTAATCTGTATCTTTCTTTCCTAACAGCCCAGTTGAGGCTAAACCAACACCTGGTTACTAGTCTTCAATGGCCAGCTTCAAAAACTAGATTCAGTCCAACATTCTGACCTGTGAGAATGGACGGTCTGTTCAGGACAAATGAAATCTGATGTACTTAAACGCAGGTACACAGGGGCGCCTGGGTGGCTCAGTGGGTTAAGCCTCTGCCTTCGGCTCAGGTCATGATCTCAGTGTCCTGGGATCGAGCCCTGCATCAGGCTCTCTGCTCAGCGGGGAGCCTGCTTCCCCCTCTCTCTCTGCCTGCCTCTCTGCCTATTTGTGATCTCTCTCATTCAAATAAATACATAAAATCTTAAAAATAAATAAATAAATGAAAAGCAGGCACACAATTTAAATCTGGGGGCTCAGGAAGGTCCCACCACGAAACATGAACGGAATATAAATGTCACTCTTAAGCTCACCGACAGCAGGACTGGATGCCACGCAATAGCTCTGCCACGAAGTGGATGGAAGTTAATTAACCTGTCCCTTACCCGCCTACCTCAGCACACGTGCGTAAGCCACGCTGACAAGGAAAAGCAAATGAATTGTCCCCATTCCTACACTCATTCTTCAGAGATGATATTCCACTTTCTCAAGACAACTTTTTATGGCTCAACTTTTAAAGTAAATTTAACATCATCATTTTCAAAGTTTAAAAAAAAAAAAAAAGTTAAACGAGTCAACGGGGTTTTGTCGGGAGGATCAGGAGCAGCTCACAATGCGGAGATAACAGGGACCCGGAAAGACAGGCTCCAGCTTAACAGGGACCCGGAAAGACAGGCTCCATCTGACCACAGCCCTCGTCCAACATCCGCAAACCCTGGTGTCTTACTCTGCGAAACTGACGCTGGAGGCGCTTTCCCACCGCACACCTGAGGAGGAGGGACACCAAGCAGCGCCCAGGCCCGGGTCTGCCATTTGACGACCGTGCACCGCAGCACACCGTCTAACCTCACCTGACGGTGGTAACGGAGGCAAGAACGCCTACCTTCCAGCTTCGGGCATTGCGGGCCCTACCGTAAACTCTCCAAGTCATACCTCGGATCTCGGCAATCAGCAACACCCGTGATTGCCACCGACATCGTCATCACTCTTATTACCAACACGACAAATGTGCATAAGACAGTAAGCCAAGTGCCTGCATGCCTCAGATGCTTGGTAAATGTGAGTTCCTCTTCCTTTCATTTTTTTTATTTTTTATGGGAAGAATTTTTATGGGAAGAATTACAAGTAGAATGCTATTCTTCAAAGAAAATCAAGAGCTTGTACTCTCTTACAAATGATTCGGCACACGAGGCCCCGGGGTGGCTTGGTCGGTTGAGAGTCCAGCTCCTGATTTCGGCTCAGGTAATGACCTCAGGGCCATGAGTGAGGTGGCCACAGGGTCATGACGGAAATGCAGCCCTGCATTGGGCTCCACACTCATTGGAGTTGGGGGTGGGAGGGTGTCTGCTTGAGATTCTCCCTCTTCCTCTGCCCCTCACCCCACTTGTGCTCTCTAATTAAATAAATAAATAAACTCCTTTGGAAGTGATAGTGCCCACTTCTCAGAGTAGGGGAGATGGGAAAATCTAAGTAGGTGTTTAGACCCTATGTTATTAGTTCTGTGGCCCCAGCAGTTCTCAGGACAAGGTATGTGGGATAGATGACACAGGGATCATCGTCTGGTCTGTTCTTAAACGCAAATGTCACAATATCCAGCCAGATCCAAACACAGGTATTTTGAAGAGAAAAAAAAAAAAAGCATATCCTGAATAGTGATGTTTCTAGTAACCAGACAACCAGCAATACGAAAACGTGAAGGGAGACGGAAAGGACAAGTAAAGCGAGATCCCACCACCGCTGCGCTCCTGGAACCACAAAGCGACCCATGAGAACCTCTCGTCCCGGAGGCGAAATCCGTTCACGCGGTTTCCAACACATCTCAAGTTCCTCCCAGCACAGGGCATTTCGCAAGCCTTCACTCAGCACACCTCCAAGTCAGCTACACGGAAGTCCGGGCATGGAAAAGCAGGCCGTGATGAACACCACCACCTTAAGCCATATTAAAAACGGAAACACACAACACCGTTTTCAGGAAATACACACTTGAAATAAACACAGCGAACACGGCTCCACGACCAGTGTACATACAGGCAGCTCACGTGCCCCTCAGACTGGGAGGAAGGCAGCAGGGAAGGTGCCTTCTGGGGCCAAAGGCGGGCCTAGTGGCCTTGAGAGCCCCATAGACCTCTCCGGGCGGGCAGGGGTGCTCCCTGCCCTCCTCCACATCCTATGCCTTCAAATAATTGGTGCTTCCTAAGTAGGATTTCCATGTTTCCCAGAGGCTTCTGCAGCCCAGCCCCTGCCTGGGACAGTGGGTTACAGAAATATCCCCTGTGCCTGGTATCATGCAACAAAGGCTCTGCAAGGCTTTGAAAACAGAAATCCACATCTTCAGGAAGAGCGGGCCTCCGTCAGCCCGCAGAACAGGGCGCTCCGGGCACAGCGTAACCAGGCGAGAGAAATGCATTCCGAGCGCTTTGCACGCAGGATTAATCGAATTATAATTTAATCATCTGATCAAACACTAATTAGCATAATCACTTGAGGGGGGGAAGAGGCCTGGAGGAACACCTCGGCACTCCTGTTCTCAGTGACTTGGCCTGAAAGGGGATACGGTTTGGATTTCCTCTTTTTCTGTGTGAAAAAATTAGAAGCAAATAGTAAATCAAGCTTAATCAACGGCAAGTATCAGCAGCGATGAATTTAGCAGCCCAGGAGTTACAACTGAGATTCAGAGCGTCTTCCTCTGCCGTCTCTCCCGGGCCGCTGCAGCACCCACAGAGAAGCACAAACCTGATATTCCTGTGTAGGAACTGAGCCCCACACTATTTAATTCAGGGTCACTCAACCCCTGCACGACTGACATCTTGGACCAGATAACTGTTTATCATTGGGGAAGAGGGGTGTCTGTCCTGCACATTGGGGGACGGTGGGCGATATCCCTGGTCTCCAGGGCCCACGGCACCCCTCCCCTACGAGAACTGTGACAACTGAAAATGTCTGCAGACGGGGCCCATTGTCACCGTGGGGGGGGGGTGCAGTGAAATTGCCCTTGGTTAGAACCACTAAATTCACAGAAGACCACCATTTGTCAAGATCCTACCCTTTTTCAAAATGATCAGATCATAAGAGGGCGCGGGGGAGGGGAAGTCTTTTACTTCCATCTGCCAAAAATAATGAGCCTCAAATAATAGCTGCAGTGTTTCCTTTCTGTCTCATGGCTCTTTTTAGAGCTCACAAGAACCCAGGATACCAATGCCTGGACCTTCCAGACAATTATCTAAACACCAGCTTCCCCCGACGCAAAGATCTCTAGACTTCCATGGGCACCCCCGAGGGGGTCCCCCACAGGCTGAAAGGACCCTGTCCCTTGCATCCAGACTTCAGCTGAAGGATCACCACAGGTGCCTCCACCTGCCCATGTAAGAACCCCCCTCCCCCGCCCCCGCCCCCGCCCCAGGGAGGCCTCGGACCCTGGGGCCATACAGCTCTCTTCCCTCTCCTGAGCGCATGGAGGTTCAGATATTTGCTCCGGTTTCCAAGGAAAGAGAGAGGAAGGTGAAAAGAATGACAAGAGACAAGGGCAGAAAGCCGCTGTGCTCCCAGCAAACCCATCTCCACTGCAGGGGGGACTCCCCACACGGCCCTGGGCAGCTGGGCCATTAGACACCCCGGCTCGAAGGATGCTCACACTTGCGGGGGAGGCAGGTGCCAGGAACCGAAGGGGGAAACACTCCACACTTAACTGCAGCATGTAATAAATATTTTCTACGGGTTAAGGTGATTTACTCTAATAATAAATTTGAGTCACACGAGCTCTCATTTGTATTTCTTCTAAGGAAAGTGTTTAACCGTTTACAATGACTCAAGCGTCTCTTGCAGGTCATTAAACTTGATGATGGAAATATTTATGCTCTTCCCGTGGGGGAGAGATCAAAAGAGAGTGACCTACGCCGGAGCAAAATTTTAAAGAGAACAGTCTGTACAAACTGCAGCGGTTTTGAGAACTCCAGATCAGAGAGGGACTAGGAGCTATTTTCGACGAGATCTTCTTCTGCGAACTCCCTCGGCAGAGCGGCTGACTTCCTAGCACAATGCCCCCCTTTTAAAGGGACGTAGGAGTAGGAGCCTATTGTTGCAAAGAAACGGGGTCTCCCCTAATTCCTGGAGTTCTGAGTAAGCAGAAATCACATTTCTTCAGCCTGCAATGCCTTTCATACCGTTTTCTTCTAAAGCTAAATATCAAAACAGCCGCTCTGAAAGATGATCTCTGCGGTGAATCACAATAAAATCGCCAAAGCATTATAACATCAAACTTGTTTAAGATGCCTGGGAGGGAAAGTTATTTTTAATATTATCTAAAATAAGATCTCAGGACACAAAAGGATATTTTTTAAGGCTCTGAATTTAGGCCTCTCTCCAGCACATATTCAAGTCTATTTTAGTTCAAAAATCAAGGACACGGTGTTTTGAAAGGATTATTCTGCCACTAGTAATTGTCCTCGATTTTAGCATACATGTGACAAGGTCTAAAAATGCACATATGTCCTGATCCACCATTTTCTCTTTTCGTGACAACGTGGGAGGATGGCACTCGCTTCATGTGATAAACACAGTCAGTTTGAGGTCATCGCCTCGAAGGAGGCAGAGACCAAGAAAACCCAAAAGAGCAAAAGATCCCCAAGTGGTTTTATCTGACTTTGGAAGGAGCTTGAGCACCGATATTTGAATGAAGGCGTATGTCATGTTCCTGGGTTGGGACCAAAGCAAAACCTCACGCTGCCAACAGATCCGTTTTCCTCTCCTGTCTCAATCTGCCCTCGCTCATCTCCCAAGATAGATGGGCGCTCTATATAGATGTCACCCACTCGGGTCCGCGCTATCGGCTTCCTGCTGGGAGCCATGGCACCACATTTAGGTGTCCAAGGGCTTCTCTGCTAGGACTCCGGCTGCTGGCAAGGAAGGGTTCAATGTGACAAAACAAAAGGGAACCAGGCCCCAAAGCAAAGCACATGTTGGCAATACACCAGAACACCCAAGAAACTCCAGTAAGAAAAAAATGGCATGCACAGACATGCAAACATATATATGTTTAGATGCAAATGATTCCCAAGCTATTAGCATCCCAATTAGGAGTGCCCCTGATGGGGTCACACACCCCCCCCCACTAAGTAAGGGTCTTCCGTGTTTCCAGCTTTTCCTCCCCCAACCTGCCCAAACCCATACGATCCATAGTCAGGGACTCCCTAGCCCCACACATGTTCATCCCGCCAGTAAATTGCTGCTCAGCACAGAGTTCAGCAAGAACTGAAGTCCACTTGAAACTAAACCGGGTTGGCTCTCTAGCCAGTGTCTGGCCCTCTATGTCCAACAGGGGCCAGGAAGCTCCTTTCCAATGTGTGTGTTTCCAGAGGTGGCTTAGAAAACTGAGACTGTTTCCTCAACCGTGCGGACCTCAGAGCTGCAAAACCAGAGCTTCTGGGGGTCAGAGGCGGGAAACTAGACAACTCTGAGCTCAGTCTTCCGCACAAAGTTGGGGGCCTCTGGAGGCAGGAAGGAGATGTCAAAGGCACACGGTGGAAGGGGCCGGAGGAACTTCTTCCGAGTAGAGCCCTTTCCCAAAACGCTGCCGGCCTCGGAATCTCCAGTGTGCGACTCATGGGGGGACCGACGCTCCAAAAAATTTCCTTATCTTCTTCTCCCCTGCCCCAGCCTACATGGCACTGAGAACCAGTGCCCTTGATCCGTAGCTGAGAAGGTCCAGAAAGAGGCACATTACCAAAACAGGGCCCAAGGCGTCAACGGACTATGTCTAGAGGCAGGCTGGTCTCTCCTTCCTCCTCGTCTGTTCCTGTCACCCTGATGTGGGGGCTGGTGCAGCCCCTTTCTCTGCATCTTTGGTCTTCCCATAGGCGCTACTCCCACTGCCTCCAAGCACCTGGCACCACCAAAGCCCACAGCATTTTCTCCCACCCCCATCATCAGTGATGGGGCAAAAGGGAGAATGAGAGATCTCTTGGGACCATAAATAATAAGAGGGGGGTGGTGACGTGAGACGCCACAAGACACAAATGAACCACAGATCAAAGTAATTGCCCAAGACAAATACCAACGTCACGTGTAGGTCAAAATTTTTCTTCCCAGTTTTCTATGTAAATAGCCACCAGGTCTATGCAAAACAGCAGGCACGGAAGATGTAATAGGTGTTGATCCGGAGGAGTCCGCACACGCACGCACGTGTCGGGTAACTAACCATCCCACTTGCTTTCCATGCTTACGTCAAGGTACCTGATGGGGGCTGCTAACCTGGGTTTCACCAAACTGAATAATTTATGAAAGAATAATTCTTTCCCTTAGGGAGCACTTCACATTTGCTATGCATTTCTTGTTCAATGGCCAGAGTGGCCAGCAACCACCCTTTGCAGGAACCGCAATGACCAGCGATAGGATAAGTGGAAAATCACTCAGGGACCCCCCCCCCCCGAGGTGTCAAGTTGCCCATGTTGCAGTCAGGGGTCTTCTGCTCACCCCTGAAGTCTCACATGTAATATTACAAAGCATTGTTCTTTCTTCCGCGGGCAGCTACAAATCGGTTATTAAAAGTGCTCCACAGCCAATATTAAGAAATAAACAGTGTAATTAAGCAGACTGGGATTTGGAGTTTCCGGGGTCCTGTGGGAACCCACGATCAAGTCAGGCCACAGTGGAGAGAAGAGATGAATCTCGGGTCTCTCTAATGAGAAAATGTGTTTACTCAAAAGTTTCCACAGCATAACTCAGGTCCTTTATGTAGAAAAAAAAAAAAATGGGAGGGGGGATAAAATTTATAAAACACACAGGACTGCAGTGGTTCTAATTATCTTCTGACTTTGTTTCTGTCCTAGGACATAATCACAGAAATCTTGCCATTGTCCTGAAGGTCCATCAGTGAGTGAGGAAGCAGGGGTTTCATGAGGAACGTCCACGCTTTGCTCACTGTTAGGAGAAGGTGTGGATGGTGAGGGTCTCCGCTGCCATCGGCCATTTCACACAGCCCGGCTCCTCAGTGTGTGACACAGGTCACCTCGGCAAGCATCCTGCCTGCTGGGGGTTACAGTTCCAGCTGGACGTGATCCTCACGGAGGTCCCTGAGGGTGTGGAGGGCCCCTGGAGACCCTGAGGTCATCGGGATCTTCAGAGAGTATTATCACTGCTGTAGGTTTTACAGAAATGTCGAGTAATTTGAGAGTTCAGGTGCCTAGAAAAAAGATCTCTACACTTTCAATGTGTTTGTGCACAGCAGATAAGAATTGTTTAAATTCTGTGTAAAATGAAGCTAAAACTATTTCCTGGTCTCTCATTTCAATATGAAAAGAGGTAAGGTTCAGGACACCTGGGTGGCTCAGTCATTCAAACATCTGCCTTCAGCTCAGGTCATGATCCCAGGGTCCTGGGTTCGAGCCCTGCATCAGGCTCCCTGCTCAGTGGGAAGCCTACTTCTCCCTCTATTTGTGCACTATCTCTTTCTTTCTGGCAAATAAATAAATAAAATTAAAAAAAAAAAAAGAGGCAAGGCTCACGTCAATCAAACTCAGTAATTAAGTAGTTTACAACGCCTTCCGCCACCTCAGCAAACGTGTGCATTCCAGTCTGGAGAGGCTGGCCACAAAATGGCCCATTTTACAGATGCATCCTCACAAGACGAAAGGCAAATGCTTTTCACAGCATCTGTGCTCAGAGGTAGGTTAGGACATGGCTTTTGTTCAGATCGCCAGTACACCAGCATACAATTCATTCGATTCCATACAAATTCAAGAGTCCTACTCTTAGTAGAAAATAAGGCCCACTTGAGACTAGTAAACCAAAGTGTAACAAGGAACAGATGCAGTGCTAGCTAGGAAGGGAAACTAGTTCATTGTTAAGAGCAGGTGTGTTCTCTTTTCTTTGTCCGGTAGCATTTACATCAATCAAGCAGCCTGTGGTGACTTGGCCCGCCCATCTGGCCTGCCCGTCTAGAAGAGTGGATGGAACAAGTTAAATCTACAGAACTTAGTCACTGATTAACATGGAGGAGACTGTGATCTTACAAGAGCCTAAGTCTGAACCCCTCTCTCAGTACTTGCTCTGCTGCAAACGTGCGGGCGGCCTCGGCCCTCCCACTGTCTGTGGCTGACCTCCCAGAGCAGCGGTGGGTGCTACCCAGCGAGGCTCTGTGGCCACGCAGCACGCTCCACACCCTCCCCAGACCTACCCAGGTCCAGTTTCCAAACAATACATATATCAGCTCCCTACCCCACCTCCAAGTCAGACACAGACTTCAACTCAGAGAGTATTTCTAGAACATTCTGCAGTGTCCCCAGCGATTTCCCGGGACCTCAGGAAGGGTTGGTATGCCTTTTTTGTCTCCTTCAAAAGTTCTGTATGGTGCCAGGGAGTTAGGGGAAGCCAGCATTCGTTATGGAGGTGATCTCTCGCATTTTCCCATTCTTTCTTTCACTGTCTCAACCGCTGCATTTAAAAACGGCGTTCTATAAATAGCACTGCTTGCTCACTCTTAAATCTTACTCACTGTTGTCTGTGTAAAAATAACTTTAATAGGGATGAGGGTAAGATTTATTAATGTCCGTCACTCTGTCTGTCTGAGCAGGAGACCCTTCCTTCCTCTACTGTCAACAAATATCTTGTCAACTCTGCTCCTCCCCTCGCTGCTAAACCAAAGCATATATTTACACATTCCAGGGGGCTTCGAGACCAAAAATTCACCCAGCCAAGTGACTTTTTTAAAACTACCATAATTATTTTTAAAATAAATAAATAAGTAAATAAAAATATCGTGATTATTGAAAATCAACACAGAAATACAGATCATCAAATATCAAAAGATAGTAAATATTATAAATTTTGACACCTAATCTGATTTTTGTATTGAAACAAAAGTTGAAATTTCAATGATGAATAAGACACATTCCTTTCATGGTCCTTTGATGAAGGAACCAACTTTTACATTTGGTTCCACTTTGTTGCAAAATGAGAAAGAAAGAGATAACGCTAAGAAACTCATAAATCAATGGGATACTTAAGAAAAAATATAGTAATGCGATTTTTTTTTTTTAAGACAATTAAGGCCTAAGAAACTGAGCTTTGTTTTGATGTCCCGGGTGACTCTTTGGTGAAGAAAGGAATTTCCAAGAATCCCCAGGGAAACCTCTGTGTCGATTTCATGTTTCTGACTGGTTTTCGGAACACGGCAGGGTGGTGATTGTATAGGATTTCTGAGTCCTGCGCTTAGCACGTCCTTGAGAACACGGGGGTTGGTGCGCTTGTGGACTTACTTTCGGTGACATTTGACCCAGTCCACATCAGGAAGAGCACCCAAAGCGACTGTACCACCGTCATGGCCCAGTGTGGAGTCCCAGCGCTTATTCCAAATGTGAATCCCTTTGGGGAAAGAGAGGAAAATGCCCCAGCAGCATTTCTAGCAAATAAACGCTTGTACAGCCATCAAGTTCGTGAATCAGAACAAGACGACAGGAGACAAGGAATCTAACATTCGCTTCTGTTCCTTCCTCACCATGGTCTCAGGGATGGGGGAGGTGGGGGTGGGAGAGAGGAGCCCAGGGGGGGAAGGAAGGAGGGGCCTGTCCCTCATCCTCATTCGTCTTCATTCACTGGGTCAGCCAACATCCCTCTCCCCTTACTCCATGCATGCGCTCTGCACAGTGGGTCTAAACGGTGGACCTTCCCTTCTAGAGAGGGGGCAGCCAGCAGTCAAATAAGCGCCAAAGAAATGAACAGTGATGGACTGCCCTAGACACTGCCAAACAATGGCCACGGTTCCATGACAGAGCATAACGCGGGGGCCTAATCTGGGGGAGCAGGTCTCTGAATCCAGCCCTGCCCAGCGTCCTGAGGAGAAGCTAGCTAACCTCTGAGCCGCGGAACAGTGATCTGATCTTTCTGCCCCACGGTACTTCCTCCGGCCCCCCTGGTGCAGAGTGTCGCCTGCAGAAGTCGTGCTCCAGAACTGAGTACAAGTCGGGCTGCTGGAATCTTCCATTCCCACCGTCTTATCTTAACCCATAAATTCAGGGAGGGAAAGCCAACTTCGAATTTTCTTCTATTTTCGAAACATTAACAAGAACACAAATATGGGGGGGGGGGGGTGCATAGAAGATGGGAATTTCTGTGCCCATTACTCCCGGAGGGGAAACGTTAACACCGGCCAGGGGAACAGGTGCCGGCCGATCTGCCTGGGGGAGCGGGGAGGGGACCCCTGGGCCCAGAGCCCTGCGTGGCAGGGAGGCGGACCCCTGTCACCATCAGCAGGAGGAGAAGCCGGCAGCGCCTCTCGGAATGACATTGGAAGGTCAGCCAATCAGGCGCGGGGCTGCTCCTGGAGCTGCCACCTCCAAGAGGAGACGCACACGCGCCTGGGCCGGGCTCCCCCGCCAGTTTGGAAGGGGCTATGCAAATGCACCTTCCTTTCTGTGCACCTTCTAGGTCTCAAAACAGTGCTGCGAGCCGGGTCCTCCATCGTAAAATTGAAAACAAAGACGGCGGGCTGCCCACCGGACCGGTGCACGGAGCCACCGCCGAGTCTGGGCCCTGGGACTGGAGCGGTCGCGGGGAGGCGAGCCTCCGGTCGCCGCACGCAGCACAGCCGCGCTTCCCGGAGGCGGGGGCTCGCCTGCTCTGCTGAAGGCTGGCTGCACCAGTCTGGCGAGGTTTGCCGCCCACTAGTGTCCTACGGCAGGGACACAATTGACATGCAGGTAGCACCACCTCTCCGTCTCCTAGGCCGGCGACGGAGCCGGCCTCCGAGGGCCAGTGTGCGGCCCGGCAGCCGGGAAAATGCCCCGACGCGGCTGTCCTGGAGAACGCCGAGCCCCGCCGGCTCTGCCCGGGCACCCGACCCCCGGACAAACCAAGGAAACCAAGGAAATGCTACTCAATACCCTGCCTGAGCCAAGCCTCAATGTCTCGTTCCCCCGCCTGTCCCTTACTGATGAGGCACGTTCAAACCTCACCCCTAGAATTCAGCTAATTTGGGGAAACTTCAATGCCATCGATTTTGCAAATGCAGCCACTGAGAAATCCAACCTTTAATTTTTCAGACAGAAATACCTCGCCTCCTGCAGTGCTCATAGGTCTTTCCTTATAAAACGACCTTCTCCATCTCTCTCTTTCTCTTCTTCTCTCTCTTAGCCCAAAATTCGACACCGAGTCTCAGGGCACACTGCATGAGTCCCTTCAGGAAATCGTGATCGCATCTCATCCCAGACACGTCCTTGATAAAACACTTGGAGAGCTACGTGGAGGCCCAGGAATTAGGCATTTAGATTGGCAATTTGTGGGGGTCAAAATTGCTTCCCCCACCAGCACGCCGTGTATTGTCCCCATTCTGCCCAGCGGGTCCCTGATTCCCCGAGGCAGCACTGAACGGTGGTCATGCCAAGGAGCCTACAGGAGGGAGTCAAGAAGTAGAGCTCTTCTTGGCATTTATTAAAGGTCTGCGTGGCATTTTGTTTTCCTACAGAGGGCATCTGGCAGGGGCACACAGCTTAAGAGAGCTAGAAATTTCAGGTGAGCTCTGAAATGTTGAGATAGAATTGGAATCTGCTTAATAAAAACAGGGGAGGGAGAGGAGGGCAGGAGGCCCTGAAATTATTCGCCTCATGATCCTGTTCACTTGTGTGTATGTACAGGAATAAAATAAGTCATTTTAAAAGCCCTCAAGGTGCATTTGTACCCACCAAGGTCTACTCCTAAATTTAAATAAAACATCCAGTTTGCAGTGTGGGACACCCTGCCGAGATGAACTGGTGAGGCCTGAAAGGGGCTGACACCCCACCTCCACCCTGAGGAACACCTGTCTCCCTCCCACCTCCCACCTTCACTAAGCCCCACGAGCTTCAGGAAAACAGCAAAGCAGCGAAGGTCACGATCCCATGGCTCAGGAGAAGAGGTCGGGGACACGTGCGTACATAGAGATGCAAAGATGCCATCAAAAAATGTATTCCGTGTAACAAATATGCTTATTGTTCCTCATTCTGCTTATCCAGAGGCCTGTCTACGCTTTTAACAGAATCTTAGACTCGAATGTGCTCAGTGGGGTCAAAACCAGGAGAAATTGTGCTTAAACACAATGCAGCCTGATCCTGCCCTGAAGAGCCATCCAGGGACATGAGTGTGGATATGTGTCTCTACATTCATGGACCCCGATTCCTTGCACTGTAACTGAAGGTCTCCCGTGAATATTTCCAGAACGCTGCAGAACACGTTGACTGCTTTAAACATGATGACAGGACCTGATCAGGTGAGGTAATTCATTCAAGGGTTTAACCCATGAAGGGACGGTCTTCTCACTTCTATTTGTCACCCAAAACCCTGTCTCTAGCCTGTCCAGCAACCATGCTCTTATTAAGAAATAAATGTACATCCCCTTACATCACTGGGAAAAAATGCTCTTGCGCACTATGAAAACGCAGATGCCCAAGTGTGGTTCTTATTTTGTTAGCACCCCCAGATATCAAACTGCCTAATCTGTTACAAATAGATTTTTTTTTTTTAAATCATGTCAGACATTTTTGCTGTTTGAGGCCTAGCGGTCATCAGCTTAGGTATTAGAACTCATAGATCTTTCATCACACACATTCGGGAATTTTTCAAAATTAAGGTAGACCAAACTAAGACAGTTGTTGAAATATTTTTTCCCATTCAGATAGGTAAGAACCATCTGATTTCACATTTTTGAAATGTGGTCCTATGAACAGACAGCATTCCAAATTGGACCCTTAGTCTATTTTCACATGACCATATATTTTATGATCCTTTGCACGGCAGGCATTGAACATCATTCATTGAGAAACTCTTTAAAGCTAATTCCCTCCCCTCCAAAATGAAAGAGCCCAGAGCTCTACAGTCAAGCCTTTCTTTTTTTAATTTTTTTTTTTTTTTTAACGCTTGGTCATATAAAGAGAGGGCCATTTTTATATAAAAGAGTTCCATAGCCTTCTGTTAGATAGCATCAGGCCACACAACACAGCCACGTAAAATATGCATTTGCATATCAGCTTATACTGTAACATCTACCTGTGTTCATTGCAGTCCCAATAATAGTGCTTATCAATCAACTTTCAAGGTCTTGAAAAAGGTGTAAGAAGATGATGCTCAAGGGAAAAAAGGAGAGAGTGCTCATAAATATGCACAGACATATTCTTTGCATATATTTTCCATGTAGAATATTTGAGGTTTTACACAATTTCTCACTCTCTGATTCCCTTATGATTCTTTTAGTATGAAAATTATTTTTTTTTTTTTAAGTCACACACACTCACAGCATCCTGGATCAGAGACAGTACCAGAAATTCTCCCATACGATTTTTGTCACCTCTAACCGTAAAACTGTAAAATGGGAACTGATTCCATCATCCTGAAACACGGACTTCCCAACAGGATGGAGATTTCATTTCCTCCTGTGATCCCGGCCTTTCCAAGGAGTCCAGAGACGTATGCCCTGACAGGTGAGACAGGCCATGAAGGCTTGGGGGCACGGGAGAGATGGATGTGATTTTTGCGTCTTCTCCAAGCTCACATTAGCAGAGCAGCGTAAAGGGCCAACCTTCCTGGTGCATCGCCACCCATTAGCTACGGCAGATCTCTCCCCCAAGGTAAATCCCCAGGAGGCTGCGGAAGAGGTAGAGTGCCCTCTGGGAAAGATGGGGTCATGTCAGAACTTGTTGCGAATCTCTCCTGCTGGGAAACCTCCAAATGAAAGTTCTGAACACTCCCTTTAGGTTATATTAGAGAGCGAAGCATCACTGCCATGCTAATTTCAGGAGCGCCTCCTTTCAGCTCCACCTTTTCTTAGTCATCATTTTTTTTTTGAATTTTACAAAGTTTATGCGTTTCCTTTGGCCTGTCAGTGTGATGATTCTGAGGATGCTATCTAGATAGGCAAAGAAAATGCACCCCTGTGAAGCTAACACTCAGAGCTTCCCTGTGCATCTTCCAAGAAAATCTCAGAGCCTCCCCTTGGCTTCTGGCATTTTCTCACCAGGGCGAGAGTTCCTCCTTCCCACCCCCACCCACACACGCGCTCTCCCTCTCTCCCTCTCTCTCTCTCTCTCTCTCCTGGGTAGGGGATTCTGCTTAATGGTTTAATTTTAACTGTCAGCAAGTCATAAATTTCATGCAGATTGGTGATCCAAAATTTGAATTGGGAATTTAGGCTGCAGCTAGCTACTCCCAGGCAATGCCGAATGATGACAATTCCCCCCTCCAGTTCCCAAATGAGAAGAAGCCATTCATACATGTGAGTTCATATGTACGCCGTGACAGGCGACCTAAGGTGCAATCACACTTACTAATTGGGTCTGACTCAGGCAAGAGCGATAGCTTTCCACATCCCCAGGAAGAAAGCATTTCAAAATGCAATATTGACAGGCGCGACGAAAGGAATGCTATTTACGATAGTCACTGATGTCATCTGTACAACTGTACAGGTGTTTTTAAAAATTTGTCAACATCTCAGATGATGTCATGCTTAGGAGTGCATATTTTTACATAAATGACTGTGAGGAATATGTAGTACCCCGGAAGGCTGGGGAGAGGGGAGGGGGGAAAGGAGTGAGCTTTCTTGAAGGCTTCATTGCTGCCGGGGATGAATTGTAGCAGATTTAAAGCCCAGCTTTTATAAGCCCACAAAGCTCTGAATGCGAAAGCAAGTGTTCTTAATTGACCCTCCACCTGCCCACACTCGGAATGTCGTGTCCCTTTGAGGTTGTAATGTGTCAAAGCAAGCGGCGATCTCCCCGGTTTCTCCTCCTCTCGCCAAACCTGGTTTATTCTGAATGAGGTAGCTGTCTAGTACTGGAGTTAGCTCCGAGCCGTCACTTTGCTAGGTAAGCTCCTTTAAATGATTACAGAGCAATTTTTCCCTCCCGGCCTCTCTACATTGCCTCCTGTCCTCCCCAAAGAAATAAAAATAATATTTAAAAAAAAAAAAAAAAAAGGCAGAAAGAAACGCATGACAATTTAAGCCCAGATGGGGGGCGCAGAAGGGAATGACTTCACCCATGCACCCAATGCCCCCACACTCCGGTCCGTACAAGCCATGAAATTCAGCACAAACCGAAAGGCTCACCATTCGCGAAGCTCTGGAACAAGGAGAGAGCCAGTATCCACATGCCCCTGCTGCTCCCCGGCCTCCCGCGAGCGACGCGCCGGCCTCGCCCCCCGCGCTCCGCCCGGCTCCGCTCGCTCGCCACCTGCCCGGGGGCCGCCGCCCGCCCGCCGCCGCCGCCGCCGCCGCCGCCGCCGCCGCCGCTGCTGCCGAGCCGCCCGGGCACGCGGCGCGGCCGGGCTCCGGGGCGAGGGCTGCGCTCGCCGCGCGCTGCGCTCCTGCACACCTGCTCCCGGGCGCCGCGCCCAACGCTGCGGCCAGAGCGGGCCGGCGGGGCTGCAGCCCAGGTGCGCCGTCAGCTCAGGGGGCCGCCGGCAGGTCGGCAGGTGGACAGAGCCGCAGACGCGGGCGTGAGCTCATCCCGGGCACCCGGCGCCCCGAATGCGCAGCAAGCGGCCTCCCGTGCGCCAGCCCTCAGCCTCCACATCCAGGCAGCAGGCGGGCGGGCAGGCTCATCTTTCCTCTGGCGCGGCCCGAGTCGCAGTGATCCTCGCTAACCTTCCCTGCCTGGGAGGCGGGCGGGCGGGCGCGGGGCGAGCGAGCGAGCGAGCGAGCGGCGCGGAGGCGAGCGGGGACCCCCTCCCCTGCCTCTGGCCGCTGGGGCGCTCTGCGGTCTTAAAGCAGCAGCCGAGAAGTGGAGCCGGGCTGGAGGCAGGACGGAGGAGAGCGCAGCCAGCACACAGTCACGCACAGTCATCAGGATGCATTTCTTAGAGGCTTAAATAATCATTTCAACAGCCGATTATTTTTAGTTATTTTCTTGCAGGTTGCTAATAAGATACGGCCAGGGGTGACTATTCCGGAAGGCGGCCGGCTAAGCAGAGGTGACCATGAAACGTTAGCAGTTTTAATAAAATGTGCAGCTGGATTCAGATTTCGTATTTACTCTCATAAAAGTCCAGTTCATTTGCCTGGAGGGAAAGGCTGCCTCCAAATCCTTCCTGCTCCTCTAAAGATCTCTATGGTTTCACAGGCTAATTTTTAATTATCTCAAATACACTGTCAAACAGAAACACAGGCAATTCTAATTTTGCTCTCTGAATGGTGAAAAAAAAAAAAAACCTGATTAAAATTGCTGATAATTTGAGTTAATTCCAAACATATAACCCCTGCCACATTACTGTGAAAAGTCAGCATGATTATATTTCCTGAATGTTCTGTATGGTTCTGGAAGTCATAATAATATTAAAATAAAGGCTTTAAAAAGGGCACGCATCCATATTTTATCACTTTGAAAAAAAAAAAAAAAGCTGGAAGGCACCCCAATTTAGGATCCAAGGTAGAATGCTCAGAGACAGGGCAAGAAAGACTGAGGAGAAGCATCTGGGGCGGTCTCGTGGGAAATGTGAGAGGGCTTCCCGGGCATTGGCCCCCTGTTTCCCTCCGGAGCCAAAGGGGAATATGCCCACCTACAACAGCTCGCAAAAGAACAGGAAAAGCAAATGGTGAGGCAGAAACAAAATGGTGCTTTACCAGAGTTGGGCACAAGATGGCCAGGCCCTGCGTGGGAGGAAGGGCCAGCTGAGCCGGGGAGGCTGCGCTCGCCACTGCTCTGCAGCGGCA
Source organism: Mustela nivalis (assembly GCF_964662115.1). Classification (NCBI taxonomy): domain Eukaryota; kingdom Metazoa; phylum Chordata; class Mammalia; order Carnivora; family Mustelidae; genus Mustela; species Mustela nivalis. Next base: position 4,548,504 of record NC_139020.1, on the reverse strand, counting down.
GGTGGTCACGTGCTGCCGCCCACTCAGGACCGCAGGCCCAGCCCTGCCAGACCACGTACCCCCGTGTCCTCTGGCCCTGCTCGAGTCCGGCGCTCACGCCCGGCTCTTTCCTGAATGCAGTCCCGGAAGGCAGGTGATGGCGTGATTTCTGCTCCCACATCCAGCTTCTCCACCCGTGCATTCAGTCCACAGAATCTTAACTGCACGCCGGCCTGCGCCAGGCTCCTCTCAGCCTTCATGGCCAGGGGCTCGAGGACCAGGGTCAGACAACACTCACATCAGGGCTCCATTTGGTCACTTACCGGGCCTCATAGGCAGGATGGAAATGATCAAGGTTCCTCACCGGTGTGGTTGGGAAGATCTGATGGCAAATCCCTAGCACGTGCGGTCACTGTGATCAGCCCCCGCATGGCTGTCGACCTGTCCGGAAGCAGGGCTGGCCACAGGATCCTGAGCAAAATGAGAATGGGGAGCTCCAAAAGGAAAAAGCACTTTTAAAGCTCCTAAAATATGAAACTTTGCCCTTTCATGCTCAGTTTGTCTCAACCCGTCATGGTGGTTTTTATTCCCTATTTAATGCCACACTCCCCTGGGCATGGGAATGGTTCCCAGCAAATGCCTGAGACTCAATACAGCACCAAGAGGTCGCATATGACCCCCTCCATGGGCCAATGCACTGCGCCTCCACCCGGCTTCCCCTTCCCCACAGGCTTCTAAGGCAATGCACACGGGCCAGGGTTTTCCATCTCCAAGCTGGGAAGCAGTTGCACTCGGATCAGAAAGGGTAAGGGTCTGGCCCTACTCAAGTCTCTCGAAGAATAGATCACCACCGCAAGGGCATCCTAGGGCAGGAACCGTGGAGACTCGGCCCTGCACTACAACACCAGGCCATGTGCATATGGAATCTCAACACTCATTGTGAGCACACCCGGGCCCCTACCAGGCCGACTGAGGGCAACAGCAGAATCCGGGCCTCTTCTTCCAACATTACCTAGATGCTGCCTAATGGGAGAGTGGCGTGATTGCAGGACGCGGGTAGGGGTGGCCTGGTCATGACCCAGGGCACCACGGAGGGAGGGGGCAGGCAAGAACCCTTCCTGAGAAGCTGGCAGAAGGCAGGACAGTGCAGGAACCACAAACGCAGGATTTTTTTTTTTAAGGAATGAAAGTAATTTTTAAAAGTAGTAAGTTTTTAAATTTTTAAAAGTAATAAAATTTTCAAGATGGCAGCAGCAGAACTTTTGACCCCAAAGGCAGGTCCTTCCAGGAGGCAGGATCCCAGGGCAAACCCCATGAAGCCAGCCTAACGCATCTGCCGCAGACTGAGGAGGTTAACAATGACCTAGAATGTGCTTAACATGGTACTCTTTTCACAGATACTTCCAGCGCAAATTCCAATATAAAAGCACACAAAACTGTGGGCTCCATGAAGTCAGGCACTCTATCTGTCCTGCTCAAAAAGCGGCCCCCGAGATCTGGCACAGTGCCTGGCCTGCGGGCACTCTCAGTAAACAGCTGGGGAGTGGAACGTGGGTCTGTAATGTGGGGAGAAAGCAAAACCCACTCTAGGGTGTGTGCACAGAACATCATGGGGAAATTCAGAGAAAGAGAGTGCTTCCCACCCACCCTCAGAGAAGACTTTGGAGGAAATCGCAGCCTAGCTGAGCCTTCGGGTTCAGTTAAGGTGTCAACACGCAGGGGTCCCTGGGGGGCTCAATCAGTCAAGCATCTGCCTTTGGTTCAGGTCATGATCCTGGAATCCTGGAATTGAATACCATGTGTCGGGCTCCTTGCTCAGCGGAGAGTCTGCTTCTCCCTATGCCTGCTGCTCCCCCTGTCCCCTTCTCTCTATTTCTGACAAATAAATAAACAAAATATTTTTAAAAAGATGTTGGGGCACCTGGGTGGCTCAGTTGATGAGGCAGCTGCCTTTGGCTCAGGTCATGATCCCAGGATCCTGGGGGGGAATCCTGCATCGGGCTCCTTGCTCAGGGGGGAGCCTGATTCTCCCTTTCCCACTGTCCCCTGACTGTTTGTGCGAGCTCTCTCCTTCTCTCTCTCTCTCTCTCTCAAATAAATACATAAAATCTTTAAAAAAATATATCAATGTACAAAACTGAGTCAAGGCAAGGGGAAGTTCCCCTCTGATCAAGCAGACACCAGGAACTTTATCAAATACATTTAGGTTTTAGCTCTAATTTTAAAACTCCCTCAGAAGTTCTGGGGATTCTGCAGGTAAAATTTGAAACTGGCCCTAAGCAGGTGGAGGGGCAGAAGAAACAGAAGAAAGGGGGATCCCTGGCCCCCCACTGTCTTCCTATTGATCTGGGTCAGCCTCCCCAGCAGAAGAGAAGCAAAGTCAAGGAGGCTACTCTCCGCCCCCCTTGAATTATGCTAAGTAAGAAACAACAGATATCCGTGGAGCAGCAGCATCTGAATTCTGAGGTCTACTCTTCCATGTTCTCTGGGATCAAGAAGAGCATCTCTGAATTGGTGGCATTTGAGCCATGTTCTAAAGGACGGATTGGGTTGCCCATAGATGGGATGGCTGAAGAGGAACTTCACGTGCAAATGTCAACCAAGGCTTACTCCTCCTTCCTGACCAAGAGGACAAGTAGTTGCCCAAATGGGACCTGGGGTCCTCCTCAGGCTGTTGAAACAAGTACCACAAAGCAGATGATGTAAAACCACGGAAATTTTCTACCTCACGGTCCTAGAGGCCAGAAGTCCAAAATCACAGCATTGGTAGGGCCATCCTTCGAAGCACATAGGAGAATCCTTCCTGCCTCTCCAGCCTCTAGTGGCCCCCAGTCCTCAGTCTCCTTAGCTTGTAGATGCCCCACTGCAATCTATAGCTTCACGTGGCTTCTCCCTCTGCATATGTGTGTCTCTCCTGCTGTTCTTATAAGCACACCAGTCATATTCAATGAGGAACTCACCATGACCCAGTATGGCCTCATCTTACTCACATCTGCAACTTGTAATGACCTTGCTGCTGAACAAGGCTGCATTCAGATATACTGGGGGTTAGAGGTTCAACACGTGGTTTGGGGGAGACACAAGTGACCCCATAACAGGACCCAAGAAGCCTGAAATCAAAAAACAGAAGGCATGGGCAACGTGTCCCAACAGAAATGGCCGAGCACTATAGGCACCAAAAGCCCCTCTGGGGCTGGTATGCCCAGAGGAGTTCAGACTATCTGGCATCTCAGTTTCTTCCCTTGGAACATGAAAAATCATGCCTGCTCTTCTTACCTTACAGATCATTGAGGTGATAAAATGAAGCATGGAGCTGGTGTGACAAGGATTGCGCAGAGAACCACATCTGCCATCGCTACGGTCTGCAGCTGGACCTGTGGAAACATTTTGAATAAACTCATTATCATGGTGGCCATTACTTTGATTAAATTGAAGTTGGGCATTATTATACCTCTGGTCTGAGAACTGCAAAGGGCATAGATGGTCAAGAGTGTCAGTGGACCATCCCTTTTCTCCTCTAGTGAACTGATGGAGACCATCCACAAATATTCAGACCAGGTCTGCTGTACCAAGGGCAGCTATGATAGTCCTCCCGGAGCTTAAAGAGGATTAAGTATGGACCAGGAGGTGGGGGGCGCTCAGAAGCCTCTGGGCTGCTTGACGTGTTCTCTATTTGGATCCGGGTAAAAGTCACAAGGACACATACACATATAGAAATTCATCAAGCTGTACACTTATGATTACTGCATTTATACACTTCACTGTGTATTTACCAAAAAAAAAAAAAAAAAAGTGGCTAGACAGTCCCTACTGACCTCACAGTTCAGTAGGGGATTCAAATAAGAGTTGCAGTAATTTGATGAAATAAACCCCTTAATTGGGGGGCGGCACATCTAAGTCAGCCAGTGGGGGGGGGGTATGTGTGTGTGTGTGCGTGTGTGCGTGTTTGTGTGTGTGTGTGCTGGGAACAGGTGTGCAGGAAGCAGGACAGGAACAGAAGAACTGGAGCAAGGAGGTGTTTGGACTTCATCCTGAAGGTACAAGGAAGCCACTGACGTATGGTAAGCAGGAAGTGATATGATCAGATTTATGTTTTGGAAACATTCCCTGCCAGGGACACAGTGGAGAATGACCAGGGGATTTGAGAAGGTCACAGGGAGACTATTAGAAAATTAGCCTGAGTCCAGATGGAAAACAACTGAGACCCGAGGAAAGCCATGGAGATGTTTGCATCTTATAATATTGGGAGATAGTAGGACGGTGAGACCAAGGGAACTAGTAATACCACTAACAGTGATGACAGCTGCGGTCACCGTCCGTGGGGGGTCCTCTACTTCATCACTGACCTTTAGTCAGCCCTGGCATGTGCTGTGGATGCTTACCAAATTCAGTTCTCGTCAGTGAGAAGTGCTATTACTGTCGTTCCCATTTTTCAGATGGGGAAGCCACCACTCAGAACGTCCGGAAATGTGCACTGTAGTGCCCAGCCGGTCAGCTAGGGACAGAGCTGGAACTGAAGCACAACCCCCAGAGGTCTGGTAAGGATCAGTCTCCCTGAGCAGGGAAGAGATGGCAGGAAGTGGTAAGAGAGACAGAAGGAGGAAGTAGTGAGGGCTGGTGGGAGGAAGTGGTAAGAGAGAGAAGAGGAAGTGGTGAGGGAGAGAGGAGGAAGTGGTGAGGGAGAGAGGGAGGAAGTGGTGAGGGAGAGATGAGGAAGTGGTAGGGAGAGATGAGGAAGTGGTGAGGGAGACAGGGAGGAAGTGGTGAGGGAGAGATGAGGAAGTGGTGAGGGAGAGAGGGAGGAAGTGGTGAGGGAGAGATGAGGAAGTGGTGAGGGAGAGATGAGGAAGTGGTGAGGGAGACAGGGAGGAAGTGGTGAGGGAGAGATGAGGAAGTGGTGAGGGAGACAGGGAGGAAGTGGTGAGGGAGAGATGAGGAAGTGGTGAGGGAGACAGGGAGGAAGTGGTGCGGGAGAGAGGGAGGAAGTGGTGAGGGAGACAGGGAGGAAGTGGTGAGGGAGAGATGAGGAAGTGGTGAGGGAGAGATGAGGAAGTGGTGAGGGAGACAGGGAGGAAGTGGTGAGGGAGAGATGAGGAAGTGGTGAGGGAGACAGGGAGGAAGTGGTGAGGGAGAGATGAGAAAGTGGTGAGGGAGACAGGGAGGAAGTGGTGAGGGAGAGATGAGGAAGTGGTGAGGGAGACAGGGAGGAAGTGGTGAGGGAGACAGGGAGGAAGTGGTGAGGGAGAGATGAGGAAGTGGTGAGGGAGAGAGGGAGGAAGTGGTGAGGGAAAGATGAGGAAGTGGTGAGGGAGAGAGGGAGGAGGTGGCGGAGAGATGAGGAAGTGGTGAGGGAGAGAGGGAGGAAGTGGTGCGGGAGAGAGGGAGGAAGTGGTGAGGGAGAGATGAGGAAGTGGTGAGGGAGAGATGAGGAAGTGGTGAGGGGACAGGGAGGAAGTGGTGAGGGAGACAGGGAGGAAGTGGTGAGGGAGACAGGGAGGAAGTGGTGAGGGAGAGATGAGGAAGTGGTGAGGGAGACAGGGAGGAAGTGGTGAGGGAAAGATGAGGAAGTGGTGGGGAGAGAGGGAGGAAGTGGTGAGGGGACAGGGAGGAAGTGGTGAGGGAGAGATGAGGAAGTGGTGAGGGAGAGAGGGAGGAAGTGGTGAGGGAAAGATGAGGAAGTGGTGAGGGAGAGAGGGAGGAGGTGGCGGAGAGATGAGGAAGTGGTGAGGGAGAGAGGGAGGAAGTGGTGCGGGAGAGAGGGAGGAAGTGGTGAGGGAGAGATGAGGAAGTGGTGAGGGGACAGGGAGGAAGTGGTGAGGGAGACAGGGAGGAAGTGGTGAGGGAGACAGGGAGGAAGTGGTGAGGGAGACAGGGAGGAAGTGGTGAGGGAGAGATGAGGAAGTGGTGAGGGAGACAGGGAGGAAGTGGTGAGGGAAAGATGAGGAAGTGGTGGGGAGAGAGGGAGGAAGTGGTGAGGGGACAGGGAGGAAGTGGTGAGGGAGAGATGAGGAAGTGGTGAGGGAGAGAGGGAGGAAGTGGTGAGGGAAAGATGAGGAAGTGGTGAGGGAGAGAGGGAGGAGGTGGCGGAGAGATGAGGAAGTGGTGAGGGAGAGAGGGAGGAAGTGGTGCGGGAGAGAGGGAGGAAGTGGTGAGGGAGAGATGAGGAAGTGGTGAGGGGACAGGGAGGAAGTGGTGAGGGAGACAGGGAGGAAGTGGTGAGGGAGAGAGGGAGGAAGTGGTGAGGGAAAGATGAGGAAGTGGTGGGGAGAGAGGGAGGAAGTGGTGACGGAGAGATGAGGAAGTGGTGAGGGAGAGATGAGGAAGTGGTGAGGGAGAGGCAAGGACTAGAAAGACACCAAGATGACTCTCAGGGTTACATCTGGGATGCCTGTGTGGGCAGTAAATCCACCGCCCAAAAATAGGGCCACCATCATCTTTCGGGAACTTTTAATGTTTCTCTTGTCTTCCACCCTTGCACCCACGGCCTGTTCTCTGTAAAGCAGGCAGGGGGTCTTTTAAACACAGGGAGGAAGTGGTGAGGGAGATCCCATCCCCGGATCCCAGGAAGCTCTGCTCACAACCCCCACTGCCTTCTGATCTTTCACGCAATGCGCACCATGGCTGCAGACCCTGAGCTGTCCGCAACCACCACCTCCCTCCTCTGGCGTACAGGTCTCTGGCTGCATCCCCACACCCACCCTCCCCGTGGGTCCTTGACCTTCCTCAAACACACCTGCAAGCCCCCACCCTCCATATAGACACTGCTCAGTCACCTGCCCCCAGGGCTCACTCTCTCCTCAAATGTCCTCTCCTTAGACAGGCCTTATCTGACAACCCCCATGCCACAGCTTTCCTGGCCCGTCTGTCTTCATCGCCCGTAGTTACCCATAACTGTAGGTATTGATTACTGGTGTGTCCACCTCCGTGACGGCTGGCACCCTGTCTTTGTCTTCCCTGTTGCACTCAGCATGCCGGCAGAAAAGCTAAGCGTGTGGGAAGAGCTCACGAGCACCCGCTGAATGACGACAGAGACTGGGTTTTTGAGAGAAAGTGCCCAGGAGGCACGCCCCAGGAGCCCTTCGGTGTATCCCTTCCACACCACTTGCCAGGAGGCAGAGGGCGGATGACAAGAGTGGAAAAGGACACCCAGAGGGAACGGTGCCCCATAGCTCCCACCCGCATAAACAGTCATCCAAACAAGCATTTCTTTACTCCCCACCAGGCAGGTGGCTTGCTGACGGTGCTCTAGGTTATTTTTCAGAGGGCGTTCTGGAGCTGGGGATGTGAATTGTTAAGAGAAGGTCAAAGCAGGTGCACACCAGGAGCATCTGGGACGTGGAGACCACCGCACAGGGAGGCATGGGCCCGTGGGAGCAGCTCCCCGAGCCACCCCATCTGTGGGGAGGGTGCCGGCTGGGAGGAGGGGGAGATGGGAGAGCAGAACTGAATCCGCCAGGGGGACGGAGCCCCTACGAGCTGGCCTGGGTCCAGAACCAGGGGACGCTCACACAAAATTCCGGGAGACATGAAAAGTTCAGGGCACCTGGGTTTGGACCTCACTGCAGGCAATGTCTCAGTTCTGGGTGAAGAGAAGGAATCAGACGTGGGGTTAGCCCATGGCTGGGCCATCGGGTGCCCCCCCCCACGCCCCGTCCCCAGCCACAGCTCAGCTCTGTGGCTTCAGCACATCAGACAACACTGGACAGGTGCTGATGGAAGGTCTAAGAGCCACCATCATTACTGGGGGGACAGGACAGGGGTGAGCAGGAGCCAACCACAAGTGGGAAGCGCGAGGGGACAAGCCTGGCTTCTTGGGGTGTGTTAAGATGGGGACTGTGGTGTCGGACCCCATGCAGTGCAAATGAAATGTGACCCGGGGAAGTGGCTTCCCTATGCCATGGGGCTGCCACGGCAACGGAGGGAGATAAAACCAGCAAAGTGCCGAGAACAGTGCCTGGCATGCAGAGAGCAAACAATCCGGTCAGCGTAAGCACCGCTGGTATTTTTGCTTGAGGCAGAAAAAAAGGTTAAGTGCCAGCCACAGGACAGGTCAGGAACACGGGCAAAAGGGAGATACAGAAAGCACGAGTGGGTGGAATTACAAGAACCAAAACTGATTTCTTCCAAAAGATTTATTTATTAATTTATTTGAGAGAGAGGGGCAGAGAGAGCATGACTTGGGGTGGACAGAGGGAGAGGAAGGGAGAAAAAAATCTCAAGCAAACTCTCTGCTGAGCACAGAGCCCGACACAGGACCCCAAGGTCATGACCCACGTTGCAATCCAGAGTCAGATCCTCAACCCACTGAGCCAGCCAGGTACCCCAAAACTGAATGTCTTTAGAGAAGTCAAACAGGATACCATAAAATTAGACTTTTACCTCATTTCAGGCATATTTCAATGCTTGATTTAAATACAAAACAAACAAACCAAAAAAGTCTCCATATTTGAAAGGTTAAAAAAAAAAATGTTTTTTGAACTAAGCAGCTCAGATAGTAGAATATCCTGGAGAGCGTATGTGTCTGGGGGACCTGGGAGACACCTGTAAACATGACAGAAAGCCCAGAAGCTATAGAATAAAAGAGAATCAGCTGTAAGCATTCGTGGGACAGCGTAAGAGAACGAAGCCATGTGGAAGACAGATGCAGGCTGGGGCAGGGGCACAGTCACCCCCCATGGTACAGCTCAGGCCCTGGCATCAACAGAGGACAGAACACTGACTGCTCAGGAGCAAAAGGACCATCAAGCAGGACTGGAATATGACCATTCACAGAAGAAAGAAACAAACGATGCAGCCAGTAAACCTGAGGAGAGGCCCAGCCACGTTCACAGCCACAAAACATGAATGTAAATAGCAATCAGATATCGCTTCTCACCACAAAATGGAAAAGTGAGCAAGCGGGATTCTAAGGTCGGCAGGTTGCAGGGAGGAAGACACTGCTGGTGGCCATGTGATGTGTTTGTAACTTTCTTTACTGTTAACAGACTCTGGTGATAAGTATCTAAAAAAAAAAAAATGCATTTCCCTTCAACCTAGCTATCCTACTCCTGGGAATCTCTCCCATTGACGTGAAAAACAACCAGTACTTAAAGCGATTTGTACAATGTTATCCACTGCAGCGTTGTTTGCTGAGACAATAGACAGAAAAAAAAAAGAAAAAATGAAGAAGAAATAAAATCACTGGAGTGCCCATCAAGGAGGGATGCTGAATAAATTTTGGAACATGCAAATGTTGGAAGGTCACAGTCAAAAAATAAGGAAACAGAGCAGTGATGTGAGGACATTTCCATCACGTTTAATTGAGAAAAGAAAGATACAGAGGAATACAGAAAATATCTCATTTGGGGGGCTCCTGGGTGGCTGAGTCAGTTAAGCATCCGCCTTCCACACAGGTCATGATCCAAGGGTTCCTGGGATCGAGTCCCTCATCGGGCTCCCTGCTCCGTGGAAAGCCTGCTTCTCTCTCTGCCTCTCCCCTCACTCATTCTCTCTCTCTCAAATAAACAAGATATTTTTAAAGTTTTTTTTAACAAAATAAAATATCCCATATCTGTGTGAATGTAAGGTATGCATGTGTGCAAGCAACCTCATAAGGGTGGGGAAATATTACAGAGCAAAGGTAGACATCGGTCACCTGAAGGGGCTGAGGGAGGAAGTGAGCCAGGGAGAGAGAGGGAGAAAGTTACGGTGAGAACTAAAGGCTGACCTAGAAAAACCCAGCACGTACAACGACGTCTAACAGAAGCCCTTTTATGTGAAATACGTTACAGTGAAAGTAGTAACGGTAGTCATCTACGTAGCAGGAGATCCATGTTTTCTGACCTTTTCTGGGCTGTTTGATACTTTTCATTTTCTTTCTTTCTTTTTTTTTTATTTATTTCTTTTCAGCGTAACAGAATTCATGGTTTATGCACCACACCCAGTGCTCCATGATACTTTACATTTTCTTGATAAGAACACTGAGGGGCGCCTGGGTGGCGTTGTTGGTAAAGCATGGACTCTCCATTATTTTTTTTTAATTTTTAATTTCATTGTTTTTGTACCACACCCAGTGCTCCATGCAATCCGTGCCCTCTATAATACCCACCCCCTGGTACCCCGACCTCCCGCCCCCCGCCCCTTCAAACCCCTCAGATTGTTGAGGGAAATTGGAAGGGGAGGTGAACCATGAGAGACTATAGACTCTGAAAAACAATCTGAGGGGACTCTCCGTTTCAACTCAGGTTGTGATCTCGGGGTCAGCGGTTCGAGGACCCTGGCGGGCTCTGCCCTCAGTGCAGTCGCTTGTCTCTCACCCTCCGCTCTGCTCTTCTCCGCACTCGTGCTCTCTCTCTCTCTCTCTCTCTCTCTCTCAAATAAATTAAATTTTAAGAAGAATATCTGGAATTAAAAGACGATAATGAAAGAAAATAAAGTCAGCTAGGAAGCCTAATATGAGGGGCTCATGGGGAGGACACATGCTGACCGTAAAGGTCAAAATTTGCTGGTCTCCTTCTCGCCTGACCTTTCTGGTCCTGCCTCGAACCGAATTGTGGAGTCAGGAGTCTCTTCTGCCTGTTTTGTTGGTCCTTCTTCTTCTTGTTTTCCACAGCCTCGAATCCATGAATGAGGTTCACTTCCCTGCTCCCCAGGCAGGCTGAGCCACAGGGTCGAAGAGGCGTCAGAAGGCAACAGCCAGAGAAGGTGACAGAGGAAAGGTGGTCTGTCTCCAGGGCTCCCCTGGCACAAGCCTCTGCACAGGCGAGTGGCTCTGGGGAACGGGAAGGAGCCTGGGTGCTTATGGAAGGACAGCGGAGGGCTCGTGGAGCTCCTTGCTGGGGAAAGCTGCAAAGGAGAAGCCAGATCTTGGAAATCACACCCAAGAGCAACCATGCAACCTCAGCTTCCTCTTCTTTGCCACGGCTCCTGTTCACCGCCTTGCAGGAACATGGCCTGGGCTTCCCTGAAAGGGCAGGGCCCTTTCAGCCAAGGGAGACCCAAGGGAGCATCTGAGCAGAACTCGTCGTCCACAAATGGGCAATGACATCTTCATCCATACCAATGTTCATAGGATTTTACCAAATGTTAAGCAAATTTCTGAAGAACAACTCTCAGTATTTCAGCTCCTTTATTCCTTTCTTTAGGGGTTATTATTCCAGGAATGGGTATGAAGTAATTAAAAAATAAATAACATTCGATGGCCAGAGCTATGGATAGCCTAGGCTCTCTATGACAAAGGGAACCCGTTCAATCTTCAGTCAATGTTTTCCAAAGTAGAAGAAAGACCTCGGAGTATGATTTACACCTGGAGCATCTCCTCACTCATTTGACAAAGATCTGCTGAGCTCCTGCTGGGGGCTAGGACTGTGGGCACAAGTGAACAAAACAGGCAGCAACCGCTTCCCATCAGTAGAGCGTCACGACGACAATGTGACAATCAGCATGACACCCATCACTTGAAAACTATGCTCACTCTGGTTTATCTTGGAGAGTGACACAAGGATGATCACTTCTTAAACCCTCACTGACCTGTTGTTGTCTTCGAGGCTTTTCTTCTCAAGCAATTTGCTATCACAGAAAAGACCAGCCAACACACAGGTGCAAAGATGTAAGGATGTATGGTCGTCAAATTGATACTTGCAATGGCAATGGGAAATAAAATAAAATAAAATATCCGTTATTGGGTTCAGTTAAATATGGTACAACTAGCTAATGAAATACTAGGCAGCCGTTAAAAAAAGTCGAGGCAACTTTACAGCCCATACACCAAGATTACGATGTTTTGAAGTAAAAGAGGTAGGGTGGGGAAAATAGTGGGTACTGCGTACTCTCACTTCCATAATGAAATGTGTAAACATTTACATGTTTATACGTGCTTAGACAAGTAACAGAGAGTGATGAAAGAGGCTTTTGTCCATAGTTGCTTCTCAGAGCGGGGAACTGAAGTAAAACACGGGATACGTAATTTCACGAAGCCCTCTCTTCGTATCAAACAAATGCTTTCCTATTCATTTTATATCATCCTACCACGCATCTTTGTACTTTATCAATTAGAAGTCATTAGCATAAAAAAGATATAAATGAGCATTAGGAAATTATTCTCTATACCTCTGTCCAATATGCCAAAACCAATATCTCAGCCACTAGCTATTTATATTTAAAGGTGAATTAATTAAAATAAAACAAAATTTTACTTTCTCAGTTGCACTGCCCATGTTTCAAGTAGTCGTGTGTGGCGGGTGGCTAGTCCACTGATGGTAAAATATAGAACATTTCCATTATTGCAGGGATGCCTGGAGGGCTCAGCCATTAAGCACCTGCCTTCAGCTCAGGTCATGATCCCAGGGTCCTGGGATGGAGCCCAATAGCAGGCTCCCTGCTCACCGGGCAGCCTGCTTCTCCCTCTGCTGCTCCCCTGCTTGTGTTCCCTCTCTCCTCGTGTCTCTGTCAAATAAATAAATAAAATCTTTAAAATAAAAAAAGAACATTTCCATTATCACAGACAGTTATATTGGAGAGTGCTGGATACTCTTCACAGAGCTCAAGCCAGAGAATTGATCCTGAAATATCTCGGCCTTTGCTCTTCCTAGTAGAATTGATGCAAAGGAGAAATACAGAAAAGGTTTTGCATTATAGAAAAAAAAAAAAAAAAACAGGCATTGATGTGCATCTCTCCCCCTCTCACCCCTTGCTAAAAAGCTTGAACTTGAGAAACTCATCTCTTCAACTTTTTACAGTGTCATGAAGTATCACAATGTCTGGATGTTTTTGCCCCCTGGAAACCTAAATGAGTCAATATTTATGGATGTTATTTGCAAGTACAAAGTAACACAAAGAAATGACAGCCCAAATTTATCCTATTTTTTCACTACTGTATTAACTATAGAACCTTTTCCCCTTCTCGGATCTTTCATACTTGTTTAGGCTTCTGAGGACCCTCCCCACTCTGAGAAGCCCAACTTCTCCCAGCTTAAGGTTAATCTTGAGTCAAGATGGATCCCTAAGGGTTGTTAGTATATCTGGTTCAATAAAACACAGAGAGCCAACAAATCAGGAAGAGATTGCCCACCCATGTCTACTCTGAAAACTGCATTTGTGCTTCTTAATCAGCCCAGTAAGAATTTAAATATCTTCTAGCTAATCACACTGGCATCTTGGTCGGTCAAATGCCAAGGAAGCAACATTTAAGACGTTAAAAGTGTTCGTCCGCTTAGGGAAAAGGTAAGTGCAGAATCAGTTCTTATCCTTGCCCTTCAGAGAGAACGCAGCTTACTCTAGAACTCTCTCCTCTGTGCAGAGCTGCCTTAGTTCTGGATAATAAAATATCAGAGCATCATCTGGCTGAAGAACTGGCTTCCTAGGACTCTCTACAGAGGCCATGTGTTAATAACAGTATCTTTAATGCATCCATTAATAACATCCATTATTAACAGTATCTTTAATACAGCCCCACACCCAACCGTCTGTTTGGCTGGGAGTTTCCATAATCAAGCACCAGGGAAGGAAGTGGTGATGAATACAAAATGCTCTTTCACTCAGTTTTCTTTTTCTACCCTTGGACTTCCTATTAGAAACTGTGGTGACCTCTCTCAGAGGACAGAACTTGGAAGCTGCAGAGAAAACCCAAAGCCATGGACTTCCCTGAACACAGGTTCCCAGAACGAGCTTCTCACTACCAGGAGAAGAATGCAAATCTCCCAGTGCTGGAAGTTCTCCTTTCTGCTTTCATGAGAGTTAGCTTATCACAGCAACCTGCTCTGAGCTCACCACATGGGACAGCCCAGCAGATGGAAGATGCAGTAAACCAGCACTTCTCTGAGGTTCAGTGTGACTCAGACTTCGAACAGACCCCCGGTGTGGATCTGCCACAATGTAGAATGTGCAAAGGAGTGAAACATGAGCGTTCTAGGCTTCTCTTCATCTACCAAACTGCTCTGATTGTAAGTTAAATAAGGGCTGAACACTGCATGTTTCTCAACCATTATCCAATCCATTCCTATGGGTAATTTTTAAGTAAACGTAATAATGGTTCATTAACATGATGCTGTTAAGTCATGACATGTTCTTCATAAATTAATTTTCTTAACAAATTTGGTCTTTTATATGAGCAAAAGGAACTTCTTCAAAAGGACCTTAAGCAGCTCACTCCATCTCTCAAGGGCTCAGCTACCTCATCTGTAAAGTGGGAACATCAACAGAACATAATCTGTAAGGTTCATCTGTAAGGTTCTTTTGAGGTTTAAACAGAGCATCCTCGCTGCTCAGAGGTGTGCTTGAAATGTCAGAAATGCTTGACATGGCAATATGGTGATGGTGATTTGTTGCATCCTGACTTTTTTTTTAAGATTTTTTATTTATTTACTTGAGAGAGAAAGCATGTCTGTGAGAGACAACATGCATGGGGTGAGAGGCAGAGGGAAAAGCATACTCCCCGCTGAGTAGGAAGTCCAATGTGGGACTTGATCCCAGGACTCCAGGATCATGACCTGAGCCAAAGGCAGACAACCCACTGAGCCACCCAGGTGCCCCACATCCTGACTTCTTATGGAACACATGTGGAGGTATAACATTTTTCCTGATGACTTAAACTCATCATTATGAACCCCATCATGTAGGTCAGAGGTCTGTGTGTCCCTATACTTGGCGATCCTGTTGCATTTGGGGAACTTCACGTTGTTTGGTGTTTGGGGCCAGTTTCTGGTAAATCTCCCCTTCCATACTCATTTATTTCAATCTGCTATGAGACAGGAATCCAGGGGACCAAATACATTACTATTCTTCTTAAGGCAGTTGTAAACAGTCTTGGTTCTCAGTCAATGGTTCTCATTGATAGAAGGTTGGTCGGGAATGGGATCGAGGCTCCAGCAACCCCAACATAAGTTGCCCAGAGGAGGCCAATGGGCCAGTGGAGCTCGCTGTGTCAGAGAAGGTCAGTTCCCTCCTTCGCTGTTGGCAGCCCAGCAGGTGCAGTAGAGGACTGACCCACCTGCAGTAAGGGTGTTCGGAGAGCAGGTTCAGGTCATCCCATCCAACAGACGGGCCATGGTCACAGACTCCCAGGGGAGGCAGAAGGTAGAAAAAAGACAAATTCAGTCCTTTATCCAGCACTCGCCAAGGTTACCGTGTGCTGGTGGACACTTGGGACATGTTAGTGACTAGGACAGATGTTGCCTCCATCTCCTCTATGCAAGAGACCCATGTGGAGCAAATAAAACCAATAACTGCACAAAAAATTAAGTAATTGAATATTTAACTCAATCACAATTAAATAATTGTACTAAGGGAAGTACTTTGGTGAAAAAGCCTACGTTGGAGATATACCAAAGGATTCCTTAACTAAGGGTGGGATTGCTGAACAGGCATTGCTGAGGAGGACCACAGAGTAGCACATCAGTCACTAGGACTATTGTGAGAAAGTACCACAACCTGGGCAACACAGACAACAGAAACTTGTTCTCCCCCAGTGCTAGAGGCCAGACGTCCAAGGTCAAGGTGTCAGCAGGGTTGGTTCTCTCTGAGGGACATGAGGGAGTCTGTGTTCCAGGTCTCTCTCCCAGCTTTTAATAGTTTTCTGGTGATCCTCGATGTTCCTTGGCTTGGAGAAGCATTACTCGAATGTCTACCTTCATGTTCACATGGTGATCTCTCTATGTGCAATCCTGTCTCTGACCAAATTGCCCCATTTTATTGGATTATTGATTCGGGCCACCCAAATGATTTCATCTTAACTTTATCATCTGCAAAGACCTTATTTCTAATTAAGTCACATTCACAGATGCTGAGGGTTAGGACCTTGATATCTTTGGGGGGTTCATATTTGAACCCATTACATGTGGCAAGCAGTTAGACTAGGTGAAGAAGGATGGAGAGAGAAAGTATCAGTAGAGAAGAAGCTTATGCCAAGGCTCCTGGCCAGGAGGGTGCTATGATGGCAGAACAGCTGGAAGCCGCTGGTGCAGGCATGCGGTGAGCATGGGGAAGAGGGATGGGGGTGGGGAGCAGCCCAGTCCTATAAGGCTCTGGCTTTATTTGGAATGTGGGAGCCAAGATGGGAAGTTGGAAACCAGGGTCATGGAAGGTGAAGTGTAGCAGAACCAGCAAGACAGGATAGAGGGACAAGCCCTTCTGCCATTCAAGTGGAGACTGGAGGCTTAATTCTAGAGAAGGATACAGCCTCTCTGGGCTGGGTGGCAGCAAACACTCTGTTGGAGAACTAGGTACAAATTGGGAATAAATTGGGAATTAAAAAACTGTTGGTGCCCTGAATGATGACTTCCCAAGCTTCTCCCTACTCAGGCTTTCCAAAGTTTGGCACCGAAAGATCAGCCTGGGATTGTTGGTCAGTCTAAGAAAAAGGGCATAAAGACACTGACATGCAGAATTCCTCCAATGAAATCATCCAGCCTGACCACCCAACACTATTCAGTGCTTCTCAAACTTCAACATGAATAAAAACTAGGGGGAGGGCATTAAAATACAGACTCCTGGCCCTGCCACCAGAAATTTAGGAGTATGGCTGGGACTATACTCCTAGGTATTGCAGAGGCTCAAGGACCTGTATGTCTAACAAGCATCTGGGAATGTTGGCACTTCTGGTCCACCGACCACACTTGGAGCATCATAGCTCTAGATGAGAGTTGATGAATTTCCAACTGACATTTTAGAATTCTGCCCTTAAATACAATTCAGAAAGAGTAGGGGTGGAGAGAGAAAGAGTAGGGGTGGAGAGGAAAAGGGAGAAGGAGAGAGAGAATCTCAAGCAGACTCCCTGCTGAGCACAGAGCCCAGTGAGGGGCTGGATCCCATGACCCATGATATCACAACCTGAGTCGAAACCCAAGTCAGATATTTAACCAACTGAGCCATCCAGGTGCCCTGAAGTGCTGTTTTTTCAAAAAGGAAAGTTGGGGTGCCTGAGTGGTACAGTCAGTTGAGCACTCGATTTTTGGTTTGGGTTGAGGTCCTGATCTCAGGGTTGTGTGATCCAGCCTGGAATCCAGCTCTGTACTCAGTGGGGAGTCTTCTTGGGATTCTTTCTCTGTTCCCCTCACTTGTGCTCTCTCTCAAATAAATAAATAAATAAATAAATAGATCTTTAAGAGAGTAAAAGAAGGGAAAGTCAAAACCAAAGTTCTTAACAATGTTTATTCTTCCCATCCAAGAGCATGGAATGGTCTTCCATCTTTTTGTTTCTTCAATTTCTTTCATGAGTGTTCTGTAGTTCCTCAAGTACAGATCCTTTACCTCTTTGGTTAGGTTTATTCCCAGGTATCTTATGGTTCTTGATGCTATAGTAAATGGAATCGATTCTCTAATTTACCTTTCTGTATTTTCATTGTTAGTGTATAAGAAAGCCATTGATTTCTGTACATTGACTTTGTATCCTGCCACGTTACTGAATTGCTGTATGAGTTCTAGTAGTTTGGGGGTGGAGTCTTTTTGGTTTTCCATATAAAGAATCATGTCATCTGCGAAGAGAGAGAGTTTGCCTTCTTCAATGCCAATTTGGATACCTTTTATTTCTCTTTGTTGTCTGATTGCTGTTGCTAGGACTTCTAATACTATGTTGAACAAGAGTGGTGAGAGTGGGCATCCTTGTCGTGTTCCTGATCTCAACGGGAAGGCTGCAAGCTTTTTCTCATTGAGGATGATATTTGCTGTGGGTCTTTCATAGATAGATTTGATGAAGTTCAGGAATGTTCCCTCTATCCCTATACTTTGAAGCATTTTAATCAGGAACGGATGCTGGATTTTGTCAAATGCTTTTTCTGCATCAATTGAGAAGACCATGTGGTTCTTCTCTCTTCTCATATTAATTTGTTCTATCACATTGATTGATTTGTGAATGTTGAACCATCCTTGTAACCCAGGAATGAATCCCACCTGGTCATGGTGGATAAACTTTTTAATGTGCTGATGGATTCTGTTTGCTAGGATCTTGTTGAGAATCTTAGCATCATATTCATCAGTGATATTGGTCTGAAATTCTCCTTTTTGGTAGGGTCTTTGCCTGGTTTGGGGATCAGGGTAATGCTGGCTTCATAGAAAGAGTCTGGAAGTTTTCCTTCTGCTTCAATTTTTTGAAACAACTTCAGGAGAATAGGTGTTATTTCTTCTTTGAAAGTTCTTAGAAATTAAAATATGATAGAGAATTAAAAAACTAAATAGAGGAGCTAGAAAGCATGATGTAGAAAGCAAAACAAAAACTTAGAGAAAAAGAGAGATTTTTGTAACTTAGAGTACTGGTCCATAGAGACTGACATCTGAATTAAGGAGATATAGAGGGAGGAAAATCATATGGAAGGAAGAAAGTCATCAAAGATATAATTCAGGAATATTTTTTAGATCCAAAGGACAAGACATGATCTTCTAGACTGAAGGGAACCATCAAATATTCAGCACAAGAGATAAAAACAGACCTATACCTAAGCACACTGTAAAATTTTAGAGCATGGTACTAAAGATACTATAAACTCCAAGTCAAAACAAAACAAAACAAGAAAATCATCAGGTTTAACACATAGGGTTAAGAATCAGCACAGCATTGGATTTCTCAAAACTAGTGTTAGAAGTTAGCAAACAGAAGCATATGTCACACAAAACCATAGATAAAATAATTTCCAATCTACAATCCCATATCCAGGTAAACCAGCTATTAATAACTAGCACCAATAGGTTTTCATAATACAAGGCTTCAAAAAATACACCTCTCCTTCACTCTTTATCAATAAGATACTGAAGGATGAGGTCCACTAAAATAAAATTGGAAACCAAGAAAGAAGACATGACATACAGGAAATAGGAGGTATAAAACAAGACAGAGATGCAGGCAGTCTCCACGATGATGGTGAGAGCCCTAGGAAGCAGCCATATCCAAGCCTGAAGAGCAAAGAGCTCAGACAGTATCTGGTCAGAGGCTCTTGGAGAGACGTCTTAGAGAGATAAAACTGGTAGAACTTCCGGGTGTTTGAATGTACTAAGAGGAGAATTACACAAATGGAAGAGGGTTTGGAGTCAGTAGTAAGCACATGGGAAACCAAGCAAACAAAAGACCCTAAGGAATATTAATTCTAAGGGGAAAATATGTTTAAAAATGGGCAGGAAACTAAAAGCAGTGTCCTGTGTAACTCAGTTGTGAATATTGATGGCACTTCAAGATCGTGGATATTGAAAACATAAACATGGAATGTCGGTCTAATCAACATTATAACTATCTTGAAAGAGGCGTGATGGAAGAACACATGTATTTCCAATGTCAGAGTTCAGTCCTCATCTATCACGGGAAGTTAATAGATAATGCCTTAAACTGGATTTTTTCAAATTTAAATTCAAGTAATTAACATTATTAGTTTCAGAGGTAGAGTTTAGTGATTCATTGGTTGTATATAGTACAACTTTGTATATGATACAAGGGGTTGTATATAATATACCTTCTTCCCTCCAGCAACCCTCAGTCTGTTTCCTAGAGTTGAGAGTCTCTTATGGTTTGTTGACCTCTCTGATTTTGTCTTATTTTATTTTTCCCTCCCTCCTCTTATGCTCCTGTTTTGTTTCTCAAATTCCATATGAAATCATATGATATTTGCTTTTCTCTGATTGACTTATTTTGCTTAGCATAATACCCTCTAGTTCCATCCATGTTGTTATAAATGTAAGATTTCATTTCTTGATGGTTGAGTAATATTCCATTCCACATATACATATATGTATACATATACATATATGAATCTATATCCTATCTTCTTTATCCATTCATCTATCAAAAGACATCTGGGATCTTGCCATATTTTGGCTATTGTGGACTCTGCTTCTATAAACATTGGGATGCAGGTACCCCTTTAGATCACTATGTTTGTATCCTTTGGGAAAATAAAACTGGAATATCTTTTAAAGTTGGTCTATAAACATGTTACTTCTAAACAAGGAGATAATTTTTTTAAGTGAATTAAAAAGAGTTGAATGATTTTCTCTAGGGAGAAGAAAAGAAAGGGATGGGGATAGTGTTATTGTAGCAAACCCTGTAAATTATATGACTCTTCAAATTTCATACATGTATAAGTCTGAGAAAAAATATTAAATATTTAAAAATCAAAACAAAAATAGACAAATAACATATAAAGGAACACCTCTGGAATGGTGACATGAGGAGCTACATATACTCTCTCCCCAGTGAAATAAGCTTAATTGCCAAACATTATTTTTAAAAAGCAAGTCTTTGGAAATTGTCCTTAAAGCACTACAGCAGACATATATGAAATGAAGAAACACTTATTTAAGAAAATAATGTTTTTACCGAGATGTGGAACCAGTGAATGTCTGTAGCATCTGAGCCACAATTTGCTCACTCCCCACCCCACTTACATCAGTGTGATAGAAGCTCTACTCCAGGCAGGTACAGCCAAGAACATGATGCTCACGTTTCCCACCCCAATTTTGGATTTAGCAGATAATGACTTCAAAGCATGTCTTATAAATATGTTCAAAGAGTTAAAGGTTGCCTTGCTTCAAGGATCAAAAGATGGTATGATAACAATGTCTCATCAAATAGAGAATATTAACAAAGAGACGGAAATCATAAAAACAAACAAACTGAGCATTCTTGAGTCAAAAACTTTAATAATCAAAAACCTCACTAGAGTTGCTCAACAGTAGATATGAGTTGGCAGAAGAAAGTACCAATGAATTTAAGCACAGGTCAATAGAGATCATACAATTTGAAGAATGGAGAAAAAAGAATGAGAAAAATAAACAGAGCCTCCATAAATGTGATAAATTATTAAGCCCACAAATGTAAGGGTAGTTAATACAACAGAAGAAGAGAGAGAAAGGAACACAAAAAAGATATTTAAAAACAATGTTGACGGGGTGTGGTGCATAAACAATGAATCTTGGAACACTGAAAAAGTTTTTAAAATTTAAAAAAAAAGATTGATGAATTATAGACCTATACCTATGAAATAAATAATACCTTATATGTTAATTAATTGAATTTAAATAAAATAAATAAGTAAATAAAAGTTTCACTGGAAAAGAAAAACTAATGATGTACTGTATGGTGACTAACATAACACAATAAAATAATAAATAAATACATAAATAAATATTTTAAGAGAAAAAATAAGGGAAAAAATGGCTGAACATGTTCAGATTTGACGAAAATTTTTAATCTACATATTTCAGAAGTTCAGTGAACTCCAAGATAAATTCTAGAGATCTAAACCCCTATCTGTTATACAGAAGATTCTGAGTGCCAAAAAAAAGATAAATATTGAAAATAACAAGAGAAAAATCACACCTAAAGGAACCCCCAAAATATTAGCAGCTGATTATCAGCTACCATAGAGGTCAAAGCAGTGGGATGACGTATTCAAATTGCTAAGTGGGAAAAAACTATTGTCAATCAAAGATCTTATATCCACCAAGTCTATCTTTCTAAAGTGATAGTGCTGAAATTACATTCCTAGAAAGAAAAGGAAAAAAAAAAACAGAAAATTTATTGCTATCAGACTTGACTTATAAGAAATAATACTAAAAGAAGTTCTTCAGACTGAGAAAAATTGACACAAGTAATTTGAGGAAACAAGAGTACCAATAAAGGTAATCATTTATGTTAAATGTTTTATATATACATATATATGTATATGTATATATTTTTTAATTTCCTATGTCTTCTCCTTTCTTCTCCTAACTGGTTAAAAATCAATTTCATGAAATATTATGCATATAATTGCATTGTTGTTCTTATAACCTATAAAATTATAATGCATTTGACAATAGCAACACAAAGGAGACAGGAGAAAATAAAATTTTATGGGAGGAATAAAATGACACAAGATGATATAACTGAAAGCCGTATAAACAAATGAAGAAAACCAGGAATAGTGACTAAGAAGGTTGACATAACAAACCTCTAATTACATAAAGAAGAGGAGCAAGAAATGGAGTTATGTAGGAATACCATTTCTATAATCTCACTTGAATTGCATTAGTCTAAATCTAAACTACACTCTGATAAGATGTGTATTGTAAACCTAAAGCAATCAATAAGAAAAAAATCTAAGATAATATATAATAAAAGTTGTTAAAGAAAGAACATAAGAAAATGTTCAGTTAATGCAAAAGAAATCAGCAAATAAGGAAAAAAGAAACTGAAAAAGAAAAAAAAAAGACAGGAGATATATAGAAAACAAAGTAAAAGGGCAGATAAATTCAACCATATCAATAATAACACTAAATGTGAGTGGATTAAGCAATCTAACCAAAGGCAGATATTATTAGACTAAACAAAACAGAAACAAGGCCTAAGTACATGATATCTATAGAAGTCACACTTTAAATGCACAGATGGGAACAGGTTGATAGTAAGAGGGTTGAAAAGATGTACAACAACCATAATAGAAATGGAGCTGCTATATAAATATAATATTAAAAAGTGTAAAAGTGTTTCTAGAGATAAAGAGGCAAATTTTATAATGATAAAATATCAATTCCACAATAATTATAACAGTTAAAAACACACCACTAAGGAGGAAAAAAAAAAAAAAAACTAAGCAAACCTAACTCAAGCAGATGGAAGGAAATAATTAAAGATTAGAGAGAAAATAATGAAATAGAAAATTGAAAAACATTAAAGTGGATAAAACAAAAATTCCCTGAAAAGATCAACAAAATTGACATGCTTTTTTTAGATTGACTAAGAGAAAAAGAGAAATGATTCAAATTACTAAAATTAGGAAGTAAATGGGAAATTATTGATCTAAAAATTATTGTGATGGGTTACAATGAACAAATATATAGCAATAAATTATATAACTTATACCAAATGGACAAATTCCTAGAAAAACAATCCATGACACTCTCAAAAAGGAAGAGAAAATCTGAAGAGAACTATAACAAAGAGACTGAGCCAGTATACTACAAAAAATGCTTGGACCCAGGTGGCTTTACTGGTTAATTCTACCAAGCATCTAAAAAATAAATAATACTAACTTTTCATAAAGTCTTCCAAAATATAGAAGAGGCATTTTCAACTCATATTAGGCCAATATTAAACTGATGTTAAAAACAGCCAAAAATATTACAAGAAAAGAAGCTGCAGATCCAAAAAAAAGAAAGAAAGAAAGAGCATATCCAAATGCCAGACACTGAATCCAGCAACATATAAAATGAACTATACACCATAACCAAACAGCATTTATCCCAGGAATGCAAGGTTGGTTTAACATCTGAAAATCAACTAATGTAACACATGTCAATAGAATAAAGGACAAAAACCACAGGATCACCTCAACAGATGCAGAGAAAGCATATGACAAAATTCAACACCATTCCATGATGAAAGCACTTAGCAAACTAGGAACAAAAGTGAGCTTTCTTAGTCTGATAAAGTACACCTATAAAAACCACAGTTTAACATCATAATTAAATGTGAAATATTGAATACTTTTCCTCCAAGATCAACATGGCAAGGATATATGTTCTCACCACTGTTGTTCAATGAAGTTTTGGAAATTCTACTCATGAAACTGAGCAAGAGAAGAAACACAAGGCATCCAGGCTATAAAGGAAAATAATAAAACTACCTCTATTTACAAGTTGCATAACCTTATATAGATAAAATCCTGATGAATCCACTAAAAAAAACTATTAGAAAAAGTAAACAGTTTGAGCAAGTTTCAGGATAGGGGGTCATTATACAAAAATCAACTGAGTTCTATATAATTTCAATAAACAATCTGAACATGAAATAAAGAAAACAATTAGATTTACAATAGCATCAAAAAGAATGAAATACTTGGTAATGTATTTAAAAGAAATGCTGAGGTGTCTGGCTGGCTCAGTCAGTGGAACACACTACTCTAGATTTTGAGATCTTGAGTTCAAACCTCACGTTGGCATAGAGCTTCTTTTTTTTTTTTTTAATTAAAAGTAAAAACTAAAATGTCATTTTAAAATGAAAAGTAAAACGTTCATTCTGAAAACTATAAAATATTGTTTAAAAAGGTAAAGAAGAAAATATCCCATGTTCATAAATCAGAAGATAATATTTTTAAAAGATTTTATTTATTTATCCAACAGAAATCACACATAGGCAGAGAGGCAGGCGGTGGGGGGTGGGGGGGAGCAGGCTCCCCATGGAACAGAGAGCCCAATGTAGCGCTTGATCCCAGGACCCTGGGATCATGACCTGAGCTGAAGGCAGAGGCTATAATCCACTGAGCCAACAAGGTGCCCAGAAGACAATGTCAAGGTAATCTCTATCAAGATGCTGGCTTTTTTGCAGAAATTAACAAACTAACCCTAAAATTTATATGTAAATGTATAGCCAAAATAATCTTACTAAGAATAAGTTGGAGGAGTCACATTTCCAATTCAAAGACTTACTACAAAGAGAGTAGATCTTAAAAGTTCTTATCACTGGGGCACCTGCATGGCTCAGTCATTAAGTGTCTGCCTTTGGCTCAGGTCATGACCCCAGGGTCCTGGGATCTAGCCCCACATCCAGCCCCAATCAGGCTCCGTGCTCAGCGGAGAGCCTGCTTCTCCCTCTCCCACTTCCCCTGCTTGTGTTTCTTCTCTCACTGTCAAATAAATAAATAAAATCTTTAAAAAAAAAAAAAGTTCTTTCGCATCTGTGTTCATCAAGGATATCGGTCTATAGCTCTCTTTTTTGGTGGGATCCTTGTCTGGTTTTGGGATCAAGGTGATGCTGGCCTCATAAAATGAGTTTGGAAGTTTTCCTTCCATTTCTATTTTTTGGAACAGTTTCAGGAGAATAGGAATTAGTTCTTCTTTAAATGTTTGGTAGAATTCCCCCGGGAAGCCGTCTGGCCCTGGGCTTTTGTTTGTTTGGAGATTTTTAATGACTGTTTCAATCTCCTTACTGGTTATGGGTCTGTTCAGGCTTTCTATTTCTTCCTGGTTCAGTTGTGGTAGTTTATATGTTTCTAGGAATGCATCCATTTCTTCCAGATTGTCAAATTTATTGCCGTAGAGTTGCTCATAGTATGTTCTTATAATAGTTTGTATTTCTTTGGTGTTGGTTGTGATCTCTCCTCTTTCATTCATGATTTTATTTATTTGGGTCCTTTCTCTTTTCTTTTTGATAAGTCGGGCCAGGGGTTTATCAATTTTATTAATTCTTTCAAAGAACCAGCTCCTAGTTTCGTTGATTTGTTCTATTGTTTTTTTGGTTTCTATTTCATTGATTTCTGCTCTGATCTTTATGATTTCTCTTCTCCTGCTGGGCTTAGGGTTTCTTTCTTGTTCTCTCTCCAGCTCCTTTAGGTGTAGGGTTAGGTTGTGTACCTGAGACCTTTCTTGTTTCTTGAGAAAGGCTTGTACCGCTATATATTTTCCTCTCAGGACTGCCTTTATTGTGTCCCACAGATTTTGAACCGTTGTATTTTCATTATCATTTGTTTCCATGATTTTTTTCAATTCTTCTTTAATTTCCCGGTTGACCCATTCATTCTTTAGAAGGATACTGTTTAGTCTCCATGTATTTGGGTTCTTTCCAAACTTCCTTTTGTGGTTGAGTTCTAGCTTTAGAGCATTGTGGTCTGAAAATATGCAGGGAATGATCCCAATCTTTTGATACCGGTTGAGTCCTGATTTAGGACCGAGGATGTGATCTATTCTGGAGAATGTTCCATGTGCACTAGAGAAGAATGTGTATTCTGTTGCTTTGGGATGAAATGTTCTGAATATATCTGTGATGTCCATCTGGTCCAGTGTGTCGTTTAAGGCCTTTATTTCCTTGCTGATCTTTTGCTTGGATGACCTGTCCATTTCAGTGAGGGGAGTGTTAAAGTCCCCTACTATTATTGTATTGTTGTTGATGTGTTTCTTTGATTTTGTTATTAATTGGTTTATATAGTTGGCTGCTCCCACGTTGGGGGCATAGATATTTAAAATTGTTAAATCTTCTTGTTGGACAGACCCTTTGAGTATGATATAGTGTCCTTCCTCATCTCTTATTATAGTCTTTGGCTTAAAATCTAATTGATCTGATATAAGGATTGCCACTCCTGCTTTCTTCTGATGTCCATTAGCATGGTAAATTCTTTTCCACCCCCTCACTTTAAATCTGGAGGTGTCTTCGGGCTTAAAATGAGTTTCTTGGAGGCAACATCTAGATGGGTTTTGTTTTTTTATCCATTCTGATACCCTGTGTCTTTTGACAGGGGCATTTAGCCCATTCACATTCAGGGTAACTATTGAGAGATATGAATTTAGTGCCATTGTATTGCCTGTAAGGTGACTGTTACTGTATATGGTCTCTGTTCCTTTCTGATCTACCACTTGTGGGCTCTCTCTTTGCTTAGAGGACCCCTTTCAATATTTCCTGTAGAGCTGACAGTACATTAAAAAGATTATTCACCACGACCAAGTGGGATTTATTCCAGGGCTGCAAGGTTGGTTCAACATCCGCAAATCAGTCAATGTGATACAACACATCAATAAAAGAAAGAACAAGAACCATATGATACTTTCAATAGATGCTGAAAAAGCATTTGACAAAGTACAGCATCCCTTCCTGATCAAAACTCTTCAAAGTGTAGGGATAGAGGGCACATACCTCAATATCATCAAAGCCATCTATGAAAAACCCACCGCAAATATCATTCTCAAGGGAGAAAAACTGAAAGCTTTTCCACTAAGGTCAGGAACACGGCAGGGATGTCCATTATCACCACTGCTATTCAACATAGTACTAGAGGTCCTAGCCTCAGCAATCAGACAACAAAAGGAAATTAAAGGCATCCAAATCAGCAAAGAAGAAGTCAAATTATCACTCTTCGCAGATGATATGATACTATATGTGGAAAACCCAAAAGACTCCACTCCAAAACTGCTAGAACTTATACAGGAATTCAGTAAAGTGTCAGGATATAAAATCAATGCACAGAAATCAGTTGCATTTCTCTACACCAACAGCAAGACAGAAGAAAGAGATATTAAGGAATCAATCCCATTTACAATTGCATCCAAAACCATAAGATACCTAGGAATAAACCTAACCAAAGAGACACAGAATCTATACTCAGAAAACTATAAAGTACTCATGAAAGAAATTGAGGAAGACACAAAGAAATGGAAAAATGTTCCATGCTCCTGGATTGGAAGAATAAATATTGTGAAAATGTCTATGCTACCTAAAGCAATCTACACATTTAATGCAATTCCTATCAAAGTACCATCCATCTTTTTCAAAGAAATGGAACAAATAATGCTAAAATTTATATGGAACCAGAAAAGACCTCGAATAGCCAAAGGGATATTGAAAAAGAAAGCCAACGTTGGTGGCATCACAATTCCGGACTTCAAGCTCTATTACAAAGCTGTCATCATCAAGACAGCATGGTACTGGCACAAAAACAGACACATAGATCAATGGAACAGAATAGAGAGCCCAGAAATAGACCCTCAAATCTATGGTCAACTCATCTTCGACAAAGCAGGAAAGAATGTCCAATGGAAAAAAGACAGCCTCTTCAATAAATGGTGCTGGGAAAATTGGACAGCCACATGCAGAAAAATGAAATTGGACCATTTCCTTACACCACACACAAAAATAGACTCAAAATGGATGAAGGACCTCAATGTGCGAAAGGAATCCATCAAAATCCTTGAGGAGAACACAGGCAGCAACCTCTTCGACCTCTGCCGCAGCAACATCTTCCTAGGAACAACGCAAAAGGCAAGGGAAGCAAGGGAAAAAATGAACTATTGGGATTTCATCAAGATCAAAAGCTTTTGCACAGCAAAGGAAACAGTTAACAAAATCAAAAGACAACTGACAGAATGGGAGAAGATATTTGCAAACGACATATCAGATAAAGGACTAGTATCCAGAATCTATAAAGAACTTAGCAAACTCAACACCCAAAGAACAAATAAAACAATCAAGAAATGGGCAGAGGACATGAACAGACATTTCTGCAAAGAAGACATCCAGATGGCCAACAGACACATGAAAAAGTGCTCCATATCACTCGGCATCAGGGAAATACAAATCAAAACCACAATGAGATATCACCTCACACCAGTCAGAATGGCTAAAATCAACAAGTCAGGAAATGACAGATGCTGGCGAGGATGTGGAGAAAGGGGAACCCTCCTACACTGTTGGTGGGAATGCAAGCTGGTGCAGCCACTCTGGAAAACAGCATGGAGGTTCCTCAGAATGTTGAAAATAGAACTGCCCTATGACCCAGCAATTGCACTATTGGGTATTTACCCTAAAGATACAAATGTAGTGATCCAAAGGGGCACATGCACCCGAATGTTTATAGCAGCAATGTCCACAATAGCCAAACTATGGAAAGAACCTAGATGTCCATCCACAGATGAATGGATCAAGAAGATGTGGTATATATACACAATGGAATACTATGCAGCCATCAAAAGAAATGAAATCTTGCCATTTGCGACAACATGGATGGAACTAGAGCGTATCATGCTTAGCGAAATAAGTCAAGCAGAGAAAGACAACTATCATATGATCTCCCTGATATGAGGAAGTGGTGATGCAACATGGAGGCTTAAGTGGGTAGGAGAAGAATAAATGAAACAAGATGGGATTGGGAGGGAGACAAACCATAAGTGACTCTTAATCTCACAAAACAAACTGAGGGTTGCTGGGGTGAGGGGGTTTGGGAGAAGAGGGTGGGATTATGGACATTGGGGAGGGTATGTGCTTTGGTGAGTGCTGTGAAGTGTGTAAACCTGGTGATTCACAGACCTGTACCCCTGGGGATAAAAATATATGTTTATAAAAAATAAAAAGTTAAAAAAAAAAAAAGAAAAATCTATTTAGAAGTTATTTAAATAAAACTTAAGTAAATAAAAAAAAAAAGTTCTTATCACAAGGGGAAAAATACTGTAACTATGTAAAGTAATGGAGGTTAACTAAAATTATTGGGGTTGTCACTTTACAATATACATATATGTCAAATCATTTTGTTATATACTTTAACTTATACAATGTCTATATATCAATTATGTTGCAATAAAACTGGGGGGAGGAGCTTATAACAAAGTTTCAGTTATGAAGGCATTGTGGTCTGGAAATCAGTGGAATGGAACTGAGTCCAGAAATAAACTCTTGCATTTTCAACAGGGATGCTAAGACAATTCAAGGGGAAAAGAATCATCTTTTCAACAAATGGTATGAGACAACTGGATATCTCCATATAAAAGAATAAAACTGGACCCCTACCTCACATCACACACAAAAACTAACTCAAAATAATCACAGTCCAAAATAAATGCAGGAGCTACAACTATAAACTCTTAGAAGAAAACAGAAGAATAAATCTTTGTGACCATGCACTAGGCAAAGCCTTATTAGATACACCATGAAAAGCACAATGGACAAAAGAAAAATTCGTAAGTCAGACTATATCAAAACTAAAAGGTTTTGTTCTGCAAATGATACCATCAAAAAACTGAAAACACAAGCCATGGAATGGGAGAATATTTCCAAATCATATAGCTGATAAGGTACTTATAACCAAAATAGATTTTAAAAAAAGAAACCTCTTACAACACCATAATTTAAAAATAAATAACCCAATTAAATTAATGAGATCTTAATTAGATGTTCTTCCAAAGAAGATATGCAGAAAGACAATAACACATGAAAATACAGTCAACATCATTAGTTATCAAGAAAATAGAAATCAAAACCTCAATGAGAAACCATTTCACTAAGTATCAGAAAGAGATAATAACAAAAGTTTCAATAACAAAAGCAAATTTCAAGAAAATGAAACCCTCATTCACTGTTGCTAGAAATGTAAAATTGTACAGCCACTTTGGAAAACAGTCTGTGAGTTCCTTAAAAAAAAAAAATAAAAAATAAAAAATAAAAATAAAATAAAATAAACAGAGTTACCGTCTGACCTAGAAATTCCACTCCTAGGTATCTCCTCAACAGACATGCAAACTTAAGTCCACACAAGAACTTGTACATAAACATTTCAGAGATGTTATTCATAATCACTTATAATTACCCTAATGAATAGATAGATAAAATATGGTATATCCATTTGATAAAATATTACTCAAAAATAAAAAGGCACGAACCACTGATGCATGCTACAACATAGGTGAAAAAACACTGGGCTAAGTGAGAGAAGCCTAACACAAAGGACTACGTGCTGTATGATTCCATTTCTGTAAAATGTCTCTTCCTGGAAAGAGAATAAGTGAGTGGTTGCCTCTGGCTGGGGAGGTGTTGTAAGGAAAGGGGGACTGACTTGTAATGGGTAAGTTGTTTCTTTTGGGAGTGACAAAAATGTCCTGAAATTAGATAAGATAATGGATGTGTATTTCTGTAAATATCCTAAAAGCCATTGAATTTTACACCTTATGTGTGTAGATGGCATGGTATGTGGTTTATACGTCATTATATATATATATTTTTTAATTCATAAGTAGGAGTCAGGTAAACTGCTTCAGACTATTTTTACCAGAATTTCTCAGTGAGAGTAAATACTCTTTGCTTATTACATGTATTTTATTTTTTCACCTTGAAGTCATGATATTCTTCATGAGAGAATTATGAAATGTTTCATAAAAATAGCTCATTATCTCTTAAAAATACAAATTTAACAGGGGGCCTGGCTGTCTCAATCAGTAGAGCATGTGACTCTCAATCTTGGGGTCATGATTTCGAGCCCCACATTTGGTGTCGAGATTATTAAAAAAAAAAAAAGTAAACATTAAAGAAATAATGGGGCACTTGGCTGGCTCAGTTGGTAAAGCATGCAACTCTTGATCTCAGGGCTATAAGTTCAAACAAGCCCTAGTTGAGTGTAGAGACTAAAAAATTAAAAATTAAAATTTTAAATTTAAGTGAAACCATGAATACTGTTATGCTGAAAATAAAAAATAAATTAATTAAATAAATAAATAAATAAATAAAATTTTAAATTTAAAAAATTAAAAATTTTTAAAAATTTAAAAATTTATAAATTAAACCTCAAAAAGATACAAGCTTAGAAATATAATTTAAATGTGGGGACCTGGGTAGCTCAGTGTGTTAAGCCTCTGCCTTCAGCTCAGGTCACTATCTCAGGGTTCTGGAATCAAGCCCTGCATCGGGCACTCTGCTCAGCAGGGAGCCTGCTTCCCCCTCTCTCTCTCTGCCTGCCTTTCTGCCTACTTGTGATTTTTCTCTCTCTCAAATAAATGAATAAAAAAAAAAGACTATGGACTCTGAAAAACAATCTGAGGGTTTTGAAGGGGCAGGGGGCGGGAGGTCAGGGTACCAGGTGGTGGGTATTATAGAGGGCACGGATTGCATGGAGCACTGGGTGTGGTGCAAAAATAATGAATACTGTTATGCTGAAAATAAAAAATAAATTTAAAAAATAACAAAAAAAATAAATAAACTTTAATTGGGAAATTTAAAAAAAGAAATATAATTAAAATGTAGTTCTCATTTTTATTTAAAACTTTAAATATGTAATGAGGATCCAGATTTGATGACCGTCTCCCAGGTAGTGCGTATGTTGGTTGGTCTCCACTTACTCCTTCAGCCTTCCCACCCCCTGTGCCTCAAGCAGGTAACCATGGTGGACTAAACCATCCAGACTCCATGGGCTCAGCCAGCAGAGACAGGAGGAGACAAAAGGGAGTGAGAGGTCTGATTCGGCATCCTCCTCCCTGCCCCACCATGATTTTTCCATAGTGGAGTTCCTTGTGACCAGAACCTCTGTTCCCCACCATCTTGTCCTCCACAGTTCTGTCTCGGGGTCCTATCACACCCGCTAGCTCCCTGGCCCCTTCATTCTTAGAAGAGCAAAAGTTTTACACTGGGGCCATGTCTTAGTCATGTCTGCATCCTCCATTGGGGCCCCCTCCTAAGTCCCCTGTCCTTCACGGTGCCTGCCTGCTTTTTCCCACTGGTGCCTCAGTGGAGACAGGACACATCACAGCCCTTCCTTCCTCCACATGAACCCTCTGGGTTGTCAAAGGAAGAATTAGTTCCACCGTTCAGACACATAACATCACATCTGGCCTTTGGCACTTGTGTGACTGCAAACACCAAGTTGCCCTTGGCCTCGCAGATTCACATTGGCCGACCAGGATGTGGTGTAATGGGGTTCCACCTGCCGGCCTTCCCTTCGAGTCTGCCATGAGAGCTGCTCTTATAAACAGCAGAATTGTATTTTAAAAGTCCGGTTTTTCCTCCCAAATGAATGAACTGGAAATATGGTCCATGTGCCCCTTTTCCTCCAGGTTGTATAGTAGCAGATCTCATCATTAACATGCTGGCTAAAGATGTATTCAGAAGCTTTTTCTCTAGAGCCACCGAAAGGTTCTAACTGTGACCTCCGCAAAGGCTGACTTTAAGAGAAGCCAGTAAGGGCACAGTGTAATCAAGGGGCCTCAAGGAAGAGCCCTTATCTGAGAAGAGCAACTCCCGCCCCACCGGTCACTCTGCTATGAAAGGGTCATCCCTCTGATCAGGGGTTTCTCCAAGTGTGTGTCCACACGTGCATGAGTGTGCAGGACACCGGCAAGCTGACCACATCTGTGATCTCAGAGGAAGAAGCTGAAGGGGACTGGGCAGGGGAGAGATTATGAACATTGTACATCATTTTACTTGTTGCCTCAAGAGGTACTACTTAAGTGATTTGTTTTGTTTTGTTTTGTTTTAATATTTTATTTATTTATTTGACAGAGATCACAAGTAGGCAGAGAGGCAGGTGGAGAGTGAGGAGGAAGCAGGCTCTCTGCGGAGCAGAGAGACTGATGTGGGGCTTTATCCCAGGACCCTGGGATCATAACCTGAGCCGAAGGCAGAGGCTTTAACCCACTGAGCCACCCAGGCACCCTTATTTTAAGACATTTAATACCAAGCATTTATAAGGTAAAAAGCAGTCCTATAGAATTAGTTTGCTGGGAACACATTTTGGGAATTCTGCTTTAAACCCATTTCCCACTGACAAAGTCCAGGCTCCCTCGCATAGCATCAAAGGCCCTTGGACGGCTCACTCGGCCTGGACACTAGGCTTTCTCATGTCGCATGTGCACAGGAACGCTAGGAGTCAGCATCACCAGATATCCAGAGCTCTCCAAACACACCAAACGCATCATGCTGGTCTCTCTGCCAAAAATTCCCTTCTTTCCTGTTCTGGGGAGAGACCACCCTTAACCCTTCTGGACCCAGTCAAATGTCACCGCCTGTCCCCCAGACTGAGATCTAGCGCCCTCTCTGGTCTCCCACATCTTCTACACAGCTGGCTGCGTGCCCACCACATGTCTGGGGGGTCATCAAGGTGTCAGTCAGCTCTTTACTGAGCCCTCCTGGCCCCTCCCATGTAAAGCTTTTTACAAACACGCTCATGCCCTAGGAGGTAGAGAAAACCCCCTCCCCATTGTACTGACCAAGAACCCAAAATGCAGAAAAGTTACAGAATTTGCCCAAAGTCACATGGCTAGTGGTCCCCGGAGCCAAGGCACTGACCCTGCCGGCCAGCTGGGGTGCCCACACTCACCCTGGGAGGCTGGCATTAAATCATGCACTGCTCACGAGACTCACAGTCTGAGCCTCTTATCTCTGGGCCCCCCAGGGAGCTGGCAGGACTGCCACTTGGTTTAATAAAGCTGAATCCCTGACCAAGTTACCTGATGTACCCTCCATTATCAACCCCGTAGCCACGGTGACCAGATGTCAGCCGAGTGCCGGAAACTCAGTAGACTCGCCACATGCCTTCCTTCTTCCCCAAGTCAGAAGGAAGGAAGCTGGATGTGGGAGGCTGGGTAGGTCACTGTGTACCAGAAGGACACGGACACAGGGACATCCAGGGTAAGCCTCGCCCCTCCACCACTCTGGTTAGCCCCAGGCTGTGCACATTATTCAAATCACAGAAAATGCCAACCCCGGGTTCACTAGCCAGAATGTCTGTTGGGTATGTTTTGCTTTAGAGTTAACGAACCACCTTCCCGGGCCCTGCCTCCGGTCAGACCCTCGGCAAGCCAGCTCTCCCTGGTAGGCGCAAACAACCCGCGAACCAACAGGGGTTCGCTTGAGATGACAGCCAGATGGCAAGGGGGCTCAGATCAAATTGAGGTGTCTTGACCCCAGAGCACACCCCCCCGACACACACACACACAGAACCTCCTCTCTGCATGTGGGGCTTACGGCCCAACATGCTCATGAACAGAGACGGGGTCTGACGTTGCTTATTCCCTTTTAAAGTTCTTCTCTTTGTCATCTCAGACCCTTAGGATCCCGCAGAGGCAACCTATTCACCAGGCTCAGAAATGGGGCAGGGCCAGGGTGTTCCACAGGGACCTACTTTATCCAGGAGCACTTGATTTTTAGGAGCAGGAATGCATATATAAATTGAGGACTAGGATCAGAGAGGGGACTTGCAATATAAAGCAATCTCCCTGTAAGGCTCACTGGCCATAAGGATGAGGAAACAAAGTCACCCCTCTGCGTTAAAATGACGCAGCCCAGTTTGATAGAGCAGGGGAGTGGTACCCTGGATTTTAGGCTCACCTCGGCAAACTGACTAAGCATACATCACTCAACCTCTCTAGCCCTCGATATTAACCACCTGTCAAAGGGGAATAATATCGCTCGTGCTATTTTTCTCATATATTTTTAAATGAATATCTCATATATTTTTAAAGTTAAAAAATTGAATATTAAAAATGTTCAAGAACCTATGAAAGCCTATAGAAATGTCAGATTAGTGTTATTAACTCTCTACTTTTATTTCTATGAATGAAGAAACAGAAAGCAGGGAATATGTTTTACCTATTAAATTTAAATTCTGCGGGTTAACGTTTTCTTCAAACACGGAAGGTGTTTCTCATTCCATGGCGTTCCAGGAGCAGCTGTTTCCTCATTGAACCAAATCAAGAAGCAAATAGTGTGGCTTGATTATTGCCCATTTGTTCAAGCAAACACGGATTAATATTTTACTCAGGAAACAAAATCCGTATTCCTATGTCAATAAATCCACAAAATACATCTGAAATTCCAAAAGGGCGACACTTTTCTGCCCCTCCCTTTTCAGGACAAGGACTTTTTTTTTTCCCCCCAAGCCGTAAGTCATTCACAGTTGTTTCTCCCCTTCTTCTGTCTTCTTCCTGGGAACCACCCCGCCTTCTCAGGAATGTATGGATAGGGAAGAACATGGTCTATGTATGGTTCAGTACTACTTGCAGTTTCGGGCAACAGCTGGGGGTCTTGGAACAGATCCCCACCGATAAGGGGGGACCCTACACCCAAATGACTGTGACCCACAGAGCTGGTATTTTATGTAGCTGCATTATTGAGAGATAATTCATATCTTACACTTGACCCACTTACGCTAGACAATTCAGTAATTTGGTACATAGATAGAGTTGAGCAAACATCATCAAATCTAATTTTAGAAGATATTTGTCACCCCAGAAAGAAGCCTTGCCCCCAGGAGCCACCTCTCCCCATCCCCCCTCCCCACCCAGCCATAGACAAGCCCCATTCTATTTGCTTTCTCTATGGATTTGCCTATGAGGGCATTTCATGTAAGTAGAACCAGACAGGATGTGCTTTTGTGACCAGCTCCTTTCATTTAGCACAGTGACTTCCAGGACCCCCCGTGTTGTAAGGTGTACTAGTTCTTCATCCTCTTGATGGCTCTATAATGTTCCATTGTTTTGATGGTCCACATTTGGTTTATCTGTTTATCAGTTGATGGACACTGGAGTTGTTTCCACTTAGAGCTGCTCTCGAGAACACTGCTCTGAACATTCACATGCAAGATTCAGAGCAGAGACTTTTTTATATCTTTGGTGGATATCCAGGAATGGAAGTGCCAGGTCATAGGGTAACGCTTTTTCTAACCTTTTCGGGACCCCAAAGACTTCCCAAACCACTGGCTACACCATTGCACATTTCCACCTACAAGGTATGAGGGTCAGGGCTGATTTTTGAACATCGGTAAGCCCCTCTCTGAGATTACATATGTTCAGAACCTACAGCTCTGTGATCTTGGGCATGTTACTTGCCAACAGCAGTGCTGGATCCAGACCTTGGGGAGAATAGTGTCTGCCTAATATGGTCCATGTGTGGATCAACCAAACTGATCCCTTCAGCATACCAGCCCGGGGCTCAGAGTACACAGCAGGTGCTCAAGCAGAGCCTGCAGGCCTGCCATGGCTGGTCATCAGTAGGAAGACAACCAAAGTAAACAAAACATATGAATCACAAGACACTCATCGTTATCCATAACTACAAGAGGTCAGGTCCACTGTCAGAGTATCAGGAAGTTAGGGCAGACAGGGGGTGGTCAGACAGAAGCAGCTTCTGGATGAGGACAAGAACCTGCTTCTCTTCTCAGAACCAGGCACATGAAGGGAACAGCGTGAGTCATTTAGGAATGGCAAGTTTGTCCATAGATATCAGTGAGGGAAAGAGCATAGGGAAAACTGTCCGCAAAGGACAACTGTACCAGGAGGGGGACCAGAGAGGGAGTTCTCTGGCACACCTGGAAACACCTGGTTCATCAGGGTGCCTTTCCCAGACTTGGCGTTAAGACAGCAAAGACCCCAAACTGGTGGCATTGTGTTTTTCATAAAAATCAGCATTAGTGGAGAATGACCAGAAATAGCCCCTTGCACTTCCTGTTCTGTCCGGGAAAGATGCTCCCAGGCCAGCTGAATAACACAACCAAAAAATGAGTTAAATCAGCAATAGGCGGTGTCAGTCCTAATTCAAGCCCAACACGAGTGAAAACATCAGCATCGGGCTGGTCCCTTAACGGGATTCTACCCCAAGCTGTTTCAACAACATATACCAGAGCGCGTCTATTGAGCACAACTCCAGAGTCTGTCCCTATAGAGCCACCGCGAGAAGGAACCTGGCAGGTAACCGAGACTCCTCCGAAATGTTAGGAAAGAGAGGGGACAGGTGCGGTTGGGGGCGAAGGGCAGCAGTGTTGGGAAAGTCAAAGGGCCATTCACAGAAAGTTAGATTCGCTGCGGCTTTGCTAGGAGTCTAGCTTGAAAGGGGACACAGCCCTTTGCTGTCTCTCAGCTGGTAACACAAAACAGGGCAAATACGGGCAAAGCTGTTTCGAAGGTCGCTGTCCATTTTAGGACACTCCTGAATTTCGGGAAAACTGAAACCGAGCCACACCAGCAGGGAGATCGCGGCTCACAGGGGCGAAGCTCTGGACGAGAGCCAGTGTCCACACTCCCCCTCCTCCACCCCCGACCTCGCCCCCCACGCTCTGCCCAGCCCCGCTCGCTCACTCGCCACCTGCCCCGGCACGCGGCGCGGCCGGGCTCCGGGGCGAGGGCTGCGCTCGCCGCGCGCTGCGCTCCTGCACACCTGCTCCCGGGCGCCGCGCCCAACGCTGCGGCCAGAGCGGGCCGGCGGGGCTGCAGCCCAGGTGCGCCGTCAGCTCAGGGGGCCGCCGGCAGGTCGGCAGGTGGACAGAGCCGCAGACGCGGGCGTGAGCTCATCCCGGGCACCCGGCGCCCCGAATGCGCAGCAAGCGGCCTCCCGTGCGCCAGCCCTCAGCCTCCACATCCAGGCAGCAGGCGGGCGGGCAGGCTCATCTTTCCTCTGGCGCGGCCCGAGTCGCAGTGATCCTCGCTAACCTTCCCTGCCTGGGAGGCGGGCGGGCGGGCGCGGGGCGAGCGAGCGAGCGAGCGAGCGGCGCGGAGGCGAGCGGGGACCCCCTCCCCTGCCTCTGGCCGCCGGGGCGCTCTGCAGTCTTAAAGCAGCCACCCAGAACCCAGGGCGCCCGGAAGGCCTGAACAGCTGGGAGCTGTAGGCTCAATCTAGAAAAATTTAGAAGTGCACGTCTGCTCCTATGTGCAGTCCGGGATCATTACCACAATCTAGCCTTACATCATTGTTTCTATATTGCAAATACTATATTGCACTCATAAGCATCCCATCTTTAAGATAAAAGATAAAGATCCAATGGGCTGCTTATGCTAAAACACTTCTGATTTTTCAGAGAGCATTAGCATTCCCGGTTTCTCCTCATCCCCGAGGGTAGCTGCATAATGCAGGTACTAGTAGATCAGTCTCATTTTCCAGAGGATGAAACAGACTCGGAGAAACGGGACTTGTTCACAAATAAGCAAGTGGTTGACAAGCAAAGTTCAGCCTCTCCAAATGTTGACTAGTGTTCTGTGGCTTGCTTACATTGTCCTCGTGTTCCCTCACTTTTTTAAGGAGCATCTCCTATAAATTCTTTGTGGATTCACTCTCTAAAGGCCTAAAAACGTGCATTATGATGGACGCTAAGGGATTTCCAGTAACCGTGGAGAGCTGGACACAAGCACCTCCAGGAACCCCACTCCAATGACAGTACACAAACGAAGAATTCAAAAGGGCAAAATGAATGGAAAGAGACGTCCATGGGCAAAAGATGCCCATATAATTGGAACAGGCATGGAAGGGCAGGTTTGTGTGCTGATGGCACCAGAAGAAGCTGGCTTGGCTCTTTTGTCTGTGCGGGAGGGGGTCAACACGAGGCAAGGCGGTTCTGCTCTAGGGCCCCCGAATGACTGAGGGGCCTGGAGACTCAGATGCCCTGAGGTAGAGTCTTCAGGGATCAGATGATATCCCAGGGACCCCCTTCTCCAGGCAGCCTGATGTAGGTGTCTCCCAGAGGCTGACAGAAACTCGGGCTGACCTCTAGAGAGCCTCTGGAAGTCACCAGGAATCCTGTGGACCAAGGTGGTTCTTCCCTCTAGAAAGAGGAAATTCATTTGAAATCCAAATCTGTAATCTGGGATCCTCCGTTCTGCTTGCCCAGGCTCCAGAATGCAGGCAGCAAAATTTAGAGCATCCCTGCCTGCCGCCTCCACTCCCTGCACGAGACTCAGACCACTCTTTGGGGAAGTAACCTTCACAGTTGCGAAGACCCACAGATATTGGCGTTACAGCTCCCAGTGGTAAAGCCAACGTGTGCCTCGAGAGAGAAGTCCACTAACGAGCAGGACCCTCCATCCCACCCCATACACCTGATACACAGAGTTTCCTCTCGACATCTAGATTCTCTTTCTGAAATATAAATATACACCAGAGGGTTAACAGATATTTTTAGGCGATTTCCAGCACAAAAGACAGACAAGTGGAAAGAAACAGAAACAAAAAATGGACCAGAAGGGAATGTAAAACCAAAACAAAATTCTACAATGAATGACCCCAGAGAAATAACCAAAACATTTTCAGCCATAAAACAAGAATACCGTGTTGTGAGAAAAATTCTTAAAAAGTAAAAATGAGCTCCTGAGGACTGAACTATGATGGAGAAATGTTTTCACAAGGTCGATACGATGATCAGAAGATAAAAAGTTGTGAGGAAATTTCCCAGAAAGCAGAACAAAAATGAAAAGGATAGAAAATGGGGGAGGAAAACAGATACTTAGAAAATGGATCAGGGAGATCCAATATCTGAATCATAGGAATTTCCCAAAAAAGAAATAAAGAATTTAGAAGTAAGAATATTATCAAGGAAATTATCCAAGAAAGTGTCCCAGCACTGAAGCATGGGACCTTTTGGAATAAAAAGGCACTCCGAGTACCCTGAACATACATACAGAAATAAATATATAGAAAATAAATAAATAATTCCAAAATACTCATTATCAGATTTCTGACCGCTAGGGATAAAGAGAATATAATAAAATGTCCTACAATCATCCACATTAAAGGATAGTAGTTCAGAAGGGCACGCCCCCTAACAGAAGATCGATGTCTAAAAATCTGAGGAGAGGGGCACCTGCATGGCTCAGTCAGTTAAATGTCTGACTCCTGATTTCGGTTCAGAGTCATGGGATTGAATCCCACATTGGGAAGCCCACTAGATGTGGATCCTGCTTAAGATGCTCTCTCTAGAGTGCATGGGTGGCTCAGTCATTAAGCATCTGAGTGCATGGGTGGCTCAGTCATTAAGCATCTGCCTTTGGCTCAGGTCATGATCCCAGAGTCCTGGGATAGAGCCCCGCATCGGGCTCCCTACTTGGCAGAAGGCCTGCTTTCCCTCTCCCACTCTCCCTGCTCGTGTTCCTACTCTTGCTGTATCTCTCTGTCAAATAAACAAATAAATTCTTTTTTTTAAAAAAAAAGATCTTATTTATTTATTTGAGCCTTTCTCCACCAAAACCAGGGAGTGAAGCATGGAAGAGAGAGATATCCCCCGCACCCTCCTGAGCCTTCGGCAAGAAGGCAAGATCCCTACAAGACAGAGAACAAGGTGGCCCGGGGAAAGACTGATAGGGAAACCCGGGGACAAAAGTGTTAAGTGCTGGTGAGTACAGCCCATCCATCCTGGAGTAGGGCACACAACATTCCAGAGCAAGGTTCCGGGGAGAAACAGTTACACATGCCAGACGGTTCTGTGCGCATGGAGAGAATTTGTTCTGTTTGAAGGTCTGGGACTGATTAATGACAGTGAGGGGGAAAAAAAATGCCAATGGGAGAAACGGAGCACCCCTTATCTCCAGGAATAACCAAACTGATAGAAGAAAGGAAATGTAATCGTGGCCTTGGATGGGCTCAACTGTGATGTCCACAGCAGGTACGTGAACTGTGGAACTGAATTACCCGAAATCATCACCCAGCCTACTGCAAGGAAGCAGAGAAAGAAAGTGTCCCTTAGGTGGAAGAAGGAGGTGTTGGAGAACCCAAACCCTGTTATCCATAGTAAGGAAGTCAATAAACAATCTCTACTCCAGAACAAAATGGAGAAAGCACAATATTTTAAATCCAGGAATGCCAGAGTAATATGCCATTTTTTAAAAAAATGGTACTTAAAATAAATCAATGGTGTCAACTCGGGGTGGCATTCTTTCAGGGCTGATGAGTAACCAAGGCCAGCTCACCTGTCCAGGGTTTCTGGGCACGTGGCCAGATCCATGCTGGTCCTCTGAGCGGTTGGGCACCACCCGGTGGCCAATGTCTGCACAGGACTGCCTACTGACTGGACAGCTGGGGTTTGCAGCGTTCTTCAGGACTCCCAGGAAAGTAGCAGGAATCCCCGGGTTCTCCTGGTGACTAGTCACATGCTTAATGGAGTTTGATCCAAGGAAGGTGAGCAAGGAAAACCCTGGGAATGAGGTGGCCCATCCGTTACCTTCCCACTTTTTAATTGAGGTGTCCTGACATTTTCCCTCCTGGCCTCAACCTTCCCCCCCAGTCCTTCCTCCAAGGGACAGGCAATCAGGGTTGCCCACCACTCCCGTCATATCTGAATTTTCTATAATCACTCTTCACTGCTAGCACACAACAGGAGGATTACCATTTTCACTTTAAACGACTCACAGTAACTGCATTACTTCTTAAAATAATAAAAAATAATAAAACTTGGGCGTCTGAGTGGCTCAGTGGGTTAAAGCCTCTGCCTTCGGCTCAGGTCATGATCTCAGGGTCCTGGGATCGAGCCCCGCCCACACTGGGCTCTCTCCTGGGCGGGGAGCCTGCTTCCTCCTCTCTCTATGCCTGCTTCTCTGCCTACTTGTGATCTCTGTCAAATAAATAAATAAAATCTTAAAAAACAAACAAACAACAACAACAACAAAAAACAAAGAGGCAACCCACAGAATGGGAAAAGATATTTGCAAATGACAATAACAGACAAAAGGCTGGTATCTAAGATCTATAAAGAACTCCTCAAACTCAACACACACAAAACAGGTATCACGTCAAAAAATGGGCAGAGGACATGAACAGACACTTCTCCCATGAAGACAATCAAATGGCTATCAGACACATGGAAAAATGCTCATCATCACTAGCCCTCAGGGAGATTCAAATCAAAACCACATTGAGATACCGCCTTACACCAGTTAGAACAAATTTTTTCTTACAGAAAAAAAAAAAATGTTTTGTCTCTTTTCTTCCCTTAGCTCCTTGTCACAATCTGCTTTCATTTACTCAGCAAGATTCTAAAATAGGCACCATTGTCCATAAAATGCCCTTGATGCCCCCGGGGACAGTGTTCAAGTCTCCTGTCGATCTTCTCCTCAGCGTCACAATCCACGTACACTTTCTGCTTGGATAATCTTGTCTCAGATCTTAGGCATTTTGCTTGATTCCTCTGGCCCGAACTTCAAGCCTGCCCATGCCCTTTGGGGCTGCCAATCCCAACAGCCTGGGAATGTTTGCCCATTATTGGAAAGGGTGGATCCGACCCCCACTTGCTGGAAGCCCCCATGAGCAGGAAGTGGCCCCTTTGCAGGGTCGGTGGAGGGAGTGACTCAGTTCCATCCCAGACCCCTTCTGGTCAGGCTAGACCTTCTCCCATGCTACATCTATAATACCAATACCACCAAAGGACAGTATAAACCATTTCACTGAGCCACGTGTCTGACAGTGTTACTGAATTTAACTTTTTCTTCCTCGTCCAGTCAAACCATTCTGGGCACTGTTGGTAAAAATCTGTATTTTGCACTCCGTTTTGTTTTTAGATTTTTTTTTCAAGTTTCTTTCCAGTAGATCTCTTTTCTTCTCTCTTTTTTTTAAGATCTTGGTTCTATTCCATATGTAAAACTGTTGTGTGTGCACACGGTTACAAGGAACACTTTTTCGAAAGTTGTAGAATCCAGAGCCAGGGAAGAATTGGGGGATCTTCAGGGAGGCTGGGCGAGGTCAGGGCTTCAGAAGGTCCTGGCACAGTTGGGACTCAAAGCCCGACCAGAGCCCAAATCTCCAAACTTTCTGCCTGTGTCTCTCTGGGGTCCAGCACTCTGTTCGTTCTTTCTTTCTTTCTTTCTTTCTTTCTTTCTTTCTTTATTTATTTATTTATTTATTTATTTATTTTTCTTTTCTTTCTTTTTTTTTTTTTTTTAGATTTTATTTATTTATTTGACAGACAGAGATCACAAGTAGGCAGAGAGAGAGAGGAAGAGAAGCAGTCTCCCCTCTGAGCAGAGAGTCTGATGTGGGGCTTGATCCCAGAACCCTGGAACCATGACCTGAGCCAAAGACAGAGGCTTTTACCCACTGAGCCACCCAGCCCTCCCCCTCACTCTGGTTTCTCGACATGTGCAGAGCTGC
The DNA here is from genome assembly GCF_964662115.1 of Mustela nivalis. Classification (NCBI taxonomy): domain Eukaryota; kingdom Metazoa; phylum Chordata; class Mammalia; order Carnivora; family Mustelidae; genus Mustela; species Mustela nivalis. Next base: position 4,505,510 of record NC_139020.1, on the reverse strand, counting down.
CCAGCAGCATTGCTCAGGGGCAGGAGCCCAGGCCCCTGATAGGAGAGTGGGGTTTGATCCCACTTCTACCACCCACTAGCTGCAGGACTGTGTCCCCCTGACCGAGCTCCTCGGCCCCAGTCCCCTCCTCTGCAGAACAGTGGTAGTGATGACCCCTACCTCAAAGGGATGCTTTTAGCCATAAAGGAGATCTAGACAGAGCTCATGGAACAGTCCTTGACTCAGTCCATACAATCTACATACCATAATGATTATTATTATCATTACACACTTGTGCCCCCAGAAAACTGTTCTGTGAGTACAGCCAACTAATGAAAGGTCCACCCTGTAACTTATGAACCACCACCTGTATGCTGATGAACCAGCAGCACGTGAAGACCAGGCACTGTGAAGGAGAAAACCCAGGACCCCACTTGCAAGCCAACACCCCAACCTGCTCCTGGTTCATGGGAGCTGGTACAAGACACCAGACTCACGGCCTGGGGTCTGCAGCAGGTGCCTCTCCTAACAGTGTAGACCAACATCAAAGCTGCTGGACACATCACTGTGAAAACTGTGATATAACTAAACACTGTAACTAGTGGAGATAGTTCATTTAAAATCAAGAATAAACATCGCTGGGCACTGGGACGTGTTATAAAGCCCATAACTCATTGAAATTTGACCATCACATTGTACATGAGATCCACCAGACACACCAAGCTTATGTGGAAACTCTTCTCATGCCCCCAAAAAGGTTGAGGACTTGTCCAAGGTCGCACAGCTAATCCCTGGGGGAGCAAGGATTTGAGCTTGTGTTAGATTTTGCAACAAAGTTTTGAAACAACAGGGCAAAGAGGCTTGGATTGCAGTCTCTAGAGCCGGTTGATTTGATTCCAAAGTCAACCTCCACAACTGCCTAGCTAACCTCTGGAAATTGCTTACCCAGTCTGTGCCTGAACTTTCTCATCTGTAAAATGGTTACAATAAGACTTTCAGAGCAGGACCCAAGTGATGATTAAATGAGATAGTTGTAGAGAGTTTAGGTCCTAGGCTGCACGAAGTAAATGCAGCCAGTTTTATGAACCACTTTGGCACACATTCCAGTATTGACGCGGATCCTGACCATCCACTCTGAATCGTGCATTTCTCTTGTAATGCCTCCTGTGAACCCAGGCCAAAGCACATGTTCCTTTTTATGCTTCTCAGTGTGTGAGAAAGTCAGTAAGAATTCAAGGTGTGAACTGAGAGGTTGAGGGCCTAGGGGAGTGAAGGTCCAGGGCCGGGATCCGCACACTCCTTTGGGAAGGATCTGAGAGTAAATATGTCAGGTTTAAGGGCCACACTGTCCCCGTCTCAATAATTCAATATAAAAGCAGACACAGACCACGACGTGAATGAATATGACGCTGTTCCAACGAAACGTCATTCACAGACACAAATCTAAATTTCACACAATTTTCACATGTCACAAATATGTCTCTTTGGGTTTTCTAAACCGGTTGAAGATCTTAAAGTCCTTCTAGTGGCTGGCTGGATTTGGCCCAGGGGCAGTGGTTTGCTAAGCCTTGGACTAACATACGAAACCACAAGTGGCATGCTATCCGTGGCACTGAGGATCACGGGGGCAGGAGAGGTCAGGAAAAGGGTCACTGAAGGTCCAGAGGGAGTTGGGAGGGGAGTGCTTAGGTCTGAGGAGGTGCCAGAGGTGCCAGAGTTGCATGAGACAACACATGTGCAAAGACGCAGCATGATGCCTTCAACTCCATGGATTCAGACTCTTAAAAACCTTGGAATCTTGTATAAGTGGATGATGTTTTTTATAAACGCAGGAAACTGTGCTTAAGTACCTTACATCGCAACCACCGGATAGAATTTGGTCTTCCTGAGTCCAAGGGCATTTTCAAATGGGACAGCAGTCTCGGAATAGTTTCAGGGATGCCAGATTGTATTTCTGGGTTGCCCCCACCCAACCCCGCCAAATAGGTTTCCAACCATTCAGCATGTAGAATTTTATTTTCCGTCAGTATTTCATTTCTGTGATTTGAGCGCCTGCTAGCAGATAGATCTTGGTGACACCAGAAAGCAGGGGCACATAGTGTCTCCTTAAGTATGTGTACCCACTGATATAAAACCAGAACTTCACTGGGAAAGAAAAAAAGTCTTAAGTTCTGAGGAGAGGGGGGAAAAATGAAACACCATCCTGAAAACTCCAGAAGGTCAGGCCAGAGCCCTCCAAGTCAAATTCAACCCACATCACCTGTCCCCCTCCAAGGTCATTACTCTGGACATTAATTTTCATATGGAGAGATTCATGGTTTTTTTTAAGCTAACAGAATTCTAGATAAAAGGGTGTTGGATAGGAGTTTAAAACTCCAGTGCTTCATAAAGCCAAGGCTGGAGATTTGGGGGTCTCATGACAAAAATTTAAAATCCTATCTAAATTATTTGAAATAATTGATTCATTATCCGTGATTCTCAAACCTAAAAATATTTAGCTCAAAGCACTCATAATTGGACATGTAATTAAGATTACTGACTTCTATATTAAGTGATTGAATAAGATATTTTAGGCTCCTGAATGACATAATATTAACAGGAAAGATTTGTACCCTGTCCCTACCCAAGCTGATTATGAAAATCATCTTAAACTCATCCATTGCTCAGTAATTAGCCTTAAATATATCCTGGAAATAGGGTGCTTAGCGTCTTGCTGTCTCAATCAGTATTCTAGATTCTCCTTCCATGATCCCATTCATTTCGGGTCACAGCACCCTCCATCTGGAAGCGGTCTGTTTCTAAAGCAGAAAGAGTTGCACAAAGAATCGCACACGGCTTCTATTTGATTTGGAAGCAAAGCGGGCTCAAACCCATAAGCCACAGAATGGCCGACCTCTCCAGCAGCCGAGTGTGGAGTTCACAGGCTTCTCCTAACAGCAACTGTCATCAGCATGCTGAGACACACCCCAGGCTCTCAATCTCCTAACACATCTTTACGAGCTACCTTTGAAAGTGACTTCTAGGCTGCCACTCCTTCCTGAAACTCATGCCCAAGGGTGAGGAATGTCAAATCCGGCTGTCAGCTGTGGGCTCCATCCCCTGGGGCAGAGCTCCCCGGAGCTCTCTGGGGTGTGAGGCCAGCCACCTCCCTGGCCAGTATGCGACCAGGGCTCCAGGACCGCACCCCGACACTCTGGGTTAGATCATGGAAGATGCCATTCTCATGTTACCTTGAAACTTTGGTTATTCACTGATACACTTAGTAGTAATTTGTTCCATTTTGCTCTAGTCAGGAAGTTTTGCTCAAAGACATGAACCTTTTATTTTATCTTTCTTGCGGGCATGTGGACTCACGTATATGAGCCCGAATGAAAAAGAAACAGGATAAGGGAACTTGATGCTCATAGTCGGTCTTCCATTCTGCGCTTCCATACTCTCTTTCCCGTATTTCATTCTGACAAAGCTCTGACGCACGCTGGTTTATTTTATACCGTATTGTGTTTTCTTATACGTTCAAGTTGTGGGCTTTTTAGCACACCCACATGGTTGCTGTACTTAGGGTCGTGGGCTGGTTCTGTGGGATGAAGTCATGAGATTTCCAGCAGGGATCTGATCGGGAGAGAAGCTCAGACACTCTGGTGGCTGGGGTCACTTACAATGTAGTGGTTAGCAGTAGTGACAACTGGAACCTGGGGTGTGAACTTTTAGGGTGATTAGAAATGCAAACAGGAAAACTGCTGAAGGCAGAGAGGGGAAACTAAGGCACGCAGGCAGCTGGGCATGAGGGGACCCCCCGCTGGCTTGAGGAGTATGCCCGAGTCACTCGTCAGCAGATGCTGGAAAGCGAGGGCTGTCACGGCCCTCAGTGGCGGCAAGGACTTCACTGGGCGGCTTCCTGTCTGTGACCTGAAGCATCAGCATTCAGGAGTGGCCGGTTCCCACCTGGGCACCCTCCCGCATGACCCTGAGTCTGCCGTGAGTATCTCTCCCCTCTTGTGCTCCCCGCAATTCCTCTTCTTCCCCCGCCAATCACTGATCCCCAAGCATTCTTGGCTGCCCATGTCAGTCACGTAGGCCGGGTTCCTCTCATGCCAAGTAATAAAACACCTCTGTAATGCCCTTCTGAATAAATCCACGTCAGATGGGGCATTAATAGTTCCTTAGACTTGGTTCTTTACCAAATACCACAATGAGTGGCTGCTTCACCAGAATATTAAGGATCCATTAACTACACACCAGTGTTACCGTAAGGAGGGGTCTGACGGCTTCCACGAGGCTTTATTCAACACCATCACCAGGGGTCCGGCATCGAGCCAGGAACGAACTCTCTCAGGAGACATCAGCACTCACGACTTCAGGCAGCCTCTGTCCAGCTGAACCCTGCAAATCCAGGGGCTCACCTGTGTCTCAGTCCAGTCAGTTAAGGCTCTAAACCTTGGTTTTCTCGTCTGCAAACTGGGAATAACAATGTCACACCTCCAAATGTTTTGGGGCTTGAGGTGATGATGTCCACACAACCGGCGTATGGAAAGGGGGTGAACTGGGAGGGTTGGGGGTCATCAGGAAATAGTCCTACAGCTTCCGTGGCATCATCATCCTTGAACCCACTTCCAGACCCCTATTCCGCACAGAGGGTGATGCCCCTGGGAAGTCCGCAGCTTCTCCATTCTCTTCACGTATTCATAAGGCTTAGTTTCCAGATACTAAAGAGTCAGCCTTGGGGCACCTGGGTGGCTCAGTGGGTTAAGCCTCTGCCTTTGGCTCAGGTCATGATCCCAGGGTCCCAGGATAGAGTCCCACATCGGGCTCCCTGCTCCACGGGGAGCCTGCTTCTCCCACCCCCTCTGCCTGCCTCTCTGTCTGTCAAATAAATAAATAATATCCAAAAAAAAAAAAAAAAAAAAAGATCAGCCTCATCTAACTCCTTAATCCTAGTATCTTCCTGATTTTCCCCCAGTACAGCCGCAACTTCAGTTTGAAAGTTGGCCAGGAATCTGCAGGGTGTCTCTTCATCCCTCCTTGAACATTCTCCCACCACCGCCTCCCTGAGGCCTCCGGGACTGGGCAAGAGGGAAGCATGAGGGTTGGAGACACAAGCCTGTCTCTCAAGTCTGCTGGTGCCGTCCGCAGCTCTGCATGAGGGCAGACACTCCACGGCCAGGTCTTTCCCTTGCTGCCACTCTTGCGGGTTTTTCAGGAATGTGCCTCACACCCGCTGTGACCGACACACCATGGCTTACCTCCTCTGGGGCTGCTCGAGCCACACCAGCCCTCTCCATGACAGCAAAAGCCCTTTCTTCGCAGCCTTGGCCCAGCCTCCTTCTGGAGCGTCAGCCTAGAGAGGAGAAGGACACGGATGGGCTCCTGCCATCGCTGTCAGGAAGCCGCCGCACGCTCAGGTGAGCCCACGCCTCCAGGGGTATCTCCTGACCTCTTCAGTGGGGACAGCCACAGGTTCTGTCTTATGCTGTCCCCTCATCGGCTGCTCTGAGGATGACATGAAGAGGCCGCGGACGTCCTGGCCACAGCAGCTGCTCACGTGGCATCTAGCGGAAAGACAGCATGGTCAGGGTGGCTAAGGACACGGGCCACACAGCTGGGTCCCTGGGTGTGGCTGCCACTTCCTGATTATACACCTTGGACAAGTTACAAGAGAGTTGATCTCTCTGTGCCTGAGTTTCACATCCGTCCACGGAGACCACAGCAGTCCCACCGGGACCTGGACGTTCCGTGCTGACATTTAGTACCAGGATGCCCTCAGAATTCTCCCCTTCTCCCTAGGGACGAAGCCTAGAGAGTCCCTCTCCACCTGCTCTGCCTGGGGGTTCCTGTTAGATGCTGCCCCGGAGAGGCTGTCCGGAACCGAAAGGGGGCCCAAGCCAGGGCAGCTACATCTGGCATGGAGGCCGGTCAGCAGCCGCCACTCATCCCTCCGAGAATTAGGCCCTTCACTGAGGCAGGCATGTGAGAGCTCTCCACCATCCTGGCCAACCCCCACCGGCTACTGGCCTCCCGGGGCTGCTGTGATGATGAAGTGACCCTGCACGCAGCAGCGCTAGGCACAGCTCTGCGCACAGTTGGTGCCTGGTGCACGCCAGCGGCGAGGATCTACTCGTCAGGGTCCTCAGCTCGGCTGGTCAGTGAGTGCAGGACACTCCACCACGGCTTCGCACTCACCAGTGGAAGAGCTGTCAAAGCAGCGCAGCCTCCCCAAGGTCTGGACTGAGGCTGCTGTGCCCACCCCACCTGCTCAGGGGCATGGCAGGCCCTGCGGACGCTCACCCAGGCGCGGCGGGTGGAGGGTCACAGCAGGACTACGTGCGCTGTGCACAGATGCAGCCACAGAAAAGTCAGCAGAGATTCACCTTGTCTGTCTCACTTCAGCTGCTCGAGAGGGAAGGTCAGTCACCAAAGGCAGAGGGCCATTTCCGAAGACCCCTCAGCATTTCATACCCAAACAGACACGCGCATGGGGGGCAAGGGTCCAAAATCAGCGTGCTGTTGAAACGCGTCTGAGATTTAATCGGAAGTCACTGTACATTGGCAAAAATAGAGACGTCCGGGTGAAATCAGGTGACTCCAGCCAACGCAGAGCCAGGCTCCAAGAGCTGCTGTGGTCACCGACTCTGGGCTCAAGGTCCAGCTGCTCCTGCCTTCGTGGCCAGGACAGGACACCAGAGCGTTTGCCGGCCGCATGGCTTGCAAAACCCCAAACCGATCGCATTTACTTCTGCTCGCAGGGAGCCTTCAAAGGATGTCTATTTGAGCGCCGTGGTGATTACATATTTGTTTGCACCTGTAAGAGGACAAACCCACATAAAGGCGAGACTAGAAGGAAGAACAAACAATCAGACACAAAGCCTTTCGCGCCACCTGGGTATTTCCGCTGGCAGAGAAAAGAAGGGCTCTTGTCAATGAAGTTCGTCTAGGGTCCGCCCTCCAAACTGGGAGTCCCATTGATATATCAGAGCTTCCTCTTGGGGCCCTAAACCATCTGGGCTTTGTGTCTTCTCTCCCTAACGTCTCCTATATATTGTTACAACAGCCTCCCTCCTGATCTCTAAAACTAGAATCAAAATAATCCTTTTTATTTTTTGTACACCCTTCTGGTCCCTCTAATGATCTCTCTGTGTGTAAGTGATCTAGGTCATCGCCCCCTTCAGCCCCAGGCGTGACAAGGGCTCACAGCCACAGAGGCTGCTCCCTCTCCAGAATTACCATCTCCAGGAAACGGATGCCTCCTTAGTCGCCAGGCACAGGGGTCCATCGTGTCTCGTGCTTTTTTTCCCCATGAAGACACGCAGCTTAACCATCACAAGTGATTTGACAGCAACTGGAATTCTTCCCTCCCTCATCTCTCTAGGTTTTTAGGATAGGATGAAAAGGCTGTGGGTTCACTAGTTGAATGCTTGAGAAAAGTAACGTAAATGTGCAAAGTGTGTGTGTGTGTGTAAATATTCTGTTTTTCCCCTCTAAAGATAGGTATGATTTCCTTTTTACCTGTCTTTGTTCAGAGATTTCCATTCCACTGTCTAACCCACCTGTATTCAAAGTGCAGGAAACCAGAAAGAATACAAGGTATGTGTATGTGTTGTTCTGGGAAAGAAGGCCAAGCCCAGAGTAGAAACAAAAGATTCAAACTCCAGACATTCAAATCCAAGAGCTGGACCAAAGACAGGACAATCACTGGCATGTTTTTTCTGCTAATTTTTGTGTAGCAGTAGCTGGTGGGGTGACAGCTTGTCCTGCCTTCTTTCATTCAGGGACATGGGAGTACCTGCCAGTGATTATATCATTCCTTCATCCCGCCTGCACAGAGCCCTTCCTGGGTCCTGGACATGCCACGGTCAACCAGAAAGAGAGGTTTCTGCTCTTGTGGCTCTCCTTTGCTGGTAGAGAAAACACAAATAAATAGATAGACAAAAATGATTTAAGGTGACTTTGTGGTAGGATCCCCAAGGAAGACCTCAGGCTGCCATCACTTGGGGGGGTTGGCCAGTTCAGACCAGGTAGGAAGCACAATGTTCGGAGAGCAGCATATAAGACAGAACAGGGTAATGGGGATACAGAACTATCAGAAAGTACAAATCCAAAAAAGTTGACCCAATGCTAGCTCCAAACACCAAGACTGCCAGCAACTTGACCTGCTCCCAAACTGGGCTCTGATGTTCCTGTCCCCGCAGCATTTGGGAATCACGTGATGTCCACGGCAGCCCACGAAGTCCAGCTGATCCCATCAGATTGTCTGAGCAGTCACTTCCTCATCAATGGTGACTGGGAAGCTTTTTGGTTTTACACAAATATGGGTTTTTTCCACGGTGCATTCATCCCTGGGCCTGGAGGCAGAGTTTCCAGGAAGTGCTGATGAAGACAGCTAAGGAGAGATACCAGATCGGATTCTCTCCTGTGCTCTGTCCCCGGGGACAGGGCTTATCTCCTCCTGCCAATGGGGCTAGGATTGAACCTTGCCAAGGCACATAAGGCATTGCCAAGACCAGTACCAATAGACCATTCACTGTTGGCTAAATCTGAAAAAGAAGACGATGACAAAGTAACCAATGTCCTAAATCGGGCTTTGTGCAACAGGGAAATCACGCCTTCTGCATGGTTATGAGAGCTATCCAAAGATGAGTCTTCAAAATGCGTTCCTTGTACCAGGGCCATACAGGACTGTGTCTTAGCATTTTGATGTATAATACTGAACAAGAAAGAAAACATTTAATATAAAAAAAGAAATAATGTGGGGGGATGGTGATGAGACAGGAAACTAGGATCCCTCATACTGTGGCTGAATGTCAGGTGTTAAATGTGCCTGCAATTCTGATAGTTTTCCTATCCCCTTGGTTCTGCTTCCTTTCTTGTCATTTTGCTTGCACTCCCTGATCCCCCTCCCCAGCGCTGCTCCCTCTCACTCAAGTAGTTTCAGCCCCCTCATCAGGCTGAATGCCATTGGCAGGACCGTGATGCCTGCAGCCCACGGACACCAGCATCCAGAGGATGACTCCGGGAGGGAAGTGGACACTCAGGAGGTCCAGGCTGATGTCTTCAACCTTCCCACCTTGTTTCCTTTAAAAATTCTCCCCACGAGGCTCCCTACTGGTCACCCATGGCCCAGCACACCTTCGCCGTGTGCTCCATCCTCCACGATGAAGACCTCGTCGCTCCCATGCTCAGACCACAGCCACACATCAGGTTCTTTCAGAGCCTTCCAGCTCACTCCAGCCGAGCCCATCGCACCTCTCCAGCCTAGAGCCCTCTGGGTTGGCCACTCTCTGTTGCTTTTGTACCCGACGGAGTCCACATCTCGTTTCCTAGTCCAAACTTTGAGGTCCTTAGAAGCGATCTCCCCGTGGGACAACTTTTTTTTTTCTCCCACAACACTAAACAGCCCTGTTTCCATGGTACGGGCTCGTTCTGTCATACCCACCGAGCAGCATGGCCCAGGGGTAAGACAATGATGCTGACAGGCTCTCACTTCTCAAGGAACTCTGCCCAGTGCTGAGCCAAACATTTATCACCAGGCATTAAAAACCACATCTACTGCTCCTTGATATTTATCCAGAGGAGCTGAAAACTTGGGTCCATGCAAAAACTTGCACACAGCATTTATAGAAGTTGTATTTATAACCGTCACACTTGCAAGCAACCACCATGTCCTTCGGTAGGTGAAGGGACAAGCAAACCAGTAATTCCAGGCAACAGAAAAGTACTCAGTACTAGAAAGAAATGAGCTATCAAGCCATGAGAAGACATGGAGGAACCAAATCCATGTCACTCCGTGAACAAAGCCAGTCTGAAAATGCCACATACCGTGTGACTCCAGCTACACAACATTCTAGAAGAGGCAAGACTATGGAGACAGGAAAAGATCAGTGGTTGCAGGGGTTGGGGGAAGGAGGAACAATGAGGCGGAACACAGAGAGGTTTTAGGACAGGGAAAGAATTCTGTATGATAAGAATCACGGCATTATGCATTTCTCAAAACTAGAGGAAGATGCGCCACCCGGAGGGATTTCCAGTATAAATAATGATGAACTCTGGGTGACAAAGACAAGTGGGTTCATCGACTGAAACAAACACCTGGGGTGGGACGATGACCGTGGAGGATGCTGCACCTGTGTGGGGGCAGGGGGTGTGGGGGAACTTTATGAACCTCCCGCTCAAAAATTTTTGTGAACCTAAAACCGTTCTTTTTTTTTTTTTAAGACTTTATTTATTTGACAGAGAGAGAGATCACAAGTAGGCAGAGAGAGAGGGGAGGAAGCAGGCTTCCCGCTGAGCAAGGAACCCTATGCAGGGCTCGATCTCAGGACCCTGGAACCACGACCTGAGCCAAAGGCAGAGGCTTTAACCCACTGAGCCACCCAGGTGCCCCCCTAAAACCGTTCTTAAAAATAGTTTCTTATGGGGAGAAAAAACCCACATCGGTGTGTCTGAGAGGGCTGGGGACAGGAGGTCAGTCTCACCCTCTTTGAATCCAACCACAGAAGATCTGGCAGAACTTGTTTCTGAGACGCTTGAAACCCAACTTTTTAAAAGATAAGTGGAATACAACAACCCAGAATGGCAAAGAGGTTAATCCATGTGGTACACATGAATATTTTCATTCTGGCAGCTTAAAAGCATAGATTACTGATCCAAGAAGTGAACTCACAGATCATTCATAGAAACCTCCAGCTGCATGAAGAGACCACGTCTGGTGGAGACTCGTGATTTTCCCAAAGTATAACGAGAGTGATCCAGAGCTCCCCAACCCCTCTGAGCCCCTGGCCGATGAAAAAGTCTACTTTGGTAAGATCCCCCTTTGGACGAACATCTCTAACCTTCATTTTTGAATCCTGAAAGGGCCATGGTGACACTCAACTCTCCGAGCTGCTGGGAGTGCAATTAACAAGTTTCAGGGTTCATAAAGCTCTACTCCACAAGAATCTCTTCTGTTCCAGGAATTCTCTTTTGGGGGAAGTCCAAGGCAGGTAAACATTCTTCAGGAAGCATCCATTTATGACAAATCTCACATAAAGGAAATCAGAAGGGCCACATTCATTCTAATAGTGGCTTCTGAGTGCACGAACATGAGTAATAAAAATTTAAGCTACTCATGTTATAAAGACAGGAAATACCTTATTATCAAGAAGTGGCTGGTTTCCTGAAGCTTTGTGTTTCGGTCCAGGCTTTCTCAGAGCCAAGACTGAAAGACTTACGAGGTTTTTAAAACTTGAGTAATTTTAACTCACTAAAAATCTCTCTGGATTGTTGCATTTATGCAGTAAGCATCTACGCCGATCTTCTTTTTACTGGGATCACTTCTTAAAGAGACTGGATTTCAGAGCCTTTTGACTTAAGCAGCCATTTAAACTTATTGAAGAAAAAATAAATTGCTAAAAAAAAAATGCACCTGGTATAAGTTAAAATTCTCTGGGGAATAATTTCTAGGGGAAAAAAAATAATAGTGAGAGGGTTTATGCCTCAGTTGTTGCTACAACTTTACAGATGAGTTGAGAGTTACAGATTGTATCCACGGCAATCCCGTGATGTAGCTCCGTTACTTCCACCAGCCTGCGTCCGAGGTGGAAGTGTAGGGCAGACAGATGGGAGCAGCTCCAGGCACTACATCAGGAGCACTTACAATTTTAGACCAAAGATGTGACTGCTTCTCCTTGGGGTCTTGTGACTCTTGCTGGCACTTTATTCCTTTCCAAACTCAGTATTTTATTGAGAAGATCAAGTTGCGGCACTCTCTGCCCAGAGGACAACTGACTATCTGAAGGATCCAAGTGTGATTCTACAGTGAAGAGCTTGTTGCCGAGGAGCCAGGAGGGACCCCCCTGAAAAGGGTCAGAGGAAAGCACCGTCCGTACTACTGTGTGACCACAGTGCTGGGGGTTTCCATCACGTGAGCATCTGAAGGAAGTCCCATTCACCTAAGTGACAGCATCACCCACATCCTTGGCTTGCCAGGAAGGCTAAAAACTGTATCTCAGAAGCCGTAAGAAGAGACAGGAGACATGGAATTCAAACACCAGCAGAGAACTGGTCTGTTCGGGAGTCCCGGCAGAGCGCAGGCTGGGGCAGGGACACTGGAGCCTCACATGGTCCCAGTTCTTGGGCAGTTCTCAGTCTTCCCGCCATCAATGCCTCACCTGAAGAGGAAGGTTATGAATAGTACTTAGTCCAAAAGATTGCTAGGACGATTGAAAGTTTTCAAGTGTCTGCCAAGTGGCAGGTTCTGGGAGACTAAGCAGACACAAATCTGGCCAAAGGGTGCTGAATCTGAGCTACCCAGGAAATTCAGAAGGAACGCTATCACAGGAGAAAGGCAGGGGAGGTGGCATCTGGGAGGGTCCCAAGATGCCTAATGGTCTTGCAGGTGGCCCAGGGAGTGTCGGGCAGTACCGGGGTGCAGAGGGGGTGATGGGCAGTGACAGGGGTGGGGGGGGGGGCGTGTCTCAGAAAGTGGCAGGCCGTGGGCAGTGCTGGAGGAGGTGTCCGGCCCAGACCCTGTCTCTAGTAATGAAGATGACATCAGACCTGTCATTTTCCAGCACGCACAAATGATTCCCCTCTAATTCCCCGACGAAAACAACTGAGCAGGCTGCATGAGAGACCCTGCAGATGTGTGTAAGCAAAAGACAGTGATTAAGAGCCAGCATGGAGTCACGAAGAGGAAGTCTGGCCAAAAGCATCTTTAAAAAAATAAAAAGATTGTATTTATTTATTATTTGAGGGAGGGAGAGAAAGAGATTGAAAGAACGAATGAGGGGAGGAGCAGACGGAGAAACAGGCTCTCCACCGAGCAGGGAGCCCAACACGGGACTCAGTCCCAGGACCCCGGGATCATGATCTGAGCTGAAGGCAGATACTTAAACAGCTGAGCCACCCAGGTGCCCCAAAAACAGCTTTAAGAAAAAAAAAAAAAAAAGTAAGATTACTTGTCTATTAGATCAGGAGACACTGTTGGATCTCAGGGATCAAGATCACAAGGGGATGTTCGGTGGATTTCAGCAAGTCCTTTGACAAAGACATGATATTCTTGTGACACAGCAGAGCTCTATGAACAGAAAGACGCCTTGACCAGTTCAAAGGTAGCCAGGTGTCCACGGGCTCTGGAGGGCTGCGTTACAGGTTGTCACAGGGAAGGGCGGATTCTCTACCGACATATTAAAGGACCATCATTTTGACTTCCCACACTCATATTTCATCAGCAGGTTGGACGAGAACAGTGTGCTGTCAACTTGACACGTGCTGTTACAGGTGACCCTGCGCTGAACGCAGAATCAAGCTTTTAAAGGGCTGCTGCCCCCCAGGGGTGGAGCTTCAGCAGGGGCAGAGGGAGGTCTGCAGGTGGGCAGTGCTGTTGGTCACAGGGCAGAGGGCATATACTTAATCCCATGGACCTGTTCACCCAAAGTGGTTACAAGGGCATATTTTTTTTACTCTTTTTATTGTATATATATATATATATATATTTTTTTTTTATCTTTTAAAAGGACATCTTTTTTTAGATTTTTTAATTTATTTTTTTATTTATTTTCAGCATAACAGTATTCATTATTTTTTCACCACACCCAGTGCTCCATGCAATCCGTGCCCTCTATAATACCCACCACCTGGTTCCCCAAGCTCCCACCCCCCCACCCCCTGCCTCTTCAAATCCCTCAGATTGCTTTTCAAAGTCCATAGTCTCTCACTGTTCACCTCCCCTTCCAATTTCTTCCAACTCCCTTCTCCTCTCTAACTCCCCATGTCCTCCATGCTATTTGTTATGCTCCACAAAAGGACATATTTTTATTACGTATATTTCACCACAGTAAATAATGCAAGACAAAAAAACAGAAAGGTTGACGGTGAAGTCAAACAGGCTTATTACATGTAAATTCGTTTTGTTGGCCGAGTCAAAAGCCAAGGTACAGTGCTGCACCTTTCGCCATGCTGTGACAGATTTTTGGTGGTAAGTGTCCTTTCAGTCATGATGGGTTTGAAAACAAGGACACATTTAGAGAAGGTATTAGGGAGATTTCATTTCCTCTTTATGTTGGTTTCAAGTTCTCGGGAGGTGACCTGTGAAAAGGGAAATGTGAACCATCATTTCAATAGAAATAACCCTTTCAAGTAAGAACCCAATATTACCCAAAAATAGTGTCATCTTTTAATATGAAAGAATAGAAATAAATATCTTTTGTTTAAACCAAAAAGGGAACCCAGTGTTAAAAACATTAATGACTGACCAATTTATTGATAAAAATAATTTTCATAAATAAATTATACCAACAAATTGTATGCGTAAGTCAGTTTACAAGATTGCCCACATGTGTGTCCTAGTATGCATGTATTTCATTTGATATCATATTTTGAATCTGTTTAGTTAACTTCATGTAACAACTTTTCATCAAATGCCTCCATGAGATTTAGAAACGCTACCTTGCTATTTGTTTGCAACATCACAGAAGGAAGTCTGCTACTGTGACAAATGAGGCAGAGTCCTTTGAACAATTTAACATGAAAGTTAACAGAATTGAGAAACTCGTGAATAAAGGATCAAAGTGGTATTTTTGTTCCACATATCTGAACTGGAATAAATACGTCAATATTTCAAAATGATGTCCACATAGCTATTACTGGATATGAAGAAAATGGGAAATCTCATGGAGGAAACCAAGAAAACTCAGGACAAGAAAGGACTGTAGAGGGAAGCGCAGATATAGCTGGGTGGGATCTCCAGAACCCGAGATCCTGGGTTTTGGGGTCTGCTGCCGTCTTAACCAAATGGCCTCAGGACCCAAGGGGTAGCTAAGAGAAGGAAATAAGGCGATGTGAGTGATGCTGAAGAGCTTACTGCTTGGAACCCAAGCTGTGGCACATGGAAAGGATTGGCTCTTTCTATTGGAAGTCCCTCCCTGCTCAAGACTGAGGGTCTTCCATTTCTCTTAGGTCTCTTGGAAGAGGGTTCAATAGAAGAACCAGCTTCTGAGATGCAGCCAACCAAGGTGGAGGATGAGTACACTGGAAGCCATTTCCAACTCTCTCCTTCTACCTTCAAGTCCCTCACCCTGCTTCCCACTGTGACCCCCTCAGAAGCCAGAGGGCAAGGGTGCTGGGGAGATGCACCATGGAGGTCAGCCTCTGGATGCAACAGAGCAAAGAGCGCCCATCTCCAGTCACGGCCTCGGGGCACATGGATGCACTCTCACTCCCCAGCTGGACGTGATCAGAGGAGCAGGTGCCACACCTGAGCTTCTCACAGTGTTGCATCCACTTCCTCATCAAATTGTCGTGAGGCAAGACCTTGTAGGAAATAAAACCAATCTGCCAAACAAAATGGCTTTTCCGGCGACTCGCTTGAATTCTGATATGGTCAAAATGAGAATCAGAGGAAGTGGAAGAGTTCAGGAAAGGAAATCACCTTAACCCGTGGCAGGACGAGAACCACAAGCTCGGCAATCATAGCCAGCTCGGTCTGCTTTCATCCAGACATTTGTGTCCAGACAAAATTTGTAGCTGCCGTCCCTCTCTCTGCTCAGTGTGGTGGTTTCTGGGGGTGGTGTCTCTGAGGCATGGTCAGGTCACGGGGGTGGAGCCTTGGGGGGATGCAAGCTCTTACAAAAGACGTCCCGCAGATTCCCCTCCCTCTCCTGC
Source organism: Mustela nivalis (assembly GCF_964662115.1). Taxonomy (NCBI): domain Eukaryota; kingdom Metazoa; phylum Chordata; class Mammalia; order Carnivora; family Mustelidae; genus Mustela; species Mustela nivalis. Next base: position 4,489,898 of record NC_139020.1, on the reverse strand, counting down.
TCTGTGAGCACACAGAGGAGTGGATCACCCGAGAGCGCCCTCATCCCTCCACACGGGCACCCGGATCCCCCACCTCCCACCTCCAGCACTGAGGGCAGTAGACCTCTGTTGATGTAAGCCCCCACGCTCTTCTAGTCTCTCACCACAGTCTGAACGGACTAAGACACGGACTTCAGAAGATCCTTATAGAACGGAAGCTCATGCCCAGCGTGTATTAATCCTTTTGAGCCCTGAGTGTCCCGGGCTCAGGCTGTACACGCCTCTAGGACAAGCATGTTTTCCCATTAGCCACCACCTCTCATTTTTGGCTGAAAACGTGGGTCACTGTAACTCCAAATCAAAGGAGCAGTGGGCACATCGGATTATAACTTTTTGCATAAAATTATGGCAGAGACCCTAAAAAGTCACGGAATATGGCCACCTTTGCTGAAATGCAGCACACTACCTGGAGAATTTATTGTTCATCTTAGAACTAGCAGCTCTGAGGCATCTGTCTTAGTTTCCAGATTCATTTCTCACCACCCCACCTTAATGAACCTTTTGCTTTCACCAGATGGGCCGGAGCCCCATCCTCGGCCACCCGGCCCCTCTCTGTGTGGTTCCCTGCAGAGTTTCATGTTGCTCCTTCTCGCTTCCTCACAGGGAGCCCTTGCCCACAATCCTCCACTCAGACACTGTCACAGTAATTAAATATCATTAGTGCAATTTCTGCTACGTGAGGAGGATCCACAAGCCAGATGTAACGTTGCCGGAGACTCACCCCTCTTGCACTGAGTTTAATGTCATTGCCTCTCATTTTGCATCTAGTTGGTCTATATATTTCGTAATCCTTGTGTCTCCCCACTGACCAAGCTGTAGGCATCTGGGGGATGAAAATCTTCCTGGAACATTTTCAGTTCCCATTTGTTCCTGATCACAGAGACTCTATGGAGAGGTGTTTAGCCAGGAGTCCCCTCCGTCCCCCGCACCATGATTTAACCCCAGTAGTGGAACTGTGAGAGACATGCACATCAAAGGTCGCTCGTCGTGATAAACAGCTTACCTCCAGCTTGCAAGAAAAAGATATGCCACCATCGGGTAAGTAAGCTTCACAATGCACATTTTGGTTCTAGAACCCTCCCAGGCTCAAACCCTACAGCCACTGTAGGAAGCACTCTGTGCTGCATCGGGAGAGCGGATGTGCTCAGAACATTCCTAGGAAACAGCAAACCTGTCTTAAGGTGAAATTATGTTTCAAATGCAAATTAAGTAAACATTGGAGCCTCAGTAAATTTAAATAAATAAATTTGAGCTGAATAAATACACATCTTTAGGTAAATACATAAGTGAACATATATTGAATATATATGTATTTAGAAAGAGAGCTAGATGGAGATTTACAGAGATATCTCTGAGGATTATATATCTGCAGCAAATGACAGAGAAATCTACGGGAAAGGCTATATAAAGATTGCCACAGGTGAGGGAAGATCCAGGTGGTCCATGAACCAGGGCAGAGCCAGATGCAAGGGCAAAGTCCAGGTGGGAATGTAGAGCCCAGTAGGGCCGAAGGTAATGGTAGCATCCAGGACCCCAAAATAGATGAAAGCCCAGGAGCTAAGAGTCAAGGGCAGAGGACAGCCCAGTGTATGTAAACACTGTAGGTTTACCTGTGTAAGGCTACCTCCCTTTTCTAGAAAGATCCAGAAGCTGTCATGGCTCTCAGTATGTGTCCTCACCTTCCTAGCTAAAGATGTGCCCATAGCTGCGACTGCTAACCTCAGCTCCGGCCCCAGCTGCCCATGGCCTGGTACAGCAGGGCACAGTGCTTCAGGTAGTACACTGCACAATTGCAGCAGGAAGTACAGTATAAAGTGGTGGGCCATGCCTCAGCCCAGCCAGCATTGAAGAACTGCCTTTCTGTGCAAGGCAGTAAAAATCTGACCAGTGCCCTTGAAGAAGAAAACCAACAAAAGCTATTAGCCATATATAATGATTCACCCAGCAGTGGATGTTCAATCATGCCAGGTCTACCCACCTGGGGTTTCGTGTCCCCTCCTCCATGTGTCTCGTTTGCCAGCCCTGTTACGGCTTGTTTCCAAGGACTCACTCTCCCTCAGTCACTCATTTATGGTCTGAGGTCCTTCTCCGGTAACAGAGTGTTTGAAAATAATGTCACGATAACAAGCTTTCCTCCCTGGCACCTTTCTGGTGATTCTACTTCTCCCTCAGCCACCTCTTCTTTCTCACCCTTTCTCTCCCTTCTCTGATCTGGTCCAGAACACTCCTGGGAGAGGCTGGACAGAATCTGCACACACCCAGAGGGCCGGCATATGATGACAGCTCAGGAGGAGTCAGAGGGGAGGGAGGGAGGGTCACTGCTGAGCTCCACCTGCCCAGGGCACCTATGCCTGTAAGGGGACACAGGGCCACAGGGGTGGGGGGGGGATGCCACAGGCATGCCCCACTCAGCTCAGCCTTTAGGAGAAACTGACAGCGAGGACAGCAAGGAGTGTAGGTGCCTCGCAAAGCTCAGCCACCCCAAATTTGGGGTCAGCTGTGGTGCTGGCCCCAAGGGTTCCCTGGGGCAGCCCCAGTCAAGGGCGAAAGCCAGGCCATTTCTGCCCAAATACAGGGCTGCTCTGTCAGCCTGGCCAAGACTTGCTTGGTGCCATGTCTCAGTGTGAGGCCCTTCCCACACAGCCCTCTGTCCTCCTGCTTTGTGTGCACAGGGGTCAGCCCTGCCCTACATCGGGGAGGCCCACCCTGTCTGTCTGTGCTCCTTCTCCCACTCATCCCCCCACCGGCGTCCCCCAGCAAGCCTTTTGCTCTTCTAACTTCGCTAGACACAGCTTCCTGGAGGAACACGAACCATACAAGGACTAGGGAGGATTGGATGCTTCGGGGCGTCCAGCTGTGCCAAGCACCCCGCAGGTGGGATCCGCACTTCGCCTAAAACAGAGAGGCCGCTCTTTCTCGATGTAGACGTCAGGCTCCCAGAAGCCATCCCCTCCCCTGGCAATGTTTGAGACCATCTTCCTTTCTGGCTGCTGTTCCTCTCCTGTTCCCGTTCTGATAAAGGCGCTCTTTCTTTGAAAATGCCAATACCGCCATTCAAGGCTCGGTATGAATTAAAGCAAAGATTTATGTGCAGCTGATGAATAACCATGAGGATGGAGTCAGATGGACAGTCCTCGGCCGGTCCTCACCGCACCTGTGGCTTGGCCACGCACCCCCCCACCTCCAGGCACAGGTTTGTCCTTGGTGGGCCCAAGTGCTCCTCAGACATCACAGGAAATGCCCTTACAATGCTAATAGGTTTTCTGGCCCGTTCTTTTCCGCTGGGTATGCGAGAAGCGCTTTGCCAACTGTACTCTTCAGGAACATTCGTTGGTAACGATGATCTCACATCGGATTGGAAGCTGCCGCTGACGAGACACAAGCACTGGGAAGGAGGCAGCCGAGGGCACGGGGGGAGGCGGGCGAACCACAAACTGCAGGAGCAAACCCGAGGAAGCACAGCTGGGTGGAGAAGTGTCGCCCGGAACCATGCAAAAAGCTTAAGGCAGCATCGCTTTGCAGAAGTTTGAGGCAAACTTAACCATTTTCGTGTATTTGTTAAATTCACAAGGTGCCCAACCATAAGCCATGTGCTCTTCGAGACCCTGGGGATATTGGGACGACCAAATCCCTGCCCTGCAGAAGTTGAATTGGAGCACATTTCCCATCCGAAGTGGCCACACGTGCTCTAGGTGAGGGCAGCCAAAGGCGCGCGCGGCCGCTACCTGCAACGCGCACGCGCACAGCCCACGCCGGTCCTGGAGGTTGCGCAACCAGCGAGGTCATAGTGCGCATGCTCTTCCGAAGGGGGCGGGGACCGAAGTAGCATCTCCCGCCTTCCGGGGCCTCTGCGCCTCACCCTCACCCGTGGGGCTGTTCAGACCTGGGGGGGGGTCGGCGCTGCGCGGCCGCTGCCCGACGGCGAGGGAACGAGCTCTGGCTTCGCGGCCGTCGGTGCTGGCGCGCGCTCCTACGCGCACGGGGCTCTAACAGCGGCCCAGAAAGAGCAAAGGCACGGAGGCCGTCGGGGCTGCGGGTCAGAGCCGCGTGCTGCTCCTCCGCGCCCCGTCCCCGTCCCCGTCCCCGTCCCCGTCCCCGTCCCCGTCCCCGTCCCCGTCCCCGTGGAGCTGGAGCGCGGAGGTGGGGGCTTCTGTGGAGGCCCGGGGGTGGGCTCGCGCCGCGAGGTTCCACGCGGAGGGCCAGGGAGGGGTTCGGAGCAGCCAGGGAGCCGCGATACATCCGTGGGGAAGTGCCCTAAAGATCGTGCGCCGGAACTGACTCCCCGACCTGCGCTCTTACTGCCAGGTCATGTGAAGAGCACAGACTCTGGAGCCGAAATTCAGGCTCACATCCCACCTCTGCCTGGTTGGCTGTGTGAGCTCAGGCAAATGACTTAACTTCTCTGTGTCTGCATTTCCCCATCATAAAAAAAAAAAAAAAAAAGAAAAAGGAGATTAATAACAGTATTTATTTATGCGGTTGTTAGGAAGAAACCTCTTAACATAGTGTCCAGCACAGGGTAAGCATTACTTAAGTGCTTTTCGGATAAAATCAGTCATAAAATTAAAATTAAATTATTTCCCAAAGTTTCTGAGATATGCCTGCATTGCTGTCATCCTTAAAATAAAAATAATTGCTTAAACTTTGGAATTAAAATCCTGATAAATTATAAAACACCTCCTGCCCCCTCCCTTCCCTGCTTCCTCCGCAGGCACCGACCTGAGAATTTCCAAATGCAGGAACTGGGGTTGTCTCGGACTTGAATGAATGAACTTGAGTCCATGTCACCCTGAAATAAAACAGTCAAATGTGCTGACCCCCTCTCTACCTCCCCGCAAAGAGACAGGAATCAGTCCAGTGGGGTTGTGCCGGTTGGGAGAGAAAGGGGGAAGGTGGCCATCTACACATGAGAGAGTTCTTTTTCTTCCTTCACTGTAAAAGGCATGTTCAAAAGACCCACGCTTGTACATGGAGAGGAAAGAGTAGACCATGTGAGCAAATTCAGATTCAACAAGCATTTCCTGAGCCCCTACTCTGCACCAGACACTAAGCAGAGGAAGCTATGAATGAAACAGGCAAATGCCTGCACTCACTGGGCTCACCCTCTAGTGGAGGAGGGAGAGAATGAATCAGGAAAATGCATGGGAAGCCTGACGACACGCAAGGACTCTATGAAAGGAGGCGAGAGCAAATAGCAAATGGCCATGTGTCCCTTACACGGGGGTCAGGGAAGGTCTCAGAGATGGGGACACATGGGGACGGGAGTGAGAGCCTGAGCCGTGCAGGGACAGGATGGTCCTAGCAGATGAAACAAGCGGGAAGGTCCTGAGCTGGATTCACGTGTGTCCAGCCCGAGGAAGGCTTGTTAGAGGTCTGGAGGGCCTGCAGGGCAGGCTGGCCTGGGACTAGAGATCCCAGCATGGTCAGCAGAGAGGTGATGATGGAAAGAATAGGAGGGCGCCTGGGTAGCTCAGTGGGTTAAGCCTTCGGCTCAGGTCATGATCTCAGGGTCCTGGGATCAGGTCCCACATCGGGCTCTCTGCTCAGCGGGGGGCCTGCTTCCCTTCCTCTCTCTCTGCCTGCCTCTTTGCCTACTTGTGATCTCTCTCTGTCAAATAAATAAATAAAATCTTAAAAAAGAAAAAAGAAAAGAATAGGAAAGAATGAGGCTGTCCAGGAAAGGGACCTAGGGTATGAGGCATGGTGGGAAGGTGCCACAGATGTGGCATGGCATATGTTGATTGCAACCAGCCGGGCAAAGAAGGTACAGCCTCCAAGAGTAGGGCTGCCGATGGGGCAAAGTGAGTTGTTGTGGGAGCTAAAGTAAGAAATCCAGGAGGGGGGCACCTGGGTGGCTCAGCGGGTTAAAGCCTCTGCCTTCAGCTCACGTCATGATCTCAGGGTCCTGGGATCGAGCCCCACATGGGGCTCTCTGCTCCGCAGGGACCTGCTTTCTCCTCTCTCTCTGCCTGCCTCTCTGCCTACTTGTGATCTCTGTCTGTCAAATAAATAAATAAAATATTTAAAAAAAAATAAATCCAGGAGATTCCCAGGTAAGTGTGGCTAGAAAGAGGTAGGAGGGACATAAAATGCAGATGCTTTATATTGATTATAGAGCTCTGTGGCAAGGATGGAAAGGATTCTGGAATCTTCCTGCCTGCCCGTCAGTGTCGGGTGGACAAGCGCCACTGACTGGCATGGGAAGCACCGTCTCGGCAGTGACTTCAGCTCCCGGCATATGCCGCTGTTGCGACCTGATCTCCAGGAAGACCTTTTTTGGAACATCCCCTCAAATTTCCAGCTGAACACAGGACATCTCTGCATGGATATCACACACCCCTGAGACGAAACTTGCCCTATGTTGAACTTATAATTTCCCCCTCAAACATGTCTCTTCCTCCATTATTCATGCCATGGAGCCACCAACTAGCCAGCACGTGAGTCCATGCAGGAATCGGGGACCACTAAGACACACATTCCTTCCCTACCTATCATTCACTATCAGCTGGCTTCCAAGCTCTACCAAGGCAGACTGTGAAGGGTCTTCCAACCATGCCTACCCATGCCCAAGTAAAGGAACCCCTCCTCCCTCATTATTCCATACCAAAATGAAAGATGGGCTATGTAGAGCGATGCCCTGGGTGGATGCAGGATGGAGGTCAACTGAACCATGGACACTTATCCTTGACCTTTCAGTGGGGTCACTCTCTAATAGCCACTGCAACCCTTGCACTGGCTCTCAAGGGACACAAGTGTACCCCCACCATCCTCCCACTTCACATGGACACAGAGTCTTCTGCGTGATTCCACATAGCTCAGTTGATTACAAACTGAAACTCAGTAACAAGAGAAACACAAAGGGACGGTCACAGGAAGTAATAGGACACCAAATCTGTCTTACGAGGCAGACCAGCTCCCTGAGGCTCAGAGACCCTGTACCATACTTAGCCCAAAGCAAGTAGGCACAGCCTTGCCCTCTGAGAGTCTCCCTTCTCCGGAAAGGATGCTGAGACACAAATGCACCCCAGAGACGATGTCCATACCCCACGATCTTATCCCCCCACACCTTTGTCTTTAAATGATCCATCCAGGGATTGCCATCAGACCTAAACAGGGCAAATCTAATTTTTCTCTAGAATTTTTCAAACTAGAGCTATGGAAGCATTTTCTAGCATGGTGAGTGATGGGCTGTCAGCAGCCATGTGGGCACAGTGTGAAGAAAGCCAGCAGGGAAGGAAGACCGGCAGGAAGATGACACTGTGCACAGGGAGAGGCAGAGACAACACACAGGAGCCGGTGGCTGTGTGAGACATCATTTCCATGGCTCCCGGAGACTCAGATGTTCTCTGGCCTTTCCTGGGATCTGATAAAAGACAACCCAACATCCTCTCTGAGAACATTCTCCCTGGCCTGAACCACGTCTCATTCACATTATGCTTCTTGTGACAGTCCTGAGTGGTACATCTTAGGACCTGATTGATCTTCTCCTGCGAGGGACTCTTCACACTACAGTCCTGTCCCAGGAGTGATGCCATCCCTTCCCTGCAGGGCTGCGATCAGAAGCAGTGGCCTTGCTGTGCTCAGTTACACCGAAATCCATGGACCTCCTACACGCTCTTGCAACATCATGCACTGGTCACTAAGAAAATGCCACTTCCCCAAAGGATGCATTAGACATTAAAAAATCACAAGTGCTAATATAACATTAGGAAAGTTTTTATATATTGGGAAAGTGTTAAGCTCCCATTTTTTTTCATGCTCACTTTTTACTCAAAAGTGAATTTTATGATTAGCAACAAATACTGTCAGTTTTTCTTTGGAATGACAAGGCTCAGTGTGTCCATTTTTATGACAGGGTTTTCTGAACACCCAAGTCTGAAAGACTTGTGCCTGGCAGGTGTTCCTTCAGCCGGAAATAGCATCCAGAGAAAAGCCAAGCTTGCTGTTCCAGCTCGAAGCTCGATCACACAAATGCTGTTCTGGAGACAAGCATCATGCTTGGGCATGTAGCAGGGAGGTTTCTGTATGTTCTACCCACCCTGTCCCACAGAACAATAAGAGACGTGAACTCCAATGTTGGGATTTAATAAAATTAAGTATTGTCATTATTCCATCAAGGATATTCTTAAATGAAACTCTCTTTCTTTCTTTCTTTCTTTCTTTCTTTCTTTCTTTCTTTCTTTCTTTCTTTCTTTCTCTTTTTCTCTCTTTCTTTCTTTCTTTCCTGTGAGTGCACAATACAGAAGGAGCCAAGGACTCCTGGCCAGTTTGACATCATGATCTTGACTCAGCTCAGGCACCAGTAGTTTTACCCACCTGTGATGGTTAATTTTATGTGTCAACTTGGCTAAACTATGTTTCCCAGTTGCCCCATCAAACACCAGTCTAGAGATTATTTTTCTCAAGATTTTATTTATTTGAGAGAGAGCAAAGAGGGAAAGAGAGAAGTAGACTCCCTGCTGAGCAGGGAGCCCGACACAGGGCTTGATCCCAGGATCCTGAGACCATGACCTAAACCAAAGGCAGATGCTTAACTGACTGAGCCACCCAGACTCCCCAAGAGGGTATTTAAATGAGATTAATGTTAAATTGGTGAACAATGAGTAAAGCACTTTACCCTCTATGATGTGGGTGGGCCTTATCCAATCAGTTGAAGGTTTATAAGAGAGAAGACTGCAATCCCCTGAGGAAGAGGAAATTCTGCCTCCAGACAGCATTCAGACACAAGCTGCAACATTCACTCTTCTCTGGGTCTCCAGCCTACTGATCTGACCTACAGATTTTGAACATGTTAGTTCCCACAATCATGTAAGCCAATTCCTTAAAATAGCTCTGTGTGTGTGTGTGTGTGTGTGTTCTCTATATGCATCTATCTAATCTATATTACATATACTTGTGCTATCCCACCAAACAGCACTGCTTCTCCCTTTTTCTCTCTGCACACATGCACACACACACACACACACACACACACATACTCACTCACTCACATGCACACATACCCTATTGGTTCTGTTTCTCTGGAGGCATTAATATGCCTATTAATGCTTCTGGATCATTAAAGTCAACTCGGTGAAAAAAGGCAAATAGCATCTTTGTGTTGCATTAAGAAAGTCCTTCTGATGGTGTGATACCGTACTGTGAAAGTATTTGGGGTTCTGCTATTCCCAGAGGTCCATAGCCCACACCTGGAGAACTGCTGTTCTCATACCTTCCCCCCAACTTCTCTATAGTCTCAAACCTTCAGGACAAGACAGATAAATGGACTTACTATCAAACCTGATCAGCAGGAGGAGATTGGAATTTGGGAGAAGGAGACAGGAGGACCATCCTGGCTGGGTCCCTGAGTGCTTCGGAGAAGCCATTCCCAGAGCCTGGTGCTGCGCAGACTCAGTTGTCTTCCTGACATCAGGTCCCGCAGGGGGCCTTGGTTCAGAAGCTTTCTCTGATGATTCTACTGAGGAGAAGTTGCTAATGATTCATGTTCCTCCTCTTCAGGTATCACAGCCGTGCATATTTTATCCCCACAAATTATGAGAATAGAGCCATCGCAAAACAGGATGTGTTCTTTATCCCCTTTTTGTCTCCTCAACCCTCATCGGGTGCAGGACGAAGCCTGGGCCTTGCTGGGAAGCGTCTGAGCAGGTATTGCTCCTGGGGGCTGAGATCTCGGGAGAGTCTGGACCGCAGCCAGGCCACCTCAGGACAAAGGGAAAAGGGGAAGAATGCCACAGCTGGTGGCAAAACTGCCTCCTTGCCCGAGGGGACTTAGCATTCAAGTTATTAAATAAAGCAGCCCGGCTGGCAGTTGGCTCGGAGAAGCAATTCACACCACTGTAAATGGATTCGTGCAACGTAACGCCTTCCACATTTCAATTTCAATTATTCCAAACGGGTGCAGGATATTTAACATTCACAAATTGTTTTGAATGTCTCTAGAAATGCAAACAGTAAATATGTTCCTTGCTTTGGGCTCTGAAGAATGTTTCCTGTGCTCATTATTTTACCTCTTTGCCTTAACCTGCCTTTAGTCAGGTTGACTAGCTGCCTTGTTTTCGTACGAGAAAGGGGACGTAGTATATGCTCGTTGGGAAATAAAGATGAAAACAACAGGAAGACCCAAAGTGGAGGGTCTCTGGCTGTCCTTGTCTGACACTCCCAGCTGGTTAGTTCTGAAGGAAGCCTGGTGTGAGGGGGCGGGAACCCCTGCCCCTGGAGCCTGCAGGGAGAACTTCCTGGGGGAAGTATGATTGACATGCACAGGGATAGCTTTGCAGCACGCTTGCTCCCCACCTGATTCTTTCTGTAATTAAGTGGCATAACACGACATAGAATCTGGGGCCTAATTCTAGGAATAATAATGGATTTGGGGTATAACTGCTTATCAACCATGGGTGCAACACTACTGGATGGCCCTGCCCACTTGAGGTGCCATTTTGCTGTGGTGCATTGGTGCAATGTTATGCATATACTATCCTGTAGCTCGGTTTCTGAACGACCATCACTTGCTGCCTTTTCACACTAGGAGACTTTGAAATGCAGCAGACAGGCCAGCTATAAAAGTCAAGTCCATTCTATGAATTAGAACTGGGAGAAGAAAGTCTACCCTTCAAATGTGATGTTGGGAGTGGAAGAGGAATTTCCACTTGCTCCGGAAGATCATGAACTCACAAACTTCATTTATTAGAAGTGTTAGGGGGCAAGAAGATTTGGACCCTATAGGAAAAAAAAGGAAGGCTACAAGTTAAAGTGCCTGTTTAGTTGCAAAGGCAGAGAGGGGAGGTAGCAGGCACTGGTGAAGTTCATCCCTGTGTGAGGTCAAACAATGCCATCTGGGTCTTACTGAGGAAGGTACAGCAGCAGGGGCAGGGGAAGCAGCAGAGGGGCCAACCAGAACAAGTGATGGAGCTAGATGCTTGACTAGCAGTCCTCTGGTTGTTTGTGCAAATGACTGCAAGAAACATAGTCCCCGGGTGAGAGTGCCTGAGACCTGCCAACCCCTTCTCACTTGCACCTTACTTATGTATTCCTCTTGCATTTGTCTTGCTAGTCCTCACCACTGAATAAACCTAAAAAGCCAGAGTTAAGACAGTGTACTGGAAACGAGAGCACAGAACCTGCAGCCTCAGTCTCTTTGGGCTCCTCAAGGAAGTATCTGGCTCTGAGCCTGTTGAAAACCTCAGATGTTCCACGTATAAAGAGATTCACATATGGTTGTGGGGGGGTGAGAGGGACACGGTCTGCGGAAAAGCGATCTCCCTCTAATTCATAGGCTGCGTCCTTGAGTTAAACAGAGTTTGTTCTTCTAACCAGTAGGGAAACAGCTCTCCAAGTTGGAAGCAGAAATGAGGATGTTCGCCCCACTCCCCACTTCACCCTACACTCTGAATAATAAAAACAAGTCACTTTTACTAATTTCCTGGCTCTGGTCAAAGGACAAAATGGAAAGGGTGTTACGAGATTATATTTTCACATTTTTTTTTAATTCTTACCCCTCTTGAATGAATGTCATGCTGGACAGTAAGGAGGTTCCCACACTCACCTGTGTGGACAGGTAGGGGAGCACTCCTTCTTTCCTGTCTGCATGAGACTATGAGACTATGCAGAAGCATCTCAGGTGGGGTTTTTATATTTACAATTCAAGTTTAGACAAGGGCTTATATTTAGGAAGAAAGGTGAGGTGTGCCTGACTGATTTTGTTGTGTGTCAAAGAGCCCACAACTTTCTAAGAAGAAAACAGGGTGCCGGGAAGGAAAAAGCTGAGCCTTTTAGGGCTAATACAATATTCTTGAGTTGAATTGCAATTATCCATGATTTTATAGTAATGGAAATAATAGGTGTGAGGGGAGAGAGAGTGAGAGACCCTCAGACATAGAGTGAGTCATTTAAGGTCTGGGCAGAGAAAAAGTCCTTAAGATTGTATGCTGTCTTATAAATATTATTGTATGATAATAATGCCAATATTGATAATAATAAGGTATAAATACAATAATTTATTTTATATGCCAATCACAACTGTTGTTAGGATTCATTGTTAGTGTGTATTTAACTGCTAACAGAGTGGGGTTTGCCATAATCATCCCCATAATCACATTATGATAAATTATCTATTCAGGAATAGAAATGATGCAGATTAGCTGTCTAAAACTGCCCAAAGTCACTTTCTTTCCCTTTTTTGTACATTGACTCTGTGTAGGCATGTGTGTTTTCTGTGTGTGTGTGTGTGTGTGTGTGTGTGTGTGTGTGTGTGTGTTTCTCTGAGCAGCAATTCTCTCCCATGAGTGAATCCAGGCTAAAATCTTTGAGTGTTTTAAAGAAAAAGGTAATTCATGTTCTCCAGACATCTTTAAATTTTTTATGTTATTAATATGCTAAACAAATATGTTATACAAATATTCCTGAAAACTGGAAAGAATCTACAACAAATCTGATGTGGCAGGAGAAGGAATTTATCTAGTCAAGTATTGTGGTAAAGGATGAGTTATCAAATTTACACCCTATAAAATTATCAACTTTTAGAAAATTCATATGATTTTCCAATAATGTAAGCACATTAACATTCAGCTGTAACTCCATGAAATCTAAATTCTTCACAATGCTATAGAAAACAAATTAACCTCTCCTTATCTCTTCTTGGCCTCACTAAAGTCCTAGTTCTCAACCTTGCTTGAATCTGGGACCCATGTGAGCATCTTGTAAAATCTATGAGCCCTCTTCCCATAAACCCAATTCAGGCACAAATTTGGAAAGTCTGTGAGTTTGTGAATCCCTTAAAGCCGATCCACTGATAATTTAGAGGGTTAGGAATCCTAGACTTATTCTTTGGTCAAACATTTATCAAATACCTACCATGTCCCAATCCATTTCCAGGTGCTAAGTATTCCAAAGTCTGGGATAAAGTGGTCCCTACCTTCAGGGAGGAGAACAAGGACAGTACATGGGTAAACAACTAAGAAACAAGGTCACTTATGATCATGATGGGTGCTTAAGAAAGTCACCCACTCCTAGGTGACTCATGTCCTAGGAACATGCTATGATAGGAGAGTTGTCTAATTTTTATAATTAACAAGAGTGTTGTTGGAAGAAAGCAGTATTTAAATACCAGAGTTGCCTCCACACCAGCATGCAATTATTATTCTAGGTTAATAAACTCTTTGGACTGAGAATGACCCCATCTCTCCCACAAATGAGAGACCACCCCACCCTGCTTCTCTCCATTACTCAAAGGGTGTCCAGCCCTCTTGAGCTCCTTCAGAAAATAACCAAGAAGAGCAGCTCTAGATATAGCAACCTACACCACTTTGAACACTCCTGATTGTTAGATGGACCTCTTTACTTACAACAACCTGACATTTGACTTTCTGTACTTCTGAACAATGAAATTATTTGTAACCTACTGAACAAGTTGAGTCTAATCACCCTCCTACAAATTCTCCCATAGATCTTTTATCCAGGTTAAACATTCCCAGTTTCCATGGTAATTCCCAAACAATTCACCATTCTTCATGAGCCAATATATTAACTGTAGATGAACGGAGGAATACAGAATAGTGTGTGGCAATCACTGCCTTTGACATATAGCACTTTATTTATATTAATCTTCAGATTGCATTTGTTTAATTCAGTACCCACTATGGCAGTGGAGATTTCCATTAACTAAAACCACCTAGGCCTTCCTAGTAATCAAAATGTTCTCTATTTTACTTATTTATTTTTCTTTGTTTTTCTTTGTCTAGCTTCTTTAATTGAATACTTCATTCATGTTTATTGGTCTTATTTTCAATATAAGTATTTAAGGCTATGAATGTTCACCTACATACTGCTTTAGCTGCATTCTGCCAATCATATCAAGTAGAGTTCTCTTGTTCTAACTACTTCATAATTTCCACTGAGATTTTTCCATTAGCAAAAATATTATTTAGGAAAAGTATAATGTATGTTCACTGTGTTAGCTGAAATTATGCAATTCTTCTATAAAGAAAACAATCAGACTCTCTCTGCTTTGTGTGTGTGTGTGTTTCTATGAGCAGTAATGGAGTGCCTTGAGTCTGTACCCATACTAAAACCTCTGAGTTCTTTGAAGAAAGGAATAATTTAGGTAATCCAGAGACCATGTGACTTTTTCTATGAAACTCACAAAAAGAGTTAGGCATAGAATTAAGCTATTAGTTTATGAGATTTAGTAAAACCATAGAATGGGTTTAATATAGATGATAAAATAAAATTTTTAACAATGAAATTTCATTTTAACTCTAACAGAGTATAAGGATTAGTCTTTCCTATTTCAGTAGCTCTACCACATCCCTTCATACAACGAAGGTGATTTTCTCTTACTCTTTTTTTTATTTATTTTTTATTTATTTTCAGCATAACAGTGTTCATTGTTTTTGTACCACACCCAGTGCTCCATGCAATCCGTGCCCTCTCTGATACCCACCACCTCATTCCCCCAACCTCCCACCCCCCCACCACTTAAAACCCCTCAGATTGTTTTTCAGAGTCCATAGTCTCTCATGGTTCACCTCCCCTTCCAATTTCCCCCAACTCCCTTCTCTTCTCTAACTCCCCATGTTCTCTGTGTTATTTGTTATGCTCCACAAATAAGTGAAACCATATGATAATTGACTCTCTCTGCTTGACTTATTTCACTCTTACTCTTGTTGCTGAGTTTCAATTCCACATTGATCAACTTAAAAAAAAAAAAAAAGGTGGTTTTTGCAACTCAGTGTGAATTTGGTGTAGGCATGCATTGTTGCCCTCTCTGTGCCCACCATCCTTTCTTTGCATCCCAGTCTCTCCCAGATGACTTTTGTTTTGCCAAATACATTTCATTGTTGGCCTTTCAGCCAGGATCCACAGGGTGCATAGGGGTATGGGGGTCAGTGGGGGAGACACTTCCTTTGGGTAATGGGTACACCCATGTCACAGCAGCCAGAAATGGGTACACCTTCATTCTGCAAGGGAGACTGAGAAATGTGGAATGTAGTCTTTCTTCAGGACACCATGCACCCAACTGCCCCCTGAGGAAGATGAGGAGGGTTCTGGGAAGTGGCCAGCAAAACCATCCC